>NC_046154.1:104006181-104683681 GCF_011064425.1 Rattus rattus | reverse complement strand
ATATAGAATCACTCTATGGCAATCCTATTTTTTCAAATAGCACGTAATAAAATATTATTGAAACTTCCTGAAGGAAAGCATATTGCTAGCTTATTCATTTGTGTTCTTAATTGTGAGTTATATATTTACAGCTTCTCTATCCCAAATTGATCCTTCATTGTCTTGTATAGGGTATCACCACAGGTCTTCCTCGCTAGCTGGCACAGTAGTAATTGATTAATCCTAGCGTGTCAATGAGGAAAGAAAAGGTTCCTTTCCCAGATCTGGAGAGCTTTGCTCCCACCTTCTTTGGTGGGTAGAGACCAGCATCAAGGACATCCAGGGGTGGTGAGTTTTGATAATTTAATCATGTAGCTTTGGGGATTTCTGAATCACTGAAGGTGGTACTTTCACGTAGAATTCTGTAGCACCATGCCAGTTCTCTGTAAGATGTACTTCGAGGGTACACTGCTCCGGCTTGCTTCTTAGAACAATTCCAGCACTGGTATTTTGATGATTTTCGTGTTGATAGCTTCTTCTCTGGCCCAGCTTGTACCTCTACTAGAAATTCAACAGAAACCCTAGGGAATGCTTCATTGAAAACTTTGTCAGAACCTCAGAATATACTTCTTTGCTTTCTTTATTCTTGGTTTGTTGACTCTGACCTGGACAGCTTAGGCATTTGCTTCAGTAAAATCTGAGACTCCAACCTATGAAGGAAACTTCCTTTCTTCACATTCAGGCTTCTTCCTTGTTTGCTAGTATATCCTCAGTATTATAGTATATATAGTATGGTATATAGTTTTATCCGTTTGCTCTTAGCCCATTGTGAAAAGTACCTACCATTTATATTAAACTTTTTGTTGGTAGGTGGCTTTTGGTATACATACCTATGACTCTTGGAAAGGAGAAAGGAGAATATAATTGGCAACTTGTAATATATTTAAAGCTTTCACTGTTCTCTTAAGGGCACTGAGCTCCATTCAGAATGATATGGGGCACGTCGAACACATTGCTCCCAAGAAGCTAAGTCTTGACCACAAACTGGATAATTAAGAAGCAAAATAATCACTTAAAATGTTTCAAGGATTTAAATTTCACCCATTTTTCCAATGTCAAATTTTTATCTTGATTGATAAGGAGTGGAACCACCATATGAGCTAGAGATTTAAGATTAATTCTGACTGTATATGTATATGTTTATGTATATGTATTCCTATGTATATGATTTTCATAGGCACACACATACACCCCCACATTATCTCTCTTGAGAATTATTCCCCTAGCTCTGCTCTTAGAGCCTTAACAATCTTTAATTTTTGAAGTTTCACAGGATCATTTTCCTATAAATGACATCAAGGGAGTGTATAATCTGAACCATTTTTTTTTAATCTCTAGCCACATTTTATGAAGCAACCATCAGCATTGCAAAATCTTTAATAAAATCAAAAGGAATGTTAAAAAATAAAAAAGCTTTATAAGAAAATAAATGTAGCCAAATTATCACATATCATAATCCAGTTTGAAAAGAGTTATCCAAGTACAAGATTGCTTAATATGAAATTGTGGAGCGGTAAAACTTGTCTGAAGAGTAAAATGAGATAAAACTTCCCTTTACTCAGCTTGGTATGCTCCAGTTGATGAGTGCCATCCAAACAAGAATTCTGAACCACAATGAAATGCACTGTATGTATGAAAGAAATGGACACAAATACCTAATCGTTACCTGGGAACGGGAATAGACTGATCCTGGTGGAGAGGAGACTCTGGGGCCCTCTATGACACTGATGTTCCTTATGCAGGTGAAACCCTGTTTCATCACCAAGATTTCTTTGCCACCCACACTACAGAACAGGGCTTCTCACACTGCTGCCTCTTGACAGATGAAAAGGTCGGGTTCTCAGGCCAAAACTACACAGAAATAATTACTCAATTATTAGAACATTAAAATGCAGGTCAGATGTACAATTAGGGCTTTCCCGAGAGTATAATTTTACTCATTCTTCCCCCTCTGTAGAAAGTGCAATCAGAGAGTCGGCCATCAGCAACCATTAAGAACATATGATCCAGAAGAAATGTTAATCAGACCGGTGTAGTGCTCTGTATTCTGCAAAACTGAGACATCCATTGTCAGAATATTTCTCTTCTTTTTCCCTTTCTTGATTTATTTCCTACTCTCTTTTTAGCTTTAGACTGAAATTAGAGTCAGCTGCCTTGTCGAACGTCACTGGCCGGACCGTGGCTTTTACACCTGCTAGTGTTGTACTTGTAGGCAATGCCTTCATGAGTACTTTATAGCAATGGTGGGCTTCTTTGTTTTTGTTTTTGTTTTTTGTTTTTTTTTGTTTTGGACTTTTATCTTTGTCTGACATGATTTTGGAGTGAGCAGTTTTTGCCCTCTCTTGGTCTTCAATCTACTTAAAGGAATGCTATTTTCATTCTCAATTTTTCTACCTTTTGTCAATGATTCCATGTTGACACCTCCTCAAGTTTTTTAGTGACTTTTTTTTTTGCTAATGTCTTGCTTAAGCAGATCATATGGTAGTTGCAAGGTTAAGCACAATTATTATTAGCCCCATATTCTAATACTTCTTACACATTTTTTTACAAGTGAGTTCAAGGTACTCTGGCCTTCTTAATGGGAACTAGGAGAGTTGGTTTGATTGGTTTGAGAAGATCACTTAGCTGGGGAGTGAGAACTTATCTTCTTTTATTCAACAAATTGGGTGGAGGATTAGCTCTCTGCTCAGAGGGTTTGGGGGAGGAATCAGAATGGGCTGCAAACCTTTGCTGTAGGGCAGGAGGATACAGTGTATAAGAAGATTCATGCTCACACAGGGGAACACTGAGTTTTCCACGCATACATTATATTTTCTACCCACTCTGGTTATACAAACATGTGTACTGCTAGCTCCTCTTTCCCTGGGCCCTCTTGCTGAGCCTAGGAATCACTTAAAGATTTAATTTTGTTCTTACCTGTTGTCAATCCCCAGCATCAGACACAACTATGGAGAAGTTACACTGGCAAAGTTCTCTGAGGCATATAAATGTAAATTAGTAAGGAAATTCACAGGCACTACGCCATTTGCTTTCCTTACATCCTGCAGTGGCTATGCAGTCTGCTGTCTTCCCCTACCTTTCAGAGATTGTCTATGGGTGATTTTCTCCTGCTCTTCTCGGGTCTTAGTAATTGTATGAAGGGAGAGCATTGAAGACTGAGTGGTTTCTATTTTTGCTTGAATCAGATAACTACTCACTCTAATCCCACCAGACTGAGGGTCCCTGACGTTTCAGTTTGCCAGAGATATGTTGTTCATATATCTGTTTTCCTGGATGATGAGCACCTCATTTTTCTCTCAAAACATTTCAGTTCAAAAGCAAATAAATATGCATTTTGCCTAATGCGTGAGTAACCTCTCTTTATGGACTTTTATGCATGGATTGTAAGCATATTAGTCGCTTCAAATATCAGTTAATGATGTTCTCTTCTCTCAGTTCAATAGAAGATCATTTAGAAGTTATTGAAATGATTTCAAAACGATTCACAGTAGAAACCTAGGAGTAATTTCTGACTCCCCTGTGTCCTCTATCACCATTGCCAATCATTCTACAAGTGCTGTTGATTCATACCTGGGAGTAGCATAAGTATCATTGTGCTGAATTCTCTCTCTACAGTCATTTATACATCCCATTATCAAATTATAGAAGGACAGTTAGTCTTTCAGTTTGTTCACTTTTAGTCTATCTTTCAAATTCTTTTTAGAGATTTCTTAATAGTTCTGTTTGCTGTCTGTTTTTACAAAAATCAGGGTCTTCTGTTCTCTAACCTAAACCTTATGTTCTAACCAAACCGAATGCCCTCATTAGCCAAACAAATAGGAAATTTGTCAAAAATCTTTCAGTAGAGAAACTCAGAATCCAGGTTATAATTTACATAGCAGAAAATAATGGATTTTAATAGATCATAAATTGGAAAGATATCATAATATATCAAAAATCTATGGCTTTATTATTAACTATTAATAATACTTTTTGTTGACTTTGTAGGCTTTAATTTTAGCTATTTTTTTCCTTTCTGGAGAAAACTTGGTTATCAGGCATCTACGTCTCCTTCCTACACAGAATTCTTTCAACAACCTCAGCACCAGTGCTTTGGCTGCCTCAGTCTATAATGACTGGTAATGACCGTAGAGTGAGGTTTGGAGGTTTTAAAGCAGAGAGTACATTTAAGAAGAAATGTATTCCATCAAAAGACCGGTCAGAAGGTGAAACATTTCGACTGCCAACCAATTGTGAGTTCCTACAGGGCATAGGCTTTGCCTTACTCCTTACTTTGCCCTGCTTATGAGTGTAGACGCGTGAAAGACAGTTTGTTTCTCCATACTAAAGCGTTTGGAAGGCCACTCACTCTAATTCAGGTTCTCTATACATTATATTTTCTATCCACTCTACTCATTATGAAATTAAAAGGTTTCATTTCAGTTTTGACACTTGTAATTTTGTATTATATTTTACATTTATTTACATGTCTCAGGGTTCGTATTTACGTCTACTTTTGGTAACAAAAGTTAACGAATTCAAAGGCAGAAAATGGGCTTTAGGCTTCAATGATATTCTTTGTAATTAGTGTCTTAGTTTTCAGTTTGGATGTAAGTATGTGGTTGTAAACATTTGTAGCTATGTTTAGATGAAGTCGTCAAAATGATGCTTATTACAGTGATAACAGATTAGGACATATTAAACTATTTTTAAATTATTTATACAAATATTACACTATCAAAGTCGTAAAACATAAAATATAAGCAGAAAAATTAAAAAATAACTCTTGGGAATTCCACATTCTCCAATCATCTTGACGCTCCAAATAACTTTGTCCATTATAATAAAACTAATTATTTATTAATTTCTAATATGTATCTTCTATGGATGGATTACCTATTCATTACTTGTGGAAAAGCCACCATGTCTTTGATTCTAAAGTATTTCTATTTCAGAAACTTGTATAGAAATGTCAGACTACCATGCTTGATTTTCATATCTGTTAACTTCCATCATAATTGAAAATATATATAATGGAAAACACTTTTTATATTACCTAAATAGTATATCTTCTCTAACTTATTCCATAGATGCTTTTTAATAAAATCTTATTCACTTACTTCCTCTCCACAGGGAAGGATATGAATATTAAAACCACCATATCTTCTCTTTAATAGAATAAGAATAAACATATGATAAAACATTTAGTATATTACGTTTTTATAATGTAAATGTTTAAAGCATAGTTTCAAAGAAACACACAAAAGTAGGACTATCAAATTAGGACTTTGTATTTTCCCTTTAAATATCAGACTTGCTTTCTTCGTGTGTAGATTGACCATTATCAATGTTATATACATATAAATATGTCCGTGCGGGAGTTCTTCTTTATTCATACATTAGTTCTGCTAATTTCGTTGCTTTTCTGTGTCATGAGTGTCAACCACAAATGTTACAGTTGGCTCAACAGTTCTAATAGTATTTTCTAGTTTGAGTGACAGAGAAAAGCAAACTGGGAGATCTGGAAGTTACTGAGCTTCTTTAAGAGACTGTTGGATGGACGCTCATGTACACATCTCCAAGCTTATCAGATAGTGGTCTCCTAACTGCTTTGTTTGTTAGTTGTGTGAGTCGGGTGACTTTAAAGGAAAGAGTCTTCGAATGCCTTCTCTCAGTCTCTGTATTTATAAACTTGAAACTTGGCTGTGTGAGAGTACAGAACTGGGCTTATTTTTAGAGTGAAGCTCACTTACCTTTTAATTAGCTATGCTTCAGTCCATAGTGTGCTTTTATGTCCATTGGGAATTTACGAAATCTGGGAGAAAGTTTTATTCGTTCATTACTCCAATTTTAATTAGACTTTCTTCAACCTCCAGTCTTCTGAAGGAATAGAGGCAGAGTTTTAGACTATTAATAACTTATGTTTAGCTGTTATTCTACTCCCCATATGCATAAATTGGGAGAGCTCAACTTTGCAGAGCTTGAAATATTCATTACTGGTTCTCATCGTCACCCTCTTTGGTGCTTTCAAAACTGTAAGTCGACTCTGGCTTCTGCCCATTGCTTTTGAGTTTTACATCTATGGAAGAAACATTCCTGGTTCCTGTGAGGTGAGACAGCTCTGCTGCTAATAAAGCTGTCTGCTGTCAGCTGAAAGATTCTCAGTCCTCAGTTCTGTTGTGATTCTCATGTCTTTTCCCCAGAGACCACACTAAAAGTGCTTTCTCAAGGATGAGCTCTCTACACTAATTCAAAGCATCAGTGGAACAATGAAAAGAGATCAATGTCTACTGAGCAAACTAGAAAACACTCATGTTTTCCCACTGTCATTGTTGATTGTTTGCATCACCCAGTATGTTTAACCTTGTATATTAACTTGATTGAATTTAGAGTCACCAGAGTGATGAAGCACATATCTGGGTGTCTGGGAAGTAGTTCCAAAGAAGATTAACTGAGGAGAGCCCTGGGTGAAAGTGCTTCCCTCTCACTCCTATCTCCTGTCTGTCTGTCTGTCTGTCTGTCTGTCTGTCTGTCTGTGTCTCTGTCTGACTCTCTCTCTCTCTCTCTCTCTCTCTTTTTCTCTCTCTCTCTCTCTGTATGTGTGTGTTTCACTTAACGATGATTAACAAAAGCAGATGTAAAGTCATCTTGCTAAGCAATTTATCTGAAGGCAATTAACCAGTCCTATTTCAGAAAAGTTAATGTTTAGCGAAACACTTTTATTTCCTCTAGAACATCTCAAAAAGTAAATAGAATGCATTAAGGTGGCAAATAAATATGTAAATAGGTTAATTAAATTTGAAGGGCTAGTTTTCATTCTAAGATATTTTGCTTTATTTATTTCATTAGTGAAATAATAGTCTGGTATAACATTTTATTTTATTTTCAAAGGCCTCATTTGTTGAAATTAAGGTTAGGTACAGAGCAGGGGTCTAGGGTTGTTGCATGGATATCCCTGGAAGGGGAAATAGAATAAGTTTTATAGGCATATCGGTACAGGTAGGAATGGGAGTGTACTTATGTTGGGATAGATTGGTGGAAGGACAGAGTTCAGGAGAGAAGGCTACAACTGGGGAGAATTTGGGAGGTAGAATGGAAACCTAGGGCAGTAGAAATTGCCTAGAGTGTATGGAAACTGATTCTAATGAGAACTTCCAGTAATGTGAGATACTGATTCTCGACTATGCATCTGTTGTCGGGCAAACTTCCAGTGGTGGAACTTGGTTGCATTCAAATGAGTTGTTGGCCAAGAGGGTCCTATGGAAAGTCCCCATCAATCCGTGTTGTTGCCGAGACAAAGGTTTGCTCTCCACAAAATGACAATGAGGGCTCCACTGCTGAGGACAACATCCACAGAACTCATTGAACACTGAGAAGTCAAACTGGTGCCTACATAGACCTTTGACCCTTATGTTCTGTTTTCTTCAGTATTCAGCAAGCTTCTAAAGGATAAAACATGGAAAGCAACCCAGCCACCAAACTTTGACCTACAGTCTGTCCTGCCTGAAAAATATGCTACAGCAATGGTGGCACAGATCTCATGGGAAAACCAACCAATGTCTGATATGACTTAAGCCCTATTCCATGAGAAGAAACTCATGCCCTTCACTATTTGGGTAAACAAGTACCAGAGAATGAGTATCCCAAAGACCTATAATTAGAATATATTTCTTGAAGAAAGAATCTATTTTTAATAAAAGAAAAAAATGAAAAATCAATAAAAGTAAATGGAATGCAATAAGGGAAATGAATATAAATATGTTAATTAACTTCAAGGGACTAGTTTTTATTGTGTGATTTTTTTTGCTTCATATATTTCTTTATGAAATTATAGCATAATATAACTAGAATAACATTATAACATTTTATTTTCAATAATTTCATTTGAAACTGAAACCTGATAACTGTAGGTTCCCTTTCTAATTTAAGATTATTGACACACAGTTGATATAAATAGAAAGAAGGATTTTATTTGGGTAAACACAAAATTATCTGGATGATTTACTTAAAAATGTGATTTTGTTGTTGTATCTGTGACATAGTTATCAAACTATAAGTCACAGAGATTTTTTTCCTTGAAAGTTAATGTTTATATATTTTTTAGACCTAGGTTCTACTTTGAGTTAATTTGTTGTGTGATATGAACCAAAGATAAAGTTTATCTATTTTCTTGAGGATTGCCAACTGTTCCAGCAGCATTTATTGAAAACAACTGACTTCTCTGTAGTAAATTAGCTCTGTGTCTTGCTGAAAATTAGCTACAATATCTTGTTGTATTATTTCTGCTAAATTCTGTTTCATTTATCTTTTTTTCTTCTATTTTTGCCCATACCCCACCTTGATTATTGTACTTTTGCAATGAAAAATTGAGTCATGGCATTAGTATCTAGCTTTATTCTTTTCAAAATCATTTAAACTATCCTACATATTTGTGTATGATTTTTTTTTCTTTTTTTCGGAGCTGGGGACCGAACCCAGGGCCTTGCCTTTGCTAGGCAAGTGCTCTACCACTGAGCTAAATCCCCAACCCCTTGTGTATGATTTTTAAATCACCAGTACATTTTAAAATCCTTGTTAGGCTTAGATTTGGAGTCCATCTATCCATCCATCTCTCAATACCATCTATCTATCTATCTATCTATCTATCTATCTATCTATCTATCTATCTATCTCTATTTATCTATCTCTCTATCTATCTTTCTATCTATCATATATTTAAATTGTTTGATGATGTTAAATGTCAATTCAGGGAGATCTGATATCTTAATATAACTTATTATTCGTATTAAATGTATTTCCATTTATTTTAGTCAATTTTTCCTGTACCATTTTGTATATTTTTTTTAGTCATACAGGTTGTCATTGTTAGCTTCAGTTTTCAACGTAACAGACCTGAAAACCTCAATTGAGAAATTATCTCTATTGGATTAACTATTGAACATGTCCCCTAGTCATAATCTTCTCTGATATAGGAGATCCCAGAATACAGTGAGAGCTGCCATTTGTGAGGAGGTAAGCCTGAACAATACGTGAATAGTAGCTGAAGGAGAGCTGAGGAGCAAGCAAGTCAGCAACATTCTTCCTCAGTCTCTGCTTCAGTTCCTGACAACAGGTTCTGGTCCTCAGCTTCTGCCTTCCCCGACCTTCATGGTAGACTATAGTTTGTCAGTCAGATAATCCCTTTCATCCTCCAAGTTGGGTTTGGTTAGTTTTTTGTCACCACATTAGAGAAGCAAACCAGGAAAAAATATTCCACTTATTTTGAATTATTTTATTATGAAAAAAATGGTTTTGGTATTCTGAAAATGATACTGTATCAATTGTTAGTTATTTTCTAAATTTTTGTTACTGCTATATGCAAGTATAATTTATTTTATACCTTTTGAAATTAATATAGCATAAAATCTCTATAAACCCACTTATTAATTTAAGTCAAATTCTGTCTCTGTGTCTGTGTATCTGTCTGTCTCTGCCTCTCTCTCTCTCTCTCTCTCTCTCTCTCTCTCTCTCTCTCTCTCTCTCTCTCCCTATCTCTCTCTCTCTCTCTCTCTCTCTCTCTCTCTCACACACACACACACACACACACACACACACACACACACACACACACACACATATCAGGTTTCTCTGTGTATCCCTAGTACTCACTCTGTAGACCAGGCTGACCTTGCACTCAGAGGTCTGCCTGCCTTTGCCTCCTTGGTGCTGGGATTAAAGTCATGTGCCACCCCAACCTGGCAAGTCATGTTTTTAATCTGTGATATTATTCTGTTGTTATTGAATAAAGGCAATTGCAGATTTTGTTGCTGTTGCAGTTGTTTTGCTTTAGGATTAACTGGGACCCCAGCACAGTGCTGAATGCAAACATTCAGAATAGCTACTCTTCCTTCACCACTTGTAGAGGGAAAAAGTTAGCTTTTCACAACTCAATGTCCTGTTAACCTTGAGATTTTCATAAAAGTTTCTTTTCCTTTTAAGACTTGCTTTTATTTTTTATTGGATAGTTTTTATTTACATTTCAAATGTTGTCTCCTTTCCTGGTTTCCTGTCCATAAGCCCCCATCCCATGCCCCCTCTCCCTTCTTCTATGAGGGCGTTCCCCCACCCATCTACCCACCCCTTCCAGCCTCCCTGCCCTGACATCCCCCTACACTGGGGCATCTAGCCTTAGCAGGACCAAGGGCATCTCCTCCCATTGGTGCCTAAAAGGCCATCCTCTGCTACATATGCAGCTAGAGCCATGGGTCTGTCCGTGTGTAAGCTTTAGCCGGTGAGGTGATTTAGTCCCTGGGAGCTCTGGTTGGTTGGTATTGTTGTTCTTAGGGGGTTGCAAACCCCTTTACCTCCTCCAATCCTTTCTCTAACTCCTCCAATGGGGACCCTGTTCTAAGTTCAATGGTTGGCTGTGAGCATCTACCTCTGTGCTTGTCAGACTCTGGTAGAGCCTTTCAGGAGACAGCTATATCAGGCTCCTGTCAGCATGCACTTCTTGGCATTAGCAATATTGTCTGGGTTTGGTGGCTGTATGTATATGGGCTGGATCTCCAGGTGGGGCAGTCTCTAGATGGCCTTTCCTTCAGGTAACCTAATCAAAGAAATACACATGGTATGCACTCATTGATAAGTTTTTACTAAGCTTTAGATTTATCACTTTTATTTTAAGTTGCTCCAACTTTGATATTTTAAAAATTAACAAAAGTTGAATATTATTAAATGATTTCCTTTAACTGTTGAGATGTTAAAAGTACCTTCAAATCGAACTCCTGAGTTTTGATTTTACTTCTGATTTTGTAAGTACATTACTTCATTATCAAGTTTCCTAGGTACATTTAAACCATTGTTTAAATATTTAATTCCACTGGATTTTTTAAAAGGTGATTTTATTCACATTAGTTCTATATCTTCAAATATTTTTTGGTTTTTCCAAGTAAATTTAAAAAGAGGAACAGCAGGTAGGTGAGGTGAGATGGAGAGATTCAGAGGAGATGAAGGAGGGTAAGCCATGATCAGGGTTAAAGTAAATAAATAAATAAGTTTAATAATAATGATGATGATGATGATAATGATGATGATGATGATAATAAGCACTTTCTCTTTGATCCATGGATTCTACCATTATTTATTAGATCAGCTTGCTCAATATTTCTGCTAAAATGATCTTGGTCATCTTGGTTTTTATTGATTTGGGGATATATATATATAAAATCATACAGGTTGTCTTGGTTAGCATCAGCTGTGAATTTAACAGACCTAAGAACAGAAAATCTCAATTGAGAATTTATCCACATTGTATTGACTTGTGGACATGTTTGTGGGTCATATTCTTTTGTTAACTTATATAAGAGATCCCAGAAGACAGTAGGAGGTAATGGGCCTGAACTCTGTGTGTGTGTGTGTGTGTGTGTGTGTGTGTGTGTATGTGTGTGTGTGCGTGTGTGTGTGTGTGTGTGTGAATGTATTTGTTGAGAAAGGGGGGCATCATCATACTACAATTGTGCTTTTATCTAATTCTGTTTTTAGCTTATGTTTTACATATTTTGAAACCTTGTTATTGGGTATACAGTGTATAAGATTGATATTTTTTCTGATAAGTTGATGCCCTAATCATTGTAAAATAATTACTCAAAATCTATTTCTACTGTTTAATCTGTATTGCCTGCTTTGTACTGAAGTGTATTATTACCTTGATGTATTTTTCCCCATCTTCAGAGTGTTAATGTTTATCTTGGTATTAAAACTATATTTCTTAAAACATTGTTATTTATTGTTACACTCTGGCATAAAGAATTATTACAATGACTTAAGACTCATGCATTTGTGCCAGGCATACTGGTGTATTACTTTAATCCCTGCACTCCAAGGCAGAAGCAGGCAGATCTCTTCAAGTTCAAGTCCAGTCTGATCTATACAGGGAGTTCCTGGAAAGCCACGGATATGTGGTAAGATCCTATTTCAAAAATAAATAGCAAGCAAACACCCACATGCATTTATTATCCTACAATTGTATAAATCAGCCATCTATGCAGGTTTGGCTAGATCTCCTGCAAAGAGTTTTATATTATTGGTGAATATGTTGGCCACGCTTATCTCTGCTCAGATTTTCGGAGGAATAATTTGTTTCACATGTGTTTGCAGTTTCTCATTCTTTGTTTTTCCAAGGTCTGAGGTCCTTGCTTCTTACTGCCTACCAAGCTTGAAAGGTCATTAGTTTCTTGGGGCTTTCTAAAATATTTACATTGTAGCTATCTTCAGCTCAAACTAATGATCTAACAGATTTTCTCACACTTCAATCTCAGTAAATTCCTGTTTTGCCAGAAACTATAAAATGATTAATGATTTTAAGCATTCTTGTGATTAGATTATAACCGTTTCAATAATATCTTTATCGTACCTGTGTACCATGTTGCATAAAGATAAAGAAATACAAGTGATGTCTCTCATTGTATATATCAGCTGTAACAATCAGAGTGAGGCTTCTTTGGAGAGGACGTTTATTGTTGCCAACCACAAACAGTAGTTAACTGGTTCTTTGATCTTTAAGAAAAGTTGACAATCTTTGCCTTTTGCTTGGGTGATAATATCTTTTACATTTAATATGCTTATTTATATTAATATGTTTTATCCAATAATCCTGTTAGTAGTATCTTATTTGCTCTTTTTCTGTTTTTCTTTTACTTGTATGATTTCATTTTCTAAATATACTTGAGGTTTAAATTATACTTCCAAACACTTGTTTTGCTACTTCAGTGGCTGCTCGAGGTACTAGCTTTAAACGATAAGTGTAACATTTTACCTTCAGTGGAAGTCTTGTGTTGCTATAAATCCCTTTTCTGATTTAATGTCACCCTCTGTCATTCATTTCATTATCATATGCTCTAACCTCTAATTAGTAGTGCTATTATTTTTATTAAGATAATATTTAGGTTATATGTTTAGGGAATTATTTAAATATTTATACAGAATTAAATATTGATGCAATGTTAAATATTTATACAAATTTATACAGATGGCACGCCACATGGAAGACAAGAATCCACTATTAATTTAAGAAATTCTCGGAAGGATTACATAAACACTATGTTATAGTTTAATGGCGGGGATCCCGGGTGGTGGTGGCAGGGCGGGTAGTGGAGGGGAGGAGCTGAACTGGTTTCTCAACAGAGTGGAGCAGAGTCAAGGAATCATGGCATCTGTGGCTTAGAAACAAAGGGATTTACCCCACACCACTGGCTGGAAGGAGACAGAGAAGCAAACAATAATGCTGCCTGCCTCCAGTCACCAGAAAATAAAGGCTAGAAATCTGATTAATTGTTTTTAAGGCTATAAGTGAATATACAGATTTTGCCTGAGCCACATGGGGATTTCTTCCTGTGGTTGGAAAGATGAGGAGAGGCCGAGAGCCAGATGGTAGATGAGAGGAGCAGACAAATGAACAAATGATTGAAGATATTCAAAAGTCTCGCCAGGACAATTTCTCAGGATCCTTGAATGTTGTTGACACGGGATTTCTAGGAATTGCCAGTGTAGTATGATAAAAATTAGAGCCTATAAAGAGGCTTAAACGGTAAGCAGAAGGACATTTAAGTTTCCATTATATAAATAATTTAGGCCTTGATCTCGTAAAGGTCAGGGCAGGGAACAGCAAACGCACTGTCTCATTGGTTAATATTTGTTTAGATTGCCTTATTTGCTTCCAATTGTTTTATTTATCAAAAATGAGTGTGATTATGAGTTCGGTGGTCATATTAAAATTCCTCTGGGAGAGAAGTCAAGCTAAATGTTCAATGAATCCTGGTGACTGCACCAAGGGCATGCTATTTTGGAAGAAAGGCTCTGCATTTGTGTTGACAGGAAGGAAGAGGCTCTGGACCCCTTCCAGAGTGATATGGTTCAGGGACAACAGGGAGAGACTCCATGAAGAACTATAAAAGTTCAAGAAAATCAAACAGGACAGGCAAAGATTCATCATGCCATCCTTCATGTGGCATAAGTGAATACTCATTACAATTGGTTATTGATAAAATTAACTCATGAAGACAGCTGTCTTTTGCCTGCTCAAACAAGGAGCAGACTTTCATCCTTAAGTGATCTGTGAACTTGCACAATCCATACAAAAATCTTAATGGTACTAAAATTTTGCTTGTGAGCTGTATATTGTAGAATATAGAGCTCTAACAGGATTCATCCACTGGGAGGCTGAACTAACCTGCTGTTCCAGACTCCTGCTCTCCAGTGTTGTCCAGAGACTTGCTTCCAGAACAGCCTCAAGATTGCTGCTGATTCCAGATAATCTTGCTTCTTCCAACTTTTCAGACAGATCCAGTCAGAACTTTAGTCAAGCGCTAAGCCTTCTGAGCAGACAGAGACTAGATAACAGATGGCAAAGGTAGCTTTCAGTTTTTCTAATTTTCCTGCCCTTATTCAGTAGGAAGAAACTTTGGAGAGTTGTCAGCCCAATTCACTGGATCTGGGTGTCTGGTAATGGTTATTTTACAAATAATACATAGGTTATCATTTTAAGGGTATAAGACTCGAAATGAGTCTTAACTACCAGGAGATCTCCCCAAGTGAGACAGGAGAACGGAGTTTGATGCAAACACAAGAGGTTTATTTTCTGGTGCATCTGGGTCAACCCTCAATCAGCCCCTCGTGGCGAGTGACTAGAAGGTGACCCCAAATGACTCTAACAAGTAGTTTTTATATGTTTTAGGGGTACAGATTACATCAGCAAGGTTACAGTTTAAACTTATTGGTTAAGCATATTGACCTTTGAATCTATTGGCTTGCAAACATATGACATGCATTCGAACTGTATTTGGGAGGAGAGGGTCAGGTGACTATCAGTCAGTACATTCTACAGTTTTTCAAGAACATTCCTGCTTCTCCTGAGAACTGTGGACAGAGAATGGAACTAGGCCTAGCCTTCACCAGAGACAGGAAGCTGGATCATGGCCTAGCCTTGCCCCAAGGTAGGTGGGTGTTAGCTGGCAAAAGCCCCTAGGGTCTTTCAAGGGATAATTTAGAAATGGTCATAATTTTGAAAAGGGCTGAAATAGATGGGATTGATTATTAAATTTTATTCTTGAACAAAGCCTTGTGTAGCCATAATCTTAATTGATAGAAATCTTTATAATTGATAAAAATTGAAAGTTATAATTTTTTAAATTGGTACAGAATTTATATTGATAGATTTAAGGTTTTAATTTGTATAAGTTTCTGTATAGATACAAAATTTGAGATTAATATTGCTACTCTTAGATAGGCATTGTGCCTATACAACTCATTTAAGAATATGAGGCTTATACCCAGTCATTCTAATAGCTGCTTCAAAAGCCGTTTAAGATGACGAAATAACACAAGTTAAGGGCCAGATAGCAAACTCGTGGTTACAATATGTTAGATTCTAATTTAATTGTAATAAAGTGTTTTCCGTTTACTCCAATAGAAATGGCAAGGAGTAATTAAGGGTTTAAGAGTTCAGAGATACTTTTCTTAGTCTTCAAAAATCATCAGAAATCCATGGAATGTGACTTTAATATTATTTCATTATTAAGGATCTTTTGACCACGAGACATATCTACCCTTGCCAGCTTCCCCATTCCTCTTTAAAGAAGAGTCAAACACCTTTACCTCTAGGTGAGGTTGCTTATTGTGGCAAGGTAGCCACTGGGGAAAAACTGCTTATATTATCTGCAGACAATACGCAGTCCGAACGGGACAAACAGAGGTGGGATAGTTGACTAAGCTCTGCCAATACAGGTTAAGCTGGTCCGTCATATTCATTACTTATCGAAAGGTCTGCCATGTGGTTCTGGTCTGGAAGGCTGAAGATAGATGCTCCAATGTTAGGGGCTGTCCAGGTAGTCAGCTGTCTCTATAATTTTTTAAATTTTGGAAGCTGTGCTTGGTGCTTCTTATATACTCTGGCAATATTTAAGTAATTCTCAGATTTCTTTTTTTTCCGATTTATATTAAATTGGATATTTCTTATTTACATTTCAAATGTTATTCCCTTTCCCTGTTTCCTGTTCCTAAGACCCCAATCCCCTCCCCTTCCTTCATACGGGTGTTCTCCCCCACGTATCCCCCTTGCGGCCCCCCTCCGACATTCCCCTGCACTGGTGGTCCAACCTTGGCAGGATCAAGGATTTCCCCTTCCACTGATGCCCAAACAAGGCTATTCTCTTCTACACACGTAGTTGGATTCCTGGGTCAGTCCATGTATCCTCTTTGGGTAGTGGTTTAGTCCCTGGAATCTCTGCTTGGTTGGCATTGTTGCTCTTATGGGGTTGCAAGCCCTTTTAGCTCTTTCAATCCTTCCTCTAATTCCCCCAAAGGGGGTCCTGTTCTCAGTTCAATGGTTTGCTGGTAGCATTGACCTCTATATTGGGCATGCTCTGGATGTGTCTCTCAGGAGAGACCTATATCCAGTCCCTTTCAGCATGCACTTTTAGCTTCATCAATCTTATCTAGTTTGGTGGTTGTATATATATGGGCCACATGTTTGGGCAGGCTCTGAATGGCTGTTCCTTCAGTCTCTGCTCTAAACTTTGCCTACATTTCCCCTCTTATGGATATTTTTGTTTCCCCTTTTAAGAAGGGGTGGGAACATCTGTATTTTGGTCATTCAATTTTTAAAGCTTTTCTGTATTCAGATGCTTATTCTCTTCTTTTGAAATGTCTAATTTGTCTTTAGTGTTAGAAAACTATACACTATAGTTTTTTTCTCAGAAATTTGGGTTTTGCATGTCTGGTAATCTTTCTTTGGATGCTAGGCATTGTAATTTTACCTTTGCTAGATGTTGCCTTGTCTAGATTTTTATTCCTAAAACTATTATTGATTTTATTGGAGAATTACTTTACTGGAAACTATTTGATCTTTTCATGGATGTTTTTCAAGATTTGTTGGGAATTCTCTAAAGATCTTGAAATTTCTGTGTATGGTTTTTCTTTCCAATTCTGTCAAATGACCTCTAGCTGCCTTATCTTTCTACATTCTATGTCCAACCTCCTGAATTTGAATAGGCCACATGGTTCTTCTTTCATTCTCCTTCTTTACACCATTATATAAATGCTATCACAAATCAGCAAGCAGAAGCCATCCTAGGACTGTCTCAGACTCTGCTTGACTTCACTGTCTGATACACTGGGGATACATTCTAGTTTATATGTTGCAACATGATGCTTAACCTAGTGGTTCTGGGAGGTGTGGTCAACTGGGAATCATATGCATCAAGGGAATGACCTTCATGTGTGAATTAATGCTGTTATCAAGAGTACATGTTTCTTATTGTAGAAATAGTATCCTTATAAAAGAGGAAATGTGGTAGTTTTAACAAGAATGGCCTCCAAAAGCTCATAGATTTGAATGCTTAGGGAGTGGTGCTATTTGAAAGGATTAGTGGAAGAGGCCATTTTGGAGTAAATATGTCAGTGGGTGTGGGATTAGGATTGGTGGTTGAAGAACTCAAGCCAAGCTGGCTCAGAGCTTCCCTTTTCCTGCTGCCTGTGGATCTGGATGTAGAACTCTCAGCTCCTTGTCCAGCATCATGTCTGCCTGCAGGCTGTCATACTTCCTGTTATGCCAATAATAGATAAATCTTTGGATCTGTAGGCGAGTCACAGTTAAATGCTTTCCTTTGTAAGAGTTATGATAGCTGTGTCTCTTCATGGCAATAGAACACTGACTAAGACAGTGAGTGAGCTTGTTCTCTTTTTTGTTTTCTTTCCCTCTCCAGATAGTCCTTCCTTGTCTCTTTGCCCCAGTTTTCCTTTTTCTTTTCACTGTGAGGTGATAAAGAACTTTATTTAAAGGCCCATCTGTGGATACAGAACTTTCTAGGTTCTAGGGCTTTGAGAAAGAAATTTCTATTGCTTGGAAATTAGTCCATTCTGTCGGTCTGTTGTAGCAGCACAAAACTATTGAAGACACTCTTGTTTATTGACCAATGTTCCAGACTCTGACATTTTATATTTGCTAATTTTATTATTTGTGTGCCTTTTCATTATGAAAAGCATCAGCATCAGGAATTCCACAGCTTTGGGGATTTAACAAAACAAAAACAAACAAAAGCTCCCAACCTTATCTAGAGGCAATAACCAGCAGGCTGTACATCAACCTCTCATTCTATCGAAACATCTCACAACATAAAAAACAAACAACAAACAAACAGACAAAACAAAACAGCAACAACAAAAACCAAACCAACTGTTTTGTGGTAAAATGAACTTTGGGTTTAGGCAGTTGTGATTTTCATTACATATTTATAAGAAATATAATTTAAAATAGTTTTATTTTCCCATCTTGACAAAAACTTCATTTGGTGTGTTACTCAACTGCCATTGAAAATATTTATCTCATTCATTTCAAAAATATTTTTTCACATGTTGATATTTGTTGAGTAAAAATTATGTTCTGGATATTGTAGGAGATGCTGGGATTATACTATTTGGGAAACAAATAGAAATCTTATTTATACTGTAGTTTAATAATGGAAAGAGTGGTATCATATTTCATTACATATGATAATTGTATCAGTTATAACATGCTAATATCTATAGATATAGACATGTATGCAATATTCAGAAAAACTAAATTATTTTATCTCAGCAGCCACAGGACCAACATAATCATTTCATCTTCCTTTCTGAGACTTTAATTATTAATGTGTTTGAAGAAATTATTAATGCAGTATACATCATCTTTGTTGTTAGCTTCCATGGATCTTTATTTATGTATTTCCCTGTAGAAAGGTAATAAATACTATTTGGGGAGCTCAGATGGGAATGATAGTTTCTAAGAATGAATACAGTTTTTAAAGTGTTTATATTAGAATTCAAGAAACACAGTACATATAGTTCAAGGCAAATTGCTGAACACTATTAAATATCCACTGGAAATGCTGTCAGGAGAGAGAACATTTTCATGATCATATGGCAACTGCCTTGGGCTCTGAGAGAAATAGGACACTAACAAATTCGCACAGTAGAGTGAACACAGCCCTGGGATCAAACATGTGTGGGCCCATTTCCATTAATTAATAGCTATGTGATGCTGTTTTCAAACTTTCACTTTCCGAATTTAGAAAGTATTGATGACTAAAAAATATTTGGGACAGTGCTTCCTATATGTGTTCTCAATATTCACTAGCATTTGCTGTAGGGAGCCCTAGGGAGTGAAGTCCTGATTGAATGTGAGTTGTTGACAAGAGCATAGCCACATCAAGGATGCTAGCAATGTTTTCCTAGAGAATCCAAGTATGAGGATCTATGAATGATTCATTTGTGTGTACAAAGATTTTGTATCTGAGGCTCCCTCTTCCTGTGTGTTTACACCCCGAGGCTGTTTCCCTATGGAAAGCTCCTACAGAGACTAGCTAACCCCTCCCGTTGGTTGTACCTAATAAATACCCAGCATTCAAGGCTCTAGGTTGTAGCAGTGCACCATCTGACCCCAGCTTCACTCTCCTGATGTTCGTCTTTTCCTTGCCACACCTAGTCATGTTCCTAGTTACATGGAATGTGACAATTTGTGTGTTCAAAATAACAATTTTGTTCTGGTAACTTAATTTCTATGTCACGGATTTCCTAGTCACAGAATGATAGACAGAACAGAGATACTCCTGTAGCCTTGGATTTGGTATAGAATATGGCAAAGAACAAAACAAGAGTGGATATATAGGGCTCCTATGCTAGTACCAGTTTGTTAGAGTACAAAGTTGTGGAAGCTTTTCACATAGTAAGCATGGTGCAGCAGGGAGAAACCTACAGTATGTTAAATAGGGGATATTCAATATGAATAATTACCAACAATGACAAAAGAGTAACATAACCACGAGGAAACTCTATGTAGTACACTAGGGCTGGAGAAAAGTTTCTAAGGATGTACAAATGTGGAAGCAATTCAGGCTATCACTGTTTAGAGTATTGTTCCTTCTACCAGTTAGTAGATGACTAATTTTACACCCTAATTAAAAGTTACTGAGCAAACACTAATCAGCAGTTTGAAACATATGTGATTATAATGGTGATCAATAGGTGGTCTAGTGGCTTTCTTAGCTTGTAGGCCATGTAGCAGTAACCCAGTGCTAGTAAATTCAAGAGGTCCTGTGATTAGATTTGTTGTTTGGGACTTTCTGTATTTTATTATAAGGCAGAAGTAGCACAATTTGTACAGAAGCTCATTTTGGGTCCTTGGCTGGTGGTGGTGTTCCACAGGATAGCCTGACATCTATACCACTGACCCTTCATCTACATCGTAACACTTGGGGAAAACCTTTCCTTGTCTTATGTCCCCTGAGGACCCTTTACATGAACTTATTTGAAGTTCACTTACATCAACTTGTTTAAAAAGATGATCAGGACGTACATTGCTTCTACAGAGGACGTGTTAGAAAGAAGATTTAGAGCAGGACGGCAATCGATTGCTAGATGACATACTGAGATGTGGTGAGAGTGTGCAATACGACAGGACATGGGGTGCAACTTCGATATTTTATATATTTAGGAAATATATAAAGGCTTTAAAGTGAGATGCAAATCTAATAAAAATAACATTGGGATAAGACATTTCTTAGTAGGGAATTAATTCTAGAGAGTTGGCAGTCTTGAGTCTAAGATGTTTAAGAAAGTTACATTTACTGTAGAACGTTTTCTCAATCATAGTTTTTATATATTTTTTTTTAAAAATGAGACCTCAACATTTCTAACTCTGAGAGAAAAAAATAGTTTTTACCACACTAAATTTTCATGTTGCCCAAAGGGCATAATCCTGATTAGAGTGTATCCAGGATAGCCTGTTTTCTTTCTGTGTAAATTGTGCACTTTATCTCACTCCCACATCATAAATCTAGGATTACATTTTAATCTTCAGGACACATCCCATCTCAAAACATCCAAGTAAAACTGGTACATTAAACTCGCGAAAAGATTTAGTTGTTTAGATGTGTTTTCTGGGGCAGGGCAATGAGGCTTTTAAGCTTTTCAGAGAATAGCGGCAGTTCAAAGTTTATTACACACCTAACCGAAAGACAGACATGGGTCAGACTCACACTTCAAGTCTGAGCAAAAGCTCTGCAGTTTGCAGGCTCCTTCACTTCAGGTAAATGTAACTGAAGCTGAGTGAAATACCAGAGGTGGCTCCACAGTGGCTCTAGCTAGGCTTCCACAAAGGCTGAGCTGGCTCAGGGAATCTCGCTGTAGGCGGAATGATGTTTGGAGACATGTGCAGATTAAGTTATTTCTCCTTTTATCTGAGATCTTCTTTAAGTTTTGAAGGATGAATTCTTCATCCTTCAAATTACTGGCACAGATTACTAATGATTAAAGGACCTTAAACATGGCATGCTGTTGCCCGTAAAAGGGAAGAACATCTTGTATTTCTCTGTTCTCAAGAGTTTGGTGAACCAAACAAACAGATACAGACTGATATTTTATTTTCTTCCAAATAATGCTGATGATATGTATTATCAAGACAGTCACAGGCTTACGGTTCAGGAAACTCCAGTACTCAAATAGACTAAATCTAGTCTATATGATATACATGCAGTTATGCACAACCATAATATATAAAACAAAAGGATTATGACAACCCTATAGTCCATTTATATCCCAACATCTTTAGACCCCACCCTGGGGCAGTCATGTGCCCTCATTATAAGTTTCACAGTCAAGTTCAAGTTCACGAATCCTCATTTGTTCACAGAGACAATCTTAGAGTTTCCTGTGAAAAACTCTGTAGATGCTCATTCAATATTTTGGTTAGCCTTTGTCTTGTGAAGTTTGACCTACTAATGTGTAGCCTAGGGGTCTTCATACATTATGGTAGTGTGACTGTCAGCATTGCTCCCAGTGCCATATCCTATCCTCCTCAGAATATAGCCACTCACGTAACATGCTCTCTAATAGCATTAGAAATGCTCTTCTGGTCCTTCATCTGGAAGAAGGAATGATAGTAATTGGATTTTATTTTTCAGTAAGAAGCTGTAAATTGTCCCTGACCATTATTTCAAGCCTCGGTGGGGGGGATCTGATTTTAAATGTAAAATAAGAGTATATAGATTAAAAAATTATATAGATAATAGAGCATATGGATAAAAGTGACCTCCTAACCTCAGGCTTCTGAAATTTGACCTCCACTACAGTTGATGCTTCAGTAGCTAAACACACTGAGAGAGGTTCTCTCCTTGCAAATGAATCTTCAGTTCACTGACATGCCTCTTTGCAGTTAGCAAAGCATTAAGGATATGAATGCATTGAACAAAGAACTGATCACTACAGTGAATTCTGTCATTTTCATCATATATATATATACACATTCATACATCTATCTTATACGGTTAGATACATATATGATGCACTTCCTTCTATTTTTAATTTTCATAAGGTGATGATAATTATCCATAGGAGACTGGCTCTAGAATTTCCTGTAGACAGTTAGTTAAATCTGAAAGAGGTCAAAATGTCACATCCTCCCATATATTTTATACCACTTTTAGATTTCCTATAATACCCAGGATTTGTAAGTATTCTGAAATACTTTACTATTGTTTGAAGAATAACCAAAAGTAAAAAGATGTGCACTTTGTGTTATTTTCTCAAATAATTATTTTTACATTCAGCTCAAATATAATGATCTTTCTTTTGTTCAGAAACATGGTCTTATTCTGTAGCTCTAGAATGCTGAAATTTACTATGCCTTACAGAGTTCAAACTCATGGAAATCTTCCTTTTTTGGTATCTCAAGCCCTGGAGTAATAGGTGTGAGCTGCTATACCTGGCTTTTCAAATATGTTTAATTCATAATTAGCTAAATTCCCAGATCTGGAAGCCAAGGACACAGATGAATAATTAAATAATCTTCTGAGACTTTCTCACATGTCTGGAATTTGCACAACATAAAATATGTGGCTATATTTAATAAATCTATTCTGCTAGTGACCTTTGAGTTGCTTGTATTTTATTTTTTTCTCTTCTTTTGACAACAACTTTTTAATTAATTAATTAACTAATTAATTAATTTTTACAGTCCAGATTTTATTCCTCCCCATTCCATCCTCCGGTTGTTCTACATCCATACTTCCTCACCTATCCCCCTTCCCCACAAGGATGTCTCTACCCCACCCACCCCAACAGACCTCTAAACCTCCTGGGGCCTCCAGTCTCTTGAGGGTTAGGTGCATTTTCTCTGACTGAACCCAAACCCAGGAGTCCTCTGCTGTATATGTGTTGGGGGCCTCATCTCAGCTGGTGTATGCTGCCTGATTGGTGACCCAGTGTCTGAGAGATATTGGGCGTCCAGGTTAATTGAGACTGATGGTCCTCCTGTAGGGTTGCCCTCCTCCCCAGCTTCCTTAGCTTTTTCCTAATTCATCCAGAGGGGTCAGCAGCTTCTGTTCATTGATTGGGTGCACATATCTGCATCTGACTCTTTCAGTTGCTTGTTGGCTCTTTTGGAGGGCAGTCATGATAGGTCCCTTTCTGTGAGTTCCCACAGCCTCAGTAATGGTCCATGGGGTTTCCCCCTTGGACTGAATTACAATTTGGGCCTATCTCTGGACTTTCTTTTCTCAGGCTCTTCTCTATTTCCATCCCTACATTTCTTTCAGAAAGGAACAATTATGGGTCAGAGTTTTGACTGTGGGATAGCAACCCCATCCCTCATTTGATGCCCTGACTTTCTCCTGGAGGTGGGCTCAACAAGTTCCCTCTCCTCACTGTAGGACATTTCATCTAGGGTATCTGCCTTTGAGTCCTGAGAGTCTCTCACTTCCCGGGTCTCTGGTACATTCTGGAGGGTCCTCCCAACCTCCTTCCTCCTGAGGTTGCCTGTTTCCATTTTTTCTGCTGGCCCTCAGGGCTTCAGTCCTTTTCACCCACTTAATACCAGATCATGTTCCCCTCTCCTCCCACCCCATCCCCTTTTCCTCCTTGACCCTCCCTTTCTCTCTCCCATCTTGTGGTTGCTTTCTTCTCCCTCCCAAGTGGAACTGAAACATCCTCACTTGGGCCCTTCAACTCGTTGACCATTTTGAGTTCTGTGGACTTTATGTTAGGTATTCTGTAGCTTTTTGGGGGTGCTAATATCCACTTATTAGTAAGAATATGCTATGCATGTCCTTTTGGGTCTGAGTTACCTCACTCAGGATGATATTTTCTAGTTACATCCATTTGCTTGCAAAACTCGGGATGTTCTCATTCTTAATAGCTGAGTACTATTTCGTTGTGTAAATGAAATACATTTTCTGTACCCATTCTTCTGTCGTGGGACATCTGGGTTGTCTAGCTTCTGGCTATCATAAATAAGGCTGCGATGAACATAGTGGAACAAGTGTCTCTGTGGCATCTTTTGGATATATTCCCAAAAATGGTATTTCTGCATCTTTAGGTAAGTCTATTTCCATTTTTCTGGGGAACCTCCAAATTGATTTCCAGAGTGGTTGTACCAGTTTGCAATCCCACCACAACGGAGGAGTGTTCCTTTTTCTCCACATCCTCGCCAACATGTGTTGTCACCTGAAATTTTGATCTTAGCCATTCTGACTAAAGTGGCTGGATATAAGATTAACTCAAAATAAGCAGTAGCCTTCCTTTATGCAAATGATAAACAGGCTGAGAAAGAAATTAGGGAAATAACTCCCCTTACAATAGCCATAGATAATACAAAATAGCTCGAGGTAACTCTAACCAAACAAGTGAAAGATCTGTATGCGAATTTCAAGTCTCTCAAGAAAGAAATTAAAGATCTCAGAAAATGGAGAGATTTCCCGTGCTCATGGATTGGCAGAATCAATATAGTAAAAATGGCCATCCTACCAAAGACAATGAACAGATTCAATGCAATCCCCATCAAAATCCCAACACAATTCTTCCAAGACATGGAAAGAGCAATTCTCAAATTCCTCTGGAAAGGCAAAAAACCCAGAATAGCAACAACAATTTTTAACAATAAAAGAATGACTGGGGGAATCACCATCCCTGACCTCAAGCTCTACTACAGAGAAATAGTGATAAAACCTGCATGGTATTGGTACAGAGACAGACAGGTTGATCCATGGAATAGAATCGAAGACCCAGAAATAAAACCACACACTTAATGGACATTTGATCTTTGACAAGGAAGCCAAAAATATCCAGTGGAAAAAAGAAAGCATCTTCAATAAATGGTGCTGGTCTAACTGGCTGTCTTTATGTAGAAAAATGAAAATAATTCATTTGTCACCATGCACAAAGCTCAAGTCCAAGTAGATCAAGGACAGAAACATAAAACCAGATATACAATAGCAGAGAAAGCAGAAAAGAGCCCTGAATGCATTGGCACAGGGGGAAATTTCCCAAACAAAATTCCAATGGCTCAGGCTCTAAGATCAAGAATTGATAAATGGGACCTCATAAAACTGGAAAGAGTCTTTAAGGCAAAGGACATAGTTAATAAGCAAATCAGCATCCTGGGTAAAAATATTCACTAACCCCATAGAGAGCTAATATCCAAATTGTATAAAGAACTCAAGAAACTAACCACCAGAAAAACCAAAAAACCCAATGAAAAAATGGGGTATAGAACTAAACCAAGAATTCACAACAGAGAGATCTCGAATGGCTGAGAAGCACCTAAAGACATGTTCAAAGTTTTTAGTGATCAAAGAAATGCCAATCAAAATGACTTGACAACAATTTATTATGGCATCTGTGGTGGTATGAATAGGAGTGGCCCATGGGAAATGGCACTATTAGGTGGTATGGCTTTAGCAGGTAAGATATAGCCTTGCTATAGGAAATGTGTCACTCTGGAGGTGGGGCTTTGAGATTTTATATTATATGCTCAAGTCTGACCAGTGTGATCAAGACCCACCTCCTGGCTGCCTGTTGTAGGCAGTCTCTTCCTGGCTGTCTTTGGTCAACATGTAGAACTCTTGGCTCTTCTAGTACCATGTCTGCTTGGACTCTGCCATGCATCCTACCATGATGATAATGGACTGAACTTCTGAAACTGTATGCCACTCCCAATTAAATGTTTTCCTTTATAAAATTTACCTTGTTCATGTTGTCTCTTAATAACATTGAATCCCTAACTGAAACAGCATCTATAAAATACTACAAAAGACAAGTTTAAAGGTTCTCCCCTAAATATGGCAAATGTTTAAGGAGCTAAAAATACTAATTGCCTCATTTCATTAGCATATATTATATATATGCATCAAACTATTATCCTGCACCACCTCACAAATATGCACAATTATATCAGTTATAAAATCCATAAAGATACTAGCAAAGTTTTCTATTCTTTATAATAATAAAACACAATAGATATAATAAGATAAACCAAAATCTAACACATTGGAATTGGAAAAAAACAAACAGAAGGAAAAGTCCCCAAAAGACTCAAGAAATAAATACTGACTTGTTCATACTCTCAGAAATCCCAGGAAAAGACTAAACTAGAATCCATAAAATGTACTCATAGGCCCCGGTCCAGACCTGTGCAGGCCCTGTTCTTACTGCCTCAGTCTCTGTAAGTTTAATGGGCTTTAGTTATGTTGATTTAGAGAACCTTGTATTTTTAGTGTCTCCCATTCCTTCTCGCTTTTACACTCTTCCTGCCTGCTATTCCATAGGGTTTCCTGAGCCCCGAGGGGAGGGATGTAATGGAGACACCCAGTTTATTGCTGAGAATTCCAGGGTCTCTTACTCTCTGCATAGTGTCTGTCGGTGGATCTCTGTATTTGTTCACATCTGCTGCAGGGGGGAGCTTCTTGGATGTTCTCTTTTCCTCAATGTATAGTTATGGCTTTATAAAAAAAATAAGTAAAAAGAATGTCTATAGGTATGTGGACTTAAGTCTGAACGTTCAGTTCAAGTCATTGATCAATGTGTCTGTTTTGGGGCCAGTGCCATTTGATGTTTATTACTGTAGCTCTGTAGAATACTGGGATATCCAGCAGTTATTTTATTGTTCAGGATTTTTTTTAGAAACCCTGGGGTTTTTGTTTTGCTTTCATATGAAGTTGAAAATTGTTCTTTTAAGATCTGTGAAGAATTGTGTTAGAATTTTAATGGGGATTACATTGGATTTGTAGATTGTTTTTCATAGGATAACCATTTTTACTATGTTAATCTTACCAACCCATGAACATGGGTAGTCTTTCCACCTTCTGATATCTTCTTCAATTTCTTTCTTTGAAGACTTAAAGTTTTTAATCATGAAATTCTACCACTTGCTTGGTTAGAGTTACCCGAAGATATTTTATATTATTTCTGGCTATGGTGAGCCTTGTTCTTTCCCTGGTTTATTTCTTAATATATTTGTCATGTGTATAAAGAAGGGCTACTGATTTCTGAGGGTTTCCAAACAGAAATTCTAGGAACAGATACACATACTGTCATGTCATCTGCAAATAAAATACTTTGATTTCTTTCTTTCCAATTTCAATTGCCTTCATTTTTTTTCAACTGCCCTAAAGCTCTAAATAAGGCTTCAATTACTATATTGAATAAGTACAGAGAGAGTAGACAGTCTTGCTTTGTTTCTGATTTTGGTGAAATTGCTTAGAGTTTCTCTCCGTTTAAGATGTCAGCTATTGGCTTGGTCTCTTCCCCTCTTCTAGTTCTATCATGTTTAGATTTGAATGTTTTATAATGTCCCAGATTTCCTGGGTGTTTTGTGCCAGAATGTTTTTAGGTTTAACATTTTCTTTTACTGTGGTCTTGTCTTCTATCCTGTCTTTAGTGCCTAACGTTCTGTCTTGCATCTCTTGGATTCTGTTGGTAAGACTTGCTTCTGAGGTTCCTGTTTGAGTTCCTGTGTTTTTTTCATTTCTAAATTTCCCTCAATCTGGACTTTCTTTATTAACTTCATTTCCATTTTTGAGTATTAAAGTGTTTTATTCATTTCCTTCTGCTGTTAGTGTTTTCATAAATTTCCTTAAGGGATTTATCCATTTCCTCTTTAAGGAGCCTATCATATTCATAAGATTTATTTTAGATGTCTGTGTTGTGCTTTAGTTATGTTGGAATACTCCGGGTCTACTGTGGTAGGGTTGCTAACTTCTAGTTGGTAGACACCTATTGTCCTGACTATTCTTTTATATTGAAAAAAAAATAAAATCAGCTTTACTTAAACTTATCAAGTTTGCTATAGAATTCTCTGCTGAAGATTGTGTATACATCCTGGGTCAAGGGGCCAAATAAAAGTACAGAAAATAAGCCATAGTATCTTAGTAAGGGTTTTACTGCTGTGAACAGACACCATGACTAAGGCAACTCTTATAAGGACAATATTTGATTGGGGCTGGCTTACATGTTCAGAGGTTCAAACCATTATCATCAAGGAAGGAGCATGACAGCATCCAGGCAGGCATTAAGCAGGAGAAGCTGAGAGTTCTACATCTTCATCTGAAGATTGCTAGAAGACTACTGACTTCCAGGCAGCTAGAGGGAGGGTCTTAAAGCCCATACTCACAGTGACACACCTACTCCAATAAAACCACACCCACTCCTAGGCCATATCTATCTCCAAATAGTGCCACTCCCTAGGCCAAACATACAAACCATCAAATTCCACTCTCTGGCTCTCATATACTTGTTCAAACAAACGAGTCTATAGGGGCCATACCTAAACATAATATAATAAAACATACATTTAGTTCAACTTCAAAAGTCCCCATAGTCTATAGCAGTCTCAGCAATTTTAAAAGCCCAAAATTTCTTCTGAGATTCATCCAATCACTTAACTGTAATTCCCCAAAGCAAAATATGAAACCAGCTTGAAAGACTCCACATTCATATGTCTGATGTCAAAGTGGTTTTCAGATCTCCACGCCTTTTTCTTCTTTGTTGACTGCAACAAACTTCTTTCTCCTGGGCTGGTTATAATTCCTGTTAGCAGCTTTCCTCAGGAGATAGATATCCTATGGCTCTGGCATTTCAAAAAGCTTGGGGTCTCCAAAGCAGCTACAATGTTACAGCTCATTATTTTCAATATCTGGGTTCCACACCTGATCTTCTGTGCCCCTCCAAAGTGGTGGCATCACTTTTCCAGCTCTGCCCTCTGTAGCACTCTAAGTTCAGGTTGATCCACTCCATTGCTGCTGCTGTTCTTGGTGGTCATCCCATGGTACTGGCACTTCAAATACACTGGGGTCTTCTGCTACAACTAGGCTTCACCAGTAGCCTCTCATAGGCTCTCTTCATGGTGCCAAGCCTCAACTCCTTTGCATAACCCCTTCAGTCCTGGGCTATCAACTGCAACTGAGGCTGCCCTTCCATCAATGGCCTTCCATGGCCTTTCACAGCACCAAGCTTCAGCTGATCTTCATGACCCCTTCATGCCTTCAAAACCAGTGCCACCTGGGTGACTCTTATACATTACGAAGTACAGCTGCAGCAAAAAGTGCAACCTTGTCTATCCCTGGAACACAGCTTCTTTGTGGTCTCAGAAACTACTTCCCAGAAGATTTCACCTCAGTGATGCTGGTCTCTTCTTTTATTAATTTATTTTTTATTTTTAATTTTTTATTAGATATATTTCTTTACTTACATTTCAGATGTTATTCCCTTTCCCAGTTTCCTGTCCATAAGCCCCTATCCCCTCCCCTTCCCCTCCTCCATACGGTTATTCCACCATACATCCCCCTTACTGCCCCCTCCCATATTCCTCTGCGCTGGGGGTCCAATCTTGGCAGGACCCTTCCCTTTCCACTGGACCCTTTCCCAACAAGGCTATTCTCTGCTATATATGACTATTATTGATCATGTTTTTAAGCTCATGTCTAGGCATTTGGGGTTATAAAGAGTGTCATTTTAGGTGCTGATATCTGGTCTTGTTTTTGTTGGTTGGGAGTTTTGTTTCTTGGTTTCTGTTGCTCTTTCTGGGTCTTAGAAGAAATTTTAAGGGATTCTAATAAGTGTAGACACTGGGTTTCCAGAAAAAAATATATTTATAGGTATTGGGAGTTAGCCCTTAGGAATGGGGATGGACAAGAGGAAGGGTGGTGCTGATAGGTTCACAGGAGGGTGGAAAGAAAGGAGTTCCACAGGACCTGCTGAGTTCTATAGAACTGGAGCTACAGATTAGGGAGTGGAACAGCAGGTTCTCTGCTGCAGGCATGAGGTTAGGGAATTGAATTTGGGGGAGGGGAGGAATAGGTAAAGATCTGCAGGTAGCCTACCCATTTCCCTGGCCAGAGTGCCCTGTGGATTTCCCAGAGAGAGCTTGCTGGAGTTGAGACTGGGATAAAGACTGGGAGGTGAGAGAAATTAGGAGGAAAAAGATCAGTGTGGTCCACTGGAGATGGGGACAGGAGGGAAAGAGGATGAAGCAGGCATTCTGCTGTAGGCCTGAGAGTGAGACTGGGGGATTTGGAGGAGCTGAAGAAGAGGTGAAGATCTGCATTCAGCCTACCTGCTTCTCTGGCCTGAGTGGCCTGTGTTTTATTCCAGTGGTATTTTATTTCTTTGCATATTCTGCATGTAGACATTTTGGGTATGGTGAATACACAGGAATAAAGTTAGGAATGGAATTGTCATGCTTTCATTCACCCTTCACCTTACTACATATTGTCTCATTTCCCAAACTGTGTTCATAAACATTTTCAAGGAACTAGTCTCTAATACAAATGAAAGACTAAATTCTGCCCCGTATAATTTGGTGCTATTCTGTTAGCCTCCTTTGGCCCCTACATCTGCTTGGTTCTTTTAAACATTTATATCATTTATTCTGGATTTTTCTCTACCCTCTTTTTTCTATTTTACTTCATGTATATTATGAAGACTTTCTTAACTTACATATTTTACGACACTTTAATTTACCAGCTTTTAGTGGTTGACATCTTTTTATTATTATTATTATTATTATTATTATTATTATTATTATTATTATTACTATTATTATTTTGCAAACCACTTAAAAGCAGAATAAGCATATTGGCAATCACTGTTTCTTGAGTTAAAGATTCAGACAGTGTTTGGCTGGGCAATTTTGGGGGGGGTACACATGGTTAGGGTCACTTAACTTACTCAGCTGGCACGTGTCTTGTTCTGGAAGGCCACTAGAGGAAAGCACATTTTCTTTAATGGCTAGGTATTTAAACAGACGGAGCTCCAATCTCTGCATCCTCATGAGGGTACCAGTCGTAAGAGCCTCTGTTGCTTTTACCATACTTATTGGGCAAAATCGCTTTCTCGCTGTTATCTTACTTTGCTATGCTTTGGACATTACTATGGTTGAAGTTCCTTTAATATGCTTCCTTACCAAGTACTTTGCTTCTTCAAAGAGTGACTTGTTTTAATGCTTCATTCATTTTTGATTACACATTTCATTTCAAAAATAAATTTCTCATTCATTAATCTTTTACCTTGTACCATGTCTTACAAGCACCGCCTTTGCACTTTTAATAATTTTCATTTGATTTGTGGTAGATTTTACATCGTACCAAATGTATTAGCAAATTTTTACAGTTCCCCCTTTAAGAGCTTCTGTATCGCTTGTCTGGATCGGAAGGAATTACCTTAAGATTTGTGGCAGTACAGTTTGCTAATAGCATTACAAAATAAACATACCTTCCATAATGTTCTTTAAAGTAAATAAAAGAGTCATAAACATGTCACCATATTGAATTCAGCTTAGAATGGCTCTATTATAATGATATATGGATGCTAACTTGGTGGATTGATTAGTGCAACAAGAAACGAAAGTGTTTACGTGAGCTGAGCTTTGAAAGAGATGTTGTCTTCCCTTGGGATATGATTTAAACTATACAGTCCATGTTTTAAATGGCAGCAAGATGCCCCCCCCAACCGGATGTCATACGTACCTAGGAGGAAGAATGCTTTTCCCCATTACTAGTCCATTTACTGTAGGCAGGTCTTTGTTTCGGTAGCTTAGCAGCAGTGCAATCTGTGTGCTGAGCTCCACTGAGGCCCAGTTTTTATCTTCCTTCCAACTCCATGTTAACTGTGGCTACTGCTGACTTTCTCTGTACTGAACTGTGTCTGCCCGGCTTTGATCTACCTTTAGTTAGATGTAGTAGTTTCCAAACATCAACTTACGACTTGGGGTAGCATTCCTTTTGCTTCTAGATTGTTGACCCTACTAGTCATCGTTGATCAAGGTTTGACTTCTTCCAACTGTACTCTGATCATGAACCTATTACCCAGGAGTGGAGTACACAAACAGTGAAGGAAAAAGTCAGAGCTATTGACAATTCGAAATGCAATTAACTCTCATTTTTGAGCTAGTCACTTGCATCTGACCTTAACTCTCTTCCTGGCTATAGCTTAGAAGTCACTATTTCTGACTTTTCCCTCCCTTAGTTACCGCTGGGGAACACAGCCCGATATTCCTTCGTTCACACATTCATTCAATTACCTCCATATTATGACAAGGCTAGTAAATAAACCACTGGGAAATAATTGCTACAATCAAGGTAATACAGTCTTAACATGGGACTCACAAAGTCAGGTCACTTGGCTTCTTTTAACACTCAAGAAATAGTAGCACAAATCTTACTTCATCAGAATTATTGACAATGCATTGAAATTGTCCAGTGAAGAATCTGATCCAGTCTAAGTATTTAATAAAATATTTAATTTTGCATTTGTATATGGTGTGTGTGTGTGTGTATGTGTGTGTATGTACTCATATGTGTATGCATGTATATTTGTGGGTGTGTGTACATGTCTGTGTTTATGGAGTCCAGAAGTTGATATCAGGGGTATTTTTTTGAACTCTTTCTTGCTTATAAATTTAGGCAAGGTCTGCTGAACCTACAGTACACCGATTTAGCCAGTGTTGCTAGCTATTTTGCTCCTGAGGCTCCTTGTCTCCCCCTCTGAGGCCTTGAGATGACAGGTTGCCACCATAACCACCAGACACTTATGAGGATTCTCAGGATCATAACTCTGGTTCTCACTCTTGCATAGTAAACACTCAACCATCGCTTTAGCTACCCCAGTTGTAAATTTAATGATATGATTTAAATATATATGGTATTTTGATCAATGTATGCTTATCTGGATATGGGGGACCTCCCAGCTATATCAGGGCCATTCTAGACTTCCAGAGAAAAAATACATAGAAAAGGCTGGAAGCATGTTCTAGGGAACATTGACTTTTATGTTATACTTCTCATATTATTTTTTCTTGGTCTCTATCATTAAAGATGTACATACTTTTTGATAGTGAAGATGAATTCAGTTCCATTATACAGCTTGGCCAAAAATCTAGATATGAGAGGAAAAAATACTGCCTTAGATTTTAGTAGGCTCTGTTGTGACTTGGGTGGCATTTTAGAAATGGAATAGGCAATCATTTAAACATAAATTCTAACTCTAGTTGTTTTATTCTCAATACTGACATTCAGTGTAAATAATTATTCAAATTTTAGTGCAGTTATTTGTCCCAGCTAACATGAGGTCAAATGTGAAGAGGCATAATTATATCAACAGGCAACTTATAAAAGCATTTAATGATTCATGTCTTTGAAGGAAGTTGTGTCCCTTTATCCAGAAGCTGGAACCTCTGACAAGTCCAGCAATTTGGTAAGCATCTTCCTCCTGCTTCGCTGTGCCCTCAAGAGAAGGATACCTTTATCCGTTCTCTCCTCTTTTCAGGAAGCACCTCCTGAGTGGCACACATACATTGCCAGCTTTTCTTGTGCTTTGGCCTCTATAAGGCAGATCATTTTATTTTAATTGCTTAGTCCTTAACTGTAATTAGTACTACCAGCTGTGCCCTCTCCTGGGCTGTCGTGACACAGCTAAGCCCATATAAACACTAATTAGTGTTACTGGGAATGATCGAACTGTCTCCGCTGTAAGGTTTCTGCCATCACAGTGACCAGTGGTTGCATGTAAATATTTGATTAGACAAAAGTAGGGAGAGAAAACAAAGGAAAGAGAAGAAAGGAGAGAAAAGGAGGAGGAGAGGAAGGAAGGAAAAGGGGAAGGGGCTATTCTTCTGTCCTCATGGGAGGGAAACTTCGAGACTATGAAGTGCTGACATGTTCTATTTGTGTATACTCAATATAGTCACTTTGTCTCAACATTGCATGAATATGTCATTACTAATTTTTAATTAGTTTTGCTTGGGTGATAACACCACATTTTTTCCTAAGTGTGTCAGTCTCCACTGTCTCTTAATATAGTGTTGAAAATCATAAATAAATAAATATTTATGTACTCAAGTGATCTCTCATAATTCAAAATGATGTATTTTTTCCTACTGCTTTTGCCATCATTCTTCCTAAATTCATCTTTCATTAGTCTTTCAACTTCAGGAAGATTACCTTGTTCTTACATTCTTATTAACTAGTCAGGTAAATACAAGTATATTTATATCAGTGAATTATTTAGAAAATATACTCATCCTTGGTTAATAAGTAATATGTTGAAGGGACACATCTCTAAGCACAGAGTATGAAGTTTTAAAATTCTCCTCCTTTCTCTTTATTGTCAAAAATTCTAGACAATAAACAAATGCTAAAAGCAGGAGAAATAGTCTTCCTCAGGAAAAAGACCCAAGTAGTTATCTAGTATCAACAGATCATCCATAAAGTCATATAAATATCATAAGCACACAATTAAAAATGAACTGTTGAACTGTTCAGGCTCAGGCTCTCTGACTTTCTCTCTGATTACACACACACACACACACACACACACACACACACACACACACATGAAAAGAAGCCATAATTTTGAGATGGGATGAAGGAAAAATGTTATAATTATATTTTTTATTTAAAAATAAAAAATAAAAACATGGGCCACTTTATTTACATTTTAAATGTTATGTTCCTTCCCAGTTTCCCCTCCACAAGCCCCCATTCTCTCTTCCCTCTCCCTGCCTCTATGAGGATGCTCTCCCCTCCCCCAACCTCCCCAGCTCCTGCCTCAGTGGCCTAGCATTCCCCTATCCTGGGTCATCAAGCCTCCAAAGGACCAGGGGGCTCCCCTCCCAGTGGTGGCAGATAAGGCACTCCTCTGCTACATATCCAGCTGTAGCCTTGGGAATCCACTATGTAGTCTTTGGTGGGTGGTTTAGTCCCTGGGAGCTTTGGGGAGACTGGTTGGTTGATATCGTTGTTCTTCATATGAGGTTGAAAACCCCTCAGCTCCTACAGTCCTGGCCCTAATTTCCCCATTGAGGTCCCCATGCTCAGTCCAATGTTTGATTGTGTACAACCGCATCTGTATTGGTATGGCTCTGGCAGAGCCTCTCAGGGGACAGCTATACCAGGCTCCTGTCAGTAAGCACTTCTTGGCATCAGCAATAGTGTCTGGGTTTGGTGTCAGCAGATGGGATGGATCCCTAGGTGGGGCAGTCTCTGGATGGCCTTTCCTTCAGTTTCTGCTCCACTCTTTGTCCCTGCATTTTCTTTTGCAAGAGAAATTCTGGATTAATATTTTTGAGGTGGGTGGGTGGCCCCATAGCTCAACTAGGGGCTATGCCTATCCACTAGATAGGGTCTCCACAGGTTATGTCTCCCCTTTGTTGGATATTTTCACTAAAGTCCTCCCTGTTGGGTTCTGGGAACCTTTTGGCTTCCTGGCATCTGGGACTTTCTAGTCGCTATCCCCAGTTACTACTCTCCCCAGGTCCCTCGTTACAGACCTCCTTTCAATTTCTGAGCCTCTGTACTTCTCCCTCATCTCGTCCTGTATCCGAACTGGCCTCCTTTTTTTCCTCCCCCTCCTCTCTGCCTCCCAGATCCCTCTCTCCCTCTACTTGCCAGAGATTATAGAACCTCCTTTTTCACTTGGATATTGGGATTTTTCTTTGGTTGTAATGTACTGTAAATTAATAAATTCCCTACATGAAGTTCAAAAAGGATAAATCTCTCCCTGAATGCTGCATATTTATCTATCTTTTAAAAGGAATTATTTATTATGTATTGAACATGTTGCCTGCATGTATGCCTGCAGCCCAGAAGAGGGCACCAGATCTCATTTTAGATAGGTATGAGCTACCATGTGATTGCTGGGAATTGAACTCAGGACCTCTGGAAGAGCAGACACTGCTCTTAACTTCTGGGCCACTTCTCCAGCCTGGCTATTTCTATCATTTACATAAATCTTGATCATTTATCTAACATATCAACTGCTAAAATCCTTGTAATACTTCTGTGTCTCTTTCCTATAGTAGGTTTCACCTTATAACTTTGAAGAAGTATTATTTTCTACATTCTTTTTAGGAGTGGGGACATATTCTGATATAATTTCAGTGCAGTGCTCAAAACATGGATGATACCAGTTATAAAAAGGAGATATCTAATCTGACGTCAGGTTCAGGTCTGTCACCTGTTGCATAATGCCAATTATAATAATTGTAAAGATTATTTCATTGTATTGTACTGTTTATTTAAGAATAGTTTTGACTTATTTGGTATCTAGAGAAGGATTGTCCCATTGAATTTAATTATTTGACTTCTTTAGTCTTTTTTTTAGCGATAATCAGTTTCTCAATCTACTGTCTAAGATGAATAGAAGTGATTGTGTGTGTGTGTGTGTGTGTGTGTGTGTGTGTGTCCTCACAGTAATTATGAAGGCTTTGCAGAGTATCTAATCCCAGTAGTCCTTGATGCTATTTTATCTTCTTGACACTGAATTGTCCTAATACGAGGCTGTCAGATTTGTTCACTTGGTTAAGGTGATAGGCCTCAGGTGTCTTCATAGTAAGTTTACTCTGTTCCCCTTTGTATTGAATTAGTATGAGAGGTTATTTAAGATTTTATAAATAAAATACTTCTACCCATCAAACATTTCCCCCCTATGTTTTCAATGCAATGGTAATTTTTTCTTTTCATTATATTTTGTATGTTTATCACCTGGAATCCAGTTGTAAAGAAATAATTATTCTCAAGTAGTTAAATACTATTGTTTATTGCAATCCATTTTTATTTCTTTGCTCCCTGGGGATTCATGAAGGCACAAGCAGCATTCTTCCTGGAGTGTTTTGTATTCTGACATACCAAGTTGAGAAACTGTTTATTTATGATAAATAAAAAGTTCGTGGCAAGGCTGTCTCTTTCTGTGAATGTACTTTCTGTTTTAATGTTGTAAAATCGATATCATTTGATAATGGAGTCTTTGGTGAGGTGGTAGATGTCAATAATCTCTGCTGGAGTTATGGCTCCTTTTACTTCTGTAGCAGTACTGCAAAGGCAAGGAACAGCCTGAGAGTAGAATATTAGGACATGTTTATGCCTTGTGACACTCTGGACTATCTTGTCCTCATGGGAAAATTATCCTCATTAGAGAAGATGATTCCATAGAGGAACTATTTCATAGACTAAAACTCTACAAATCTGAACCCATGAACTTGAAAAACCTATCTAAGAAAATGAAGCAATTGTTCATATTAATTAATTCAGCTGGTATTTTTTTATTCTTTTATTAGATATTTTTAAATTTACATTTCAAATGTTATTCCTTTTCCTGGTTTCCTGGACATAAGCCCCTTATCCCATCCCCCGCCCTTTTTCTATAAGAGTGTTCCCCTTTCCATCCACCTTCCTTACCGCCTCCCTGACATTCCCCTACAAGGGCTTCTCCTTCCATTGGTGCCCAACAAGGCCATCCTCTGCTACATGGCTTGAGCCATGGGTCTGTCCATGTGTAGTCTTTGGGTAGTGGTTTAATCCCTGCGAGCTCTGGTTGGTTGACATTGTTTTTCTTATGGGTTTGCAAGCCAGCTCTTTCAATCCTTTCTCCAATTCTTCCAATGGGGATTTTTGTTTGTAAAACTTATTCAGAAAACCTTATGTGAAGTAGCAAAAGATATGAGTCCTGGATCAGTCACTTTGTAGCTGGTATCCTTAAGGATATTATACTAATTACTTTACTGTTTAGTATAAGTAACATACAATGAATAATATTGCCAAATTTTCTAGCATGCAGTAAATGCTCACTCTGTATTAACTTTTATAACCACCATTGATTTTGATGATAAAGCTGAACAACTAAAACCAATGCATAGTTTAGCTTTTATTCTTCCCTGTGGGAGTCAAACACTGACTAAGATGATTTGTCCCAGACACAGAGACTCCATCTTGGAGATGACATCAGTGGACAGAATAGACATAAATCCCATTCTCAGAGAGTTCACAGTATACCATTAAATACAAATAAATGATTTGTCCTTCCTTGTTCAGTTTTATATTTTAAAAGAAATTAAAAGAACACTTATAAAAGATTGCATTAGAAATCATGAGCACACAATAACTATCACAATAATTCTCATGAAAATACCTTAATTTGAAGGCACAGCATAAGGTGGGTCCTAGTTACTCCACCAGAGCCTTCTTTATCTAGTTCATTTGTTTCCTCTTTAAACAATGTAATGACTAGCCTGAATTTTATGACTAAGCATGGTTGTTCTTTTTGTTTGTATTTTAAGATATATATATACATATATATATTCCCTCAAATATTAATGTTTAGTCATAGCACTTATTCAAATCTACACCACGTGTATTCATGTCTATATATACATATATGTATATATGCATTCATACAATTGCCCACCCCCATACATTGTGGTTGTGATTGCAAGAGTTATGATGCTTTTGCTGCTTGTCTGATTGCTGTAGTTGCTGGAAAGAATGTTGTACCACTATTAGCAATACCACTGTGATGTCCTGATCTATAAATTTAGACATAGTTGTACTTGCATTCTTTGGTTGTGCCTAGAGAAAGAGTTGTTGGGCCAAGTATTAAACTGGGAACTGAAATCCAGTCCTCTGAAGCAGTGCATGGTTTTAACTAATTGACTGTCTCTCCAGTTCCTTCAGATTGGACTCTATGTTTTATACCCGCTTTCTGCTCACCTCTTTTCTCTTTTTGTAATTTGGCTAGAGATACTGTCTGCTTTTGTCCGTATCTAACACTCAAACAAACATTAGTACCTTGTATATTTTCCAAGGTTCCATTTTTTAAAAAATTTTAAAAATCTTTTTATTGGTTATTTTATTTATCACCCTTTGCAGTTACCCCTCTCCCATCCCCTATGCTTCTATGAGGGTGCTCCTCCACCCACTTACCTACCTCCTCCTGCCTCAGTACCCTAGCATTCCACTACACTGGGGTATCAAGCCTCTACAGGACCAAGGGCCTCCCCTCCGAGTGAGGCCATCCTCTGCTACATATGCAGCTGGAGCCATGTATACTCTCTGGTTGGTAGTTTAGTCCTTGGGAGCTCTGGGGGTCTGGTTGGTTGATATTGTTCTTCTTCCTAGGGGGTTGCCAACCCCTTCAGCTCCTTCAGTTCTTTCACCAACTCCTCCATTGGAATCTCTGTGCTCAGACCATGGTTGACTGCATCCATCCACATCTGCACTGGTCAGGCTCAGGGACAAAGAGTGGAGCAGAAACTGAAGGAAAGACCATCTAGAGACTGTCCCAGTTAGGGATCCGTCCTATCTGCAGACACCAAACCCACACACTATTGCTGATGCCAGACAACAGCCTGGTATAACTGTCCCCAAGGCTCTGTTTTATTGTCATATACTGTACCCAAGAAGCCATTTCTACTGTGTCTTACTTTCCTGTAGGACTGGGTGTTAATTACTTATTCCAATTCTAGAATAAGCATTTAAGGAAAAAGAAAAATCCCCCAGAATAAAGGAGGATAAAGACACAAGGATAGGGCAGTTTTCCTTTTTAAAGGGTTTCTGGTAGTCACCACTAGTAAGATGATACAATATTCTGTAAAGTTTTAAGTTTGGGCAGTCATCACACCAATGTTTAGTCTTAATATTTCCACTATAATAACTCTGAATATCATTTGACTTTTTACCCTCCCCTAGTTACACCTGAGAGCTCCTGCCAGACAAAATAATACACCATATTACAATTGTGGCTTACAGTTTTGTCTGCAATTGGGCCACTCCTTTTCTCCTATGTTCTTGATTCAGAAAAAAATACATACACACACAAAAAACCATGGCTCCAAATGTCAATTATCAATTTCTTGTAATCTTTTTGCAAATATTTTGAAATAGTCTTTTAGAAAATATAGTTTGACCTGTTGCTTCTTGGTTGCCTGAGGCATTAATTGCTCTAATTTCAGTGTGCTCTTAGTATAGTGAATGCCATGTCCCCTACTCGTCAACATATGATGTGGAACTCCTTGATCAGTGTTTCACAGAGTTCTAGTTCGATGGTATATAGACAGCACAGACAGCACGTTATAATAGAATACACATCCTTTATTGGCACTAAATTCCCAAGCTAAGTGATAGGAACTGAATTAGTTTTCAAATAAAGAATATATACAGAAGTTCAGAAAATAAAAGATTAATAAAAGAGACTTGAGGAATTAAATTATTATAAATATATCCGCAGTGCCATCATATTCCTGAGATGACAGTGAAAACTAAATATACATAAATGTCAAAACCTGGATTGATTTTCCCCATTTGAATGTGATTTATTTACCAGAGGCTGAACTTTATTATCCAATAATACTCAAGATGTCCTTTACATTTTAAGTCAGCAGATTTGTGGTTTGATTTAGGGCAGTTTCCTATGTGCAGAAGAAAGATAACTCCCTGTGTTTTGGGAACATGAGTATGGGAGTTTGGGCACCTTGTTCTATCGGTGGTTACAAACAAGAAGATTTTATTTCAAATAATATGGTAAATATTAATTCAAAGAGCAAAAATATAAAACATGGGAAGAAACTTTTTATTTGATGGGACTACAATGTAATTTAATTTTATGTCTCTAATGTGTTAAATTCCTGCCATCAAATTTAATATTCAACAATCCTGAGACAAGGAAAATGACTTAGAAGAGTCTGACAAAATTGAATAGAGAGCTGTTATTATTTTTGATGTAGAGGTAAGGATGGGGAGTTTGGTTTTTAGTCAAAAGCGCTGCTACAACTGTATGTTGTCCAGAATGTTCTGAAGTCTTCATGCCTGTAATTTTCAATAAACACCAGTAGATGGCAGATTTATTTCCTTTGTTATTAGAATGACTACCTCATAGCTTTCTTCAAAGCAACATACAATGAAATTAAAACTGCTCTGATCTATTGCCTCTTTGGTACTTTATTGATAAGCTATAGCCTTAATTTATAAACTTAACTTCTAATACTTAATAGCATTTCTTGGGAAGTTGAAGCAAATCAAGTGACCACTCCAGTGTTTACTTCGGGTTAGATTGGTTTGGAAGGGGCATTTTTTGGAATTACAGATAGAAACTTGAATTATAGTTTCTAGGCAAGAAAATAAAATAAATGAAACTCAATAGTAGAGTTAACATCAACAATTGAGAAACATTGGATGAGATATTGGGGACTAGGTAACTGATGAGAGAGTTAGGCAGATTAAGAAAAACTTGGGACTATGAGGTACTAAAGCTTAACTGTGGTCCAAGATTGTGTCAGGGTAGTTAAACCTAAATTCATCCACACAGTATGATTGTGTAATGACTGCTCTAACAAATACCAGGACATATTCATCATCTTCCTGTCCTGGAGGTCAGAAATGTCAAGGCCCCTGGACGACCGCATTCCTTTCTGTGGGCTACCTTCCTCACTTATGAACTTCTGCACAAGACCATGATCTTTCATCTTCAAAGCCAGCAGTAATCTTACGTGTTCTTCAGACTGCAGTGTTGTTCTGAGCTTGTGCCTCTTGCCCACCCTCACTTTGTGAGAATTTCATGATTACAGTGCATACAGTGGAATGAAACTGGGTGCATTTATCATCTCAGGCCAGGAGAGTAGGCACCTTAATTACATTAAGGGCTCACACCTTCATTTCCATGCTGTGTATAAGCAAACATACATGCTCGCTTTGAGACTTAGTGCCTGGTGTTATTCCCATCCCAGCTAAGAGAGAGGATCGTTTCTTAAACTATTAAAAAATAAAATAGAACCAAAATCTTCCAATTTAGTGCTGCTTCTAGGGTATAAACCTACTGGCCAATGCTTTTTAATGTGATAACAGCTAGCAGAGAAGGGTGGGTGTGGGCCATGCTCCAAGTTGTGGTGGCAGACACTGAGTTTACATAGTTCTTCATTCTTTCATGTCTCAAATATGTTAATCAACATTTTGATAACACTACTGAATCTGCCTATATGTTAAGTGTGGGTTTTTTCTTTTTTAAAACAACCTCAATAAGAATAGAAGAAACACTAAGAAAAATATTGCTAACAATTTGCTTGATATTATTTATTTTTCTTTCTTTACTCTTTCCTGCCAATATTAATAAATATTCCATTATCCTTTAATGTCCACATTAGTCAAGCAAAAGAAATTTTACTGTATTTTGACACTATGTGGCTTCCACTCTGAATTTTCAGTTATGTTCTTGATTAGTGTGACTTTCCGAAGCTCTAACTGGTTGAGAATTTTTTTTTCCATTTTTAAAATCCTTCTATCATGTATTACATCCCCAGAGCAATTTTCTCTACCTCCTGTCCCCGAGTCAGCATCCCAAGCTCCCCTCTGCCCCAGATCCACCCCCTTCCACCTCCTCTCAGAAAAGATCAGGACTCCCCAGGGATATCAACTAAAAACTGCATAACAAGCTGTATACTAAGACCAGGCACATACCATAACATCAAGGCTGGACAAGGCAATTCATTAGGAGAAAAAGGATCCCATAAGCAGGGAAAAGTCAGAGACAGCCCCTGTTCCCATTGTTAGGAATCTTATAAGGATACTAAGTTACATAGCAGTGACACATATGCCTAGTACCTAGGTAAGTCCCCTACATGTTCTTTGATCTTTGCAAGCCCATAAGAATACTGAACAGTTGGTTCTGTGGGCCATGTTCTTGTGGTGTCTCTTGACCCCTCTGGTTCCTCTGATCCTTCCTCCCACTCCTTCCCAGGTCTCCTCAAGTTCCACCTAATAATGGGATTCTATATCTGCTTTTATCAGTTGCTGACTGAAGTCTTTCTGGACTCTCTGAAAACCATTATGCTAGCCCCCAGTCCCATAACAAACTACAGGTAGTCCAAGCTGTAGGTCAAAGGTTTTATTGCTGGGTTCCCTCAATCCTTCCACTTGAGGCCTTGCCTGGTTACAAAAATGGCTGGTTCACTAGGAGTCTTTTTAGGTTTATTCTTATGTATTCCATGGAGTTTCCATTGCACTAGGTGTTCTCCTTGCCTGGGAAATGCCCACCAATTCCAGTAGTTTCTTCCAGTATTTTCTTCTGTTTCCAATCCTATTTAGTCCCAGTCCACTGGGGAAATCCATTCAATTTCCGCTTCCCAGGGAGATCTTTACTTCTATCCTTAAACCCTCATTGGTACTTAGCCTCTTTTAGTTTGTGGATTGCAGCATGATTGTCTTTTACTCCACTGCTAATATTCACTTATAAGTGAGTACATAATTTGTTTGTCTTTCTGGGTCTGGGTTAACTCATTCAGGATGTTTTTTTTTCCTAGTTCCATCCACTATATGGCAAAGTTCATACTATTGTTTTTAAGAGGTGACTAGTACTTCACTGTCTAGATAAACTACATTTTCTTTATACATTCTTCAGTTGAGGGGTATGTAGGTTGTTTCTAGATTCTGGCGTTATACATAAAGCCGCTATGAACATGATTGAGCAAATGCCCTCATGGTAGGATGCAGTGTATTTTGGGTATATGCCCAGGAGTGGATAACTGGGTCTTGAGGTAGATCAGTTCTCAGCTTTCTGAGGAACTACCATATTGATTGCCAAAGTGGTTGTACAAGTTTACACTCCCACCAGCAATGGAGTGGCTATACATCCTTGCCAGCATGAGCTTTCACTTTTATTTTTCATCTTAGCCATTCTGATAGGTGTAGATGGAATCTCAGAATCATTTTAATTTGCATTTCCCTGATGGCTAAGGATGATGAACATTCCTTTAGTGTTTCTCAGCAATTAGAGATTCCTCTGTTAAGAATTCTCTGATTAGGTCTGTACTCTATTTTAAAATTTAATTATTTGGTTTGTTGATTTGGAGTTGGTGAAGATCTTTTTCTGCTTTATGGCCTGCTGATTTTTTTTCTCTTGATGGTATCCTTTTTCTTAGAGAAGCTTTTTAGTTTCATGAGGTACCATTTATTAATTGTTAATGTTAGTGTCTACATTATTGTGTTCAGTTCAGGAAGTTGTCTCCTGTGCCAATGCATTAAAGGCTGTTCTGTGATTTCTCTCCAATTAGGTTCAGTGATTCAGGTCTTATATTGAGGTCCTTGATTAACTTGGGCTTGAGTTTTGTGTAGAGTGATAAATTATGGATTTATTTGAATTGTTTTACATGTCATCATCCAGTTAAACAAGCACCATTTTTTGAAGATGTTTTCTTTTTTTCATTGTATAGTTCTGGTATTTTTATAAAAAAATTAGACATCCACAGTGTGTGGATTTACATCTGGGTCTTCAGTTAGATTCCATTCATGAATATGTCTGTTTTTATGCCAATATCAAACAGTTTTCATTACTACAGCTTTATAGTGCAACTTGAAAACAGGGATGGTGAGACCCCAGAGAACATTTTTTCCCATCTTTATTAAATTGGGTATTTCTTATTTATATTTCAAATGTTACTCTCTTTCCCGGTTTCCAGGCCAACATCCCCCTAACCTCTCCCCCTCCCCTTCTATGTGGGTGTTCCCCCTTCCTATCCTCCCCCTATTACCACCCTCCCGCAACAATTCTGTTCACTGGGGGTTCAGTCTTGGCAGGACCAAGGGCTTCCCCTTCTACTGGTGCTCTTACTAGGATATTCATTGCTACCTATGAGGTTGGAGAACAGGGTTAGTCCATGTGTAGTCTTTGGGTAGTAGCTTAGTCCCTGGAAGCTCTGGTTGGTTGGCATTTTTGTTCACATGAGGTCTCGAGCCCCTTCAACTCTTTCAGTCCTTTCTTTGATCCTTCAACCGGGGTCCTGTTCTCAGTTCAGTGGTTTGCTGCTGGCATTCGCCTATGTATTTGCTGTATACTGGCTGGTCTCTCAGGAGAGATCTATATCCGGTTCCTGTCAGCCTGCACTTTGCTTCATCCATCTTATCTAGAGATTTCACCTCACACCAGTCAGAATGGCTACTATCAAAAACTCAGATGACAGCAGATGCTGGCAAGCATATGGAGAAATAGGACCACTCCTCTATGGTTAGTTGGATTGCGAGCTGGTACAACCACTCTGAAAATTTCTCAAAAAATTGGACATAGTACTACCTGAGGGCCCAGCTATATCACTCCTGGGCATATACCCCAAAAATGCTTCAGCATATACAAGGATACATGCTCCACTATGTTCATAGTAGCCTTATTTATAATAGCCAGAAGCTGGAAAGAACTCTGATGTTCTTCAACAGAGGAATGGATAAAGTAAATGTGGTACATTTATATAATGGAATACCACTTAGCTATTAAAAACAATGACTTCATGGTATTCTTAAAATGGATTGAACTAGGAAATATCATCCTGAGTGAGGAAACCCAACCACAAAAGAACACACATGATATGTACTCACTGATAAGTAGATATTAGTCCAAAAACTGGAATACCCATGATACAATTTATAGACCACATGAAGCTTAAGGAGAATAAAGACAAACATGTGAATACTTCAGTCCTTCTTAGAGGGGATAACAAAGTACTCACAGAGGAAATATGGACACAAAGTGTGGAGCAGAGACTGAAGGAAAGGTCATCCAGAGACTGCTACACATGGGGAGCCATCCTGCATTCTCACTAAACCCAATCACTATTTAGGATGCCAAGAGATGTATGTTGACAGAATCCTGATATAGCTGTCTCCTGAGAGGCTCTGAGGAAGCCTAACAAATACAGAGGGATGCTCACAGCCAACGATTGGACTGAGGAAGGGGTCCCCAATGGAAGAGTTAGAGAAAGGACTGAGGTAGCAGACAGGGCTTGCAACCCCATATGAAGAACTACAATATCAACCAACCAGACCTCCCCAGACCCCAGAGCTCCCAGGGACTAAACCACCAACCAAAATACACCAAAGCCATGGAGTGACCCATGGCTCCAACAGCTTATGTAGCAGAGGATGGGCCTTATTGGGCATCAGTGGGAGGAGAAGCCCTTGAAAGCTTGATACCCCATAGTAGGACAATGAAAGGACAGGGAGGCAGGAGGGAGTTTATTGGTATGTTGGTGAAGGAGAACCCTCATGTTGGCAGGGGTTGGGGAGATGGAATGGGGGGTTTCCATAGGGGAAATTGTGAAAGGAAATAACATTTGAAATTTAAATAAAGAAAATATCCAATAAAAGAAAAGAAAAAAGAATAGATCGTGTACCTTCATAGAATATTAAGAAAAGGCTGCATAATAAAATACAATGAGCTTTCAAAATTATACTGAGAAGAGAATAGTCTTGGAATAAATTTGTGATCAAGGAAAAATATTCATCTAGGTCAGGTCTAAGGATGAAGCCACAGGTGTGCACTGTGATAAAGCAAGGCCATATGAAACTGTTGCTTTAAACTTATAAAGAGCTTGTACAATAAAATATTGCTTTGGATTTACTACCCACATTCTTCTGTAACTCCTCTTTTATGTAATATTTTACTCATGAGCTAACTCCTTTTACATTGATAATTTTTTCTTGAAGATATAAAAACCTGAAATCAATGGTTTTGGTGTATCCAGTTTTGCTAAATCCAGAGTCTATGTTTTATTCTGCTTGTGTGACTTTTCTTTCTTTCCCTCTTCCTTCCTCTTCTTTTCTCATAATGAGTTAGCTCATAATGAGTTAACCAACTTCAGGCCTCTGAAGTGGCCATGGACGGTACTCTGAGCTAAGAGAAAAGAGTCCTAGCATTAATCCTGCCTTTCTTAACCCCTTCTACTGAACTGTAGTAGTTAGACAGCAGAGGTCTGTCGTTTTTGACCACAGAGTAGCAAAGAATTAGGGGAAGAGAAAATGTACCAAAAGTAAGCTACTTTTAACCCCCACAACTGCAACTTTTGCCACAATATTTGCCACAGGAAAGTCCCTGGCATCAAGTAGTATTGATGGATTTGGAAATAGATATTGAAAGAGTGGACAGCCTTGTCTTACCCTTGATTTTAGTTGAATTGCTTTGACTTTCCTATACATTTATTTGATGTTGACTATAGTCTTACTGCAAATTGCCTTTATTATGTTTACATATGTCCCTTGTATCACTGATCTCTCCAAGACATTTATCTTGAAGAGGTGCTAAATTTGTCAAAAGTTTTCATCATCTAATGAGATGATCATGTTTTTTGTTGTTTTTGTTGCTGTTTTGCTTTTTCTTTTAGTTTACTTATATGTTTGTTTACACTTACAGATTTTCATTTTCATATGCTACACAGACTCTGCCTCTCTTGGAAGAAACTTACTTGATCATGGTGGATGAACTTTTTGATTTGTTCTTGGATTTGGTTTGTGATTTTTTTTATTGAATATTTTCTGCATCAATGTTCTTAAGGGAAATTGGGCTAAAGTTCTGTTCTTTGTTGAGTTTTTGTGTGACTTGAATATCAGGGTAATTGTGGCTTCATGAAATGAATTTGGCTGCATTCCTTCTGTTTCTATTTTGTGGAATATTTTGAGCAATATTGCCATTAGCTCTTCTTTGAAAGCCTTGTAGAATTTTGAGCTAAAACCTGGACCTAGGCATTTTTTCTTGGTTGAGAGACACTTAGTGACTAATCCTGATTCCTTAGTGGTTATAGGTCTATTTAAATTTTTCATCTGATCTTGATTTAACTTTGGTAAGTGGTATCTATAAAGAAAATTGTTCATTCCTTTCAGGTTTTCCCATGTACAGATTTTTGAAGTATAACCCAAGGATTCTTTGGATTTGATGGGTGTCTGTTGTTATTCTCGAAGTCTGATCCCCTACCCCCAGCATAGCTGTAGCCATTTTGTTCCATGCCTACCAGCTACTTAATATTGTTGCTGTAATATGCCTGCCAGTCATTGACACAGAAAAAAAACTTGACTCAGAGCAGGGTCATACTGACCACATACCCTATTATATTCTGTATGTTATGAGGTTTGCTAATCCTAAGAAATTCTACAACTATAAACTTCGTGTAGGACCAATCAAATTAAAAGTCAATATGAATTGTTATGTCTAAAATGGCTTGAGTCAGGCCCAACCACTGGAAAGCACTTCTAGCATGTGTGTATGAGCTCACTGTGGATTTTTTTTTAACAGTTTTAGCCTTTATAAGCTTGCCCTGAGAAAAGTCCAGCATACATCTTTGAACTGTTGCCCTGGTCAATCAGTCTTGGGTTGTGCATTCAATAAACCACCCCAATCTAATTGAGATCAGTGTTCATGTGGCTTCTGGGGTTACTCCTGGTCCCTAATAATTTTGTCCCCTTTTCTTATTTTGTTAATTTGGATATTCTTTCTCTGCCTTCAGTTAGTTTGGTCAAAGGTTTGTTTATCTTGTTGATGTTCTCAAAGAACATCTCTTGTTTCCTTAATTCTCTGTATTGTTTTGTTTCTATTTTATTAGTTATAGCCCTGTATTTGATTTTTTTTTCCTGCAGTCTACTTCTCTTGGGTATGTTTACTTCTTTTTGTTCTAGGACTTTTAGGTGTGCTGTTAAGTGGCTAGTTCGATATATCTCCAATTTCCTTCCCTCTTTCCTTTACTCATTTACCTCATGTCCTTACCATAGCTTTTCCTCCCTCCTCACATCCCAGTCCCTCTGTTTCCCCTTCCCTCCTCCCACCATTCACCTTTTGTAAAAGTAACTTCTCTCTAGGAAGCTTACTGCTGAAATGCTCACCTTTTTAGTTCTTTCTAACCTCTTGCTGGCTGACTCAATCAGATGTTCTGGCTCAAATGCCTCTCCAAACTTAGTGATGCGATTTGACTTCTCTCATCTTGTCAATAAATTGCTCTGCTTGGCATCAATCTAACTTGGCTCCTTGTCATTCTCCGATTCCTTTTGTTTTCACTTACACTTGTGTCTAGCCTGTGCTCACTGCTACCTGTCTGTGTAATACTGTCTTTGTGAAAACTGTCTCTGAACTTTCCAAGCTGAACTGCCACCGACCAAACTCTCACACTCAACTCCTCATTAATTTCTCTCCACTAACTCCTGAGAGCTGGGATTAAAGTCATGTACCACCATGCCTGGACCTAAGCTTTCCTGTACTTGGAACTTGTTCTGTACCATGGTGGCATTGAGCTCAGAGATCTGCTTGCCTCTGTCTCTTGGGATTAAAGCATGTTTGTATTATAGCCAGAGTAGCCATGTTTGATAATTAAAATTCCTCTGCAACCCTTCTTCCCCTTCTCCTCAGAAAAGAGGAGTCCTTCCAGGGATATCACCCAGCCTTGGCATATCAAGTTACAGTATCAAGTTGGCATATCATGTTGCATCTTCTCCTATTGAGACTAGACAAGGCTGTCCAGTTATGGGAAAGGGATCCTAAGGCATTGGTAAAAGATGGGGCAGAATGTGAGGGAAGAGCTAACCAATGACTGGCCTAGCTTGAGATCTATGCTGAGAGGGAGCTCACCACTGACATTGTTAAGATATTCTGTTTTATTTGCAGGAAGGAGCATAAATGTCATCACAGAAGCTTCACCATTTTCCAACTTTGCCTTTGTTTCTCTGGTTTCTTTATGAAGGCATTTAGTGCTATGAACTTTCCTATTAGCACTGTTTTAAATGTGCCCCATAAGTTTGAGTATTTTTTGCTTTCATTTTCATTGAATTCTACGAAGACTTTAATTTCTTTCTTTATGTATGTCTTTACTCAATGGTCATTGAGAAGAGAATTGCTCAGTTTCTATGAGTTTTACGGTTTTTTGTTGCTTCTATTGTTGCTGAATCCAGCTTTAATTCAGAGTGGTCTGACATGATACAGAAGGTTATTTCAATTTTCTCATATCTGTTTTGAGACTTGTTGTGTGTCCATATAAGTGGTCAATTTTGGAGAATGTTCCATGATGTTCTGAGAAGAAGGTGTATCCTTTTATGTTTGGGTGAAATGTTCTGGAGATGTGTTATATTCATTATTTCATATTCTATTATTTCTCTGTTTAGTTTTTGTCTGGGTGACCTGTTCTTTGGTGAGAGTGTAGTGCTAAAGTCTCTCATACTATTATTGTATGAGATCCAATGTATGATTTTTTTTATTTTTTTATTTATTTTTTTTTATTATTAACTTGAGTATTTCTTATATACATTTCGAGTGTTATTCCCTTTCCTGGTTTCCGGGAAAACATCCTCCTCCCCCCTCCCCTTCCTTATGATTTAAACATTAGTAATATTTCTTTTACAAATAAGGTTACTCTTGCATTTGGGACAAACATATTAAGGATTTCTGTTTCCTCTTAATCTTCCTATTTTTGTGACCTGGATTTCTAGCAGCCAGCATGACCTCTGATCTAATAGGGAGTCTGTTTGAGTTGGAGGCTGGCTGGTGGCTCACTTGGTCTTCAGTGCAGCAGGAGGTCTCTGCCTGAGTTGGGGGGTAGGATACAGAGATGAGAGGGGAAACAAGGATTAGGGGTACTGAGTGAGTGACAGTGCTCTGCAGGTGGGTCACTTATCTGTGGTTCTGCTGGTTGTGATGGTCTGTAGCCCAGCAGAGTCTTTGCTTGAGTTTGCCCATTTGTTTTTCTAGTTTGTTTGGTCTGTCCCTGTTCTTCAAATTGTAGTAGTCTGCACCTCATCTTCTGTTTGGCAGGTTTTGTTCCTTGGTAGCAGAAGTCTAACCAAGTTGGGGCAGGAAGTATAGCAGCAAGAGGTTAGGTGGGATTAGGGAATAGGGTAATGGAATGGTAATGAATCTTGAGAGCGAAGCAGTTCAGCTAGCAGGTGGATCACTGCACTTAAGAAGCGAAGTGCCTGGTTGACAAATCATATCGAATCATGTTTTACAAACTAATAGACATCTTGGTGAATGCTAGATCCTGGCTCAATTTTTTTGTGCTCAATTTTCAGTGGTTTCTAAGCTTACCCCCACATTAGAATTATATGGGTGATTTTGAAAAATCTTAGACATCAAATCTACCCCAAACCAATTATGTTAAAGTCCCTGGAGGTTAGGGCTGTGTTATTATGACTATTTGAAAGCTTCCACGATACTTTGAAAAGGCATCTGCAGTTGAAAACTCTTGTGTGGTTGTTCAGGTTTCTATGCTAGTCATGCTAGTTTTTCATTCCTCCCACTCTGAGTTGAACCAAAGCTTACCTTTTCCATGTAAGACTGAGTTAATTGGAAGCTTCTGTTTTTATTGAAGCTGCCAGCTTGTATTTCCTGTGAAAAACCCAATGGGCTTGTTCTTGACAGCAACTGCTTTGCCTGTTTCTCTGAATTCACAGATAAATAAAGGCTCAGACATACTCTAGTAAACAGCAGTAGGACATTCTCTACAGGCAGAGAGCAGCTTTAGGATCCTTGGGTGTTTTGCATTTATCAATGATAATGCCTTTAAACAAAGAGGTGTTGAGTTATGATTATGATAAAAGACCACCTAATTTGCCACTTTAGAGTTGAAAGTATGTGTGTCATGTAAATCACTTATACTTATCACTGTATGATTTGAAACTACCAAGATATAAGCTACTTATAATGGCTTTGCAACAGAATGTTATTACACGTAATTTTGGGACATGAATCATGTTACAGGCACTGTGAGGTGTCAGAAAATTAAATGCTATCATAGATTTTCTAAATATCATTTTACTCCCAAGTTTATGTCCTGCAAATATCTGGTGAACTTGTCTGTATATGCTGTACAGAGGGGATATAATATTTTGTAGATGGTTTTAAATGAGTTATAGACATGGGGGAGAAAGAAGTTAATTTAGTTCACATGTCAGCAGACAACAATTTAATTTTGCTTTTTCTTGTCAGTAGATTTTTTTGTTTGTGTCCATTTTGGTAGACTGATGAATTTGGTGGGTGTTTTTTAAAATGCATTTTCAATGCACAATACTAAACAATTCACATATTTGCAGGTCTTTCTATGTTAGGACTTACAGAATCTCCTTCTAATTGGGAGTGTCTATACACCTCTATAGTAATGTAAAAACTAAGAAGCATGCATTTGCAAGAATTGTCCCTGTTTAACCTCGTCATGAGACTCATTCTGACAACTCAAACTAACTGGAATGCTGAACTGCATCCAAAGAAAAACATCTGATTGGGTTCTGAAAAGCCAGTTGGCCAGTATAGTTAATAAACTAAAACTATAAAAAAAGAAGAGCTTCCTCATTCATTGAAATGACCTCAGAAAATAAAGGATGAGTTCTCCTGAAAAGCAAGGTTAAAGACATATTTCTAGATGGAGATTCCATTATCTAACACATTTTACAGTAAAGATGCTGGAAAAAAATCTCCAAACCTAAACACTGATGATAAAGAAATTTGGCTGGAAAATTCAAACAGGCAAGAAAGACTGTGTCAAAGACTGTTGCAATGGGAGTAGGAGGCTGGACTCATGTTTTCCTGAAACAAAAGTTGAAGTATTTAAGCATCAGGATGAATATTGACTCTTAAGTTTATTACCATCCTTTTATTCAGTGATCCATTTCTCCTTGAGTAACACACGCTAACTTAATTGGGAAAGGTGAACCTCATTTGTTTCTATATCTCTGTTGTTTTTGGTTGTTTATATTTCTCTTTCTATTATATCTTGGAGCTATTTATAACATATAAGCTTCCACAACATAGATGTGCATTCCTATTACTGGTTTGCTACAGGAGTACGAATTATTTGATACATTTCAGTTTGCCATTCTATGAAATGATTTTTTCTGCATTTCTTTCCTCCCTTAATATGCCTTTCTAAGTTCTGTCACTTAAGCTTTTATTTTTAAATATCTACAGTTTAAAACTGATGAATGAATTTATGGTTATTCATGTATATACATAAGCATGTGAATCTCATGTGTATATTTATTGTTGTATTAAACTGGAATATGCTTATACATTTGTCAGCTGAAAACAAAATACTAAAAAGTAAAATTGACATTAAAATGGAATAAGATGAAATACTGTTTGTTATTTCCATTTGATACATAATGTCTGTTAGAATATTTTACCAAAACACAAAAGGATATAATTTGTTCTCAACACCTCATGGATCCTTCTCGAAAATTGACCATATAGTTGGTCACAAAACAAGTCTCAATGGATAAGAGAAAATTGAAATAATACCTTGTATCAGACCACCATGGATTAAAGCTGGACTTCAACAATAATAGAATCACCAGAAATTCTACATGCTCATGGGAATTGAACAACTCTCTATTCAATGATCTCTGGATCAGAGAAGAAATAAAAGACTTTCTAGAACTCAATGAAAATGAAGGCACAACATACTTCAATTTATGGGACATCATGAAAGTAGTGCTAAGATGGATGCTCATTGCACTAAGTGCCTCCATAAAGTAATTAGAAAGTTCTCATACCAGCAATTTAAAAGTATACCTGATAGTTCTAGAAAAAATAGAAGCAAGCACACTATAGAGGAGTAGATGGCAGGAAATAATCAAAATCGGGGCTAAAATCAATCAGTTAGAAACAAAGAAAATAAAAAAGAACCAAGGAAACCATGAGCTGGTTCTTTGAGGAAAATCAACAAGATAGACAAATCCTTAGAGAAACTAACCAAGAGACAGAGCCACTGTACCCAAATAAACAAAACCAGTAATAAAAAGAGACATAACAGCTGATACCGGGGAAATTAAAATAATCATTACTACAAAACTTGCACTCCACAAAATTGGAAAATCTCAATGAAATGAATAGTTTTCTAGACAGATACCACTTGCCAAAGTTAAATTAAGAATAGGTAAACTACTTGAACTACTCTATAACCCCTAAAAAAAACAAAAAATAGAAGCAGTCATTAAAAGTCAACAACAACAACAAAAGAAGAGTCTGGGGCCAGATGGTCTTAATGTAGAATTCTACCAGAACTTCAAAGAAGAGCTAATACCAATGCTCTTAAAACTATTGCACAAAATAGAAGCATTAAGGAACATTACTAACCTCATTCTATGAAGCTATGGTCACCCTGATACCTAAATGACATGAATAAATGAAGAAAGCGTATTTCAGACCTATCTCTCTTACAGACATTGATGTAAAAATACTCAATAAAATACTTCTAAACTGTATCCAGGAACACATCCAGGTGAGGAGGTGGGAGGTGGTCTCCAGAAAGCAACAGAGACCTGGGATAAGGAAGGCACCCAAGAATCAACAGGGGTGACCTTAGCTGTGAGAAACAACATTGGAGATATGGAACATGAAGAGACCACCTCTTGTAGCCAGGCAGAAATCCTAGTAGAGCCATAAAGACACCAACCCACTCAAAAACCCTCCAAACTTTTGACCTAAAATTTATCTTGTCTACAACAAATGTAGTCACAGGTTTGCAACAGAGACCGAAGGAATGGCCAACCATTAACCTGCCCAACTTGAGAATCATCTCTTAGACAAGCACCAATCCCTGATACTATTAATTATAGCTTGTTATGCTTGCATAACTGTCCTCTGAGAGGCTCTACACAGAAGCTGACTCAGACAAATGCAGACAACCACAACCAAACAGTGGATGGAGTTTGTGGACCCTTACAGAAGAAGAGGAGGAAGGATTGAGGACCCTAAGTGGATAAGAACACTACAGGAAGATCAACAGAATCAACTAACCTTGATCCTTGGGGTTCTCAGAGACTGACTCACCAACCAAAGAACCTACACAAGCTGGACCTAAGCCTCTTTGCATATATGTATCAGGTGTACAGCTTGATTTTAATGTGGGTCCTGGACAATTGGAATTTAGGTTATCCCAAAAGGTGTTGCCTGTATGTGGGATATGTTCTTCTAGTTGGGCTGCTTTGCCTGGTCTCAATGGGAGAGGAAATACCTAATCTGGCAGCAACTTGAGTGGGAATAGCCAGGAGCCCCCACCTGCTCAGAGAAGAATGGATGGGGGAATTTGCAAAGGATTGTGGGAGAGAGTGACTGGGAGGTGGTCAGTGAGCAGGATGTAAATTGAATAGGTAAAAAAAAAAATAAAAAACTGTAAATGAAATAATCATGATGCTTTCATTACAAGAGTAAGTTATTTTTATATTCTAATTATGCTATTATGGAATACAGATAAAAACCCCACTAGTACTCTACAAAAAAACCAAAACAACAACAACAACAACAAAAAAAAAAAAACAGAGAAAGGTTAGGTGTCATTTGATATGGGCCACCAGGTCTTGTTGGGAGTACTTGTGTGTGAATTGCTGTCATTATCAATGTACCCTGTTATTCCATGTTGCGTCACACCATGTATGCTGGTTGCCAGCAATTGGATTAGCTTCTTATTAACAGTGATGACAGAGAGCCTTCATTTGGTTGAAGCCTACTCTATCATCTGTACACCAAATCATTCAGTGAACAAATACATATTACTTGAAAATTATATGCTACACGTCATTTAGAGAAAATGTAAGTATATATTTATTATTCTACTCAAAAAACATGATTTAAAATGGAGTCAATGTTGTGTTTGCCATCAGTATAGCTTTTCAAATCTTTTAGCTGCTTAAATGGTACCAGCACTTCTTTGCTCTTCCCCATCTATCACTCTGGCTCTCAATTCTTCACTATTCTAGCTTTGCTGTTGCTTTATACCCATTCTAAAGGATCTATTCTAGGTTAAGCCAAATAGTTGTTTAATTTAAAACCTAAATACAACATTCCAGTACACTGCAGGTAGACTGCTGGGATCTGGCCTCTCCAACCTGGGAGCATGCTGAATGAAGACATCATATTATTGAAATTGCAAAAATGTGGATTATGAGGAGAAATATGGAGAAAATAGCAATAAATTACAAGAATGTAGTTCTACAGTGCAGTTGGGCATTTGCAGTGTTTTAACATAAATAGTTCTGTGAGGCTAGTTTCCAAATGAACCCAGCTCAATTTTCTCTCAATTGCATTTTAGGAACAGAAGAATGAGGGAGTGATAATAATGTATGCTTGTTAGCTAGATACAGTACAGAAATAGACATTATTGTCCAGTTTTACTTATTTAGAATATCAGCGTATAATAGGAGATGAAACAGCCATTAACGTCTCATACTGTGCTACTTATATTTATATTTTTCTGTATTATCATCTTACAGAACCAGACTATTCGACTGATTTCTATACATTCCAGTTAAATAAACTGTGCTTTCTCAAGTGCTAAGTGCTCATGGTCTTGCCACAGTGACTCTGGAGTGAAATGAACCACTTCAGTGAACATAGTAATAAACTAGACATGCTATGCTATGTTGTATTGGGATTCAGATACCAAGAGCAGAGCATACCAAATCCTAGGAAGCATCAGAAGGAAGCCAACCAAATGTTGTCCTATAATTGGAAAATAATTTCTCAATTGCTTGCTGGGGAATGGCACATACTCAGAAATTAAAAAACTCTAAGTATATTTACATATGCCTCTCAATATGTATATACTTAAAGATTTATGCACACACATATATGATACATGTGTACATATATCCTATATACATATGTTTGTGTAAAAATGGCCTTGTATTTTATAGATGCAATTACTTATATAGCTACACAAAATATTTATATAGATATGTGACTCTTATTCTTTTCCTCTCTTGGAAGGAACAGACATCCATGGCATAGAAAAATTAGGTGCAAAGGTTGTGTTTTAAGGAACTGAATGTACTTGGGTCATAAACTATATATCTAGAAGATAGTTTGGTAAAGAAGTGAAACATTCACATTTGATCCTAACAACTTGAGACTAGATAGCATTTCTACGGGAAGAAGAAATAAAGGACGTACAAGTCAGAGTGCCTGTAATTAGAGGACCCTTGTCTTTAAAATCTTTGTTGAGCATAGAGGTGAAAGGGAGAGAGAAATCTGTTGGGTTTATGGGCTTTCAAGTGCAAAATGCAATGGAAACCTGCAAATTTCCTAGGAAAAACACAGGACAGAAGTAGCAAGACATCAAATAAAATTAGTATATCTAAGCAGATAATCTTCATCAGCCATGGATCTGATATGAAAATTGTATAATGAGCTTTACACTCTTGAGAGAAGGACAAGTAGCTACTGTTTGTGTTCTGAAAGGTAATTTCAACACTGGGGTAGAAAAAAATGATCCTGTGTACATAAGAACATCTATATGCAAATGGTGGCTGTGATTGACAAGTGACATCCAACTTTGGAATTGGATTTCAGGAGATGCAAGCATGAGCTTGGGATGACCTAGTTCAGTTGTTACATCCACCATGTCTTTGGATAATGCTAACCTTTAGAATTTTGAAAAAATTCAGGAAAGTGAGAACTCTGTATTCATTTAATTTATAGTTGTCTTTCTTTGGAATTATCAAAGATTAATGCAGGGACTTAGAATTTGTTGCAAATAGTTATTGTTTTACACATATATGTTGGAAGAGCTATATTCATAGACATTACATCTGTGTCAATGGTAATAAAATTCCATGTGGATTAGGACTGGTAAGTAAAATAAGGATCTAGTTACATTTGAATTTTAGTGAACAATGTGCTGTTTAGAATATGTGATAAATATATATGATATAACCTGTTTTGACTAAAATTTAAATTGAACTCGGGCCCTGGGTGGGTGGTGGTAAGGCATGCCTGTAATTCCTGTGTTTGGGAGTCAGAGGCAGCTGGATCTTTGTGAGTTTGAGGTACAGAAAAATTCCTGTCTCAAAAAACAAAAAGGAAAAACAAAACATAACAAAATATAAAAGAAAGAAGCCAACAATGGCTCTGCTCTTTATTTGCTAAATTCACAAATCTAAGTATTCATGAAAGACCTAAACTCTAAAATATCAGTCATAACATTTTATATGTATATGTGCAAGGTGTGTGTGTGTGATGTTTATGCAGATGTGTAGGTATGGGAGTAAACATACCAGAGCACCATTACTTGAATGCCAGAGAAGGTTACTGAGTATCCTGCGCTGTTGCTCACCTTCCTTTTTTTTTTTTTTTCTTCTTTTGACATGGGGCTTCTCATCAGTTCTGGAACTAGACTGACGACTGACAGACAATTCCCAGGAACTAATTCTTTCTTGTATTCTCACCCAAGTGTTAGGATCATAAAGTGTGTGTGTGTGTGTGTGTGTGTGTGTGTGTGTGTGTGTCTGTGTGTCTGTGTGTCTGTGTGTGTTGTCTGTGTGTGTGTTTGTGTGACTTGAGAGACAAAAAATTCAAAAGATAATGGAAAAATAGCAAATTAAATTATGATTAAAATATATTTTCAATAAAATTCTGAGGGATTATTTTTCAAGAAAACAAGGACAACTAAACTTCCAGAAAGGAATTTTTATTGAGAATTAGACAATTTCAGGCTTTCAAGTAGCTCAGCAGTAGAGCAATTGTTTACTATGGATTAAGTCAGCTTCAGTGTCCAGTGTCCTACACACACACACACACACACACACACAGACAAACATACACACACACACAAACACACACACACACACACCCACACACACACACACAGACACACACACACACACACACACACAGACAAACATACACACACAGACAAACATACACACACACACACACACACAGACACAGAGAGAAAATCAAGAAAAAAATAATACAGCTTTATTGAGTTAAATGTTAAGAAAACCCAGCTTGATAGCAGAGTAAAACGATGAGTGTGCCCGTCTAACTGGAGGGTGGAATATAAATCTGAAGTAACACTATTTTTAAAAAGAACAGGGTAGAAAATTGATTTTAAGGTGAGAAGGATGAAAGGAAGATCAGATACTAGGCTGCTGTTATAGCACATTAAAGAAATAAATGGAGATTAATATATGTAGAGAACATTAGGAATGGATAAGAAGGCTGTTCCTCTACTCTGTTCCTAATAGATCTTTCAAAGTTCAGGAAAAAATAACATTACAAGTTAAAATGGCAGGATTGAGATTCTAATTGAATTTAAGGATGAAAAACGAGGCAAAAAGACTCATGAATTTCTACATAAAGTCAGATGAGATGATAGTACCTAGATATAAAGTAAATCCCTGGTTGGGAGTGGACCAGTTGGTATTTGTCTTGGTTAGAGTTTTCTTGCTGTGAAAAGACACCATGACCATGGAAACTCTTATAAAGGAAAACATTTATGAGGGCTAGTTTACAGTTCAGAAATTTAGATCATTATTATTATGGTAGAAAACATGGTGGTATATAGAAAGAAATGGTGCTGGAGAAGTCGCTAAGAGTTCTATATCGAACGCTTCACTCCTTCTTTAAAAGGGGAACAAGAATACCCTTGGGAGGGAATAGGGAGGCAAAGTTTAGAACAGAGGCAGAAGGAACACCCATTCAGAGCCTGCCCCACATGTGGCCCATACATATACAGCCACCCAATTAGATAAGATGGATGAAGCAAAGAAGTGCAGGCCGACAAGAACTGCATGTAGATCTCTCCTGAGAGACACAGCCAGAAAACAGCAAATACATAGGCGAATGCCAGCAGCAAACCACTGAACTGAGAATGGGACCCCCGTTGAAGGAATCTTAGAAAGAACTGAAAGAGCTTGAAGGGACTTGAGACCCCATATGAACAACAATGCCAACTAACCAGAGCTTCCAGGACTAAGCCACTATCCAAAGACTATATACATGGACTGACCCTGGGCTCCAACCTCATAGGTAGCAATGAATAGCCTAGTAAGAGCACCAGTGGAAGGGGAAGCCCTTGGTCCTGCTAAGACTGAACCCCCAGTGAACTAGATTGTTGGGGGGAGGGCGGCAATGGGGGGAGAATGGGGAGGGGAATACCCATACCGAACGGGAGGGGGAGAGGTTAGGGGGATGTTGGCCCGGAAAACGGGAAAGGGAATAACAATCGAAATGTAAATAAGAAATACTCAAGTTAATAAAGATGGGGAAAAAAAAGAAAAAAAAAAGAGTTCTATATCGAGATCAGCAGGCAGCAGGGAGAAGGAGCAACTCTGGACCTGTATGGGGCTTCTGAAACTCTACAGTTACAAACTTCTTCCAACAAGGCCACTCCTACTCTAAGACCTGTCAATAGTGCCATTCCCTATGAGCCTATGGGGGCCATTTTTATTCCAACCACCACAGCATTGTAAAGTTATTTATTTATATTTAGTTCTACTTTGAGATGCATGCAGGGCAACTGAGAGATAACTAGACAACAGAATAGGAGGAAGTTATATATTTAAGATAAATGTAGTTATCAGATAGTTTGTTGGTTTTTAAGATGCATGTGGCAGAGGTGTACAAAGAATTACAAGATTATCTTAAAAGAAGCCCTTTAAAAGTGAGCTCAAAAGAAGGCTGCACAAATGGAGATCAAGGGACGACAGAAGACATGGCCACGAAACAGTAAAAAACATTTAGCATACTTTTATTGAGCACAAGGATTTTCAAGAAAAGCATCAATGTCAAATGATAATATTCAAGCATGGATGGCTAAAATTTTGTTTATCTTAATAATCAAGGTGTTCAATAGTGATATCTCACAGTTATACCATTGATAACTCTTTTCCAGGTTGAAAAAAGGATGGACATGATCACATGATTTTAGGAAATTGTTTGAAGTGTTGGCAATATACAAGCACAGATTACAGTGTCTGCTTCATCCTTCATAATGAATGTGACTCCTAGAAGTCTATCTTTTAGGTTCCTGATGATGAAATTGAAACTAGAAGGCAAGAAGATGAGCACAACCATGAACATCTGTGATACCAGCACAAGGGATACCTAATTAGAAAAGCATTATGAGTTCAATGCCTGTCTGGGCTATATAGTAAGGACATGTTGAAAAAAAAATCAAGCAAAAATAACTCGTTGGCACAAGATATAAGAAAAATAAAGTTCAAAGCTCAGCCCCTGGCCTTTGCATGTGTAAAAGGCTAACTGCAGACAGATAGACAAAAGTTTAAGAGTTTGAAGCCAACAATAGCACATGATAGATTGGCAGCATTAACCTAGACATGAGGATGAAAAATCCTCTACAAAAGGATTTTTCTTGAAAGAGTGGTCTCCAATAATTGCTTAGTCAAAAATGTTTGGCAGAAATGGAAGCCTACCTATTTTCCCTTTAATGGAAGTTTGTCAAATATACTTACCTGATATAAAAGAAATTAGTTGAAGATCAATAAATCCTCCAGAAGCATTTAAATGTGGTCAAGTGCAATGATTAAGTAACTATTAATTATTCTTATACAGTGAAAAGAACACCTAAGACAAGATAATTTGAAACACGTGTTAGTAGTGTCAAACTATATTTGGAGACTTACAAGGATATTGTTTCAGATCCTGCCATTTGCCTTTCTTTAATATCAGGGAAAAGGTTGCTGTGATATCTATTCTTAGTTGTCATCTTGACTACATGTGGAAAGAACTAAACTTCTGTAATAGGGGCACACTAGTGATCCAAATCTTGAGGCTGGAAGACATAGGCTTCTGACCTAGACCTTGACATAGAAATCATGAAGCTTTGTGGCCATGAAAAGTTTAGAACCAGGCAAGTTAGTACGTGCCTTGAATCCAAGGAGAATGAGGCAAGCAAATCTCTGAGTTCAAGGCCAGCCTGGGACAAAGCAAGTTCCAGATCCAGACATGGTGTTACGCACCTTTAATCTGGGCTACACCTTCTGCTGGAAGCCTACATACGACCATAATTAGGCAGAGGTTGAGTACTGTTTGTTTGTGTATTAGTCTGGGTTTTCTAGAGTAAAAGAACTTATAGAATAAATCTTTCTATCTATATATAGAAAGAGCATTCATTAGAATGACTTCTAGGCCATGGTCCAGCTAACCCAACAATAACTGGCTATGAACAGAAAGTCCAGGAACACAGAAGTTCCTCATTCTAAGAGACCAGATGCCTGAGCTGATCTTCAGTAGAAGATGGAGTCCTGAAGAAGTAGCTCTAATGCCAGTGAAGGAATGGACTTGCTAGCAAGGCAAGAACAAGCAGGCAATGAAGCATAGGCTCTCTCCTTCTGCGTCCTTATGTAAACTTCCAATAGATGGTAAGTACCATCTTAGAGGTGTGTCTTCCTGCCTCAAGATCTGGGTTAAAGGCCCATTTTTTCCCAGTTTAAAAGATTTGTATTAAAGGTGTGTCTTCCTAGTTCAGGGATCCAGATTAGAAATAGACCTTTCTACTTTAAATTAAGCAAGTAAGTAAGCAAGCAAGCAAACAAACAAACAGACAAAATCCCCTCAGAGCTGTTATCTCTATTTTTGAATTTTAGTTAATTCTGACATCCAAGAATAGCAACCACCCTGTACAATGTGCAAGCATTTATTACTGGGTAATTCTTCTCCGTTTTGCTATATATTATCATTTAAGGATTTAGACCTTGTAATTACATTATTTGTCTTAATATTTCCACTGTAGTGATAAAACACCATGGCCAAAAAGCAACTTGGAGTAGAAAGGGTTTATTTACCTTACGCTGATACACCACAGCTGTCAAAGCACATTAGTTTATGGTAGGAACACTAATAGGGTAGGAACCTGGAGTTAAGAGCTGTATCAGAGAGCATGGAAAAATGCTGCTTATCTGTTTGCTTGCTCAATCTGCTTTGTTATAGGACTCAGAACCACCAGCCCAGAGGTGGCACCACCCACAATGGGCTAGAGCCTCCCACATCAATCACTAATTAAAATAATGCACCATGGACTTGCTTAGAGACAAGTTCTGTGGTGGACATTTTCTCAGTTAAGAGGACTTCTTCCCAAATGACATCAGCTTGTGTCAGGTTTACATAAAACTAACGATCACCCAGCAGCATTTAGATTGGTGATAGTGGAAATACTTTAATATTCAAGGCTCATGAAATATTTTGAAATGCTGAAGTATTGTATCTAAATATAGTATGACTATTACTCCAGCTGGGAACATAAGATTAGAAAACAAGAAGTAATATGGCATAGAAATCTCAGAGAGGTAAAAGTGATAGGGTTAATTTGGTAGATAAAACAGTAAAAGATTCAGTAGGTTGTAATTCAATATTTCAAAAATGGAACTGCTTTATAGAGTAGCAAACATAGATTACTAAAGAGAAAATGTCTTGAATGAGATCCTTAGAGTTGAGGTTAACAACAATCAAATATGTATATGTTTCTAAAAAGTATGAAACGACGTAGATTAATTGAGTTATATAAATAGTGCACAAATTGAAATGGCTATATGCAATGAATCACGTATGTCTTCTATGAATGTAAGGTAGTAAATGGAAGCTTTATAAATACCTCTGACAAGAAGGACCAGAGTCACTCAATGAAATTCCAGTAATCTGAGATTCAAATGCATGTATAAGAGCAAAAAATCTCAGCCAGCTAAATTTGGGCAGAGGTTAAGGTAGGGCTCATGGAATCTCAGGGAACTCTTGGCCATTGGCAGCTCCTCAGTAGATGCATCCCCTGAGAGGGTGCCTAGGCTTCAGTGGATGGTGCTATGCCCACATACATACATACCAAATAGACTCAATGAGTTTTAAAAAGAGCACATAGAAGTGGCAGGGAACATTGGTGGAGGAAGATAGAGAGAAAAGAGGAGGGAGCAGAATTGATTGAAACATATTATATTCATTGACGAAAATCTTCAGATGTAAAAAGAGTACTTACAGGAAACAAGTTAGAAAAATGAGGGAATTACATTGCACTTTTTGATATGGGCATCCACACAACGTAAGCCAATGGTTAAATTTTATTGGGGATGCTTCCTGCAGAGGCTGTGTTTTCAGAGAGAGTCTCATTTGTTCAAGGGTGATATGAGTAGATGAAGACTACCATGTGCAGAACAGTGTCTAGAAAGAACTGAGAAATGGAGGATGGTAACATGAGAGTAGCTTTTCAAAGTAATATACTTTGGGAGGTCATCAAGATCAAAGAAAACAAAGAATTGGTTAATGTTTAATTAGTTACTTTTTTGTTTCTATGGTGCTGGACTTTGAACCACAGCCCGTAAGCATATGATCTATCCTTGAGTCACACTCCTAGCCCAATATTTGAGGTATTAGTTAACCTTTTAACTAATCATAGATCTCTCTAGCTATGATTTCAAGAATTGAGGAAAGCAGGCTGCAGAACCCTGATTTTCAAAAGCTGTTGATGGCAGAGTTTGGATTATAGATGATGTAGGGGTGTGGGGCAGGCCTCAGGTTGTGAAGAGTATCCACAGGCCTTGAAGCAAATATAGGACCAAACATATGGTAGCTAGAGAAGCACTCAATGACAGGAATCATAGAGGTTCACTGAGAGCTTTTATGTTTCAGGGTATGTATCTGCATTCTACAAGCAGCCTTATTGCATCATTAAAGCTACATCTCTCTTTATTTTTGTAATTTGATGCCTAAGTCACAAGGGAACAGGATTCTTTCTCTCTCAGAGGCTATGCCAAGGGGTTCACTAAAATAAAAACTATACAATTGAACATATTCAATCCAAAGGCCTGGGTTTCTTTAACATTTTCTCGGGAAAAATCCATTCTGTTGTTTGTTTTCTTTCTTTCCGTTTTCTTTTACTCTGCATCATTTGTCTTTTGTGTATATATCCAGAATATCTCAGGTAGAGCCAATTCACTCAGCACATCAAATTTCACTGTCTCGTTCAAGTGGAGAAGTGAACTGCCCTGACATTTTTCCTGGGCATGGTGATAATTGGTAGAGTGGTTGGGGCCAGGTTTACCCAGCTGGTCACCTGCATGGAGAACAGCTTTTCTATTAAAGTTAATTCACCCATGAAGGACCTTTGCATATGATGCTTCTTCCAGGTGGGGACTGTGATGACTCATTCTACTCAGATACCTAAAGAAGAAAGGTTTGGGTTATTTTTCATTCAAAGCAAGCAAAGAGCTGATAAGCAGCTGCCTGTACAGTTAGAGAATTTGCTGGATTTTAATTCTCTTTTTGCTTTGGGACAAGATTCTGTATCTTTCTAATTCTTAAGCCTTGTTGAGCCTCAGAATCATCTAAAGAGGTTTTAAAATTTTCAATATCTAAGCCGCACATAGTGATCTTGATTCACTGTATCTTGTACTGGGCATAAAATGTACTTTGAAATCTACCTGGGGATCACTGATTTATAGCAGAGGGTTACAACTTTGCTATGGGATTGAGGTAGGAAGACAAAGACTACTTTATTCAGGCCCCAATTACCAAGTGATATTGTTGATCTAAGCACTTTGTTAGACAGAGATGCTTACCTACCTGATAGGAATGCTTGGGAGTGTATCCCCACAAAGGTATAAGAAGAGAAATAGAAAACACTTGATGCTGATAAGATACAGATACTAGGCCACTACTTCTCTTCACCCTTCGCACTTCAGATCTTCATAGGATTAAAGTACAAATACTTCAGGGCTTGCCTTGAGGTGAATGTAGCAGGCTTAACACTCAGTTCTCTGCATCAATAAATCACTCCAAATACTTTACTCACTTTACTATTTCTCTCATTACTCTTTTTATTCATTATAATTTATTTACTTATTTATTTTTATTTAACTTCTCATTATCATACAGTTTTCATGCTGGCCTTTTGCATGCAATGTAGCCAAAACTAGACTCAAATACTTGATCTCCCTGCCTGTACTTCCTGAGTGGTGGGACTGCAAGTGTATGCAACTGCGCCTGGCTGCTCCAAACACTTTAAACAAACACTAATAATTTCTCCAAACTCAAATGTCATTTGTGCAATCCAGAGACTGTCTATAATGGCAGGATTCAGTCATGCAAAGACTGGGACAATGTTGATGAGGTTTATTCTAAATGAGAAAGAACGCAAGTTGGGGGGGTGGGGATAAAACGAAATTAAGAAGTGTTAGAATGATGCTAGAAAATGGAGTTTCTGTTATTTCAGCCCAGTGTTATGTGACTGAAGTAGAAAGGGCAAGAGAGAGTCAGTGCCATGATGATCGGTAATGAGCCAGGATACTCTAAGGTGAAAAGAGCATTCATAAAACTGATTGCGTTCATGCACGGAGCAGAGCTGTTTTTTACAATGCACATTTAGTGCATTTCTTAGATTACTGAGATAATGGCAACGGTGAAGGGTCTTTGCACAGAACTTACCTATGTATTTCACTATTCATTTTCTTCTCTATGCAATCGTCACATGGAGAGAATGTGATCTTCCATGTTAAATCCTTTTTCTTTACTGTGTGTTTGTCTTGCAGCAGTCTCCTTCACACAGCAGTGATTTAAAACATTTTTTTTTCTTTTTAGGAATCGCATTTACCCAAGTAGACAAATGGATAGTTCTTTGCCCACTAGCTTATGTCTATGGTATCAGATATCTTAAATGTTGGGCGGAGAGACTGAATTGTGGGGTCAATTGTTGGAAGGTTGATGAAGGAGAAACAGACCTTCTGCTTTAGGCTTGGATAGAAAGCTTAGAAGGCCTGACATACATCTTCCTATAAGACACAGCCTACCAGCATTTCAGCCATCAGAAGTACAGTATGCCCAGAAAATTTAACTTGTGAGTCCAGCTATCCTCTGACTGAGACAAAGTTCTCTCTCTCTCTCTCTCTCTCTCTCTCTCTCTCTCTCTCTCTCTCTCTCTCTCTCCTCTCTCCATTCAATATGTGGATTTGAATTGGGATTTCTAATACCTTCAAGCAAAAAGAGTCATGATTAAAATTTCCTGAAGCAGAAAGCTATTTACTCACTGAAAATTAGGGTTCCTTATGGCTCAAATACAGTGTGTAAAAAAATAAGCTTTTAGAAACATTCTGATAGTAATCAATTGTTCAAAGAGTGCATCCAAGTGGAAGTATTTGAAATTATTGTGAGAGATATGCTAAAATATTGCTTGGAATGTAAAAGCACCAAAGAGGAAAGTGATGGCATGGTGAAAAAGATGGGGTAAGGAAAAGGAATTGTGGAGGGGAAGAGAGGGAAGGAGAGAAGAGGGAGAGGGAAAGAGGAAGAGGAAGAGAGACGGAGAGGGAGAGGAGAGAGAATGTGAGACTCTTTAGGAACTTTCATATAGGAAAATGAAAAGCATATTCACGGAAAAATATATTACGACTATCTGTCTACCAACCCAAAGGCTGCCTTATGCTTCTGGAAACAACGGGTTATTTGTTTTAGTCTTAACTCTGAGATTTAAAGATGGAAAAAGAGTAGGGAGACTAAATAGTTAATATACTTTAGTGAATTAATTTTGTCTTGATGCTATGCCAAACCACCTGACAAAACCACCCAAGGAAGGGTTATGCTGTGTCACAGTTGAAGAGTGACCCTCTTTTTGGTGAGGACTTCATGGCATTGAGGGTGAATCAGCTGTTTACATTGGGTTCACAGCCAGGAAGCACAAAGCAAAGGATAGTTGCAGTCATCTCACTTTCTCCTGTTTATTCAGAGAAAGATGCTATCTCACCGAATAATACCACACACATTTATGGTGACTCTTTCTATAATAATTAACCTAATTGAAATAATCTCTTACACAGCAGCCAAAAGACTAGTTTCCATGGCAATTCTAATGCCTATCATGTTGATAACAAAAAATTAACCTTCGCAGAGGCTAAAACTACCAGGTAGATGTGAAAAAATTGAAAATGCTTTACCTGTATTAAAGTGTAATAAATCATTAAAATTTCTTTTGAATTAGCATGCACAGTTTTCCACTAGATTAATCTGGTCATAATTATTTTAACTTTTTACAGACTAAGAGACAAATTATATGTAGTCTGGAGGAGTGAAAATTCTGGAGCTAACCTCAATGAGAGATGGGCTTACGCAAAGTCAAGGTATCAAAGGAATAGAGAGATTAGCCAGTGGGTGATTAGGAAGATGGTAAAAATAAAGTTAGGTAATCCATTCCCCATCCTACTTGAGCTGTCATGAAATTAATCTTACAGCATAAGTCTCAATTGGAGCCCTAGTCATGTTTGTTTCTGGGACTCAGACATATCCGTACATGCCAAGAGAACCAGTAAGATAATTAAAAGATATTTCTTGATAAGCAAAGTTGATGGAATTCATCACAGATTTTTCTCTTTGATCTTGTTTGAGGAGAGATCCTGAATCAATCTTGGTGTTGCCATGGAGTCAATTCTTTGCTTTCTGGTCAGATGTTAGAACACTACAACATATGAATAATAATAAGAAAACGAATTACAGAAAAAGATTTCAATACAAGAATGAGCTTCAAGCATCAAAATATTATTTTCTCACTAAAGAAACTTCATGCAAATGCAAGGTATCTTCACTCGCTCCATGGTAGCCTCTGTCGCACTAGGCAATTCTAGAGTGTAAACAGTTCAACTGTGGCAATAACGACCTATAGAAACATGGCCTCAGGAAGGACGTGGCAGAACAGAGGGTATAGTACACAGCAGCAGCAGTAACACCAGCAGCACCACTACCAGCAGCAGCAGCAGCAGCAGCAGCAATGTGTTTATTAAAATTACTTACTTACTGGAGGTATCGCCTCTGCCCTGAACAGTGGTGGTGTGTTGTTGGGAGTGATGCCCTTAAAACTCTCCATTATTGATGTTAATATTATAGTTAGAGTTAAGTATGACTGGGTTCACAGAAAATTCCCAGCCAGCTGCAGAAGACTAATACAAATCTGGTGGTCAGGATGACTAGTGATATGACAGACTTGTGATCTTTTGAAAAATACATCTGGTGGTCAGGATGCCTAATGATATGACAAACTTGTGGTGGTCAGGATGCCTAGTGATATGACAAACTTGTGACCTTTCTGACGTTCTGTTGATGTCAACGGATTGCCTGACCACAAGACATGTGTCCTTGACCTGCGTAAATGTTTCCCAGTTCCCCCCTCCTTCTGTTACCCCTGCTATGGTATAAATTCAGCTCTGGGAAAAAATAAATTTGTCACCTTGATCAGTCTCTTGTCTTGGAACCTTCTTTGCATCTCTTGTCCCACATTGTCTCCTAGGTGGTCCCCAACCTCCACTGACTGCCCTGTGGGCCAGGGAAAACTGGCGGGCAGATGTGAGGCTTTTGGAGGTCACAGAGGAGAGAACGCCATTCACCAGGGAAGGATAGGCCTATCTATTTATCACAGAAGCACCAGAGAGTGACTTTGGCATGATATGATGCCACAGTACCAGCCATGAGACATTCTGGGAGATTATAGAGCAGGTGCAGATCTTAAGGTAAGTTTCGGTGATGGGACAAGCATTCTACAGCCACCTTTGGTGACAGGACTCGAGGAGTCATTCAAGACATGAGGAATAGGGTTAAGAAAAAAGATCTAAAGAAATTCTTAGACTTTGTAGGAAATATTTGTCCATGATTCCCCAGGAGGGAACAATTGAAGTAAAAAGAGAGTTAGTGATTGTTTTAAAGACTATTATGAGACTTTTGGCCCTGAAAAAATTCCAGCTGCTGCCTTCAGTTACTTGTCTCTTAATAATGATATCCTTAGAACTATCCCCACCGCAACAAGTTCCTGCCCCTGTGGTCAAAATGCCCAAGGTTATGGGGCAAGGGAACCCCTAAAGTAGTTCCAGAAAGAATCTGTAGCAGGCCGAGAGGAACTTTGTTTTGCCAGACAGAATTCAGAGCAAGTTTTGGCTGGGTTTACCCTAGGATGATATCAGGAGGAAGTCTTGGCATGGGTTCTTCAGCCTACTCCAAATGGAGGCTGTGGCCAAGGTCAGGATCGATGTTTTCTTTTCCATGGGCCTTTAATCCAGTGAGACAGCTTGGTGAAGGGCTGGGGACTGCTACTGGAGTCCTGGAATTCAGAGACATGGGGAAGGCTGTAGTACTATTAAAGGTCTGTACTCCAGTGTTAGCAATCTCTTTATTGGATGTAAGAGGCAGGAAGACCAGCCCAACTGTGACTTCTGCCTCAGGAATGGCAGCGGAAAGAGTCCTTGTAGTCCCAGACAAGCCAGTTATCTCTGACTATAGCTTACTCTCTGATACCTGAGGCTTCAATCGGATCACACTCCCCTAGGCCAGCCTCCCTTCAACACTCTAGAGGTTCAAATGCTTTTCTCTCCTTGTCTGTTGGCTTAAGTTTGCCAGGCATGTCTGACAGTTTGGAAGAAAATCCCCCCGCCAAAACTGGCTTTTCCTCCACACTTACTAAGGTACTACAGGGAGCAGACGAGCCATACAATTCTTTTGTCAGCCACTTGGCATCTAGCACCCAGGTCCTAACCATCTCTCCATCCTTTAACAAAAAGCTTCCAGTTCTTACTGGAAGCTGAGTGTTGTTTAGAGTCTGGGTCTCTTGAGAGGCAGAGCCACTGAGCTGGCATTGAAGGGAGGTACTCCTCAAGGGGAAATCTAAGTCCAGAGAGACAGCTGGTAACACACTCCAGCTGCCCCTCTGCTCGCCTTTCTGTTTCACAGGCACAAAGCTTGCGATCGTTTTGCACGGCCTTTTCATTCCAAGAAAGCTTCCTCGTTCAGCTGTGTGACTGAATGCTGTTTGTAACCCAATCTGGTTGTTCCACCAGCTCACATCGGGCCAGTCCTTAGCTTTCTTGCCTGGCCCCTTTCCCCTGTTCTTAAGAATTTTATCACCTAATACACTGTGTTGTTTGGTTTATAATACCTCCCATACTGCTAATATGCATGTCCCAGAATCCCATTCTGAAGGTCCTAATTCTAAAACAAGGGGATGGTGCATCCCTCTAAATATTAAATTTACCTCTGCAGGTCGAAACCAGGATTGGACATGTGAATATATTTGGGGCCTTAGAATGTTTCAATCAGGTGCCAATACTGGGATTATATTTGCCATAAAATTGTTAAAAGAGCCTCTGCATTCCTACTCCCCGGCTTCTGGGCGCTCACCCCAAGAAGGAGCCCATGGAGGCGCTGAACACAGTGCAGGGTGCACATGACTCCATCTACAGCCTACACTACACTGAGGGAAGAGCTGCACTGCTTTGAGTCCATTGCCATTGCACAAGAAAAATTGGAAGCTCTACCACATACTCCAGGACAGTTGAGATATGTATTCTTCCACAATGACATACCTGTCATAGGGTTTGGCTTTTTTGGATAACGCAATTATGATTGTTGCAGAAACCCAAATTGAGTTGTCTATTGGAATTATTTTGGGAATTTCAACAATGGCAGTCAGCATGTTATCTTTTCCTTCTTTGTATCAACATAATTATTTAATATTCAGTCATTGATACTGTACTGTACTGACTTGGGGTTTGCTTATTTCTTACATAACATGCATGGGATACCTATTTATGTCTTTATTATTTTCCTGATGGTTATAATTCAATGCTGAGGATTCTCCAAATTATTTAAGATGTTTAATATCAGTTAAAATTGTAATTCCTTGTCTATTGGTATCCCTTCTATGATGTTTTATGGTAAGTATTTACAATCATATAAATTCATTCAATTTTTAAACTTCTATTTCTATCCAAAATGGAGGAGTATTTTAAGTATACACGACTATTTTAATTTTGACCCACACTGTCTTTAAAAGTCAGAGGTTAATCAGAAAGAACAATGGTCTGGCCCCCCGTTTACATAAACCATACTTGCTAGCAAGTGTACTTATTTCTGATTGGTTTTTTACCTTTAATTTCCCAACTTTGAGCAATCACAATTCTGGTTTGTGAGAGAAAGGCAGTGCTTGGATACTTCCTGGGTCTTAGAATAGGGTTAAAGAGAGCATGAAAAAGGTCAGAGAAGACCTAGAAAAGAAAAAAAAATGAGAATGAGAAAAAGCTGAGAGCTGGTATCAAAATTGGTTCTCCAACTCCCTTTGGTTGTCCACCCTGCTTCCCTCCCTGTTGGGCCCCTTAGTAGGCGTTCTTTTGATTATATCTTTCAGCCCTGGGTCTATTCATGGACTATTTTCACTGATTTTTGTTATATATAGAAAGAATATATGTATTATTTCCAAGAGTCCTAAAAGGTAAAGTACTGCCCCATCTCGCTATTAAAATCTATTGCTGATTTTAGAAACAGTTAGACAAATATCTGTAAGCGTTACTGGTATTTGAATCCAACAATAGGGAAAAAGGCTGTTTCTCCCCCATTCCCATTTTCCTAGAGTTCCATATATCACCATTGTGACATTGTTAGAGACAAGTCTGTTAACTATGAATTATGGTTACTCTGTCTCTTATGTTGGTCCATTTAGCGTAATAGGTTCAATTGACCTAAATAGCAGATGGTACATTTTATTCTCTTTGGAATTAAAACAGATTGAATGGTTTTCTTGTATGTATCATTGTTGAAGTTTTTGTTCCACATTTAATTAATATAAATAGTAGAAATGACAGCACTCGATGCTCCTGGCATGCATTACTGGATTTATTACAAGCTATTTTATAATTGAGCATTCACATCTATGCAACTGAAATTCAGTAATAAATTAAATGTTTCAAAATTGGATGCTTTAAAAACCAAAATTCTAAAAATATAATCAACATATCAATCATGTTAAGAAGGGGTTATACCTTATCTGCTAAAATAATAATGTGTCATCATCCTGCAGGGTGTTCCAGCAGCACATATCAAAACCTGCAAAATGAGCATTCCCTCTCACCCGGTAATTCCTCTGCTAGATTTTACTCTAAGGACAAAAGTTAAAGATATAGTAAATATCTAACTAAATTCTATCCTTGACAAAATTTGTATGTAAAGTGTGAATAACTTTAAATGTCCATTAGTAGGGTCTTGAATTATAAAACACTGTATCGCAATTCAATGAAAGATTAACTGTTTTAAATTTAACCAGTTATACTTTTGATTTTATTTATTTTTTTATGTTACCCCTTATCAAAAATAGATTCTTTCCTTACACAATGTATTCTGATTACAATTTTCCCTTCTTCTAATCCTCCAAGTTACTTCTATCCCACATCTCATCTGAATCCACTTGCTTTCTGTTTTTCATTATAAAAGAGTGGGCTTTTAAGAGATAACAAACAAATAGGTCAAGACAAAATATAATCAGACAAAACAAAAACCATCACATTGAGACTGGCCATGAAAACGCATAGGGAGGAAAAAAACCCCAAGAGTAGTAACAAGAACCAGAGACCTATTCACTTGCACACTCAAGAGTACCATAAGAAGTATTTACCTGAGAGCTATAATAGCTATGCTGAGGACCTGGTGCAGACCTAGGTTGGCCCTGTGCTTGCTGCTTCCGTTTCTGTGATCTCATACCAGCTGTGCTCAGTTAATTCAGAGGGTTTGCTCTCCTTGTGTCCTGCATCCCTTCTTACATTCTTTCTCCTTCCTCTTCTGTGGGGTACCCTGAGCTCTGAGGGGAAATTGGATGGAGACACCCCACTTACCCTTTTTAAAAGTAACGTATTTTATGTAATCTTTGAAAATTTTACACATACATACAATGTACCTTCTTCATATCCATCCCCCATTTTTTCCTCCAATTCCCGATTTTATAATTTGGTGGCTATAAAAAATGGGTGTTTAAACAATTTAATGCAAAATGCACAAAATGGAAGATCAGGCATACATTCATGATGGGATAAGTTATTTTAACTCAAACACCATTGCAGAGTCTGAAAATGTCCATGAGTGCCAGGGCATTTGAATCTCCTCTTCATTTATGAACACTATTTAAGTTTATTTATAGCATTTTTGGTGTTCTTTCATGTTTATACCATTTGGGGTTATTAACAATGCCATAATTCATTAATTAACATTAAAAACTGCAAATAGGTTCAATACCTCTTAAGGTTTCATTTTGTAATTGGTAAGGTTTCCTTACATCTTGTATTTCTTTTATTTTTTTCACTACAGTTTGCATATTATTTACATTAGGAACATTTCAATATGAAGCGTATGTTATTATAAACAGTGTGGAAGCTCTTTGTTTTTTTTTTGTGTGTGTACGTTTTATGTAAATGTATCTTTTATTCACCAGATGTAACCATTGTCTCTGAGGCTTACTACGGTATAAGCTCACCCTTTCTAGTTCTTTCTGCACTCTGGCTGGCTAAGTTGATTTAGCTGCTCTGACTCTAACTTTTCTCCAAGCTGACTAATTCAATCTCACATCTCTCAGTTTTTCACTGAATTGCTCTGCTTGGATTCAAACTAACACTGCTAATCTGTTCTAATCTGTGGCTCCTCATCTGGCTAGTTCTGCCTTCACCTGCAATTTTGTAAAACTCTTTGCTCTCTCTGTCTCTCTATCTCTCTATCTGTCTCTGTCTCTCTGTCTCTGTCTCTGTTTCTCTCTCTCCCTCCCTCTCTCTCTATGCTGCTGCTGCTTTCTTAACTTACCTCTCTTTCCTGTGCTATTTTCTTAAATAGCCTTGTAAGATAATTCTGTTAAACCTTTCTCTGATTTGACACTTTGTCCCTCAATTAGATGTCACTTTGAAACAAGGTTGCTTCCTTCTTCAAGCTAACTTTATCTTCATTGTTAAGGATTAAAGGTATGTATTAAAGGCATGTCTGAATTCCATGAGGATCTCCCACAGACCCAGAAGGCGTTTGGATGTGAATGTTTACCAGACCAGCAGCTATATTGCTGGATTAAAATTCCTCCACATTTTTAACTTATTTTGTTTTATGAATTTCTAGTAAATGTTAGGACCAAAAGCCTTTTCAAATTAATGTCTAATTCCTAGGCAAACCTATAGGAAGTAGTTCTGTTGGTTCATTGATGAATCATGGTCTCAATTTTATTCTTAATGATACTAAAGTTGTTAATAATACATCTCTTAATTACTTGCAGTGATTAATTGTTCACATTTCACTGACTTTTTAAAACATTGGTAATCAAATATTGTAATATAAAATCTTATCTACTATGTTGCTTTTAAGCATTCCTATAAAATATCTTATGTAATATGTGGTTGCTAAGCAATCCTATTCCCATAGGAAATACATGACTCCTTTTTCTATTTTATTTTTTCCAAAAGAGACATACCTGCTCCCTTTTTCATTTATTTTGGTTCTATTTATCAAAGAAATTAATATCGGTTCTTATGTCAATGTTTCTCCTGTCACCATTATCTGAGTTCTTTATAGATTATACTAAAAATAATCTAACTATATTTTTATATTGTAGATAAAATATTGAGACCTATGGAATCCTAACTCAGTTTTGCTAAATAGAAATCCTTGGCTCATATTTTGTTTCTTTTATTCTTTTAAGCATGGTTTTCATTTTTTATGCAATGGACATTATTTTTAAAAGTCAAGTGATGACATATTCTTTTCTGTCAGAGGTTCATTTTTTCTTGATTTTCAAAGATTTTATTTTCTTCCTATTTTGTATTTATTTTGAATTCTATTCTGAATTCTGGGCTATTCTAAGATTTTTTTCTATTGTTTCTGTTTTTCATGTACATTTTGTATTTTCTTAAGGCAAAAAAATGTTTATATCACAATATCTTTCCATAAAAATATTTTAATGAATAGTTTATGAATGAGTGCTTATGGCTTGGGGTAAATTTGTCTTGCCAGCACTATCATACAAAAACTTTAAATATCTCAGTACTTAGAGAATATAAAACTAATGATCTGGTAGAAATTATATAAGCTCTTGGTAGGTCTAGTGTAGATATTGATGGTAAGAAAAGATGTGGGAAGTTTGACAAAACAACTTCATAACATGAATTAATATATATTATGAGATAATATGTTACATATTTCTATCTCATAAATATATATGTTTGCAAATAAAAACATCCCCAAAATGTATTAAGTCCAAATATGTCACCTATTTCTGTGAAAACTTATATGTTCAAATTGACCAAATCCAAGTCATTTGATTTTCATCATTGATTAAAGGTATGTGAGGATATTTTCTTTGTTGTGACAAATTTATTTTTCTTTAAAGGTTTATTTACTTATTATATATAAGTACACTGTAGCTGTCTTCATGCACACCAGAAGAACGCATCAGATCTCATTACAGATGGTTTGTGAGCTACCATGTGGTTGCTGGGATTTGAACTCAGGAGCTCTGGAAGAGCAGTCAGTGCTCTCAACCACTGGGCCATCTCTCCAACCCAAATTCCTTTTTAATATTCTATCATCTTTATTATTTTCCATAATTTCTTTATGGATTGTAATATGTCTGGCCATCCTTCCTAACATATGGAACACAGTGACAAAGTTTAGTGCCATTACTCTATGCCATGTGAATACCTGTGTTGGAGGCAGTCTGTTTGAATAGGTATTTTGGTTATCATAGTTGAATTATGCTTACATTATTAAGTCGTGTTGCTTTTCCTTACTTGTTTTTTCTGTACACGAATCAGGCACATGATATTCAACCTTTTCTGTGTTCATCACCATTTCAGACTGTTTTTTTAAATAGTCACTATTACTTGCATTTCTCACGTTGTATAGATATTTAATATTTTGATATAGGTTTAATTGCTTGAAGTTATTTGAAAATTAACTTTTTTTTGTTTTCTACAAGAAAACTGCATTCATATAATTATCTTGGGGTATATACAGTACAAATGCTCAATTTTTATTGTTCTTAATGTCCTGATATATTACCATCTAAAATCCAGGAGTGTAATTTTGGTTAATTAATATATTCTTGTATTGTTGTATTAATTCTTATACTCTAAAATTCAGGAGATATTTATGTTAGTATTCAAGATTAAACAAAACAGTGATTCTGTTAAAAATCATCAGAAGTATTGCTTCTCAAAACAATTGTTGAAAACATAATAAAGGCTTATGAAACCCAATGTCATGAAATGTGCAGTCTACTAAAAAGAACTTCTCATACACAAAGACACACATACAATATGTATAGGAAACAATGATAGAGTTTTCTTTGTTCACTTCACAGAAGATGAAAACCAATGGGTGTTGTAACTATTTTGTGAGTTTATGATAGGAAAACAGATAATTTTATGAACCAAAATAATTAACATAGATAAATTATGTAAAGGAATAGTGAAGCAGAAATCAAGTGAAGCTGGTAATAAGACAGCCAATTGCTAATAGGAGTCTAAATGGTGTTATCTTTTAGTTATATACAGAGTTCTTGAAAGCACACAGTATAAAGCCTGACAAAATTGACGGTTAATTTTCATTTAAAAAGCTATGATCTTTTAACAGCATCTATATATTTAAAGATGGGTTTTCTTGTAACTTCTATGAATAAAATACTCAAATCTCTGTGCTAGTGGACTCAACTTTCTGATTAGCCATAAATAAAGACTTGTACCTTCCTGATCGACTTAATGCTTTTTTAACCTCCCAAATTTCAGCTGATGAAAAGGAGTCTTTACTGTACTCTTTTACCATAAACTATATTTTAGGAAGAATAATAGAAATTTGTCATACCTCACACACACTATCTTTATTTCCCTTTTTATCCCTAATGTTTGACCTGGACTAGTGAAACCTCTTGTAACACAGTAGTAATTAATTACCTGTAGCAAATCAACTTCTCTCTTCCTTGGTTGTTTTCTGGCAGCTGTACATTTATATCTTCATTATCCAGAACTCATCTGCATATTGATTGCAGTTAACTAGATATGCCCATAAAATTCAAAATGATATGAAATGGGATGAATTTCTCAACAAAATTCAGCCATAAGAAGACATTCCATATATTGAATAAACATCCTGAAATTGCATGAATATATGAATGTATAAATTCACAAGATATTGATATTCAATTTACCTGATAACATAAAAATAAAATTATACTATTTTTGTAATAGATTTGAAAGCTTTGTATTTTACCTTCAGGTCTGTGATTCATTTTTGTTCTTCACTTAATTTCAAATGACAATATAAACTGTATGTATTCCCCTTGTCCCAACAGTTCAATTAAAATGATTGTCTTACACCATCATATAGGATACTTGCCATGAGAACACAAAGATCTATTCTCTTTTTCAAAATAAAACATTCGCTTTTTTAACTGTAGTCTATTTTACTTACTTTTTGCGACATGTGTAAAATCTACTTATAGATGACCTTAAATTTAGTGATGATTCTTAGAAATAATAAATGATCTGTGATGAGGCTTTGGAATGATCCATGATGAGGCTTGACAAATTAGACTTAATTAAAATTAAAATGGCATGTTCTGAAAAGTAATGCGATGAGAACAAGAGCAGCAGCAGCAACAACAACAAACTAGAAGTATTTTGAAGACACATCTGATGGACACTTTTAAAATCCATACCATACCATAAAACCTTTTAATAGTGAACAACAAGGAATAAACAACAGAATAAAGTATAGACCAAAGCACTTAAATTTCTTTAAAATAATATACAAGCCGTAAGTAAGTTTATAAAAGGTGCCCCATGTCCTGTAATCAGGGATATGCATGCAAGGAGACGGCACCACATTCCTACCAGAAACATACAAACTTCAGGACATTGATAGTAACAGTTGCTGGCAAGGCTGTGGAGTTACAAGAACTGTAATCCGTTGTTGGTATGTGAAATTGCATTTGCCCGAAAGACGCTGAAAATGTATGCCCACATTAAAACATGTTCATAAACATTTATAGCAACTTTGTTCAGTATCGGTCAGAAGTAGAGGGAGCCAGGGTGCGCTTTAATGGGTAATGAACGTATAAAGTGTAGTGTGTAGACAATAGAGTGCTGTATAACACTAAAAATGAAACAATGAATCTATGACAGCAATGAAGTGAACTTATGCATAGTACTAAGTAAATGGAGTCAATCTGAAAAGTGTATGTGCTGTAAGAGTTCCACTGTGAGACACTGCGGGTAAGGCAAAGCTTTGGAGGCAGGAAATGATCCCTTACTACCATGGCTTTTGGAAGGAGAACAATGAGGAAGCAGCACAAAGGATTCTTGGGGTAGTGAAACTGATATGTACTGAACTAAAATTAATGCATGCCTTTATACTCACTCTTGTTCAAAATGTGTTTGTGATGACTGGTTTTAAAGTCAATGTGCCACAAATTAGAATCCCTTTAGTCGGGAGCCTCAACTGGAAAATTGTTTTAATTGCCTTAATTGATGTGGGATAAAGGATCCCAAATGTGGGCGCGTCTAATAGCAGCCCAGATAAAAGGGGTCATGGGACAAGGAGAAGTATTCATCTTTTGGTTGCTCTCATGTTAATTTATTCTGTCTTTGCTGCTGCTGCTGCTGCCTCCTTCGCTGGTATCACAAGCTGTATTTTCTGTCTTCTCTCATTGTCTGAATACCAGCATTGCTCTAGGAACTCATATTCTTAGCCCTAGATTGGGGTTGCTAAACCACCTAGCCCTGTAGATTGAGCTACAACTGGGTTTTTGTCCTCTTGAGTGTGAGAAAGTCATGGTCAGACTACTCTGAATGCTGAAGCATGAAGTCGCAACAACTGGGCACCTATGAATCCTCAGTCTCTTGGGTATAATTTAGCTGCTGTTATTTTAGTGAGAACTGGTGTAATAAATTACATGCAATTATTTACACACACACACACACACACACACACACACACACACACTTTCTCTAGAGAATGCTAATAGATTATGTTACCAAGAGTGTACCCTAAAAAGATTTGGGTAGTAATGATACAGCTATGTAAACTCATCAACATGTGTATTATATGAGTTAAATAAGGGAGGCTTTCTGTGAGTATAGAGCAAAGAATATCCAGAAGATCTCATCACTTCCCTTCCACTTTTATGGAGAACCTATAACTCTTCTAAAATGAAAGTCTATTAAAATATGCAAATTAAGTTGTAAAAATAATAAGATGAATCCATAGGTTTAAAAATATGCTAGTAGCTAGATACAGGCCAGATGTCCTTCAACAGAAAATGTAGTACTTCTTAGCTATTAAAACCAGTGATTTCATGAAATTTGTAGGCAAATGGATGGAACTTGAAAATATCATCCTGATTAAGGTAACCAAATCACAAAAGAACACACATGGTATGTACTCACTGATGAAGATATTAGCCAAAAAGAAGGTCAGGATACCCACAATACAATTCACAGGCCACATGAAACTAAAGAAGAAAGATTACACCAAAGTGTGGATGCTCCTCAGTAGGGGGAAGAGAATAATCTCTGTAAAGTAGAGGGAGAGATGGATCTGGGACACAGAGAGGAGAGGTAGGGAAAAGGGGAGGCCGGTTCAGATATGGGAGGAGATGGGGGGGGAGTACAGAGGGTCAGGAATTTGAAAGTAGATGTGTGACGGGGCAGGGGTAACTTGGGATAGCTACTAGAAAGTCCCAGATGCTAGGGACCCAAGAGGTTCCCAGGACCCAACAGGGAGGACTTTAGCCTAAGTAACTAACAAAGGGGAGACAGAACTTGTAGAAACCCTATCCAGTGTGGATAGGCATGGCTCCAGTTGAAGGATGGGGCCACATACCCACCTCAAAAACATTAATCCAGAATTCCTCCTGTCAAAAGGAAATGCAGGAACAAAGACTAGAGAAAAAATGAAGGAAAAGTCATCTAGGGACAGCCCTGTCTAGGGATCCATCTCATCTGCTGACACCAAACCGAGACTCTAATGCTGATGCCAAGAAGTGCTTACTGACAGGAGCCTGGTATAGCTGTCCCCTGAGAGGCTCTGCCACAGCCATACCAATACAGATGCAGTTGTACCCAGCCAAACATTGGAGTGATCGTGGGGACCTCAATGGGGAAATTAGGGCCAGGACTGTAGGAGCTGAAGGGGTTTTCAACCTCATGTGAAGAACAACAATATCAACCAACCAGTCTCCCAAAAGCTCCCAGGGACTAAACCACCCACCAAAGAGTACACAGGGAATACTCAAGACTCCAGTTGGATACGTAGCAGAGGAATGCCTTATCTGGCATCACTAGGAGGGGAGCCCCTTGGTCTTGTGGAAGCTTGATGACCCAGGATAGGAAAAGGTTAGACTGCTGAGAAGCAAGAGAGGGGATGGGAATGGGGGTGAGTATCCTCATAGAGGCAGGGGGAGGGAGGAAGGAATAGGGGGCTTGTGGAGGGGAAACTGGGAAGGGGGAATAACATTTGAAATGTAAATAATAAAATAACCAATAAAAAAGAAATAAAGAGATGAAACCCCCTGGGAAAAAATAGAAAAAAAATAAAAATGTGCTAGTGAACTAGAAAATTGTGAATTTTCCTAAAAGCATTTTGCAGCATGTGCTTCTCTGTTTTATACTGGAGAGACAGATCTACATATGCTTGGATTACCAGATGCCGTCTTTAATACCCTCTAATCTCTTAAAAACTAGAAATGCCCTATATTCCATGAGTTAAAACAGAACTCTGAAGTGGCAAAACAGAATTTTATTATAAATCTTCTCACTCAGTTGTGTTGAGCAATAAATTAATCACATTTATTTGTTTTCTCATGTTTCTTCTTTTCAATTGATTGATTTTAGCCCACTTCCCCTCCCAGTACCCCTCACATAGCCCTCTCCCCTCCACCCCTCTCCCCTTCTTCTTTGAGAATGGACATTTCCCCGTTGCACCCCATCTCTTACCCCTACAAACTCACCCTGGCAGATTAAGTCTCTGTAGGACTAGGGACATCCTCTCCCATTGTGGGCAGACAAGGTGATCCAGTTAGCAGAACAGGATCCAAAGGCAGGCAACAGAGTCAGGGACAACCCTTGCTCTAGTTGTTGGGGGACTTGCCTGAAGACCAAGTTGCACTTCTGCTACAAATGTGCATGGGATGGGGGTGGATGGAGTGGAGCTTAGGTCCAGCCTATGTATGCTCTTTGCTTAGTGACTCAGTTTCTTGGAATTCCCAAGCATCTAGATTAGTTGACTATTGGTCTTCTTATGAATTCCTATTCCCTCCAAGTCCCTCAACCCTTTCCCCAACTCTCCCACAAGACTCTCAGAGCTCCATCTAATGTTTGGCTGTGTGTCTCTGCATCTATTTTGGTCCACTGTAGGGTGGAACTTCTCAAGGATAGTTATGCTAGGCTCCTGTCTGCAAGCATAAACCTGTCTAGTCACTACATTACTTATGTGTATGTTTTCAAAGATGATTGTTTTGCACTGGACCAACATTTGTCATGTTTTAAACACAAACTGAAAGAAGGAAAATGTGGTACTGGAGACCTTGCTAATTACTTACTCCAAGTGAATTCAGAATTGTTGGAGAATATATGATTGCTAGCTTACTAAACCAGTATAATCCATAACAACACTGTAAACATTTGTTTTTATACCCACAGGTAAGTGTAGTCTTCACCCTTCATCAAGGAGACTTCTCTTTGCAACAGATAGAGACCTTTACATAAAACCACAATGAATCAAAATGCAGAGTTGTGGAGCTCATTCCCAATGGATAAATCTGTGAAAAACTTTGGGCTTAGGGACCATTGGAGAAGGAGGGGATCATAAGATTGTAAGATCCAAACGAACTGAGAGATTGTGACTTCTTGTACTATCTCTTCATTTTTAAAGTGTATATTCAAAACAAATTTACTTAAGAACACAGGTATAAATTCTACTGTTAACTGACTGATGGAGTGCCATTTATTCTGTGGATAATAACATTGTGATGTTATTATCTTTGTTCATCCATATTTTATGAAGTAACAATACAAACTTCTTCGGTAGACAATTTTTTCATCTCCTAAGTAACATGAGACAACTTCCAAATTCTCTCTTTCTCTCTCCTGGCTCTACATTTCATGGCAATCTAGCATATCTCATTTTGAGCAGTATTGATTTAGATACTCTGGTGGGCGGTCATCTCAATTTCTTTTTTTTCTTTTCCTTCTTTCCTTTCTTTTCTCTTCTGTAATGTTGGATCATCAAGTCTTGATATTTTGACTGTTCTCCAATACTATTGCATAAGAAATATTAGATATTTTCAAATGCAAGTTTGATAACTATTCCTGGCAGTTTGTTTGAAAAATTTGGAAAAGTCAAATAAGATTATTTTTATGAAAGTACCAATCTGTTACTTGTTGATGAGCAGAAGTGGCTGTGTGGATGTCACACAGATGCCTTAAATCCACTGAGCACTGGATGAGTTGCCTCTCTGTACTGTGATTGCCATCTCTCTGCTCTGCAGGCTCCTTTAGCTCTTGGCAGTATTTGCCTGCAAGCTGCTATTTTTTGCATGAGGCCAGGGGAAGAAGGGACTTTGAGCAGGTCCAAGCAATTATACAAGCCTTCCTAGCATCTGGGTTCTTGTGACTGTGTAATCTCAATATACTGGAAGAGTTGGTGGCAGGCAGTGATCCTATGGGCTTTTGGCAATTACTAATACAATCCCAAGAGTCTCAAAAGAAAGTCATTCATCTTCTGTGAGTGGAAACCCTCATTATAGTATAGATGAACATTTGGAACCATTCAAAGACTGAACGCATGATGGTTCTGCAGTAAGTAATTATTGGAATCAAACTTATCATCACCAACCCTGAGACTGTTCTCAGTAAGCACTGGTCTGGCTATAACATTAAGTTGGAGAAAACACTGGAAGAAGGGTGCATAGAAATATACAGCTTGGGCTATTGTGAATTATTTGACTGAGCAGCAACAGCTCATAAAGAACAATATGAAAGTACTGGCAATGTGGAAAGATATGCAGCTTGACTTTTCTTAATCTATTTTTCTGCTGTTATTAAAAATACTCATGATAGAACAATATAAAGTGATAAAGGTTTATTTTGCTCATAATACAGTCTGAGAGCTTCGAGGGATGATATTGTTATATAACTGACATGTAATGAAACTTTCTTGTTGTATCATAATTTAGACAGAGGTGCATTGATTACAGTAAGCCTTCTGCCTCGGGTTTCTTTTCTTTTCAAGTTTCTAAGTTTATCCTCAACACTTGACATGTACAGCTTTATCTTATCAAAGTGGCTCCCGAAGTCCTCACCTCCTACGACCATTAATATATGAATCCTGGTTATGTTTTCATGACACCACTGTTGGAGGAACATATTCAATCCAGAGAAGACTTCTCAAATTTAATTTTCTTTTTTTCCTGCATAAATGGACCAGATAATGTTTAACTAAAAATAAAGTCTTATCTAGGTTAAAAGTATAAGTTTGAAAAGATATTTGCTGTTTGAACTGGAAGCTCTTCTGAAGGTATCACCCTCAAACCACTACAGCTTACTATTATTGACATGGTGTCTTTTTAAACACTATCTATAATTAAAGGTTAACTGAAATTTTGGCAGTCATTCATCACTATGAAATTTATGAAGCTGACTCAGTGAACCATTAAAAAAGCTAGAATAAGTTGTTGAAGAGTTAACTGTGGCACAAGCTATGTTAAGGTTATGAGTTAGAGATGCTAGCCTAAAAGGTTCACTACATATCCTAGAAAAAGGAATACAACTTTTACTCTCCATCTGACCAGTTATCTTTATTCAAAGTGATTAAGATTTACATAGAACTCGGGGGATTACTTTAATTTTCTTACATGTCTTCTGTGTGTGCAGAAATATGATAATTTTTTGAGTATGTTCCATAAACCTCCAAGAAGAATGTAAATTCTGGGTTGCATTTGATATTCTAGGGGGTGTTTATTGAGTCCTTTGGGTCTTCAGTGTCATTAGGCTCCATTCTTCTTATATTCACTTTTCGCCTGGATATCCAATCTCCTGATGACAGTGCTCACATACTGTTACAATCGGGGTTAATTTTTCATTTAAAATCTAGTAGTGTTTGTTCTCTAAAACTATGTATGCCTACATTCAATGTGTATCTGTTTAGAATGATAATGCTTTTGTGCTGGTTGATTCCTATATGATGTGAAGTAGTTTGTCCTCTTCTTACATGTGTTAGTTTGAAGTGTGTTTTCTCATGCATCATCTAGACTCCTTCTTGTTCTATTTGCTTTAAATAACGTTATCTAATTCCTCACCCTAAGGTAATATTTATGTTTGTGGGTGAAGCATCTTTCTTATACACATTAAAAAATGAATCTAGTTTTTAAATCTAATCTGATGGACTGTGTCTACTGAATGGGGAGTTTATTGAATTACATAAATAAAAATATATTAAATGATATAAATAAAATATATAAATTCCCTTTTTTGTTGAATTTTTAGTGTTTGATATTTTCTGATCCTCCTTTTTTTCTTAGCAAACTCTCCTACCAACATTTTTTCCCTCTAGCCTCTTGGATATGCTCTTTGCCCACCTCTGTCAACAGTCTTAAGTATTCCTCACAGTATTCTCTGTAGGACTGGCTTAGTGATCATAAGCTCCTTAACCCCATTTTTATCATGGAAGGTATCTCTTTCTCCTTTAATTATGCCATGCAGCTTTTTTCCAGGATAGTCTTGTTTTGTGCTAGTGCTTTCAGGACTCGAAGTACACTGCTACAGGCCTTGGCTATCAAGATTTCCCTTGAGAATTCTGCTGTTGTTCTCACGGACTTCCCTTTGTACGTGATTTGTTCTTTTACTTTTTAACATCCTAGTCCTATGGATTTATTGTTTTATCTACACTGTGATATGAGGATTTTTTCTTTTATGGTCTTTTTATTTTTTATGATTATACTTATTTTATATGGCACTTATAACTGGATGAATATCTTTCCCCCTATATTTGGTTATTTTCTTCTATTATTTTATTGGAAATAACATATTTTATTGAAAATGCATTTGGTATGGGATTGTTTTACTTAGATGCCCACAATTTAATATTTTTGTTCTTTATTAGCGTCTCACAGATCTTATAGGTGGCATGTTTGCATTTAAATATTGTAGCTGGCTTTCCCCTGGGTAAAAGAAGTAGATATTTGAAACCAATTCATACTTCATATCTGACTCTAAATGCAGATATTAAATATTTATTTTATATGCTTCCTGCTTCCAATTTCTCCTTATACAATGGGCATTACTTGCACCCAACAATTTTTAATTTAACCTTTAATCATATCAACCTCCAAATCATATAGTTTTTATTGATAATTTGTTTCTCTTTCAGGGAAAACCTGAGCTTCTAGCAATGGCAGTCAACTTGTACCATTCAGGTAACGGTTTTAGAAGAACTGCCTGATCACTATTCTGATACTATCATCCATCTGTCATGAACTTCTAGTCTCTAAGAATTCAATAATTTTTATCTATAGAATATGTTGCAATTGGGGTACAAAGTCTATGTACTTTGCTTTAAGTTTTTAAATTGGCTAACAGATAAACTTATTTTACTTATATTTATATTATAAAAGTAGAGTCAAGGTAGGTCATGACATTAACTTAACTTTTTAAAAAATATTTATTTATTTATTTATTTATTTATTTATTTATTTATACACTCCAGATTTTATTCCCCTCTTGGTCCACCCCCACCGCTGACTGTTCCACATCCCATTCCTCCTACCCACCCCTAAAACCCCTTGTGTCCAGAAGGATGTCTTGTCCCCAGCCCACCCACTCCACCAGACATCTAAACTTTCTGGGCTTCCAGTCTCTGAGCCCTCTGCTGTATATGTGTTGGAAGTCTCGTCTTAGCTGGTGTATGCTGCCAGGTTGGTGGACCAGTGTCTGAGAGGCGGTCCAGGTTAACTTAACTTTTAGAAATAAAAGAAAACTTGTTTGGAGATTCTAGCAGAGGAGCGCAGCTACTCATATACCCTTGACCGAAGACCCTCCTCTATTCCTGGAAGGTCATCTTCTTCAACCAAGCGCACAACTTTTGGAGGGATGTACATGGAGCAGTGAGAGAGGAAGAGCACACCCGCCTAGCCAGCCATGTCAGCTGAATCAACACTGGCGATCAATGGGGAGACAGATGTCGCAGCCATGGCAACTGTGTGCTTTCAGATTTAAGCCTGCCATGAACAAGGGCTCTTTCCATGTTGGCTTTCTAATGCTGGAGTTGGGCTTATCACAAAACAGAATTACTTCCAGGTTTAGCCTTAAGGAACTTAGTGGACCCATGCACTGGCATTGGTCATGACTAGCCACTGCATTTACTATGTGGTTTCAAGAAAGGGCAGGCTGTCCCTGAAGCAGTCAATTAAATTGTGATGCTGCTATGTCAACTACTGGAAGGTACATTACATTTTTTCTTAGCCAAGATGCATGAGAAATGTTATTAGGAAACCTCAGAGTTGTTATCGGCTCATATGCTTGTAAGAAAGGAATTACTTATTTAGTTACTGAGATAATCTTTCCAGAGATAAAGGGTATGTTTTAAATCTCCCTACCAAGGACATGGTAAGAAAGATGGGCCCTTGTAGAGTAGTTGCTGGTCAATGCTCATAGTCTCCTGAAAATGTACCTGACTTTTGTGTTGACATTGGCCCTGTTGCCTTGATACGAGAATAAGAAGACAGAGTTCATATTAGGGTCTTACTCTTCAACGTAGCACTCATTGAATCTTGGGAGCCACAGTGGGTGGGGCTGGGAAGCAACATGCTGCAAAGGGACAGAGACAGGTCCTATGAAGAGAGAGGTAGGACGAGACTGCAAATTCTTACCTGCTTGCTTCTGGGGAGGCTGGCATGGCAGCCTCTGAAAACATCACGGTATAGGACTTAGTTTCCTTGCTTAAACTGAATGTCCTTTTCTGCCTTTGTCACCTGAGAAGCACTGGATCACTTCTAAGTGCCAGTGCTTCTCCTCTGTCCTCATCTGGCTTTAGAAAATGACCTTTACACACTGCTGAAAGACTGAAGAGAAAGGCAATCTTCCATATTCTCAGTGTCCTGAGTCCTTCCCCATTACAGCTGATTCTCTCAGCTCATTGGGGAGGTTGTTGTTGTTCTAGCTTTTCCTTGACTTAAGAGCATTGTGTAAGAAATTTGATTATCCAAATTCACAGAAATGAATAGTTTCTACACAGAATAGAATAGTCCAGTATCTGTGGAAACAGGTTACCTCCTAATAATCCACTGGCATTCTGGTTCCTGAGGGTACAGGCAGGCCAACCCTAGCCTAGGATTGAAGGTTGAGGACATACTTTCTAGCAAATGCCTGTGTGGTATGTAGTCTAAAGCCCTCTACAGCAATACCTTCTCCCCCAGAATTCAACCTCTCCATTTTTGTAGTTTCTGATAGATAGGGTAGCCCTTGACTGACTACAGAATGTGGCAGGGAAGCTTGGGTCAGCCTCATAGCACTCTGTTTGCATGGTTCCCTTCATCTGGTGTGCCTGTTGGTGATCGTCTAGTGTATCAGCAGGCTGTCATGTTCATGCTATTCACCCCATGCTCCCACTTTTCTCTTTTTTTGGAGTCTCATTTGTAGTCTATGGTTTCTTCAGAGAAGCCACAGAGCACCCTCCATGTAGCTCTCTGCCTTAGTATGAAAGGCTGATGTCTAACCTCTTGGAGGAGGGTGTCTTCACCAGCCATCCAGTGGCCTCCAGATCCAGCCATTCTTGGCATCAGATACTGAATATAGCCCAGGCCCAGCTGGCCATGAGAAGCGCACTACCTAGCCCTGTCTGCTGTCCTCCTTTGTAGATATACTTAGTTTTCTCCCACTACATGAGCATCTGTTCTCTCAAGATGTATATATTCTCTTACTGTACATAAAGACATCCCTTAAGTTATTCAGAAAGTGTTATGACAAGGGAATTTGGGTACCTTGCTGTGAATGCCATCATGGAATTCTCTGTGTGTTCACAACCCCGCTCTGAATTTTTTCTTGTTTGACATAAACCTGTGGGCATGCATGAAGTTCTCCAACGAGATTCCATGCCAGTCGAGCACTGACTGAATCTCCAGTCCACACAGTCTTTATAGACATACTGGGGCTCGTATGAGCCTGATATGCCCTCCTTTGAGGCTATCCATTTCCACATTCCTCTACTTTGAGGGTGTCTCTCATATTCCTGTTTTGGCAAACAGGACACTGACCCTGTAGAGGTCTGCACATACCACTTCAACTGCCATTGACTTTCAATCCCAAACTTGAGGGTGCTAGGCAACTGGCACTCTGGGGAGAGCTTGCAGAAAGGCTTCTTGCCACCGTGGGAGCAGTGCTTACTTCAAAGGTATTTCTAACTGCTCAGTTTGTGACTATTTTTAAACAGTTTACCAATAGAAAACTCCTGATAACACTTGCTACATATCATGTTTTAATTGCTTGTACACTTAACCTTTATTTGCTTAGTAAAGTATATCAAACTAGGACTTCTGAATTGTAAATAAGTTGTTTTATTAAAATAAAGTCATGTAAAATTGTTTTTTTTAAAGAAACAACATATAGTGTCAAAAAGTCAAAACAGTGTACATATATTCCTTAGAGTAGAGACTCCTTCATGGCTTGCTCTTCTGCCCTATTCCCACACATCTTTCACTTCTTTTTTATATTGTTTTCTATTTTAATTGGATATTTTCTTTATTTATATTTCAAATATCATCCCCTTTCCCAGTTTTCCCTCTGGAAACCCGCTATCCCATACTGCAGCTTCCCATGGAGGTGCCCCCCAACACTCATCTACTCCCTCCTGCCTCCCTGCCCTGGCATTAACCTACACTGGGGACTCTAGGCTTCACAGGACCAGGGGCTTCTGATGCCTGTCTAGTCCATCTTGTGCTACATATGCTGCTGGAGCCATGGACCGCTCTTTTGTACTGTTTGGTTGGTGAATTAGTCCCTGGAAGCTCAGAGGTATCTGGTTGGTTGATATTTTTGTTCTTCCTATGGGGTTGTGAACCTCTTCGATGACTTCAATTCTTTGTCTAACTCCTCCATTAGGGACCCCGTTCTCAGTCTAATGGTTGCCTGCAAGCATCCACTCTGTATTTGTCAGGCTCTGGCAGAACCTCTCAGGAGACAGCTATATCAGGCTCTGGTCAACATGCACTTCTTAGCATCCTAAGTAGTAATTGGGTTTGGTGAGTGTATGTGGAATGGATCCCCAGGTGTGGCAATCTCTGGAGGCCTTTCCTTCAGTCTCTGATTCATACTTTGTCTCCATATTTTCTCCAGTATTTTGTTCCCCCTTCTGAGAAGGACTGACACATCTTCCTTCTTCTTGAGCTTCATGTAGTTTGTGGATTGTATCTTGGGTAATCTGAGCTTTTGGACTAATATCCACTTAACAGTTAGTAGATACAATGTGTGTTCTTTTGTGATTGGGTTACCTCACTCAGGATGATATTTTCTAGTTCCATCCATTTGCCTAAGAATTTCATGAAATCATTGTTTTAAACAGCTGAGTAGTACTCTATTGTATAAATGTACCACATCTTCTATATCCATTCCACTGTTGAAGGACTTCTGGGTTCTTTCCAGCTTTTGTCTATTAGAAATAAGGCTGCTATAAACATAGTGGAGCATGAGTCCTTGCTATAGGTTGGAGCATCTTTTGTGTATATGCCCAGGAGTGTTGAAGAATGCAGATTGATCCATTCTTATTTCCTTGTACAAAGCTCCAGTCCAAGTGGAACAAGGATCTGCAAAGAAAACCAGATACACTGAAATTAATAGAAGAGAAAATGGGGAAGAACCTCAAACACATTGGCATAGGGAAAAAATGTCCTGAACAGAACACCAATGGCTTATGCTCTAAGTTCAAGAATTGATAATTGGGACCTCATAAAATTGCAAAGTTTCTGTAGGGCAAAGGATATGGTCAGTAAGACAAATCAGCAACCAACAGATTGGGAAAAGACCTTTACCAATCCTACTCTTCTGATAGAGGGCTAATATCCAATATATAGAAAGAACGTAAGCAGTTAGACTCTAGAGAATCAAATAACTCTATTAAAAATGGGTATAGAGTTTAAAAAGTAATTATCAGTTGTGGAATATTGAATGGCCGCAAAGCACCCAAAGTAATGTTCAAAGTCCTTACTCATCAGAGAAATGCAAATTAAAACAGCCTTTAGATTCCACCTTACACCAGTCAAAATGGCTAAGATAAAAAAATCAGGTGACAACAGATGCTGGTGAGGATTTGGAGAAAGAGGGACACTCTCCATTGTTGGTGGGATTGCAAGCTGGTACAACCATTCTAGAAATCAGTCTGGTGGTTTCTCAGAAAATTGAACATAGCAATACCTGAGGACCCACTCGTCTTCTAATACAGATGATTACTATCTCTTCTTTTATCTTTATGACCATTCACTTTCTTATTTATACTCAAAAAGCAATATCATTTGGAATTCTTGGTATGTTAAGGTGTTTCTAACCCAAGTTGGGGGATGTGAAATTGCACTCCTGGAATTCAAGTTAAAGAGCAAAGACACAGTGACTCCATAAGGTTCCCCTCTGACCTCCATATGTGCTCCATGTCTGTTTCCTCCCCCATGTGAATCATACATACAAACAGAATATTAAAATTTAAATTAAAAGTAACATTTTTATCACTTTCAAAACCTGTGCAGCATGTGTATTTCTATCTTTTTTAAAAATAATCTCCAGATGTGATTTTTTTTTGCCTGTCCAGAAACTACCTTCTATCTTTGATGATATGTTTCTACATGCTCATTCTCACATCTCTTAAACTCACATGAGATGTGCTTGGCTTTTTTTCTAGGTTTAGGATAAAGCTGTCACTTTTTGTTAACATTCTAGTTTATTCAAATACTAATATATGTTATTTTGCATGATTTTCTTGAATTATTGAAACAATGTTTGCCGTGAGTAATATTTTAAAGCTTTCAGATACTTTATAATTATAAACATGCAAAGTTAGTCTTTCTCTTTATTTTACATAGAGTTATTTGTCTTTTGAGACCAAGACAACAACCTTTTATATGCCTTTGACACATTTTTGGGGACATTTTGAGAAATAAACAGGTTATTTGTCACTTCAACAATTTTTGAAATTTATATCTGAGATGGAAAATTTGATGCAAGGAAGACAATTACTAATTGGATTTAAACCTACCTGAAGACTCAGCTGTACCACTTTGGGGCAAATACCCAAAAGATGTCCCACCATGGCACAGGGGCACTTGTTCCATTATGTTCATAACAGCCTTATTTATGATAGCCAGAAGCTGTAAACAACCCAGATGACCCACAATGGAAGAATGGATACAGAAAATGTGGTTCAGTGACACAATGAAATATTACTCAGCTATTAAGAATGAGGACATCATGAGTTTTGCAGGCAAAGGCATAGAATGTGGAAATATCAACCTGAATGAAAAAAGGACATGCATGGTATGTACTCACTAATAAGTTGATATTAGCCAAAAAAGTACAGAATATCCAGGATTCAATACAATGAAATAAGAAGGTTTATAATCAAAAGAGCCCAAGTGAGGCTGTCTAAATCCTACCTGGGAGGGAGAAGAAAGCAATCACAGAGGGGCAGAGGGTGGGAGGTCCTGGGTAGGAAAAGGGACAGGGAGGGGAAGGGGGGAAATGATCAGGAGGTATGAGGTGGGGAGTACCCTCCTGAATGTTCCAGAGACCTGGAGGTGAGAGACTCTCAGGTCTCAAAGGAAGGGACCTTAGATAAAATGCCCTGTAGTTGGGAGAGGGAACCTGTAGAGCCCACCTCCAGTAGAAAGACAGGGCATTAAGTGGAGGCATGGGATTGCCATCCCAGAGTCAAAAACCTGACCAAGAATTGTTCCTGTTTGAAAGAACTGCAGGTTCAAAAATGGAGAAGAACCTGAGGGAAAGGAGGTCCAGTGACAGCCCAAATTGGAGTGTAGCTCAAGAGGGGGGGATCACTCCAAGACCTGACACTATTATTGATACCATTGTTTGCTTACAAACAGAAACCTTGTACAACTGCTCTCTGAGAGGCCCAACAAGCAGCTGAAAGTGGCGGATGCAAATCCATACACCCAACAATGGTCAAAAGTCAGAGAGTGCTGTGATTGAATAAGGGGACAGCTGGAAGAACCTGAGGAGGAGGGCACCCCCATAGGGAGACCAGCAGTCTCAACTAACTTGACTCCACAAGATCTCCCAGACACTGAGCTACCAACCAGGCTGCATACCTAGCTGATATGAGGTCCCCAACACACATACAGCAGAGGACTGCCTGGTCTGAGAGAAAATGAACCTGATCCTAGACAGACTTGAGGCCCCAGGCAGTTGGGAGGTCTGGTGAGGTAGGGGTGGGCAGATGGGGGGTATGTGATGGGGAACAGTCCGATGCAGACTGGGAGGGGGATAAAGACTGGATTGCAAAAATGATTGAAAATAAATGATAAATAAAAAAAGGCAAATACTACATGGTATCTATAATGTATAGACATATATATATATATATATATATACATACATATTAAAGCAGGAATGGGTATGAATATGTCATGGAACTGAGTAGTAAATTATGAGTGTGAAAACAGATACAGAAGACCAACAGAACACATGGAATATGGAAGTAGAAAGGGGAACGTAATAAAGGGTACAAATGAGGAACAGAGATAGGAAGACCAGGAGAGAAGAAAGAGATGAGATCAACCAGAATAGTCTACTTAAGATGCCATAAAGAAACTTGTTACTTTGTGTGCTAATTAATAATAATGATCTAAAATCTAAAACCCAAATAAAAATATTCAGAAATCAATTCATAGTTTGTATTTACTCTCAAAGTAAATAAAATTGCACATAGAACAATGTATTTCATCTGATACCAAACTTACAAGATTAAAGTTCAAGGTTATCGAGAATTCAGTGAAACACTGTTCTCGCCTTCTTTCTCTCCATTATCGGGCCATCCCTGCTTCTGTGCCTTTAGTGTTGTTTAAATTTTAGGCATTCAAGACATTGAATATGATGTTTAAAACAACATTACCTACTGTTTATTTTAAGTTTCATTAGTTTTTATTATTTTCATTGTCTTCTACCTTTCTTTTCCTTGAGGGCTTTTGCCCTATCCATTTTCTAGCTATTTGAGAAAATAACTCATTTATTTTTAATATTGTTTCTATTACTGGAATATTCTTATTTGAATTTACTATTTTTCTTGAATTGTTAAGTTCTTATATGTGTTGATGTTACTGCTACTGTTATCATTGTTTCTTCTGATACCTAGTTTGATGCAGTGTGTGAGCATAAATGCATATATATATATGTATATATTTGATTTTCCAAATTTATGTTTTGATTTTGCAGTCATTTCTTAATTAATTTGTAGTTTTATTGTTACATTGTGATTAAAGAAAATGTATATATCAGGTCCCAAGTCCTCATTTGTTGTTTTAATTTCATCATCTTTTTCATTACAGTCCTAACTCACTATAATTGTCATATACGGATGACTCAAACACATTATGAATATAAAAAAGCACAGTCCAAAGGTCAGAATAGGAAATTTTCATGTATCATTGATTACCTAGTGCATTCTAATGTTTAACATATTTTGCCTAATCAACTTCCTTTTAAAAATACCTGAAGGATCGCAATAGTCATTTTTCATAAATACTAAGTAAATGTACCATGGTCATGGCTATAGCGGATGGAAAAACAGATGCTCATGTTAGAATTCTTTAAAATTAACAGGGATAAGTCCAAAGTCACTCTAAAGCACTGCCTCCTGCACTGCACTATTCACTATTACACCTACTGGTCCTCTGATTCTTAGCCCCACGTAATAGATTGCTTTCTTTAAATTGTACACATTTAAAAGCAATAGAATGCAAAAATTATCTAGAAAAATAAGATTGTTATATGGCTGCTAAACACTAACGTGTAGATAAGCACAGAGGAATAGCTCTCAAACGATGACACTCTGATTTGGAGAAAATATGAAATAGAAAATAATGGAAATTAATCTGTATTTTAAACTTAACTTTTAATCCTATTAAATATATTAGGTGAAATTCCATGGAAATACTTTATAAATTCTTGAAAAAAACAACTGGCTATATGCTAATATTGTTGTCTGTAGTAAAATATAGATAATAATATGAATCAATAAACCATGACACCCAAAATTCTAAAATTTGTACTATGCTTTGGTGTTTTAGTGATTTTCTGTATTTAAAAAACAGAAAAATATAGTGTGTGTATCTATATCTATCTATCTATCTATCTATATCTATCTATCTATATCTATATCTATTTCTATAACTATATATCTCCTGCAGTGTACAGCATGGTAAATATGTAAAATTGGTTTCCATCTCTACTTGTCTCTTTTTTCCTATTCCTCTATTGAGGAAATAATCATCGTTTCCTAGACTTGTGTCTGTATTCTAAAGACAGTCCATACAATACAAATTGAAAGCATCTAGTCATCCTTGGTTATTGCTCAATTCTATGAACAAAGATACCCAGTTTTAAAAAATGTTCACGATATTCATAGTAGCCTTCTTTATAATAGCCCGAAACTAGAAAGGACTCAGATGTCCTTCAACAGACGAATGGATACAGAAAATGTGGTACATCTACACAATGGAGTACTGCTCAGTTATTAAAAGCAATCACTTCATGAGATTCATAGGCAAATGGATGGAACTAGAAAATATCATCTTGAGTGAGGTAACCCAATCACAAGAAAAACCACACATGGTATGCACTCACTGATAAATGGATATTAGCCCAAGAGCTTGGATTACCCAAGATACAATTTACAGACCACATGAATCTCAAGAAGGACGATCAAAGTGCAGATGCTTCAAACTTTTTTAGAAAGGGGAACAACAATACTCATAGGAAGAAATACAGAGACACAGTTTGGAGTAGAGACTGAAGGAAAAGTCATCCTCTCGAGACTGCCCGCCTAGGGATCTAGCCCATATACATACAGCCACCAAACCTAGACAATGTTGCTGATGCCAAGAAGAACATGCTCATGGAAAGTGATCTAGCTGTCTCCTGAGAGGCTCTGCCAGATCACGATAAATACAGAAGCGATGCTCACAGCCATCCATTGAACTGAGAACAGGTTCCCCAATGGAGGGGTTAGAGAAAGGATTGGAGGAGCTGAAGGTGTTTGCAACTCCACAAGAACAACAATACCAATCGACCAGTGCTCCCAGGGACTAATCCACCATCCATGGCCCTAGCTGCATATGTAGCAGAGGATGGCCTTATTGGATTCAGTGGGAGGAAAAGTCCTTGGTCCTGCCAAGGTTCCATGCCCCAGTGTAGGGGAATGTCAGGGTGGGGAAGCATGATGGGATAGGTTGTTTATGGATGGGAAACCCAGAAAGGGGATAACATTTGAAATGTAAATTTAAAAATCCAATAAAAATATGTTCACGATGGTCCTCTACTTTTGTCATCATTCAGACATACATGTCTTGTTGAGGAATCATACATGTGTTGTTTTTTAATCTCGACTCATGTAGAAATCAGTCATGAAAATGCTACTCCTGGCCAATTTCTGACTGTATAGTTTTTATTGTGTTGCTTTCAGTGGGAAGCTGATGCTACTTCTGGCTACCGTGATGAGGTCTGTAAGTCAAGTCTGAGCTAGGACAATTTGAATCCTGTCATGTGAGCATCTGTGATCTCTGACTCCAAAGCTGGTGTGTGCAACTAAACTAAGAAATCCACATTACTCTTGAGTGCCCCCAACTTATGGCTACATCTGTTGCCTGTATTACTAATTTGATTGCACTGAGTTCCTTTTTATATTTGATACCTCTTTTGTGCATTCTATTGTTCCCCATCATGAGAAATTTTATTAGCTATCATGAATTATCAAAAACCTATAAATCTTTAAAAGGACCATTTGAGTTTCTTCTCAGAAATTAACTGTTTAGCAATTTCACATAAATAGTGAAAGCCACCTCATAGTCACCATGTCAATATCTGAGCACACAATCCACTCTGCTCTCAACACTATTAGTCAAGCCAGAGGCATGTATTACTGTTTTCTTAACTATCTCTAAAACCTAATACCTATGTTTTTATTATAGTGTAATGTATACAGGACAAAGGCTAAATCAGATTTTTTGGTGCTATGCAGACTTCTGGGTTAGTGGTTCTACAAGCAATTACAGAAGATTAATAGAAAGACTTTGTAGTCTTCAGAGCCATTTGCTTATCTCTAAAATAGATTAGTACCTAGTCATAAAGTTCTACTAACGTTAAATAACAATGAGTAAGTATATGGTTCCTGGTGGCACTCAACATATCTTGAACAATATTTGGGGAATCCATTAAAGGAAGGGAAACTATGTTATGTTCTTTCTTGTATATCCATGATGTTACTACTTAAATTCTTGAGGAAAATCTTGAATTGCCATTGGTTTTTTTTTCAGTGAAAAGATAATATATTACTGATATGATGTTTATGGCCTTTTATTTTACTTTTAAAATAATAATTAGAATTAAACCCAGTGTCACATACATGCTGCATAAATGCTCTATCGGTAATATGCTCAGCCATTGTTAGCTTTTCAAAGAGTTGTTTTCTGATGTGTATGTACATATTGTTGCACGTGTATGTATATGTGTATGGGTGTATGCATGTAAATGTGCAGGTTGGTATGCCTATAGGCAAATGTGTATATGGATTACATGTGTGTGTCTGAGGGTTGAGGCCAGATGTTGATGTCTGGTGGCTTCTTTGATTGTCAACCATTTGAGATATAGAAGCAGAGTCAATATCTTCTAGATAGACTTCACTGACTTGGCCACTCTTAACTAAGCAGCTTGCTCTGGGGATCCCTTGTCCCCAGCTCCCAACTACTGAGGTTACATGTGGGCTACCATGCTCATACAGCATTTGCATAGGTGCTAAGGATTTGACCTCTGTTCCTTAAGCTTGTATAGCAAACACATTTCCCATTGATCCAAGTCTCCAGCCTATATCCTTGAGCTTTTGATCTTCTCCCTCTGCCACTTGAATGCTGAGATTATAGGGTTGCATCAGACACCTAATTAAGAATTCGCCCTTTTAGCCACTGGAAGAAAATATGCCTATGCATTAACATGGAAAGCTGATTGTAAACATATGAGATCTTTAGCCTAAGCTGGCATTTCATCTTAGATATTATACTGTCTCATTAGAAAATAAAACACTAACATTTTAGCAGTCAGTACAAAAACAATGTGAACAAAAATGTCCTAGAATCCTGGGGCGAGAATTGTTTCTGTCTAAAAGAAATGCAGGGACAAAAATAGAGCAGAGATTTAAAGAAAGGCTGTCTAGTGAGTGGCTCAATTTAGGATCCACCCCATGAGTGGGAACTAAAACCTAATACTATTACTGATGTTATGTTGTACTTACAGACAGGAGCCAAGCATGACTGTCATCTGAGAGACTCTATCAGTAGCTGACTGAGACAGATGCCAAACATTGGATTGAAGACCCCTAGGGAAGAGTTAGGGGAAGGATTGAAGGAACTGAAGAGGATGGCAATCTCATGGGAAGACCAAGAGTGTGAACTAACCCAGACTCCTGGGAGCTCCCAGGGACTAAGCCACCAACCAAAGAGCATACACTGGCTAGTCCAAGGCCCCTGGCACATATGTAACAGAGGACTGCCTTGTGTGGCCTCAGTTGAAGAGGATGTCCCTTATCCTTGGTGCTCCAGGGAAGGGGGATCGTGGGGGTAAGAGTGACACCCTCTCATAGGCATAGGAGAGGAGGAATGGGATGAAGAATTCTGTGAGGGCCAGGAAGGGTAGGCAAAATGTGGAAAATGTGGACTATAAGTAAACAAAATAATTCATAACAAAATAATAAGAAAAGAAAATAATCTTGGGTCACACACTGAATGTAAGGTGATTCCCAAATCATTATTCAATCACATTCGAATCAAATTGTGTTTAATTCTTCACATTTCAAACTATTATTAAATTAAATTCTCCATGATTATAAAGTGTTAAAGAGACTTTCAAGAAATTATCTAAAATAAATGAAGAGGGAGCTAGATAGTTGTATAATATTCTTCAACACAGGATAAGGTATACACTATTTAGAAATAATCAGTGTCCTAGCTACCTTATCAAAGTTTTCTTTAGTTCATCCATATTTAGAATTGATACTAAAATAAAATGTTTAAAGAGATTTAAAGTATACATAAAAATTCTGATTAATTATAAATGTGTATAGGAATACTTTATTTATCCATAGTGGAATTATTTTTTATTCAATGTATGTATAACATTTTCTAAAAACATACTTATTTTAAGTCCTACATAAACATATGGAATAAAATGAAAGGACTGAAGATCTTATATGCAAACCCTGGAAAACTACACTAGTAAAATATAAAATCTATGAGTAAGATGAGCCATAAGCTACCATTTTTTTTTTAATTCAAGGAACGTTCAAGAAGCCAAGTAGCATAAGATAGATATTTATCAATTCTTCATTTTTCAGATTATTTTAAATTATTGGAAAAGAATGAACTCACTAAAGGGAAGATTTCAAAGGAAAGACAATTTGAGTGCAGAAAATGTTGAAAACACGTGTTAAATATTGAAAGTAATTATTGAGAGGTCAAGGTAGAGGAAGTCATAGACAGATTATAATGAAGATGGCAGCAGCAAGAAAAATGTCATTTTCCTCTGGAATTCAGGACAGGTGCCAAATAAAATGCAGAATGGAGATTAGTTATAAGATGAAATTCCTGATTAATTTGCTTGTTATTTAAGCATAGCTATTTTGATCACAAGGGTAGAACTATTGAGATATCTCATTTACACACACAAAATGAATTTGAATTTTCTAAAAACTATGCTGATGAACTACTAATGCACATTTGAAGGAAGTCAGCATCCTGGAATCCAGGAGCCCACTGCTCTAATACTACACTGGCAGGGTTTAATTCTCAAAATATGATTCGAGTCAATAAACATGGTCATTCTATCATCCTTTTGTCTCAAATCAGAATCATGAAGGTTCAGTCCACATTTTGCAAACAAGAAGCAAACACAAATAAAAAAAAATGATGTTGGAAGGAGCAGAAAATGTAAAACCCATCTAATTTGGATTTTTATGAGGATTTGTAATGGTTCTCTATCTAGGCAAGAGCCAGCCACATTATTTGTGAGTTGATAATATATCAGATCAAGAGGTATTTGGGCAGTTGAGCAACCGTTACACTGCCAATAAAACAATCATCCATTGACACTTGTTGAAACTTGGTAATGGAGGCTACGTTCAGGATCAGCGTGGCATGGACAGAGGGCAGTGTGAGGTACAGGAGTGAGATGTGACACGACAGTTTTCACCTCTCTGCTTTCTGATATTCCCTTAGAAGGCACATGGCATTCCAGCTCCAAACTCTCCCTGTTCCCATGCTTTTTCTGCCTTGATTGGCCATACTCTCAAAATATGGAATAATATAAATTCTTCCTCTATCAGTTGTTTTACTTTCAATGTATTTGGTCTGAGTATCATGAAAAGGTGTGCATGCATGAACATAGAACACCAATGGTTGATCCCGACCAAGCAGAAAATCTGTTACATCAAAATAAATAATTAAGAGAAAGAGTACAGCGGATCAGGTGGTATCATTGATTAAATTCAGATGAAAATGATTAGTGTTTTTGTAAGCAGGTTCATAAAATAAATAAGTAGAATAACTTAACCAATGTTTAAAAAACAGTGGTGAAAAATAAACATGAATTATATGTAGCTCAGGAAAACACACACACATGTGCACATGCACACACAAGCATAGGCACACAAATTAATGTGGATTTTGAGTTTACATGGCATTGAAGAAAGGAAGGAAGAAAAGAATGAAGGACACAGGGAGGCGAGTTAAAATAACTAGTAGTTGTTAATGTCTCCACATTGATGGAAAGTGAAAATGGTACTAAGGGTAGTATAAACATAGGAAAAAATAAAAACCACACACTGTCCTGGCACATTGTGGTAATACTTAAAAATTAGGACAGGGGAAACAGGAAATAAGGGGAAGCGTGGAATAAGGGAAGGAAAGAGGGAAGGGAAGAGTGGGAGAGGGGATGGGGAAGAATGAGAGAAAGATAGAGATGGGGGCAGTAACAGGCCACTGGGGGCATTTGCTTTCATGTGGAAGGAAATCAGAATACTGCTTTCTCACTGATAGCATGCAAGCCAGAAACGAATGCAATGTTGACACTGGAATTAACAGATGCTTTAGCAATGAAAAATTAAAATCATAAAGACAAGATTGAATTCTTAAACATCATACAACAAAGAATACTAATTTTTACAAATTATACTTTCCAAATGTACATATTTTAAAAACAAAGATGACATATCCAGAAGAACATATATATTTTCCTCATAACGTATGTCATTTTTAAGTAATAACACAATTTATGGTAGATGTATGGAAAAGGAGATGGTGAGTTGCCTAAAGTGGCAGTTTTACCATGTGAGTCAGACGCTGGAAGACGGAGGGAGACTAGAATCTTGGCTTCAGGTCTCTTACTTATAGTACTTTCTAGTCTATTTTAGTGGGGAAAGATTACATGGTCTTCTGTTTCACTATCAGACTCTCCTCGGTTAAGATACCCTCCTTCTGAAAAAGAGCTTCACTGTGGGGAAAAGACTTTGGTCTTATTCTCCCAGTATTCGTTTTACGTGCATGATATATTTGAATTTAAGAAAATCTCTGTCCAAGACTCTTTTCTGTTTCTTAATTTTAGATGTCTGAAGTTACTTGCTATTTTAAGTAATTCTTCTCTCCTAGAATTTCTCTTATAGCAGCTACAATCAGAAAACAATTAATTTGTCTTTATAAAAGATAGTATTATAAACATCAAAATAGGAGAAAAGTACAGTGATATTTGTTCAAAGGAATTAAGGGCTTTTGTAAAACAAAACTAATATTCGATATCAATTCACTTCAAACTCATGGTCTCAATTTGTATTAACCTTTGATTTTAATTTTAAGTATATCCCAGACTGGTCTTAAATTCAATTTTCCTGCCTTGTCTTGGTAGTGGTTACCAGCATGCATTATTAAATCAGACTAACGTCTTATAAAGGGCAAATTGTAAGTTATTTATGAAAAATGCCATGTAATCATGTTATTTTGTTCATACTTTTTCAGGTGGAAAAGAACAATGCCATTCTTTGAGTTCAACATCGACATAAGATTAGAGAAATTTGTTTGCTTAATTTGACTCATGGTCAAACCATTTTATCACCAGTGGTTGTGAAAGCTCTCAATTTTGTCAGAAGTCTGTTCTGAAAACAAAGCTGGTCTTCCATTTTTATTGCTGCTTGCTTGCTATGCTTCCCCTACCCTGTGCCCTCACAAGGATCATTAACTTCAATTAAATGGGGTTGGGTGAAAGGACTCATGACTTGAAACTAGACTGGGCAAGCCATGCAGTTGTGCTTATTAAGTGGTATCCCCAGGCAAATGCCACTTGCTATACTCCTTGTGCAATCGGCCATTCATATTGCGTGACCTTGGGCAACACTGAAAAGCTGCCTAGGCTTAAATTGATGTTTTTGAAAAAGGTGATGCATATAATAACACTAAAGCTTTTGGAGCCATAGATAAAACATTTCTAACATTTTAAGTACATTTATTCTCACTAATATTCTTATTTATATAAAATGCTGAATGAGCTGTGATTTTACTGCATAATGTTAATCTGCTCGGTTTCTTATTTGTTAACTATTGCCATTAACTTTTAAAAATAAAACCAATTTCAACCTTCACAGTTTCCTTCAAATCTATCCAAAGCACCTAAGTAATATATAGACAGAAAGATGGCTATAAAAATATATACCTAGTAAGTCCCTGTCTTGCCTACTTAGTACAGGTTCTGTTTTAATAATGGAAGTCATTTAGTATACCCTGTTTTTTTAGTCATCAAAAAAACTTGTTTAGCTAAGCATACAATTCCCAGAGTAGAAGTGCCATAAACTATGGTTCAATAGGTTAAATAGTAATCAACATTGTTTAATTCATAACTAGCAGATCTATCTACTTATAGTTTAAATTTTTATGGCTTAAAAGCTATATGTGCCATATAGTTTCCTCGTATTATCCATTTATTTCTTGTTCCTTAGTAATGTAACTTTTGATTTTATATGGGTACAATGGTTCCAAACAGAGTAGTTCAGTTTTTAGGTGGTCATGATCTGGTGTGTAGGATACCAATAAAAGTGTCACATGCAACATGTGTACAGTCAAGTGTTGGAGAGTGGAAATCTCCTAATTTGACATGTCTTCTTCCTACCTGTTAGAATATGAACATTGTTGCTATCACTAAATAAAATATATCATGATATAATAACATGCTAAACACTTACAGTTCCTTTGGAGTTCACAGGATCACCCTATGATTTTTTTATGGATTAGTTATTAGATTTCGCATGAGGGAGAATAAATCTTTATTTTACTTATTCACTTTTTAACTCATTTTAACCTATATTTTTAACTCAGTCTTATTTATTATTTCAATTATTTATAATTAACTCAAACTAGACTACAGACCAGATTATTTTCGTTTCAGGAAACTAGCATTTTAAAAGAATTAATTTTCTTACAAACATTTCATAGAAGTGGTAGTTTATTAATTATATTCCATGTCTGCCTACTGCAGACAGAGAATTTAGCAGCTAGTATTTTCATACATTCATATAACCAAGTTCCCCTTCAACAGAACAATAATACATGCAATATTTGGAACTTAATTACAATCAGGATTCAACTCATCTCTCTTTTGTTGCATAATGAAGATAGAAATCATTATTGTTGATATACGACCTGCCAAAAATTTATAGACTTTAATTTATTTCAGAATGCTTAGCTGATTCTAATTCTGCTCTGCTAGGATGCAAAGATCAGAACAATAGATGTTTCAAGAATTCTAAGGGAAATTATATAGGCTGTTGAAATTATATGATTTGGAACCAAGCTAGAGCAGAAGCATTAACAGCTGTGCAAAATCTCAAAACAACAGGAGAGCTCCCTCAAAGGAGGAAGGCCTTCCTTTGAAATGAAACCTGCAAGACACTGTCAGGCACTGTAAGTATTTGAAGATTGATATAGACAAACTCTGTAGTCTATCCATCTTCAAAGAATTGTCATTAATTTCTCTGAGAGAGATATGCATTATTGACAACATGATTTGAAAATCAGCATGATAGAAAAACAGTATTAGTTTGGAGTAAGATATACTTGGGTTTGAAAGTCAGTTACCCTAATGGTAAACTATTTAACATTTATCTACCCAGAAAGGAAGTTCACAGTAAGCTGTCAGATTTGCTGTGAAGATTAAGTAACTTAGAACCATTGAACATACAGATTGTATTCAAGAAGTGCTAGTGGGTTAAATGTACTAGTTTCCTAATGAAAGGGTCTGTATCTTTAGGGTGTACAAAGATAGTGGTAAAGATTTGGGCTGTGTAAAATCAGAAAGTTAAGTAGGGATTTGAATACAATTGCTTTGAGAGATGTTGCTGGTAAGTAGATGTGAATCAGTTTGAGGAGTGAGACATGATATAGCTGTCTCCTGAGAGGCTCTGCCAGAGCCTGTCAAATAAATAGGCAGATGTTTGCAACCAACCATTGGATTGAACACAGGGGCCCCCAATTAATGAGTTAGAGAAAGGATTGAAGGAGCTGAAGGGGTTTGCAACCCCATAGGAAGAACAACAACATCAACCAACCAATCCCCCGCCCTCCGAGCTCTTAGGGACTAAACCACCAACCAGAGTACACACATGGAGGGACCCATGGCTCCAGACACATATGTAGCAGAGAATAACCTTGTCAAACTTCAATGGGAGGAGAGGCCCTTCGTCCTGGGAAGGCTAAATGCCCCAGTGTAGGGAAATGAAAGGGTAGGAAGGTAGGAGTGGGTGGGTATATGGGGGGCATCCTCATAGAAGCAGGGGGTTTCCCGAAGGGAAACAGGCAAAGGGAATAACATTTGCAATGTTAATAAGTAAAATATCCAATAAAAAGTTGTGTGTGGGGGGCAATGGTTCATTGTGTTAATGGCCTGAAACTTGGCATCTGTAGGAATATGGGATGTGTGTCCAGCTGGTCTGTGTAAAACCATAAATGTTGAGATTCTGATAACTGGCTCTCTTCTGTAATGGACTGACACTTGACATTGGAGACACTAGCTCCTCTATGTTTTGGGTTGTAGTAAATAGACTTGAGGGTTTTTTTATAAAACTGGAGAATGCTATAGTGCACATAATTAAGAAGAATATGGGGGTTGGGGCTTTAGCTCAGTGGTAGAGCGCTTGCCTAGCAAGCGCAAGGCCCTGGGTTCAGTTCCCAGCTCCAAAAAAGAAAAGAAGAATATGGGGGACAATAAGGAGGATACATAGGGGGAATACCTGTATGGGGGAGGGGGAAGGAATGGGGGTTTATGGACAGGAAACCAGGAAGGGGAATAACCATTTAAATGTAAGTAAAGAAATATATCTAATAAAAAATAATAAAAAAAAGCAAATCAAAAGAAGAAAGACTGCATTCAGAGCTCAGAAAGAGAGGCACTGAGTATTTTTATGAATCCATGTAGCTGCTTGCAATGTTTGGTGCAACTGCTGGATATGTTGAGAGGACTTTGAGGTCTGTGCTTTGTGTGTGTGTGTGTGTGTGTGTGTGTGTGTGTGTGTGTGTGTGTGTGTGTGTATGTGTGTGTGTGTGTGTGTGTATGTGTGTGAACTTGTATATTGTAAGGTTGAGGTATTTGTTGCTATTCAAAATTGCAAGGTCTAAATATAGAATGCAGAAAAGGAGTAAGCAAACAAAATACCAGATTTTTCTGAGTTTGATACATTATATTAGCATGGTATATTACCATTAGCACTTTTATTTTGTTTTGTTTTGACCTTTCTCTGTGATAAATAAGTATTTGTAGAAGCCCTGGATGCTCTAATATTTCTGTGAAAGACTTTTTCAAAATTTAAAGACCTCGTGAAACTATTCCCTTTAATAATGCAATAGTAAGGAACACCTCCTGAGGTTTTGAAACTGAAATGTCCAATAGGCTCATCCTTCCAATTCTTGATACCCAGGGAATTCTGCTATCTCAGAGAGACTATATTAGTATTTGGGTCCTCTCTGGCAGAGGCAGGTCACTAAAACTGGACATTTGAAAACTAGGCTCTTTCCCTATTCCCCAACTGCTATTTTGCGACTTCTGGTCGACCTTACTGTGAATGTCCTCTACTGTATACCTGTTGCCATGAACTAAGCTTTCTATATCATACCTTTCTTGGTATCACAGTCTTAAATCCTATGGAATCATGAGCTAAAAACTTTCCCTTACAGTGTTTCTGTCAGGATCGTTCTCATCATGATCCAAAAGTATCTAACACAGAACTAATATTTATATTCCTATCAAAAGTAGTAAAAATAATCATGTATCTAAGATGACATAGATTTGAAAATGCTATTTTCCAAGGGGAACTTGTGGAGTTTTGTTTTCTCCTTTCAAAATAGGGTCTGGGTAGTCAAGAAGAGGTTGATATTGATGAAAATAGCAGCTTAGCTCGTCTATGTGTCCAGTTTCACTTTGACTGTTGGTGTCAATTATTCATTTAAAATTTTTGTTTTGTTATTTATATTCTGTTTGATTTAAGAAAAATTTAAATGAAAATTGCTAAAAGAATGAATGAATAAATTAAACACACCTAATATGGCATCACTTAAAAAGATAATAAAACAGAGAAAATGAGCAGTAAATATGCCAGGATCTTGGTTCCCCTATAATGAAAAGATTGACTTATAGATCACTCAGTATGATCTTTCATTTTTTATTTACTTTTACTTTCTTGATGAGTATATATTTAAATTAAATGATTATTAGGTCAAACTTCTCAAAGTAACTGGGAGATTTTTTTTTTTTTTAAAATGGGCAAATGTTCTATTAGAATAGCTTTAAAAGAGGAAACTACAGGTTATATTTGAATCTGGTGTTTTAGATATGTCTTAACATCTGCCAAATAACTGTAAATTTTTTTACTTTTTTATTTGGATATTTTGTTCATTTACATTGCAAATGTTATCCCCTTTCGTGGTTTCCCCTCTGGGAACTACCTATCTAAACCTCCCTTTCCCCACCCTGGCATTTCCCTATACTGGGACATTGAGCCTTCCCAAGGACCAAGGGCCTCTCCTCCCACTGATGTCCAACAAGGCCATTCTCTGCTATAGATGTGGCTGGAGCCATGGGCCCCTCCATCTGTACTCTTTGGTTGATGGTTTAGTCCCTAGAAGCTCTGGGGAGTCTGGTTAGTTGATACTGTTCTTCTTCCTATGGGGTTGAAAACTACTTCAGCTCCTTCAGTACTTTCTCTAACTCTTCCATTGGGGACTCCATGCTCAGTCGGATGGTTGGGTGTGAACATCTGCCTTTGTATTTGTCAGGCTCTGGCAGAGCCTCTCAGAAGACAGCTCTATCAGACTCCTCTCCGCATGTACTTCTTGGCATCCACAATAGTGTTTGGGTTTGGTGTCTGTATATGGGATGGATCCACAGGTGGCACATTCTCTGGATGGCCTTTCCTTCAGACTCTGCTCCAAACTTTGTCTCATTGAGTATTTTGTTCCCTCTTCTAAGAAGACTGAAGCATCCACACATTGGTCTTTCTTCTTCTTGAGCTTCATTTGGTCTATGAATTGCATCTTGTGCATTCCGAGCTTTGGGAAAATATCCACCTACCAGTAAGTACATACTATGGATGTTCTTTTGTGATTGGATTACATCACTCAGGATAATGTTTTCTAGTTCCATATATTTGCCTAAAAATTTTATAAAGCCATTGTTTTTAATAGCTGGGTAGTATTCCATTGTGTAATTGTACCACATTTTCTGTATCAATTTCTCTGTTGATGGATATCTGGGTTCTTTCCAGCTTCTGGCTATTATAAGTAAGTAAGTAAGGCCTCTATGAACATAGTAGAGCATGTGTCCTATGTGTAAGGGTTTTGTATTTTTTTGAAGCAGTAGATAAGAAGGCATATTGTCTTTGGAATTTCAGTTTAACCTACCTAGTGAGATACACAGTTCATTTTTTTCAATTTCAGATAGAGGGATACATACAAGATGTTTTTAGACCACAATGGTGCGTGTCTGGATGATATTACACTGGCAGGAATAGGAAGAATTAAAAGCAACCTGATATGTATAATTAGGGAAACATGACAGTGGAAACCAGATGAAGAAACCACTCTGCTCATCTCTGCTTTCTCTTCAGCCCCTCACACCACAGACTTTTCTCTGCTTCAAACACACAGCAAGCATTGGCAGCATCTTCCATATTCAACCCCATCCACAGTTGCTTCTGCTTTAAACTCCTGCCCAGCTTTAGTCTCATCTGACCCCTTCCTTCCTCCTTAGCCTTTTCTTCAGATTTTAAGCTTCTGTCTCAATGCTTCTCTGAATTATTAGCATTGCCTTCTGCTTAGCCTCTCAGTTTCTACTTTTCTTGCCTTAAAGACTATTCTCTCATGACAGCGGCTAGCGCATTCTTCTGACCCATAAGAAAATTGTTTCTTTCCTCTGATGAAACACCTAGTTGCCACTCACTTTGCTTCTGTGACAGTCAAAGTCCCTCCTTCAGAATCTCTGACAGTCTCTCCTGGGCTCCTTCTGTGGCAGTGACTTTCTGGTACAGAGTCTTCATTGCCAGGCACAGCCTTGCTCTCCATCCATTATATAGCTGTTGCTTTTGCAGTTTAATCAGTTTCCTTCCTCTTTTAAAGTTCTTTTTAAATTTTATCCTTCCCAGTAATTTTGAATAAGGGTTAAAAATAAGGTTTAGTCTCCTTTGCTTTTCTCCTGATGATCCTAGCTTGATTATTTATTAATTTTCATTCATTTATCAATAGCACTGGAGATCTAAGCCAATGCGTTGCACACCCTAGGTAAGCACTTAATCACATTGTGCTACATTTCTAATATCATTAATTTATTTTTTTGCCAAAGCTATACTGAGAAAATACCCAACTGTATGTAAGGCGACATTCGGTAATTTCTCACAAATTTAAACACCTGTAGCACTATTTTCAGAATCAAGAAAATTAATGTGTCATCAAGGGCAATAGTATTTTTATACCCTTTTGACTTTCACTGCTGCCTTGCCTATTCACATTTGGCCTCATATCTGTGGTCTATCATAAAGCATACTTTTTAATTTTATAGATTACAAGTATTTATTTTTATTTATGTGCATGATTCTTTTTTTTTGAATCTATTTCAGGAAACCACCTATGTGTAAGGTCAAAGAAGACCAGAAAATGGCATTAGATCCCTTGGAACTGGAGTTACAGAAGGTTGTGAGTGGAATGTGAGTACTGGGAATGAAATCCATCTTCTCTGGATTGCCTTTAACTGCTGAGCCATCTCTCCACTGTCATTTTGTATAATTTTAAATCAAAGGAAATACACAGTATGATATTTTGAAGAGAAAAGAATTTGCCTATGTCTGAGACTCTTCACAAATTTTATTTTTTGTTGTATTTCAAAGTAATGGCTCACCCTCAGCCCTTGTGAGGCAAACAAGGGCTCCATCATTAATCAATATTGTTTTGGAGTGTACTTGGACTACTTTAACCAAATAGTTGAAGAGTATCTAGTGGCTGGTGCTGTTTGTTGTCTCTGTTTGTTTGTTTGTTTGTTTGTTATTCTATGATTCTTGTGGTGAGTCTTGTTATTCCTTGTCACTTTAATTTTCCTAAGTTATATATACTCACATGCATACATACAAAAATTCATGCAATAAATGTATTTCTAAATAACGTCTTATAAAATATTATTTGTTGAGGCTTTGACAAACAGCCTTGGTGTTTGATATTTTCTTCTGTCTACTTCTAGGCCCCTCTCTCTCCTCCCTCCTTGCTGGAGCTCCTCTGAGTGATTCTGCTTGCTGCTTCATATTTTCTATGTCCTGCTATTTACCTCCTAAGCAGCCACCCCATTCACCTATGATACATTTATACTTTTCTGCTTCCTGTGGTTACGTTCCACCACATACTTAGGGCACACTGCACTATTCAGACTTCCTAAACTGGATATGAATCATCGAAAAACTTTTCTCATCAACTTAGCTCTCACGGTTCCAGAAAATACTATGCCAGCAGAGAGGGAAGCTAATAAACACTCCTATCCAGCTGCAACACTATGAACCATGACAATTACCAGCGTGGCAAGATGTGCATCAAGAAATACCATTCAAATGTCAGTGGAAACAAACAACTGTCTAATTGGACTTGAGGCCCACTCATCAAGAAGGAACTCATGTTTGGTACTGGAAACTTGGTTGCCTTCCCAGGACTAGTATGATTATGGGTCTTAGAAAAGAATCTATTACTATCACCTTGCTGGACAAGCATAACTGTAACTACTTATTACATTCTGAATCTTATCACCATATCCATGGATAGTGTAGTTACCACTGCTTACTATGGAAGTCTCACATTGCAGCAAATGGAAACAATCCAGAAGACCACACCTGAACACAATACAGAAATCAATAGATCTTGAGTACCTGTGATGGTTTGCACATGCTTGACCCAAGGAGTGTCACTATTAGGAGTTGTGGCCTTATTGGAGGAAGTGTGTCACTGTGGGAGTGGGCTTGGAGGCCCTCCTTCTAGGGGCCTGAGGGTGCCCAATCTGTTCCTGGTTTCCTTCAGATGAAGGTGTAGAACTCTAAGCTCCTCCTGCACCATGCCTGCCTAGATGCTGCCATGCTGTAAGGAACCTTGGGAACCTTGATGATACTGGACTGAACCCCTGAACCTGTAAGCCAGCCCCAATTAAATGTTGTCCTTCATAAGACTTGCCTTGGTCATGGTGTCTGTACACAGCAGTAAAACCTTACATCATGGCTTTTGAATCTACAGTTCAGGTACAATGGCAGAAGAAAAGAAGAGATTATAAGAGCCAGGATACCAGCAAACCTGTGCGGAAGTCTCTCTTTAAAGTAGCTGCATAAATAAGACTGTAGTAATGGCAATACCAATGGACATATTAAAGTGCATAGGGGAAATTTTTTGGGGTTGTACCCCTAGGCATAAAACTACAAGCAACTATGGACTACTAGAAGAAGAATTAATTTCTTCAAAGGAGATATTAATTCACTTTTTGGTTTCCTAATGTGAAGTGGTAAGCCCTGAAACCATACACACACAAACACAAAAACAGACCCAACCCACAAATACTTCTGTACACACAGATACATAATTATGAAACAAATATTATCATAGAAAAAGAGGCTATCAACTTGAGAATAGGTTGTATGAGAAGGATTTGAGGACGGTTAGCTGAGAGGGGCTGGAATGAGGAAAGGAAGGGAGAAGTGATGTAATTTTATTTCAGTTAAAAACTTAAAAAGACACAAAAAGTAATATGTAATGAATAACAAAATTATTTTTATTCATGAGCAATAGTATCCCATTGAACAGATAAATCTCTAATTGTATATTTACTTATATTTTGACATAAATTCTTTACCTCTAGCTATACATAGAACTACTTTGGACATTTGTATACAGGCTCTCTTTTTTTTAAACATATGCTTTCATCTATCTTGGGAAAATACCCAAAAGCTGGGTATTTAGAGCAGATGGTAGCTCTATGTTTAACTTCCAAAGAAACTGCCAATTTTTCAACACAGCTTTTTACCACTTTGCATTCCAAACAATATTATATGTGAGTTGTTTTCCTATCTCCACAGACACTTGGTGTGGCCAGTACTTCCAACTTCCGACTTCTCATATGTGCTTCTTACTGCATGCTTAGGTTTCTAATGACCTGTCTAATGCTTTATATGGGCAATGCTATTTTTATTTCTTTTTTATTGAACAGTTTGTACACTTACATTTCAAGTGTTATCCCCTTTCCTCTCCCATCTCCCCTCCCTCTGTTTCTATGAGGATGCTCCCTCTCCTACCGGTTCCTACCTCAACACCCTGGCATTCCCCTACACTTGGGAAACAAGCCTTCACGTGGCCAAGGGCCTCTCTTCCTTTTGATGGCACACAATGCCATCTGCTGTTCCATATGGTGCTAGAGCCATGGGTTCCCACATGTGTCCTCTTTGGTTGGTGGTTTAATACCTGGGAGCTCTGGGGGTCTGGTTAGTTGATATTGTTGTTCTTCCTATGGCTTTTGTCAGCTCCTTCATTTCCCTCTCTTATTTCCCCATTGGGGTCTCTGTGCTTGGTCTGAGGGTTATCTGCAAGAATCTTAATCTGTATCAGTAAGGCTCTGGCAGAGCTTCTCAGGAGACATCCGTCAAGCTACTGTCAGCAAGGACTTCTCGACATTAGCAATAGTGACTGGGTTTGAAGGCTGCATATGGGGTAGATCCCCAGGTGTGGCAGTCTCTGAATGACCTTTCCTTCAGTCTCTCCTCCATACTTTGTCTCCATATTTCCTCCTGTGAATATTTTGCTCCCCTTTCTAAGAAGGACGGAAGTGTTCATACTTCATTTTCCTTCTTTTTGAGCTTCATATTGTCTATGAATTTTGTCTTGGGTATTCCAAGCTTTTGGGCCAATAATCCACTTATCAGTGTGTTTCAGTTAAAAAAAACATAAATAAAAAGCAGCAGAGCTGGTTCCCATGTTTATCCTTGTGGTCACTAGTTCTGGCTCCAATGGGCCATTCGATCTAATGCTAATGTATCTCAGATTAGCATCTTTCCCAGGGGCTCTCTGGTAGCCACGAACTCTCTGGCTCTAGCTACCCAGTAAAATCATGATTCTAGAAGTCCAACAGCAGCTAGCCTATCATGGTTCCCTGCCACAGACTCTGACCACACTCCTAGCAATCACGTCCTGGTAGTTAAAGTATATTCTCAACCATCTGATAAAATCAAGACTCAACAAACTGTAACCCAACAATCAAATTCTCAATCCACAATATACCCACACAATAGACTTACAACCAATTGATAAGGACATAAACTGCCCACCTAGATAAGAGAAAATTGCCTACAGAAATTCATCTTAGCTACCTTGGCAATTCAATACCACTCAGAGCTGGATCATCTTTGATTCTCCTTTCTTTCCCCTCTCTCCCACCTTACAACAGCTTTGTCCCTGCCTTATTTTTTTTTACTTTTCAATCATGGCTTTGACCTAACTTGTCTGCCTTCACTTGCCTAATGAAATCAACCTATATCAGTAAGTGCATATAATGTTTGTTCTTTTGTGTTTGGGTTTCCTCACTCCAGATGATACGTTCTACTTCCATCAATTTGCCTAACAACTTCATGAAGTTATTGTTTTAATAGCGGAGTAATATTCCATTGTGTAAATGAACCACATTTTCTGTATCCATTGCTCTGTTGAAGGACATCTGAGTTCTTTCCAGCTTCTGGCTATTATAAATTAGGCTGTTATGAACACAGTAAGCATGTGTTCTTGTTATATGTTGGAGCATCTTTTGAGTATATGCCCAGGAGTAGTGTAGCTGGTCTCTCAGGTAGCACTATGTCCAATTTTCTGAGGAATCGCCAGACTAATTTCTAGAGTGGTTGTGCCAGCTTGCAATCCCAACAATAGAGGAGTGTTCCTATTTTTCCACATCCTCACCAGCATCTGCTGTCACCTGAGTTTTTGATCTTAGCCATTCTGACTGATGTGAGGTGGAATCTCAGGATTGTTTTGATTTTCATTTTCCTGATAAGTAAGGATGTTGAATATTTTTTTAGGTGCTTCAAAATAATTGGATGTTCCTCAGATGAAAATTCTTTGTTTAGCTCTGTACCTCATTTTTGAATAGGGCTATTAGGTTCTCTGAAGTCTAACTTCTTGAGTTCTTTCTATATATTAGATATTAGCTCTCTATTATATGTAAGATTGTTGAAGATCTTTTCCCAATCTGTTGGTTGCCATTTTGTCCTGTTGAAAGTGTCCTTTGCATTACAGAAGCTTTGCAATTTTTATGAGGTCCCATTTGTCAACTCTTGATCTTAGAGCATAAGCCATTAATGTTCTGTTCAGGAAATTTTCCTCATTGCCTATGTTTTCTGGCTCTCTCCCACTTTCTCTTCTATTAATTTCAGTATATCTGGTTTTATGCAGAGGTCCTTGATCCACTTGGACTTGAGCTTTGTACAGGGAAATAGAAATGGATTACATTCTTCTACCTGCTGACCTCCAATTGAACCAGCACCATTAGTTGAAAATGCTGTCCTTTTTCCATCGGGTGGTTTTAGTTCCTTTGTCAAAGATGAAGTGATCACAGGTGTGTAGGTTCATTTCTGGGTCTTCAATTCTATTCCATTGACCTACCTGACTGTCTCTGTACGTATACTATGTGGACTTTTTAAAAATCATTATTGCTCTATAATACAGCTTGAGGTCAGGGATGGTGATTCCCCAACAGTTCCTTTATCGTTGAGAATAGTTTTTGCTCTCCTAGGTTTTTTGTTATTCCAAATGAACTTGCAAATTGCTCTTTCTAACTCTATAAAAAATAGAGTTGGAATTTTAGCCATTGCATTGAATTTGTAGATTGATTTTGTCAAGATGGTCATTTTTTTTCACTATATTAATCCTGCTAATCCATGAGCATGGGGAATATTTCCTTTTTCTGAGATCTTTGATTTCTTTTTTCAGAGACTTGAAGTTCTTGTCATACAGATCTTTCACTTGCTTGGTTAGAGTCACACCAAGGTATTTTATTTGTGACTCCCGTGAAGGGTATTGTTTTTTTAATTTCTTTCACAACCTGTTTATAAATGGATGGAATTTTTTATGTTTTGAAGGAAATATTATGTGTATGTTTTTTTTGCCTATATCTGTATCTATGAACCACTTGTTTATCTGGTGTCCACAGAGATGACAAGAGGGAATCAGAACACTTAAAACTGGAGTTACAGATATCAGTGAGACACCATGTTACTGCTGAAAATCAAACTTCTATACTCTGAAAGAGGAGCCAGAATCCTTAACCCTTGATCCGTCTATGTCATCTCTCTAGTCTCTTGAGACAAAAGCAACATTAGAGGTAAGAATATGTTTGGACTCATAATTTGAGTATATAATCATCATGGAGGGTAGGTGTCTTGGCAAGGATTACTAAGGCTATGGTGGCAGAAGTTTGTGAGTTTGTGTAGGTGGTCACACTGAGTACATGGTTTAAACACATCAGTGCCATGACAAGAGAAATCAGAAGGGTAGATCTGGTCTCTTTTATGTGTTCTGAGAACCAAGACAGCCTTTCGTGGTAAGTGAGAGGCTAAATAGTAGGGATTTTTGTTTGTTTGTTTGTTTGTTTGTTTTATTGTGTGGACTCTTGTGCTTTAATTTAATTAATGTTTTCCTTATTCCTCATTGTCTCTTGTCAGACAATTCAGATCTTTCTCATTGTTCTAAATGCTGTTCCTTCAATTACCCAATATCCTGATTCTAATATATAACTAGCTAAGAATAAGCTTCTATCAAGTAAGTCCTTTGGGATAAAACACTTACTAGATTCTGGGCTAGATTCTTTCATATCTCTTTTGATTGACATTCCCACAATGTCAGGTTATATTTTCACCACTCTACAGAGGGCTCATTGGACTGACATAACAAATACAATATTAAATATTACACAGGTTAAATATCATAAATGTTGCAATGTTGAAGATATATTTAAGTATATAGTGATACATATTTATAGATATACAATAATAAATATTTAGCATGGACTAGATCATCTTCATTCATCTATCCATGAATGAATGAAAAATTAAGGGAAAAGACATTTCTTTGTGCATATGGAAAAACTGAATTCAAGGTTTCCTTGAGTCATTAGGTCACTATGCAATGCATAATAGAAAAATATACAGTATGAGCAAGTGGAATGCTTGAGAATTGTTACACTGAGGAATGTACGTACACATAAATACTTGGGGGTTTTGTCAGCTTTGCAGCTTTGTGATTTGTTTTCTTGTTTTACTTATTTCTTAGTGGCTTCAGACAGGAGAACAATTTTGGAGTAAGCACATGGTTGCTGTGACTAATTTCTAATTTTGTTTCCAAAGGTTCATGGAACTATAATATAGGCTGCAAAAACATATCCTTAGAGAAAATATTATCAAAAGTGTAGGAAAACTGAGGTTTGACATAGCAAGATTACTATCTATGCTTACTTTTCACTTTTATATAGATATTCTTTTTTCCCATTTAAGTTGCATTTTTTTTTTTAGCATTTATTTTTACTTTATTTTTTTAATTTTTTATTAGACATATTTCTTTTTTTTTTGTATTTTTTTTTTATTAACTTGAGTATTTCTTATGTACATAAACATCCCTTCCCCCCCCCCCTTCCTTATGGGTGTTCCCCTCCCCACCCTCCCCCCATTGCCGCCCCTCCCCGACAGTCTAGTTCACTGGGGGTTCAGTCTTAGCAGGACCCAGGGCTTCTCCTTCCACTGGTGCTCTTTAGGATATTCATTGCTACCTATGAGGTTTCAGGGTCAGTCCATGTATATTTTTTAGGTAGTGGCTTAGTGCCTGGAAGCTCTGGTTGCTTGGCATTGTTGTACATATGGGGTCTCAAGCCCCTTCAAGCTCTTCCAGTTCTTTCTCTGATTCCTTCCACGGAGTTCCTATTCTCAGTTCAGTGGTTTGCTGCTGGCATTCGCCTCTGTATTTGCTGTATTCTGGCTGTGTCTCTCAGGATTGATCTACATCCGGCTCCTGTCGGTCTGCACTTCTTTGCTTCATCCATCTTGTCTTTGCTCTATATTTGGGCCACAAGGCTCTGAATGGGTGTTCCTTCAGTCTCTGGATTCTTGTTCCCCTTTTAAAGAAGGAGTGAAGCCTTCACATTTTGATCATCCGTCTTGAGTTTCAGTTATTCTATGCAACTAGGGTATTTGAAGCATTTGGGATAATAGCCACTTATCAGTGAGTGCATACCATGTATGTCTTTCTGTGATTGGGTTAGCTCACTCAGAATGATATTTTTCAGTTCAACCATTTGCCTCGAAAAAGTCGTTGTTTTTTGATAGGAGTAATATTCCATTGTGTAGATGTACCACATTTTTGTATCCATTCCTCTGTTGAAGGGCATCTGGGTTCTTTCCAGATTGGCTATTATAAATAAGGCTACGATGAACATAGTGAGACACGTGTTTTTATATGTTGGGGCATCTTTTGGGTATATGCAAAGAGAGGTATAGCTGGATCCTCAGGCAGTTCAATGTCCAATTTTCTGAGAAACCTCCAGACTGATTTCAGAATGGTTTGTTCTGTAACCCCACCAACAATGGAGGGTTGAGTTTTTGATCTTAGCCATCTCACTGGTGTGAGGTGAAATCTCAGGTTTAAGTTGCATTTTTATATTTTTCATTTTTTATTCATTTCACGTCCCAGTTGCAGCCCCCTCCCTCCTTTTGTCTCAGTCCCACCCTTGTAAATCATTGTCCCACTACCCCCTCCCCTTTTCATAGAAGGGGAAGCCCTCCTTGGGTACCACCCCACCTTGGGACATCCAGTTGCAGTAGGACTAAGTACATTATCTCCCACTGAGGCTCAACCAGGGCAGTACAGTTAGGGAAAAAGCAACTGATAACAAAAGAGTCAGAGAGAGTATCCCACTCCAAATATTAGGGGACACACATGAAGGTCAAACTGCACATCTGCTACAAATGTGGTACAAGCCCCTGTAAATTCTTAGGTTGGTGGTTCTGTCTCTGTAAACCCCCTAGTGCACTCAGAAGAAGAAATAAAATAATAATAGTTGAAGATGGATGGAGGGAGGGAATTGAATGGGAAAGATGATGGAGAAGGGAACTGGGGGAGCACAATCTGGTGTAGGGAGAGCATAGTAGACAAGGCTTAGAAGGTGAAAAAAAATTGGTGTCAGACAAAAGGTAATTAGGGGAGGGGCAGCTCTAGGATGTGCCAGTAACCTGGATGGGGAAGGCTCCAAGGAGTCTATGAGGGTGACTCTATCTGAGACTCCTAATAGGGAGGGAAATAGATCCTAAAGTAGTCACCTCCTGAAGCCAGGCATGATTCTTAGTGGATGGATAAGGACACCAACCTACTCATAAAATTTAGACCCCAAATATGTCCTGCCTACAAGACAGCGTCAAAGATAGAACAGATACAGGGAGAATGGACAGCCAATGATTGCCCCCACTTGAGACTCATCCCATGGATAAGAACCCATCTCTGTCACTATTAATGATACTGTGTGATGCTAGTAGACAGGAGCCTAGCATAACTGTCCTCTGAGAGGCTCCACTCTGTAACAGACAAAAACAGATGGAGAGACCACAGTTAAACATTAAGTGAAGCTCAGTGAGTCTTGTGGACTCTTATGGGGGAAGGATTGAAGGACCTGGAAGGGATAGGGACCTGTTCCCCTAGCTGGGCTGCCTTGTCTGGCCTTCGTGGGAAAGGGTGTGCCTAGTGTTGCAGGGACTTGATGTCCTAGGGAGGCTGGCATAACTCTCTCCATCAAGCAGCAGGTAGAAACAGAGGCAGAGACTTACAGCCACACATCAAGAGGAGATTGAGGAGTCTCGTAGAAGGGTGGATGATAGATTGAGCTACCTGGAGGGGTTAAGGACACCACAAGAAGATCTAATGAGACCATTTCTTTTCACCTTCTAAGCCTTCTCTACTATGATCTCCCTACACCAGATTGTGCTCCCTCAGTTTCCTTCTCCATCATCTTTTCCGTTCAGTTCCCTCCCTCCCTCCATTTTCGATTATTATTTTATTTCTTCTTCCAAGTAGCATTCAAACATCCTCCCTCGGACCTTCCTTGATATTTAGTTTCTTTGGGTCTGTGGGTTCTATTGGGGGTACCCTGTACTTTATGGCTAATATTCACTTATAAGTGAGTCCATACCATGCATGTCCTTTGGGTCCAGTTAACCTCAGTCAGAATATTTCCTAGTTCCATCCACTTGCTTGCAAATTTCAGACAAATACACCTTGTTTGAGGGACATATGAGTGGTTGCTGGTTCCTAGATATAATGAATAAAGCTGCTGTGAACATAGCTGAACTAGTGTACCTGTGGTATCATGGAGCATAAGTACATGTCCAGGAGTGATATAATTGGGTCTTGTGGTAGAACTATTTCCAATTTTCTGAGAAACTGCCAGATTGATATCCAGAGTGGTTGTACAAGTTTGCACTCTTACCAAAAAAAAGTGTTCATCTGGTTTCACATTCTTTCCAGGATGTGTTATCACCTGAGATTTGGATCTTAGTCATTGTAATGAGGATAAGGAAGAATTTCAAAATCATTTGGATTTGAATTTCCCTGATGACTGAGGAGGTTGAACAGAGGTTCTTTCAGTAGAGAGTTACCTGTTTATCTCTGTACCCCTGTTTAAATTGGGTTATTTGGGTGATCGCTGTCTAACTTCTTTATATGTTTAGGATATTTGCCATATGTGTGATGTAGGGTTGGTGAAGATCTTGTCTCATTCTTTAGACTAATATTTTGTTCTGTTGACTATGTCCTTTGTGTAATAGAAGCTTTTCAGTTTCACAATGTTCCATTAATTAACTGTTGATCATAGTACTTTGGCTAGGGGGTTCTCTGTTTAGGTAGATGTCTTCTCTAATAATGCATTAAAAGCTATTTCCCACTTTCTCTTCTATTAGTTTAAGTGTAGCCAGTTTTATAGATCTTCAATTCACTTGGACTTTATTTTTGTTCAGGGTGATAAATAAGGATCAGTTTGCATTCATCTACATGTAGACATTCAGTTAGACCAACTCCATTTGTTAAAGTGCTTTCATTTTTCTCTTATACAGTTTTGGCTTTTTTGTTGAACATTGAGTGTCAGTAGGTGTGTATCTTTATTTCTGGGTCCTTGATTTCATCCTGTTGATCAACCTGTGTGTTTCTACACCAATAATATTTAGTTTTCATCACTATTGCTCTGTAGTGTAGCTTAAAATCAGGGATGGTGATATCTCTAGAAGTTCTTTTATTGTACAGGATTGTTTTAATATCCTGGGGTTTTTGTTTTTTCCATATGAAGTTGAGAATTGTTCTTTCAATGTCTATAAAGAATTGTGTTGGTATTTTGGTGAGATTTCCATTGAATCTGCAGATTGGTAAAATAGCCATTTTTACTATGTTGATCCTACTGATTGATTAACATGGGAGGACTTTCCATCTTCTGATATGTTCTTCAGGGACTTGAAGTTCTTAACACACAGGTCATTCACTTGCTTTGTTAGATTTGTACCAAGATATTTTATATTGTTTGTGACTATTGTAAGGGGTGTTGTTTCTGTGGTTTTTTTTCTTAGCCCATTTATCATTTGTATAAAAGAGGGCTAGTGATTTCTTTCAGTTAATTTTGTATCTAGCCACTTTGCTGAAGGTGTTTTCTAGCTATAGGAGCTCTCTGAGTTTTTGGAGTAACATATACTATTATATCATCTCTGAATAACAAAACTTTGATTTATTATTTTCTAAATTATATCTAAATTATAAATATCATTTATTTGTCCTATTTCTCTAGCTAAAATTTGAAGTATTATATTGACTAGATATGGAGAGAGTGGGCAGCCTTATGTTGTCCCTGATTTTAGTGGAATTGCTCTAAATTTCTCCCAATTTAATTTGTTATTGGCTACTGGTTTGCTATATATTGCTTTTATTATGTTTAGGTATACATATTGAATCCACAAAGTCTCTAAGAATTTTAACGTGAAGGGAGATATTGGATTTTGCCAAAGGCTTTTTCAGGATCTGATGAGATGATCATGTGTTTTTTGTTTTGTTTTGTTTTTTTCAGTTTGTTTATGTGGAGGATTACTTTGATTGATTTTTTATATATTGAACCATCTCTGCATCCCTGGGATGAAGCCTAGTTGATCATGATGGATGACGTTTTGTATGTGCTCTTGGATTCAGTTTGCAAGTATTTTATTGAGTGGTTTTGCATCAGTGCTCATAATGGATATTGGTCTGAAATTCTCTTTCTTTGTTTAGTCTCGTGTGGTTTAGGTATCAGGATGATTGTTGCCTCAAGAATGAGATTGGCAATGTTCCTTATGATTCCATTTTTAAGAATAGTTTGAATTGGACCTCTCCAACTTCTTTATGCAGGCACTTAGAACTATGGAATTTCCTCTCATCACTGCTTTCACCGTGTCCTGTAAGTTTGGGTGTTTTGCCTGCATTTTCATCGAATTCTAGTGTTGGTATTAGCTCTTTTGAAAGTCAGGTAGAATTCTGCACTAAAACCATCGGTGCTCGTGATTCTTTTTGGGTGAAGGGTAGTTGGTAGGTTAATGACTGCTTTTATTTCTTTAGGCGTCGTATGACTATTTAACTCATTTACTTGATCTTGATTTCACTGTGGTAAGTGGTATCTGTCTGGACAATTATCTATTTCATTTAGATTTTCCAATTTTGTTGAGTACAAGTTTTGAAGTAAGACCTAATGATTAAATTTCCTCAGTTTATGTTTCATTTCTGAGTTTGTTAATTTGGATATTGTATTTCTGTCCTTTAGTTAGTTTGGCTAAGGGTTTGTCTATTCTGTTTATTTTTTCAAAGAACCATTTCTTCGTTTTGTTGATTCTTTGTGTTGTTCTCTTTCTAATTTCTTGATTTCAGACCCTATTTTTATTATTAACTGTTCTCTTCTCCTCTTGGGTGTATTTGTTTCTTTTTGTTCTAGAATTTCCAGGTGTGCTGTTAAATTGATTGTATGAGATCTCTCCAACTTCTTTATGCAGGCACTTAGAGCTATGCAATTTCTTTTTATCCCTGATTTCGTCATGTCCCATAGTTTGGGTACGTGTTGCCTTCATTTTCATTGAATTCTGGAACATCTTTACTTCTTTCTTTGTTCTTTGACCCAGTGGTCACTGAGTAGAGACTTGTTCAGTTTCCATGACTTTGTAGGGTTTCTGTTGTTTCTGTTGTTGAAGTCTAGCATTGATCTATGGTTTTCTGATAAGATGCAAACTGTTATTTAAATCTTCTTTTATCTGTGGAGGTTGAGGCTTGCTTTGTGATCAAGTATATGGTCAATTTTCAAGGAGGTCTTGTGAGGTACTGAGAAGAAATATATTCTTTTGTGTTTGGGTAAAAAATTCTCTAGATATCTGTTAGGTCCATCTGTTATATAATCTGTTAGTTTCATTATTCTCTATTTACTTTCTGTTTACATTAACTATTCTTTGGTGAGAGTGGGGTGTTGAAGTCTCTCACTATTAATGTGTGGGGTGAGATGCATGATTTTATCTTTAGTAATATTTCTTTTATGAAAGTGGCTGTCTTTGCTGAGTTCATATGTTTAGGGATATTAGTGACAAACTTTTGTTAATTCTTGTTCTTTTTGATGGTAGAGGTAGTAGCTATGTATGTGCATGCATGCATGCCTCTCTCTCTCTCTCTCTCTCTCTCTCTCTCTCTTTGTTTGTGTGTGTGTTTGTGTGTGTGTGTGTGTGTGTGTATGAGTGTGTGCACTTGATTCCCTTCTTTTTGTCTTGCTTCTGTGAAAATTATTTATTTCTTGTGTTTTCTAGGATGTATTAGCTTCTTTGTGTTGAAGTTTTTCTTCTAGTATCCTCTGTAGGGCTGATTAGTGGAAAGATATTATTTAAATTTGTTTTTGTCATGGGATATCTTTTTGTTTTCATCTATCGTGATTGAAAGTATTTACCAGGCACAGTAGTCTGGTCTAACATCTATAGTCTCTTAGTGTCTGCAAGACATCTGCCCAAGCCTTGTGTTGTTTTGAGTCCTGCTGAAAAGCCAAGTGTAATTGTGATACATCTGCCATTATCTGTTACTTGGTTTTTTTCCCTTGTAGCTTTTAATATTCTTTCTTTGTTTTGTACATTCAGTGTTTTGATTATTTTGTGGCAATAGGATTTTATTTTCTGGTCCAATCTATTTGGTGTTCTACAGGCTTTTTGTATTTTTATAGATATTTCTTTTTTTAAGTTGGGAAATGTCCTTGTACGATTTTGTTGAAGATGTCTTCTTAGCCTTTGACCTGGAAATCCTCTCTTGCTCTTCTTTTGGTGCTTGTGTTTACAGTTACTGCTCTCTTTCTTAGATTTTTTTCATCTTCAGGATTGTCTCAGTTTGTGTTTTCTTTATTGCCTCTATTTCCATTGTTTAGATCTTGAGTAGTTTTATTCATAGCTTATATATATTTTCCTATATTTTAAAATTGTGTTTCTTGTTGAAAGGCCTCTACCTGTTTGATTATATTTTCTTGTATTTATTTAAGAGATTTATTCATTTCCTCCTTAAAAGCCTGTAACATCTTGATAGGATTTGATTTAAAGTCATTTTCTTGTGATTCAGGGAAGTTAGGACATCCAGGATGGCTGTAGTAGGATAGCTGAGTTCTGGTGGTCCATATTTCCCTGGCTTCTATTGATTGCATTTTTAATCTGGCCTTCAACCATCTGGTTGTTCCTGGTGTTGGCAAACCAAGTAGTTCCTAATGGCATTAGGCCTCTGTGACAGCACAGAGAGTTGTTACTGACTTATGGAAGTAGGCCTCTGGGATTGCAAGTAGAGCTGGTTGTCCTAGGTTGTGATCGCTCTCCTGGGATTCACACAGAGTTGGTAGTCCCTGATGGCAGTAGGTCCCTCAGATTGCAGTTACAGATGGTTGTCCCGGGTGACAACAGGCTTTCAGAGATGCAGGCAGAGCTGATAGTCCCTAATGGCTTCAGTTGTCTCTCATGAATGTCAGGCAGCAAGTCTGTAGGGATTCAGACAGAACTGTTGGTTTCTGATGGCTGTAGGATTTCTCTGGTATTTCAGGTAGAAGTGTAGACTAGAAGATGGAGAGTTGAGGGAATATTGCAGACCCCAAGTTTGCTGGGTTTCCTGGGTACCCAATGGGAAGGGACGATATCATTATTCTTTTTTTCTTTTTTTATTAATCATACCATTCATTTACATCTCAAATGGTATCCTACTTCCAGGTTTCCCCTCCACAAACACCCCATCCCACATCCACTGTTTTCCACCCTTCCCTTTGCCTCTATGAAAGTGTTCCCTCACCCACCCAACCTCTCCTGCCTCACCACTCCAGCATCCGCCTATGTTGGAGCATCAAACCTCCACAGGACCAAGGGCCTCCCTCCCATTGCTTTCAGGCAAGGCCATCCTCTGCTACATATGTATCTGGAGCCATGGATCCATTCCTGTACACTTCTTGGTTGGTTGTCTAGTATCTGGATGCACTGGGTGGTCTAGTTAGCCAATGCATTCTTCCTATGGGGTTACAGTCCCCCTCCCCTCCTCCAGTTCTTCCACCAGCTCTGCCACAGGGTCTGTGAACTCAGTCTGATGGTTGGCTTCAAGCATCCACATCTGCATTGGTCAGTTGGTGGCCGGACCTCCCAAAGAGCAGCCATATCAGGTTCCTGTCAGCAAGCTACTCTTGACCACAGCAACAGTCTTGGGTTTGGTGTCTGCAGATAGGATGGATTCCCAGATGTGGCAGTCCCTGGCTGACCCTTCCTTCAGTGTCTGCTCCAGTTTTGTTCCTTTTCTTCTTTGGACAGGAAAATTTCTGGGTTAAAAACTTTGAGATGGGTGGGTGCCCCATCCCTGGACTAGGGCCATGCCTATCTGCTAGAGGTAGTCTCTACAGGTTCTATCTCCCCCATCTCTGTGCATTTCAGCTATAGTCATCCCCATTGGGTCTCATTCCCCTGGTGTCTGTTGCCCTCCAGTGCTGCAAGTCATAGACAATAATTTTAAGTTTCCATGCCAATCATGACAAATATATCCTCCAAATACTTCAGATATACAAATAGCATCTGGGTATCAACTTAATAAAGCAGAGAGAGAGTACAAAGAAATCAATTTTAGCTTTGTATGCTACATTGACTAGAATTGTCAATATCCTCCTACAGCACTTGGAAACTCACCCCACCCTTTTAGAATAATTAGGATGACTTGTTTTTCATAAAGCTCTTATTGCCTACCTCCTTCCCCTCAGTTATTGCTCAAGATTGATTATTTTATACAAAGAATAAATCTGCACTTAGGAACCCTAAGTTTAGGTTGAATAATTTTTTGGGGGGGGGGCGTTAATATCTCCTGGAATCACATTCTCCTACCATAAAGGTGTGAGCAGTTGTGATATTCAGAACTTTGTTATTCAATGTACAGAAAATCTATATAACTTAGTAACTTGAGTTAAAGCTACAGTCTCAGACTCTACCCTAAACATTATAAATCAGAGCATAGAAATACATGTTCAATAGTAAGATATGTATTTTAAAGGTAAAAGTTGTAGTACTGAATATCAATATTCTAAATATTACATTAAAATGTTTTCCTTGATTAAAGCAGTGATGATAGGCAACTTTTCGGGGTCTAAATAAGTTTATTAAATCAGGCACCCCCTTCACTTTAAACGTCCCTCATTTATGAAAATAAATTCATATTTATCACTGTGTTTATGAGCTACAGAGTTGAATTCCTTGTTAGTGTACTTTCATTTTTATTGATAGAACTGAATTTTGTTGAACAAAAATAAGTGCACAAAGGATTAAAAAGATACGTAGATGTCAGAAGATGCATTTTGTCACAGACGTTAGATGATTGCTACAACAAGCTTGAATCAATTCTAATTCTCATTGTTCGGTCTGGATAAAAATAACTAGAACATGTATTTCTGAATAAGACAGAACAGTTTAAAGTGCCCCAAAGGTTGTAGGTACTTCAAAGTAATAGCTTTGGTAGAATTCCTGATAGACATTGCTACCAAGGATAATACCCAGCATAGCAAATTATAAATTGGAATACAAGTATTTTTAATGAAATGATAGAATCAATTCAGACAGTAAATTGAACAAGAAACACAAATTTTCATCTATTATGATAATCAATAAAGAATATTGAAAATCATATCAAAGATGACTTTAATTATGCTTTGGGATTATCTCTAAGGTGTGATCAGATAATCCATGTAAGGTACCATGAAATACTCTACAGCAGTAGTTCTTAATGTGTGAGTCACAATCACTTTAAGATTCAAATGACCCTTTTACAGAGGTTGCATATCAGATATCCTGAGTACTGTATATTCACATTACAGTTCATAACAGTAGTAAAATTGCAGTTATGAAGTAGCAATGAAAATAATTGTGTGATTGGGTATCACCAGAACATGAGGAACTGTATTTATGGGTTGTAGCATTAGGAAGGTTGAAAACCATCACCTACAGCTTTGGTTTACTCCTTTACTGAGCTCTTTTCCTATATGGAAACCCATTTTCATGGGCATGGAAGCTATTGTTTTGTGCAACAATATGGCATCAAACACTAGAATTTTTCTAACTGTCCTGAGCAACTTATAACATTTGCCTTACAATCTTTGATCTGATGTGTCCCTGAGTACAATTCTGATTCCTGTATGTAATGCTAACACTGAGGAATATTTCCTTGTTAATTGCTATGGTTGTCTTGATTATATATTCTCATATTTTCCTGTTGTACAGGATTTAGGCATCTTTAAGTTAGGAGATGGGTTTTCTTGTTTAAATGATATAATTAAAGACTGTTAAAAGTATGAGGATGGCCAAGTTCTACCTTTCTTCCAGCCTACTTCCTACCCAGGCCAGATCAACAGCCAGATACCCTACCACACACAACAGCCTGCTTGCCTCCTAGGAGGTCTGCAGTAACCAAAGACACAGAGTGTAGCTGATAGGGTGCCCACTTGCCTTGCCAAGCTCCACCTTCATATGATCTGCTTCTCTAACTAGACTATATCAGAGGTCTAATACCCTCCCAAACCTCACAGCCTGTCTGCCTTCCAAGAGGTCCAAAATAACTAGGGACATAGGAGGCCTGCTCTAACCAGAGACATAAGAGGCTCACCCTAACCAGAGATATCCTCCAAGGCAGCTGGCTTGAGCGAGGCCCACCAGGTCAATTAACACAAGAGATAACTAGATGGCCATAGGCAAGCACAGGCTCATAAGTAACAGAACACAGTGCACTTTGGTATTATGAGAACCCAGTTCTCCAAACACAGGAAGCCCTGGATACCCCAACATGCCTAAAAAGTGAGATAGTGACATAAAATCCCATCTTATGAAGATGATAGAGGACTTTAAGGAGGATATAAAGAACTCTCTTAAAGAAATACAGTAGAACACAGGTAAACAGGTAGAAGCTCTCAAAGAGGAAAAAAATAAACCCCTTAGACAAATACAGGAAAATAAAATCAAGGAGAAGAAATTGAATGGAAAAAGAAACAATAAAGAAAACACAAAGGGAGGCAACCCTGGAGATGGAAAACTTAGGAAAGAGATCATGAGTTATAGATTCAAGCATCACCAACAGACTACAAGAGATAGAAGAGAGAATCTCGGGTGTATAAGAAACCATAGAAAATATTTACACATTGGTCAAAGAAAATACCAAGTGTAAAAGAGCTCCTAACCCAAAATATCCAGGAAATTCAAGACACAATGAAAAGATCAAACCTGCATTCCGGCTCCCATCTATGCTCTGGAGCTGACCCTGGGCCACAACTATCTGCATCCAAATCCTGCCCAGAGAGAGTAGGTTCCTCAGGAGTGCTGACACACCTAACATCACAGGTGAGACCACCACTGCTTTCCAAATACTGGGCCCAAGTGGGACCTGCCTGGAGCCCACAGGACCCTGGGACCATGGAACAACTGGGGACATGATCATTCTGGTTTTCATCTGCACCCCAGAGCTAACTCTGTACCACAACTGTCTGTACCCCAATCTTGCCCAGAAAGAGCAGATCTTCTAGAAGTATTAACACACCTAAGATCACAGAGAGAGCTGGTGTCCCAGAAGTCCTGACACACCTAAGACCATAGGCTCACAGGCTTACAAGAGGGACAAGCTCCAGTCAGAGACAGCAAAACCAGCTAACCATATGGCAAGAAGCAAGCACAAGAACCTAATCAACAGAAACTAAGACTACTTAGCATTGCCAGAACTCAGTTCTCCCACCACTGTAAGCACTGGATACCCCAAAACACCTGAAAACAAAGATTCTGATTAAAAATTACATCTTGTAATGATGTTAGAGGACTTTAAGAAGGACATAAATAGCTCCCTTAAAGAAATACAGGACAACACAGGTAGAAGCCCTTAAAGAGTAAACACATACGTCCCTTAAATAAATACAAAAAAGCACAGCAAACAGGTGAAGGAATTGAACAAAACCATCCAGGTTCTAAATAAGTAGAAATAGAAAGAATAAAGAAATCACAAAAAGAGACAACCTTGGAGATAGAAGACCTAGGAAAGAGATCAGGAGTCAGATGCAAGCATCACAAATAGAATGTGAGATGTAGAAAAGAGAATCTCAGGTTTAGAACATACCACAGAAAACATTGACACAAGAGTCAAAGAAAAGGCAAAATGGAAAAAGTTCCTAATCCAAAATATGGAGGAAATTCAGCAGACCATAAACAGACCAAAACCTTTGATAAAAGCATAGAAAACAACAAAGATTCACAACTCAAAGGGTCAGTAAATATCTTCAACAAAATTATAGAAAAAAACATCCCTAACATAGAGAAAGAGATGACCATAAACATACAAGAAGCCTATAGAACCCCAAATAGATTGGACCAGGAATGAAATTCCTCTTGTCACATAATAATCACAATACCAAATGCAAAAAACAAAGAAAGAATATTAAAAGTAGTAAGGGGAAAATGTCAAGTAACATATAAAGGCAGACATATTAGAATTACCCCAGACATCTCAACAGAGATTAGGAAAGTCAGAAGTTCCTGGGTAGATGTCATATAGACACTAAGAGAACAAAAATGTGAGCCCAGGCTTCTATACCCAACAATACTCTTGATTACCGTATATAGTGAAACCAAAATATTCCATGACAAAACCAAAATTATACAATATCTTCCTGCAAATGCAACCCAACATAATTCCACCTCTAATAACAAAAATAACAGGAAGAAACGAACACTGGTTATTAATATCGCTAAACATCAATGGACTCAATTCCTCAATAATAAAACAGACTAACAGACTGGATATATAAACAGGACCCAGCATTTTACTGCATACAGAAAATACACCTCAGTGACAAAGACAGACACTAACTCAGAGTAAAGGGCTGGAAAATTTTTCCAAGCAATTGGTCCTAAGAAACAAGCTGGAGTAGCCATTTCAATATAGAATAAAATCGACTTTCAACCAAAAGTTATCAAATAAGATGGGAAAAGACATTTCATACACATCAAAGAAAAAAATCTACCATGATGATCTATCAATTCTGAACATTTTTGCCCCAAATTCTATGGCACTCACATTCATAAAAGAAAATTTACTAAAGCTCAAAGCACACTTTGCACCTCACACAACAATAGTGGGAGACTTCAACACCCCACTCTCATAGATGGACAGATCATGGAAACAGAAACTAAACAGAGACATAAAGAAACTATCAGAAGTTATGACAGAACAACAAAAAACCCAGGAGAGTTAAACCATTCTCAACAATAAGAGAACTTCTGGAGGAATCACAATCCTTGACTTCAAGCTCTACTACAGAGCAATAGTGATAAAATCCACATGATATTGGTTCAGAGACAGACAGGTAGGTAAATGGAATACAATTGAAGACCCAGAAATGAACCCACACTCCTATGGTCTCCTGAGCTTTGACAAAGGAGTTAAAACTATCCAGTGGATAAAAGACAGAATATTCAACTAATGGTGCTGTCTTGATTGGAGGTTGGCATGGAGAAGAATGCAAATTGACTCATTCTTATCTCCTTGCACAAAGCTTAAGTCCAAGTGGATCAAAGACCTCCACATAAAATCAGATACACTGAATCTATTAGAAGAGAAATTGAGAAGAAGCCTTGAACACATCAGCATAGGGGGAAATTTCCTGAACAATGGCATCTCATGAAATTGAAAAGCCTCTGTAAGGCAAAGGACACTGTCATCTGGGCAAAACTGCAACCTACAGATTGGGTAAAGATCTTTACCATCCCTACATTCCACAGATGGCTAAATATCCACACTATACAAGGAACTTAAAGAATTAGATTCCTTATTAATAAAAAACCCTTATTAAAATATGGAGTACAGTGCTAAACAAAGATTTCTCAACTGAGGAATGTCGAATGACCCAGAAGCACCTAAAGAAAGGTTTAACATCCTTAATCATCCTTAGTTAGGGAAATGCAAATGAAAACTTCCCTGAGATTTCACCTCACACCATTCAGAATGGCTCAGGTGAAAAACTTAGACATTCTACTACCTGAGGACACATCTGTACTACTCCTGGGCATATACCCAAAAGATGTTCCAACATATAAGAAGGACACATGCTGCACTATGTTCATAGCAGCCTTATTTAACATAGCCAGAAGCTGGAAACAACCTAGATGCTCCTCAATAGAAGAATGGATACAGAAAATGTGGTACATTTACACAATCATGTACTGCTCAGCAATTAAAAACAATGACTTCATGAAATTCACAGGCAAATAGATGGAACTAGAAAATATCATCCTAAGTGAGGTAACCCAGTCACAAAAGAACACACATGGTATGCACTCACTGATAAGTGTGTATTAGGAAAAAAGCTCACAATATTAATGATACAACTTACAGACCATATGAAGCTCAAGAAGAAGGAAGACTGAAGTGTGGATGCTTTAGTCCTTCTTAGAAGGGAGAACCAAATAATCTCTTGAGGTACAAGGTTGGAGGTACTTGGTTGGAAGGGAGGAGGGGGAGAGGAAAAAAGGGGGGACAGGATCAGGTGTGGGAGTAGGTGGGGGAAAGGTTCAGAGGGTCAGGAAATTGAACAGAGGTGTGTAGCAATGGGGCATGGGGTACTGGGTTAGCCAAAGGAAAGTTCAAGACACCAGGTAAGCAAGAGGCTCCCAGGATGCTATGGGGATGACATTAGTTGAAATATGTAACAAAGAGAACAGAGAACCTGTAGAGACTATATCCAGATGTTAGGAATGGTCCCAGGTTTTGGGATGTGGCCACCCATCCTTCTCAAAATTTTAACTCAGAATTGTTTCTGTTGAAAGGAAATACAGGAACAAAGGGTGGAACAGAGACTGAAGGAAAGGCCATCCAGAGTATGTCCCATATAGGGATCCATCCCATATGCAGCCACCAAACCCAGTTACTACTGCTGATGCCAAGAAGTGCTTGCTGACAGGAGCCTGAATATGGATGTCTTCTTAGAGGCTCTGCCAGAGCCTTACCAATACAGATGTGAATACTTGTGGGCAATCATAGGACTGCAGACGGGGACCATGATTGTGGAGTTAGGGGAAGAACTGGAGGAGCTGAAGGGGTTTGCAACCCCAAAGGAAGAGCAACAATATCAACCTATCGGTCCTTCTACCACCAACCGAGCTCCCAGGGACTAAACTGCCAATAAAATAACTACACCTGGAGGGACCAATGGATTCAGGTGCATATGTAGCAGTGGTTGGTTTTATCTGGCATCAATGGGGAGAGAGACTCTTAGTCCTATGAAAGCTTGATGCCCCAGTGTAGGGGAATGATAGGGTTCTGAGGCAGCAGTAGGTGGGTGTGTAGGAAAGTACCCTCATAAAAGCAGTGGGAGGAGTGTAATACAGTGTTTTTCAAGGGGAAACTGGTAAGTGGGATAATATTTGAAAATGTAAATAAATAAAATAAGAAAGAAAAAAGAAAAGATCAACCCCCAAAATAATAGGAATAGAAGAAGGTAAAAACTTCCTTCTCAAAGGGCCAGAAACATCTTCAATAAATTCACAGAAAATTTCCTACCTTAAAGAAAGAGATGGCCATAAATGTAAAAGAAGCCTGCAGAACATTAATAAATTGAATTAGAAGAGAAAAATCCTCCTGTCACATAATAACAAAAACACTAAATGTACTGAACAAAGAAAGAATATTAAAAGCTATAAGGGGAAAGGCCAAGTAACATATAAAGGCAACCTATCAGAATTACCCAACAGAGACTCTAAAAGCCAGAAGATCCTGGACAAATGTCACCCAGACTCTAAGAGAACACAAATCCCAACACAGGATACTATACCAGGCAAAACTCTCAGTTACCATAGATGGAGAAACCAAGATATTACATTACAGAACCAAGTTTAAACAGTATCTTTCTTCTAATTCATCCAACAGAGGATACTGGAACAAAATCTTCATTACAAGTAGGGTAACTATACCTAAGAAAACACAATAAATTAAACATTTCACAGCAAACTTAAAAGAAGAGAATCATGCATGCATAATACCACCTCCAGCAACAAAGATAACAGGAACTAACAATAATTTGTGTTTATTATCTCTCAGTAACCATGGACTCAATTCCCCAATAAAAAGACATGCAAACAGGATCCAGCATTTTGCTGTATGCAAGGGCCACACCTCAGAGACAAAGACAGACATTACCTCAGAATAAAAGGGTGGAAAAAAAGTTTTCCAAGCAAATGGTCCCAAGAAAAAAGATAGAGTTGCCATTCTAATACCCAATAAAAAAAGACTTTCAACCAAAAGTTATTGAATGAGATGGAGAAGGACACTTCATATCCATCAAAAGAAAATTCCATCAAGAAGAACATTCATACCCCAAATGCAAGGGCACCTCCATTTGAAAAAGAAAAATACATTTAATATTACACAATAAATGTGCAACATCTCACTCTTACCAATGAACAGGTCATTGAAATAGAACACGGTGAAACTAACAGAAGTCATAAAGCAAATGGAATTAACAGATATCTACAGACATTTCACCCCAAAACAAGAGAATATACTTTCTTAACATTTCATGGAACCCTCTGTAAAATTGATCAAATAATCAAATATAAAACAAGCCTTAACAGCTAAAAGAAGATTGATATAATACATGCTTTCAATCAGATCACCATGAATTAAGGCTAGATTTCAATAACAACAAAAACAACAGTGTTCCTACATATGTATGGAAATTAAACAACTCTCTGATAATTTGGTCAGGGAAGAAATAAAGAAATCAAGGACTTTATATAATTTAAAGAAAATAAGGACACATCATACCCAAACATATGAGACATAATAAAAGCAGTTTTAAGAGGAAAATTTAGAGCACTAAATGCCTTCATGAAGAAATTGGAGAAGTCCCATATAAGCAACTTACAGCATACCTGAAAACTTTAGAACAGAAAGAAGTGAATATCCCCAAGAGGATTAGACAGTAGGAAATAGTCAAACTCAGAGCTGAAATTAACCAGGTAGAAACAAAGAATGAGGCAAAGAATGAACAAAACCAAGAATTCATTCTGTGAGAAAATCAACAAGAAGGATAAACCCATAGCTAAACTAATTAAAGGGAACAGAGACAGTATACAAATTAATGAACTCAGAAAGGGAGAGGGAGACATAACAACAGAATGTGAGGAAATTCAAAAAATCATCAGATCTTACTTCAAAAGCCTATACTAAACAAAACTGGGAAATCTGGATGAAATGGATGATTTACAGATGCCACATAACCAAAGCTGAATCAGGATCAGGTAAATTATATTACCCCTAAGGAATAGAATTAGTCATCAAAAACCTCCTAACCAAAGGGGGAAATATGCCAGATGGTTTTACTGCAGAATTCTACCAGACACTCACCAAATTTTCCACAAAAGAGAAACAGAAGGAACATTACCTATATATTCTATGAAGCCACAGTTACTGTGATCAATAAACCACACAAAGACCCAACAAAGAAAGAGAACTTCAGACCAATCTTGCTTATGAATATTGATGTAAAAATGCTCAATAAAAGTCTCACAAACTGAAGCCAAGCACATTTTAAAATGGTCATTCACCATGATCAAGTGGGCTTCATCCCAGGATGCAGGGATGGTTCAATATACAGAAATCCATCAGTGTAATACAGTATATAAACAATATCAAGGAAAAAGTCACATGATCATCTTAGTAGATGTCAATAAAGCCTTTGACAAAATACAACCCCCCTTCATGTTAAAAGTCTTAGAGAGATCAGGAATTCAAGGAACATACCTCACATTATAAAAGCAATACTTAGAAAGCTTATAGCTAACATCAAATTATATGGAGAGAAACTAGAGACAATCTGACTAAAATCTGGGACAAGTTTGCCCACACTCTCCTTATCTATTCAATATAGTACTCAAAGTTCTAGCCAGAACAATTAGACAACAAAAGAGATCAAGGGGATACAAGTTAGAAGAGAAGTCAAAGTATCATTATTTGCAGATAATATGGTTGATTACATAAATGACTTAAAATTACACCAGAGATGTAAAATTACACTACAGCTGATGGTGGGATATACAATTAATTCAAACAAATCAGGAGGCTTCCTTTATAAAAATAAATCTTTTTTGAGAAAGAAATCAGGGAAACAACACACTTCACAATAACCACAATTAGTATAAATTGTCTTCATGTAACTCTTACCAAACAAGTGAAAGATCTATATTACAAGAACTTTAAATCTCTGAAAACAGAAATTGAAGAAGACCTCAGAAGATGGAAATATCTCCCATGCTCATGAAGTGGTAGTATTAACAGGGGAAGTAGACATTTTTGCAAAATGAATCTAGAGATTCAATGCAATTCCCATCAAAATTCCAGCAATTCTTCACAGATATGGAAAAAGCATTTCGCAACTTTATATAGAAAAACAAAAAAACTTAGGATAGCCAAAACAATTCTCAACAATAAAAGAACTTCCACAGGAATATACCATCAAACTGTACTGCAAAGCAATAATAATAGAAAAAGTCCACATGTTATTGGTACAGAGACAATCAGGTTGATTGGTGGGACAAAATTGAAGACCCAGAATAAGTCCACACACTCATGGACACTTGATCTTTGATAAGGAAGCCAAAAACATAATGGATAAAAGAAAACATCTGGTGGCCTGTACATAGAATAAAAATAGTCCATGTTTAACACCTTGCACAATGCTCAAGTCCTAGTTGATTAAGGACCTCAACATAAATCCAGATACACTGAGTCTAATAGAAGAGAATGTGGGGAAAAGCTTTGGACTCATTGGTACAGCAGGAAATTTCCTGAACAGAACACCAATGGCTCAGGCTCTAAGATCAACAATAGATAAATGGGACCTCATGAAGCTGAAAAGCTTCTGTAATTCAAAAGACACTGTCAATAGGATAAATCAGCAATCTACAGATTGGGAAAAATATTCACTAACCCTAGATTGAACAGAGGGCTAATATCCAAAATATATAAAGAATTAAAGAAGTTAGCCTCGAAACAACAACAGCAGCAGCAACAACAACAACAACTAATCCAATGGAAAGGAGCTATACAGAATTGACAACGGAAGAATCTTGAATGACCAAGAAACAAGTAATGTTCGAAATCCTTAGTCATCAGAAAAGTGCAAATCAAAACTACCCTGAGATTTCACCTCACACCAATCACAATGGCTAAGATCAAACATTCAAGGGACAGCACATACTGGTGAGAATATCACATGGGAAGAAAGAGAAGCACTCCTCTTTTGCTGGTGGGAATGCAAACTCCCACTCTGGAAACAATCTGGCAGTTCCTCAGAAAAGTGGAAATAGTTATGCCTGAAGACACAGCTATACCAGTCCTTTGAATATATCCAAAAGATGCCCCACCACATTATAAGAACACATGCTCCAACATGTTCATAGTAGCCTTATTTCTGAATAAATAAACAGAAACTGAAAACAACCTAGATGTCCCTCAGCTGAATAATGAAAACAAACCATGTAATACTATTCAGCTATTAAAAAGGAGAAAATCATGAATTTTTCAGGGAAATGGATAAAACTAGAAAAATATCATCCTGAGTGATGTGACTCAGACCCAAAATGTCATATATGGTATGTATACTGACTGATTAGTGTATATTAGCCAAAAAGGACAGAATACCTAAAACACAACCCAAAGACCATAAGAAGTATAACAAATAGATAGACCCAAGTGAGTATATTTCAATTCAACTTAGAAGGGGATTAGGAAATAATCACAGGAGGAAGAGGGAGGGAGGAATCTGCCTGGGTGAGGGAAGTGGGAGGGGAAAGGGGAACAGGATCAGGTATGGCAGGGGTGGTGGGCAGGCAGGAGAGAAGCAAAGAGGGCCAAGAGAATGAATTGAGAGAAGCAGCATTGGGGAGTGGGAGGTGGGAGGGGCCACTTTAGAAAGTAACAGAGACCCTGTAGGTGAAAGACTCTAAGGATTCAATAGGGGTGACCTTAGCCAAAATGCCCAACATTGGGGAGAGAGTATTCAAAGAGCTCACCTTCAGTAGATAGACAGGGTCTTAGTGCAGTGACAGGGTTAATAGTTAACAGTTAAAATTTGTGACCCAGAACTGTTCCTGTCTGAAAGAACTACAGTGTCATCTATGAAGTAGAAACTGAAGGAGTGACAGTCCAATGACTGGCCCTATTTTGGATCGCTCTCATAGGAGGGCACCAAGGCCTGACACTATTACTGATGCTATGATGTGCTCACAGTTGATAGACTGGGTTGGCTGGCCCCTAAGAGGCCCTACAGCAGCTAAGACAGAGGCAGATACTTATACCCAACCATTGAGCTAACAGGTCAGAGACCCCTATGGTTGAATTAGTGAAAGGATTAAAGAAGCTGAAGGAGAGAGCCACCCCACAGAAATACCAGCAGTCTCAACTTACCTAGACCCCAGGGAGCTCCCAGAGACTGAGCCACCAACCAAAACATACATGGGTTAGTCTGCGGCCCCTTGCAGAAATATAGCAGAAGTCTGCCTAGTTAGGCATTAGTGGGAGAATACTTGCTTAATTCCTGAGAGACTTGAGTCCCCAGGGAAAGGGAAGGCCTTGTGGTGAGGGAGTACCCTATCAGAGTCAAGGAAGAGGAGGAATGGGATGAACAACTGTGGGAGGGGGGACTGAAAGAGGGGGCAATGACAGAAAAGCAAATAAATAAAATAAAATAAATGGAAAAGTAAGAGCAGGGAACCATGTCAAGAACAGAAGGGGAAGTTTGAAGAGAAAATATATCATATCTAATGTAGATATGAGGCTGCGAAAGAGACCATGTATAATAGAGGGGCCTGAGGATCAAACAAAGGTATTCAAGGAAGTACTCTTACCTTAACAACAAGACTTTTGAGGACTAGCCAAGGAAGATCTGTTTTCCTAATCATTATGAAAAATCTTCATACCACCATCAGCCTTTAAGACACTAATCAATCCTGAGACACTAATAAGTACTGAGACACTAGCCAAGTCTCAGGAGAAAGGAAGGCACAAAAGAAAGAGATATACAATAAGGAACATGAAAGGGCTAGAAACTCCTTGTGATTTTTGTGAATTAAAAAAGTCTCACAAATAAGATTGCAAAACATGTGTGCTATCGAATATGCATTTTGGCTTCCTTATGGCATGTTAGACTTATTTTTGACTATCCCTTTGCTCTTATCATGGTATAAACCTATACAGTGTACCTTAAAAATACCTTTATGGGGGGGCTGGAGAGATGGCTCAGTGGTTAAGAACACTGACTGCTCTTCCAGAGGTCCTGAGTTCAAATCCCAGCAACCACATGGTGGCTCACAACCATCTGTCATGAGAACTGATGCCCTCTTCTGGTGTGTCTGAAGACAGCTACAGTGTACTCATATAAATAAAATAAATAAATCTTTAAAAAAAATACCTTTATGGTCTAACTTTAAAAAGAGTATTCTTTAGAAGAAATAAAATTTTACAAACACTTTTTGTTTAACATTTAAATCTTCCAAACAATGCATTCTTAAAATACTTAAGATTTTGAGAAGCATGTGCCCATTCTTGAGAATATAGAATTGCCATTTTCATAATCATGTGTGTGTCTCTCCACATTTGTGAATCTTTATCAAGCACTCTGCTTTAATTGAATATATGTGCATATGTGTGTTCATATTCCTATTTGTGTGCATGCATGTGGGGACCTTTGTGTATGTGTGTGTGTGTGTGTGTGTGTGTGTGTATGTGTGTGTGTGTGTGCATGTATATGTGTGTGTGTGTTAGAGAGAGAGGGGGGGAGAGAGAGAGAGAGAGAGAGAGAGAGAGAGAGAGAGAGAGAGAGAGAGAGAGAGATGATTGTGAAACTCAGGAGTTGATAACAGCTGTCTTTGTCGAAATTTCTATACATCATTTTTCTGTAGCAGAGTTATTGACTATTCTTGGAGCTCACCAATTTGGCTAGACTGACTAACGAGCAAGCTCCCAGCATCTATGTCTGTGATAATCTTTTGATTACAATATATACTTCATTATCTACTTCTTTTATGTAGTTGATGGGGATAAAACTCGGGTTGTCACATTTGCATGGGAAGTACTGTGTTGACTGAGCCATCTCCTCAATCTCTAAATATTGTAATTAATAAACCCCAATTTGCTTTCAAAATCAGCTAATATTGGAGTTGATTATTTTCCTAGTATTATTTTCTACTCAAAGATTCAATTGTTAAGTCTTATGGAAGACTTGCAGGAAGGAGTGAGGAATCTGGAGTGGATAGGGACAACACAAGAAGAGTAACAGTGTCAACTAACCTGGACCCTTGGGAGCTCCCAGAGATTGAACACCCAATCAAAGAGCATAGAAGGCTATACCTAGACTTTATGCTTGTAAGTAGCAACTGTGCAGCTTGGTCTTCATGCAGGTTCCCCAACTAATGGAATAGGTGCTTACCCTGGTTGTGTCGTTTGCCTGTGGGGAACTGCCCTCTTCTCAGGGGTGGAGAGGAAAGGGAAATGGGGTTGTGAAGCCTTGTAAGGGAGAACTGGGAGGGGCTGAAATCAGTGAATAAAATAAATAAATTAATGGAAAAAAGAGGAAAAAGAACTATGCAGCTACAGAATGTAGTATGAGTTTGACTTGTGGTAATTGTTAGAGTTTAACACACTCAAGGCAATAAAATAAAGTATCAAAATCTGTGTCAATAGGGAGATAGAGAGGTCTCTGGGAACACTCACCAATGAAAATATAATCCAGGCATCCAGTAAAGCACGGGTTCTTTGGTTATTAGAGGAAAAGCACATTATGCTTTGTGAAGAAGTGATTATATGTTCAATTTAAGACTAGACAAGAATATCACTATTACCAGAAGAAATTAAAGTCTTGAGGAGGTGATGGTGGATTTGGATAAGTGGAGCAGAAAGCGTTACTGCACATAAAGATCAACATGTACATCTTTTTCAGGTTCCACCATTGGACAAAGCTGATGTTTGGGTAGACTACCAAATAAATTAATTCATTTACACATAAGGAATGTTCTAAATAAAATAATTAGTGTCTGAGTAACTTTTCTTCTTTGTGTAACTGAATATCCACTAGAAGCAATATGAGTGATTAAGGATTTATTTTGGTTTACACTTTGAAGGGATATGGCCCATCATGAGAAAGAAGGTAGCTGGCACATTACATCTCAAGTCAGGAAGCAGATGGAGAAGAATCCTGCTGCTTAGCCAACTCTTTTTCCTTCTAAACTGGGATCCCAGCTTTTAGAATGATGTCCCCATATTCAAAGTGGTTCTCTTTCAAGCTTTTCTGTAAACATTTTCATAGATACATCAAGATTGTGTCTCCATGGTGATTCTAAATCTGGTCAAGATGACAAAGAGGACTAAAAACCACAACTAGAAATATATAAGATAAAATAATCATGGGAATATGAATATGAAAATAGGTAAATTAAGGACTAGTTAATATATCTCAATGGATTCTCCTTGGAGTATAAGTTTGCTTTGTAGAATAATGAGTGAACAAACCAGAAATTAAATTTTAACAAAACAAATCTTAATGTACTGAGTTCTGATATGGTTTAATCTAATACAAGGAAGCTCAAAGAGGCATGATTTATTGCCTAAAGTAAATTTTTTTTACCCCTGGGGACACTGTGACATAGTCTAGGAATTGTGGTAGATCCCATAATTTATAAAGAGAAAAGCAATTCGCACAGGTTTCCTTCTGCCTCTACACATTCATTAGGGCATGTCTGCTCACCTCTGTCTCCATGTAATACATAAAATAAATTCAATATTTTTAAAGAGTCCTCACCAGAATCACCTGAGGAAGACACAAAGAGTTCTACTATGGATGCTAAAAAAATCTTCCTTCAATGGGAATTTGAAAGAAATAATATCACTGCCCCAGATATCCAACCATGGAAATGTACACTACAACATTTAGTAGATTAGCATGCTAATCCTAATATTAACACCGAACACTGGAAGGTCTGCTTTCACCATAGGAAGCTGGAGAATTTTGATGTTGTTAAATCATTCGAATTTGAGGATGAATCTAAACTAGATTTAGTTTGGATATGTACATTTTGGGGGGACCAAAGAAGACATTGCTTACAGTTTCAATATCTATATCAATAACCATCTGTCTCTGTCTCTGTCCTCTCTCACACAGAGAAACATGCTTGTGCATACACACACATGCACATAGACACACACTCTCATTCTTTTATAAATTATTTCATTCTTTACTTTTACTTTTTACTCCTTTTGGCAGATCGTCCTGCCACAGTCCTATATCCACAGAGACATCATTTCCATATAACTTCATACAGTAGATCATCAGGCGCCTCTGGATGGTTGCAACACAAAGTAATACTGCGTCAACCAGTTTACTTCTGTCCAGTAGCTCTAATTATCAGATACATTTCCACCCCCTTTATTTTCAGTTTCTATCTATTCTTTGATAACCTCACACATAAATAAATGTACTTAGATCATATTCATTACCTCCTCCACTAAACCTTTCCAGTTCTCCCCAGACTTTTATCATCCCACTCCCAACATCAAGGTTTTGATTTGATATCATATTTTCATGGCACCCTCTCATTTTAACTTGGGTACATTAATCATGGCACTGCTTTCAAAATATAAGACCCATCTTTTATATGATAGCTCTGATTATTGATAATATAACACAGAAGTGGAGAATGTTCTCAGCTCACACTCTGGCACACATCCTGTCTTGATACTGACATTTTTTATAAGTAACTTTACAGTGTATAAACATTTCTTTCATGTTAGTCCATATATAAGTATTCTGTACATTCAGTCCATTCTTGTCCAAGGGATTTAATAACATGGTCAATGTCTGAAAATGCATTTTGATTTTTGGTAGGATATAATATTATTAACATCAACATCCATGTTTTGGGTTTGGTCTAGTATTTTAAATGATACATTGTAAAGATTTTTCACACTTTAATTTATTATATTATCATAATTTTCACTATCACCATCAAATTAAAAGGTCTAAATATGTGGTACCACATGAGTTCTAAGTTAAGTATCTGTGACCACACTTTATGTTTGTTATCAAAAAAAGTTTCTAAGCCTTAGATATGTGGCAATACAAATAGAAAAGGCAATTGAACTTCTCGGCAGAACTCCCAATGAATTTGATATTTATAAACAGAAAAGAATAACTTGCTGCTAATCTCAGTGTTATGTAGTACAGATTTCCAAGGGTATTGCAAACACGATTTTACCAGAGATTAGAAGAAAATCCTCTTTTAGCTATTCAAATCTCATAAATTATATTCCTACTTGCACATTCTATCTCTTCAGGAAATAGGAGCTTATTCTAATTTTTGTCCTTAAGTTAGTTGGTAGGAAGAACTGAGTTTACTTATGCCAATGATAAAGTTAAGTCAGAACAAAACCTAGAATATAAACCTCAGACATTCCAGAATGTATGCTCTAGTGGATAAGCACAGTGAAATATGTAAACTGATGACAAGTCATCAAATATACTCACTAATGTCTGACTACAGGAAAGAATAGCATGACATTCATATCAACAATATATATGTACAGATATATTTTAAGACATGGGGATGAAGACATTGCCTTAAGGATTTATGCAAAAAGATAAACTTTCAAAATACAATAGTCAAGTCATTCTATCATCAGGTCCCTTAAAACAGTGGGGCTTACTAGAATTCTGAATTCCATGCAGTTTCATACCGAACAAGAGAAAGCATGTAAAAGGCTGCTGGGCCTTAGCATTCATCTCTGTGTCCTCTTCCTGCTATGCAGCTCCTGCGGTGGAAGCTGTGGTAGCAGCAATCTTACCACCCGGCCTTCCCTTTCTGATCGACTGTACTGTGGTCCCACGGTCCAAAAAAATTAATTCCTTAAGCTCATTTGTCAAGTATTTTATCACAGAATTGATAAAAATGAGAAACACATTTTCTTACTATCTGAAATCATTATATGTCTTTACTGGACTATGTCATCACATCATACTAAAACGCTCTAAGCCACTAGAAATAGTAAAACGAACCATTGTTTTCAGCCTAGACATGCTTGTATTACATTCATGTTCCCATTACAAAGTGCTTCACTAAATCAATGTAAGGATAGAGTGGTTGATTTTGGTTTATAGTTTCAGGGTCCATTATGACAAAAACTGTATGGTGGCAGCAACATGGGTGGCTGGTCACTGCATCCAGAGTCAGGAAATACAGCCATGACTGCCAGTATTCAACTTTGTTTCTTCTCTTTATTCCACTCAGGACCTCAGCGCATTTAGGGTGGATCTTCCTACCTTAGTTTACTTCATCTAGAAAATCACTGGCAGACATGTGCAGGGACTTCTACTCTGCCAAGTTGAAACTGAGGGCAAACATTGCAGCATCAAATACCAATTTTCTTCTTATCTGACTTTTCTGGATAATTGTTATGAGAATTAGATTTATCAAACAGAATTCACTAATCCACATTCCTGTGACATTTACTGTGCTTCTTGCTGGATATTTAAAGATGAGGAATAAATGATCATTTTTCTGGAAAGGAATAACACTCTGACAGGTGGTACAAAGTAAACAGATGTCCCAGAAAAGATGCATAAGGGGGCGAGGGGTATGGACAAGAGGAAAGATAAGAGAAAGTCAGAGCAAGAAAGAAAGAAAGAAGTGTTTAACGTTTTACCTGATAAGACAATATTGTCCTTATGTAAAGTTTTTCATTATGTAACAAACAAATATGTCTGAACATTCTGCTTAAGAATATTGTTTAATAAGAAAAATGATTAGGAAGTCATGATTTATGAACTAAGATTGATTCATCAGGAAGTTTCTTGGCTTCACCCACAGGCAAGCCAGGGATTATATTTTTCTGACTTCCCCTAATCATAACTTTCCCCCAGAGTAAACCTGTGGTCTATAAATACCTATCTGTCACACTTTAAATAAATTTTACTAAAATTAGTTATTTTGAGGAGGGAACTAAATTGGCTAACACAAGTAAAATGTTTAAAATTAAAATCAAATGAACCATCTTTGGATAGTTTAAGGAATAAAAAGGTATAATTTAGAATTTTGATAGAAAAGTTAATTAACAAAAATTATAATTAAACTTAATATTTTTTAGATATGGGGATTTATTCTTCATTCAATATTAATTGAATATTAATTTTGATTGACATATAAGGGAACAAAACAATCAACTACATCTGCCTCAGGTGTCGAATGATCTTCCCTAAAAGTCTGTCCAGTCTTTGCCTCCCACCCTAGTTTATTGGTACTTAAGCAAGAGATAATTCTCCATTCTAACCTCTTTGTTTGTGTTTTGACTAATTTTTATTATTTTTTCTTATTTATTATTTTGTATACTATAATATAAATATAACATAAAAAGAAGATTTTACTTTTGACTAGTTCTCCAGTCTAGTCTCTTATACTAATGAATAAGGGGTAACAGGTAATTGATGATTAATTACTGATAGTCAAATACTCCCAAAGCAAATGGTATGCTCTGAACTTGAACAATAGATGATACTTTCTTCTTTGGGCATAAGAGTATGATAAATAAGTTATATTTTTAAAATATATAAACTTATATTTTAGGGGTTTTTTTTTTTTAGAAAAAATGGACTTTAAATAGTCCTTTATTATAGGTGACAAAAGAGATTCTCAGGTCCCCAGGAGGAATAACAGAACTTCAAAAGAGACATGCTAAGAATGTAATTTATACTTTAGTTACTTTAGTTGATGTTTTAGAAAATAATTAAAAAAGTTATATAATTGATCATATAAAATCAAAGAGAGGGCATTTTGTACCACTTAATTGTGATGTTTAATTTAGAAAGCAAAATTATATAAAAGAACCATATATATATATATGCATACACCCACACATATGCATGCACAAATGTGTAGTTTAGTGGGAATCTTTCTGGAACAAGCATTCCAACATCAGGGAGAGTTTAAGAGAGATGTCACTGGTGGACCAAAGTCAAGACAGCTCATGAAAGGTCTTGACCTTAGGTCCAGTTTGCACTCTCATTTTATGCTCTAAAATCACAAGATGAAGCAGGCAAGCATGTAAGCCAGCAAGCAGGCAGGCAGGCAGGCAGGCAGGCAGGCAGGAAGGGAGGCAGGCTGGCAGGCAGGCAGGCAGGCAGGCAGGCAGGCAGGAAGGGAGGCAGGCAGGCAGGCAGACAGGCAGGCAAGATTTTACAGAAGGTAGTTGGCAGTAAACAGGTTATTAAAGGTGATAACCCATTGTTTCAGCTATTTCCCCAGGTCATTCTGTTTCAGGTAGCATGTGAAGTCATGTTTGGCAAATAGACAGTATAAGAGAGTATAAATAATGGAATATATTAATAAATTTGTACCAATAATTGACCTGTTTATCCCCCTATTCTACTTCAGGCAATATGTGAAATTCTTTTTCTTTCCCTGTCAGAAGACATTTGATTTCACTGATAGTTTTGATGGATTTTTGTGATATTAGCCTCTAAAATGATCACGTCAAATGACTAAATGAATCATCTTTGGAGAGTTTAAGGAATGAAAAACTACAATCTAGATGTTTGATAAAAGAAGTCTTTCCTGGGTCTTTGATCTAGAATTTGTTATTGCTCACAATGTTGCTACAACATTCTATCTACAGATTTTACTATTCTCTGCACTATAGATCAAATTTTATGGGGTAAGAACATTTCTTTAATAGTGTTACCTGATTTAATTATCAAATCACTCTTTTCTCTGGCTTTAGTAACATCAATAATCATGTTTAATGTCCTTGACATTTCCTAATTATATTAAGCCAACAAGTCCTGCTATTCCCACTTCTATAATATGCTTTTTGTAAATTGTTGTTCTTCATGTCTGATATTCCTTGTTTCTTCACAGAACAGACTTGTGCTAGATCCTCTGCCCCCAGAGTATTCTTGTGAAACCTTTAAAAACAATGATTTCATGAAATGAAGGCAAATGGATGAAACTAAAAAATGGCATCCCGAGGGAGGGACTTGGAGAGAAGAGAGAAGGTAGAGGGGAAAAGAGGGTGGGCAGGATGAGGTACAGGAGGAAACGGGAATGATATACAGAGGGTCAGGAATTTGAACAGATATGTGCAGCAAAGGAGGATGGGGAACTGGGAGTAGCCACCAGAAAGTCACAGATGCCAGTAAAGCAAGAAGCTCCCAGGATTCAACAGGGATGAGATTAGCTGAAATGCCCAACAAAGAGGAGGGAGAACCTGTAAAGACTTTATACAGAGGTTAGGCAAGGCCCCTGGTTAGGAGATTGTGACATCCACTAATCTCTAATTTTTTAACTCATAATTGCTCCTGTCTAAGGAAATATGGGGACAAAGCATGGAGCTGAGAAATGCCATTCAGAGAATGCTTCATCTGGGGATCCAGCTCATGTAGTTACCAAAACCAGATACTATTGTGGATGCCAAGAAGTGCATGCTGATAGGAGCCTGACATAGCTGTCTCCTGAGAGGCTCTGCCAGAGCCTGACATACAAATGGGTATGCTTGCAGCCAACCATTGTACTGAGTGTGAGGACCCCAATGGGGAATTAGGGCAAGGACTGTAGGAGCTGAAGGGGTTTGCAACCTCATAGAAAGAACAACATTATCAACTAAACAGACCCCCCAGAGTTCCCAGGGACTAAACCACCAACCAAAGAGTATACATGGAGGGACCCGTGACTCCAGTGCACTTGTAGCAGAGGATGGCCTTATCTGGCATCAATGGGAGGAGAGCTCCTTGGTCCTGTGAAGGCTCTATACCCCAGTGTAGGGGAATGCTAGGGCAGTAAGGTGGTAGTGGGTGGGTCGGTGAGCGAGCACTATCATAAAGCAAGGGGAGGGGAGATGGGATAGGGGGCTTGTGAAGGGGAAACCGGGAAAGGGGATAACATTTGGCATATAAATAAAATATCAAAACAAACAAACAAACAAAAAACCCAAGAAATCTGAGTATCTAACAAGTAATGAGTGGGCCAATACAAGCTGATAAATACATACAATGAAAAATTGCACTACTCTAGCCAAATTGTGGTGTTTGTCCTATTGGGCTATAGATGATTTTGAAGTAAAATCAGACAGGCATGGCAAATCAACTTGCTGTATGATTTCGCTCCTATTTGGAATCTAACACTGCTGACCTAAGGGATGACAGGAATAGAATGGCGGTTTTACTCTAAACTCACATTCTTTCCCAGGCTGGTCTCAAAAATCATCATTTTCCTGTCTTATCAACCTCTAAATTTAGTCATACAGGAGAGGGTCAGAAGATTCAATTCTGGGTAATAAAGTCTGATTTGCTATTGCACATCAGAGTATGTGGCTAGAAACAATGATGACCAATATCCTCAATGTGGGAAAAAAATTGAATGTTTGTTCATACAAAATCCCAATTGAGCAAATATATGTATTTATTTAATTTAAACTTTGTTAAATATAGATATGTCCATAGACATAACAGTATGGCTTCCTCAGTTTTATGTGTTTGTTATATTTTATTTAAATAAACCTACGAGATGGTAGGCCATGTCCCAAATGCCGGTTGGTCCTTACAATTCATGCATTTGGGTGGAATTCATTTCTGGTTATGATGAATATGAATGGCTTATATAATTATAAATTATGTAAAATTATGGTTCGCATGTAACCTCTAGCACCATGTCATAAAATATATTATACTTTGCTCTCTGCTCTTTTTATTCCTAAGCCTGTGTTAAGTCAACTCCTGTGTCATAAAGACTGCCATCACAGTCTATTTTGGCTTCTGTGACAAAATTCCAAATAATGAGAGATTCACAGCCAACACATTTATTGCTGTTTGGAGTCTGGGATGTTTGAGTTCAAGTTCCTGACAGATTTAGCTTCTTTCTCATAGCCATCTGCCATCTCACTGTATCTCACATGTCGGAAAGGACAGCAGTGGGAAGGCATCTTCCAGAAATGGTATTTAAAAGGGTGCATATTCTGTTATGAGGACTATGCCATCATAGTACAATTATGCCAAACATGCTGTCTGAGTTAAATCATGGTGGAGGTATATTATTCAGTTTCCTAGAGGAGTAGATCCAAGAGTATAAAGAACATATAATGGGTGTATGTGTATATATGTATGTATATATATCATTCTTTGGAATTTTGTTACAGAAGCCAAAATAGACTGTGATACCAGTCTTTCTGATATGGCAGTTGACTTATCAGGCTTAGGAATGAAAAGAGCATATATCCATTTCTCTCTCTCTCTCTCTCTCTCTCTCTCTCTCTCTCTGTCTCTCTGTCTGTCTCTGTCTCTGTCTCTCTCTGTCTGTCTGTCTGTCTGTCTCTCTCTCTCTCTCTCTCTCTCTCTCTCTGTGTGTGTGTGTGTGTCTGTATTAGTCACTAGTTGCCTATAGTCCTGTATTGATGGCTTCATGCTTCGCACACACACAAACACACACACACACACACACACACACACACACACACACACACACACACACTGAGAGGGAGAGGGAGAGAGAGACAGACAGACAGACAGGCAGACAGACAGACAGATTAGATTGTTCTACACACTAAGGTTCTGGGTAGTCCAATAATGGCTTTCTTCCTTTTGAATAGGGTGAAAATCATCATTGGATCTTCTATACCACAGTTAATTTTCCCTTTCCCAGCAGTCCTTCATCACCTGTAGTTCCATATCGGTGGCTCCATGCTTCAGACTGAGTAGAAGGAGAGAGAAGAAGGAATAGGACTACTTATTCCTTACATCCCTTCCTATATACCCAGCCATTCAGGCATCCGAAGAAGGGATTTGGAAGACACAGTTATCTACCACATTGAGAATCAGACAATTATCATTAAGAGGTGTGCCATGCTGGAAAAATGCAAAAAGCAAAAGCAAAAACAAAAACAAAACAAAAAACCATTCCCAGCTCTTACTCAAATAAATGTGGGTAGAAGTCTAAGTTTCCTTCAATGTCCGCAGCCTGTGAGCAGAGACTCACCAAGAGTCCATTAACAGCTCAGCTGGCATCAGTATGAATGTGAGGTGAGACTGAAATACAAAGATTAATAGGCCAGGATACAGAAAACTACAGAACAAATCCCACGGAAACCAAAAACATAACATGTAATATTTTAGGGCATGTATACATTATTATTAATAAAGTCATATTTTTATTATTATTTTGTGATGGAGAAAAGTATCTTTTCTCCCACATTTTTCATATGCCAGTTTATTCTTCGTATTGCTTAGAGAATCAGCCATTCTTAAAACTTGTGAAGTTAGCTTCCAGCTTATCCCTTAGTAGTTCAACCTGTCACCTATTGTTTCAAGTCACCCATTGTCTGCAGTTACATTTCACAGGAAGGTGGCTAAAGCAAAGAGAGTGGCCACCTAGTGTGGCCTCCTTGATACCCATGTTGCCTTTCCTCAAGTGATTACAACAGTAATTCCAGGTAAATGCTAGCTCTTTTCTAGAGTTATGGTCTAAGAAATTTCAACCATCATCCTATAGTAAGAGCTGTCTAATTAGAAGCTAAGGTCATTTATTCTGACTTTCCAAACATAAAACTCAAATTTAGACAAATCTACCCCTGCTAGGTATACTTTCTATCCATTTAAATTGTTTACTTATACCCACCCCTTCTTTCCAGAAATTGACCATATTAAACTTTGCCTTAACTTCATCTGCCTATATCTTGTTCTTTACTCGTGGCTTACCAACACACCTACTACATGAAAAACAACAACCAGAGAAGCACAATACACTTTTGCAATATTCCATAAGTCACGTTTGGAGGGGTTTTTCCCCTTTGAAGAAATAGAACTTTCTTGTTTCTTTCCCATGAGTAATCAAGTTTTAATCTAGGTTCCATGACAGTAACTTTCTTTGCCAATGTGTCAGGACACTGCTTTATGGCCAAGTTCTTGGCACATTTCACATTCTCTTTCAGGGTTCTTTCGTTTTTCCTCTTTGTCTAGTGAACGGCACGATGGTCATGGGTACACTCTGTGAATCATTTTTGTAGTTAACTTGGCATTCAACATATTGGTTTACACCAAGATTTAATTTACAAGATTGTTCATTGCAAGAACTATCATAGCTTACCTCAGTTTTCACTCGATTGTGTTCCTGGAACTATTTAGGATCAGGGTATTTGGCAAAAGAAAGTTTAATGCACCAACTTGTTAGCTTTTGTTTAACTTTCAAAAATATTCGCTTATTTTGTAGTATGTATAAAATATTAATACAGATGGTATTTAAATCTATGGGATTGGGAGAAATCTAAAAAAAAAAAAACTGGATGGATAAAAAGCGAAATAAAAGAAGACACCAATGAAGTTCTGAAACTTCCTCCCTTTACTGGTGTATAGAAAGAAAAGCCACGAATAAGAACAGGAAGAGGTCTTTGAGGAAAAGGAAAATCAGAGAAGTGGGGCAAAATGAATTTTAAAGGACAAGAAGCTGCAGGAAAGGAGAAAGGACAATTGTGTCTAAGATGAGTGAAATACAGTTAAAACGCACATTGAAAAATAAACATTGGATTTGGTTAAATAAAGACCATGAATGCCCTTGACATTGTAGAGTCAGTAGCTATTATCAAATATGAAATGAACTGAAAGAATTTTAAAAAGTATATATCTTTAATATGCTTAATTCCTTCTCTTTATTTTTTTAGGAAATAGAACAGATTATTCAAGTAAGTGATTGGCAGTGAAGTTTAGATGCTATACTGTTCTGCTATGTTGTGGATTTTTGTTTCTTTTAGTTTACTGTTACCAAATGTGAATGGTTGTCAATGTTAGTTAATTGTCTAACTGCTAATAGCACAGTTCTAATAGAGATGGGAACAAAATAAAAATAAGAGAATTTGGGTCAGGAGAACTTATGCAGAAGTTGAACATTTATAGAAGGCAGAATTTTTCATCCATCTTAACAGGAAATAAAGCAAATGTATTACCACTGAGAAAGGAGAGAGGGAGTAGAAAGAATTTCTTTGACACATTTTAAATTTTCTTTTAGAGCAGAAATTGAGGCTAATGAGCTGGCTTAGCAAATAAAATTACGTGCTACCAAGCCTGACAGCCTGAGTTCAATCTCTGGAAACCACATGTTGGGAGAAGAAAACTAATCCCTCTAATTGTGTTCTTTGACTTCCACTCCTCATATACATTCACACACACACACACACACACACACACACACACACACACACACACACACACATGCACCTTGGAATTGTATACTCTTTTATCCAATATCTCATAATTACCGCATTTTGCTTGTAAGAACTTGTGTCAATCCACTTGCCCTCAGTTCTTCCTGTGGTTGTACAAGTATAGCCTTGCATGCTTCAAAAAGAATCTGTCTACTTTCTTCCTCCATACCCAGGAGTCAATTCATTAATGAGTCTCTTTGAATTTATCTCCAAATGATGCTCAGAGATAATTGTCTGCTTGGATGGTCTTATGGACCACAAGCTAGCCTTGAACTTATCATGCAGCTGAGGCTGACCTTGATTTCCTAATTCTTTAACCCTTCTGTGTATGATGGATTGTACATGATGGATTACACATGATGGATTGTAGTCATGAACCACTGTGTCCCACTTGTGCTCTGAAATTGATCCATTTTGTTCTAGAGCTCCTCTTTTGCTGTGGACCTGGCATTTCATTTCTTGTATAGAAGCTTTCTCATGGGTATCTCTCTTCACTTTTCAAACCAAACAACATCTAAGAACCAGATAATCACTTGTAGAATAATTAAATCAATTATTACTGTAAATTCTAATATCTTTAAAATGTGATTGAAATTCCTTACTCTAGTTTGCAAAGTTTCTGTCATTTCTTTGGTTGGCTCATTTCATGATTTACTCAATATACTTCAAGAGTAAACACTTTCATTGTATATCTGGTCTTTTTTTTAATGTTTATGAGGATTTTATTTACTATGTCTTAGAATATCCTTTTCCCTGGTTCTTAATGGTAATACATTCTACTCTTAAAATACCCAAAAATCGATGGTGCTCTTAGGAATACAAGTTTTAAGGGGTTGTATATACCGGGAAACAGGAGTTTTGTAACAAGTTGAAAACAGGCAAATTCAAAAACAATAACAATGTCTAGAAGCAGGTGATGATGTCAGGTAATTGAAACAAAGGAAAAGAATCATTTTCATATCAACACATGCTAATGTGTACTTGAAATGTTTACTCTCTCTTAGAGTGCTAATTTTTCAATCATGAAGTCAGGTTCTATACAACAGTTTTTACTGTGCACTTACTATCCCTTTAGTATTTGATTTATACTATATGTTCAAGTTATAATTATATGAAACCCAGTGATAGGCTTCCCGAGTACCTAATGATTTATAAAACATCTTGACTCTGCTCTTTATAAATGTAAAGTCTTCTCATAGCCAACATTTTTTAAAGAAAAATTTTAATTAGAAAACAGTAAAAAACAGTCAAAACTTTGAAAAAATTCCGTATCAAATTAAAGAGACAATAACGCTGTGGGCTAACAATATGTGATAAATCATGGAATAGCAATTACCATGGTGCCTTATTGCTTTAAATCTATTTTCTTTGTGCTTTGAATGACTAATTTTTCATGAGTTATATCTTTAAAACCATTCAGTATGGCAATATTTTAATATTTAAGTGTTTTAAAAACATATTTTGACTAATTAATGTTCTAGCAGATAAAGAATTTTTCAATACAGTTTAAAATAAAGTATAATTACATCAATTTCTTCTTTTCCTTTCATTCATCAGTCTGTCCAATTTCCCCTTTAATTGATAGCTTCCTTTTTTCAGTGATTATTGTTTTACACACACACATACACACACACACACACACAAACACACATATATATTAAGGAATACATAAATACAAACTGATGAGTCTGTTTTGTTGTTTGTATGCATATAGTTTCAGGTTTGAACATCTTGAATGGAGTAACGGGTTTGAGGGCTGATATATGGGAAACGCTAATTCTCTTTTCTCAGTAGTTATTGGTTACCCATGGTTCTTTGTTTAGAGGTGTGACCCACTGAGACTTTTCCATACGCCTATGCTTACTGATATTGTCATTGTCAGATCTTGTTTATGCAGCCAATTCTAGGATAGATGGTTTCACAAAAGACTTCATGGCTCTTTTAACATCCTCGGTGCCTCAGCTATATAGGTGCAGAAACTGTCCCATAGATGTTTCCCTTGGGTATTGTTTTCCAAGGATCCCCTGACCTCTGTACTGTGTCCAGAGGTGATTTCTGTAGTGGTTTCCCCTTGCTTTATAGAGACACTACTTTGATGAGGTGTGGTAGCTCTGCTTATTCGTGGGCATAAAGACAACATTTAGAATGTAGTAAGGGGTTCTGCTGGTCTGGCAAAGTAGTAGTAGTAGGAGATTCTTTTCTAAGGTGCATGATTTCGCTAATCACAGGAAGTTGACCGTGTTCCTAATACCAGATATGATTTTTTCTCCTATTGAGTAGGCCTTAAGTCCATCTAGACAGCATTTGGTTATCACCAACATATGAGGGATACCTTCATGGATATCTTACTATTTTATATAATGTTCTAAATTATCTGTGTTTAGCTTCTTTTATAATTACTAAATGGAATGTTAAATATAAACTATCAGATTGGATCAATTTAGCTCATCATTGCCACAGATGGATAGGACTGTGAATTGCTTCCCCTATTGGCAGATTGCATAGCACCTCTGGTACTGAAAGCTAGGCCACAGAAAGGAAGTTCTCAGGTTAGATTCAGCTCTTAACATCTGAGCACTCTGTTCTAAGTGTGAAGTATTGCAGCCAATCAGGATTTATCTTCAACTTCTGAAATGCGACTAAGGGTAGCAGGAATAGCTTATATTATTTCAGGAGTCACTTGGAATACCTTCAACAACTATTTTTTTTTAAAGCAGTCTTCAAAACATAAGAACGCTTCTCCTTCATAAATCCAGCAAAGAAAAAGAGAGACACTCATATCCATAGAAAAATAGCACTTGGTAAATGAATAAGAATCAGATTCAGCTCTCAGTTATCTTCATCACTTTGATGAAGTAGTTCTGAGACATTGGATGGGAGATAGATGAAGTGAAGAAAAGCACTTCAATGACAAAGACCCATATCTCAGGGGCTGAGAGCAGGAGAAAGTTAGGAGTCACATTACATGCAGGAGTTCATGGTAAATATAATAGATATTAATGATGTAATTAGCACTATATTATAAATATTTAAAATACAAATTCACTCAAAGTTGATGACAAAAATTAAGGAAAACAAGAATATAACATCTAAAATAAATAATATTGAGAAAATAAAATATTATCATGGTTAAATCTAATAACTACTTGCTTAATTAGTATTATGCTTCAAAAGTTTTAGACTCTCTCTCTCTCTGCACAATGTCTGGCCATGGGACTCTGCACTGCTCCTATCTGCTAGCAGAGAAAGCCTCTCCAATGATGATTGGACAGGCACTGATCAGTGAATCATAGAATATATCATTAGGAATCATTTCAGTGTTTATTTTTAGTTGTGTTTGGTTCTACATCATGCCTCTGGGCTATTCAGTCTGGTTTCTGACCACCTAGGCAGTATCTGGAAAAGGTCTCTATCTTGTGGGCCTCAAGTCGAACCAGACATTGGTTGTTAGCTTGGTGCTTCTGTGGAAGTCTTAGCAATGGGAGTTGATGTGTCTCTGACTCTTCTCCCTCTCTCTCTCTCTCTCTCTCTCTCTCTCTCTCTCTCTCTCTCTCTCTCTCTCTCTCTCTCTCTCTCCTTTCAACTTTTCAACTTAACTTACTTAATTAACCTGAAACACTGCTCCCCCCCAGGTTCCTTCCACACAGAATCCCTCCCCAAACTTCTCCTCCCCTGCTCCTTTGAGAGGTTGCCTCTTCCACTCCCTTTACCCTGGCACATCATGTCTCTGCCAAATTAGCTGCATCCTTTCCCACTGAGGCCAGACAAGGTATCCGTGAAGACTAAGCTGCCTGTCGGATACATATGTACCAGGGCCTCACCCTTGTAAGTCCATTGGTTGGTGGCTCAGACTTTGAGAGTTCTCAGGTGTCCAGGTTTCTTCACTCTGTTGGTCTTCCTGTAGGGTGCCCTACATCATTTCAGGACCTACAAACCTTCCCCCCAATAAGTGTTCCAGGCCTCCATCTAATGTTTGGCTGTGTGTATCTGCATCACTTTTGAGTAGAGCCTCTCAGAGGACAATTATACTAGGCATCTGTCTGCAAATATAACATAGTATCATTAATAGTGTCATGGATTGATGCTTATCCATGGGATAGATTTCAAGTTATCCCTCCAATGGGGGTCCTATCTAACCACAGTAGGTGGCCTCTTCTAGTTCTATGTCCCCACTGTTAGGCATCTCAGGTAAGGTCATGCATAATGACTCCTGGAAGTCTTTCCTAAACCAGGTCTTTGGGACTTTCTAGACATTCTCTCTTCTCTCCACCCCCAGCAACTGCAGATTTATTTCTATTCATTCTCCTGGTCTCTCCTAGCACCTGATGCTGCTTTCCCCTTCCCCTTCCCTTCTCTCTCCCACCCAGTTCCCTCCATCCACTGGCCTCCTATGACTATTTTGTTTCCCCTTCTAGGTATGATTCAAGTATCCTTTGGGTCTGTGAGGGTATATCATGTGTATTCTGTACTTTTTGACTAATATCAACTTATCACTGAGTACAAACAATGCATGTCCTTTTGTGTCTGTGTACTTCATTCAAGATGATATTTTCTAGTTCCAATCTTTTACCAGCAAATCATGGTGTCCTTGCTTTTAATAGCTGAGTGGTATTCAATTGTGTAAATGAAGTACGTTTTCCTTATCCATTCTTTAGTTGAGGGACATCTGGTTGAACATAGTGGAGCACTTGTCCCTGTGATGTAGTGGAGTGCCCAGGAGTAGTATAGCCGTGTCTTCAGGTAGAACTATTTGCAATTTTCTCGAAAGCTGCCAAGTTGATTTTTAGAGTAGTTGTGTACGTTTGTAACCCCATCAGCAATGGAAGAGTGTTCCCTTTTCTCCACATCCCCACCAGCATGTGCTCTTCCTTGAGTTTTTGACCTTAACCTCTCTGATTGGTACAAGGTGGAATCTCAGGGTAGTTTTGATTTGCATTTCCTTGATGACATTTCATTTATTGCTTCTCCATATGAGACTCCTCTGCTGAGAATTCTCAGTTTAGTTCTATACTCCATTTTTAAATTTTGTTACTTGCTTTGCTAGAGTTTTCTTGAGTTCTTTATATATTTTGGATATTAGCTCTCTGTAGAGTGTAGGGTTAGTGAAGATCTCAATTTGTTGGCTGCCATTTTGTTCCCTTGACAGTGTCCTTTGCCTCCTGGAAGCTGTCCAGTTTCATGAGGTCTTGTTTATTAATTGTTGATTTTAGTGCCTGAGCTGTTGGTGCTCTGTTCAGGAAACTCTCTCCTATACCGATGTGTTCAAGGCTAATTCCTACTTTCTCTTCTATTAGATTTAGTGTATCAGGTTTTATGATGTGTTCCTCGATCCACTTCAGTTTGGGTTTTGAACAGGGCAATAAATATGGACCTACTTGCATTCTTTTACATGCACACATCCAGTTAGACCAGCACTATTTATTGAAGATGCTGTCTTTTTTTCCATTGTATAAGTTTGGCCTCTTTATCAAAATCAAGTGTCACACACACACACACACACACACACACACACACACACACACACACACACTGACGCGCACGCGCACATATATCTGGGTCTTTGATTCTATTCCATTGATCAACTTGTCTGTTTCTGTAACAGTACCATGCAGTTTTATCATTATTGCTCTATACTACACCGTGAGGCCAGGGATGGTGTTCACCCAGCAGTCCTTTTATTGTTCATGATTGTTTTTGCTTGCTCTTGAAACTCTTTTCTCCTATAGGGTTGCCTCATCCCACCAAAATAGTGAGGATTTGCCTTGTCTTATTGTATCATGTTTGCCATTTTTGGTTGTTGTGTCTTGGAGCCTTACAATTCTCTGAAGGAAAATGAAAAGGAAGGGAATCTGGGGGTGATGGGAGGTGGGGGAGAACTGAGAAGAATGGAGGGAGGGGAGGTATTGTGTGAGAGCACATTATATTGCAAATAAAAACATTTGAAAATTCCAATTAATCATAGCCATTTTGAAAACATTGAGGGCTGGAGAGATGGCTCAGTGGTTAAGAGCACTGGCTGCTCTTCCAGAGGTTCTGAGTTCAATTCCCAGCAACCACATGGTGGCTCTCAATGGGATTGAATGCCCTCTTCTGATATTTCTGAAGACAGCTACAATGTTACTGATGTACATTAAATAAATATTTAAAAAAGAAAAGAAAACAAGTAAACATTGAAATCTGTTCAAATATACATAAATATGCACATATACATAAATAAATACATAGATTACCATTCATATCTCTTGCACAATCAATCATTTAGCTACTTAACAAACATTTTCTGGTACTGTTTTTTCAATGGACACAGATAGCTTTAAGGTAGGAAATATTTTACAGTATTTGTAATCAAATTATTCCATAAATATTGAATAACATATTTCTAATGTGTTATGTCTATGTGAATAACATAATTTAATGCTGAAGAATAGTACATAGAGGAATTTAAGAGCAACCACTTTCACATAATGCAGAAAATCCATTTTTTGGTAGAAGCATCTTGGCATACAGCCTTAGGTTCTGGTCCTTATGACCTGTCTAGCCTTAATGATCCACTCTCTTTAAGCTTAACATTGAGTATCTGTACATATATCTCAACTGTCCTTTGGCTCTGGATAAATTTTCTGTTTATGAAATCATCCACCCTTTTCCACTTACCATGTAGATCCCTTTTCATTCTAAAGGATTTAAATTTTGGGTCAAAACCCACTCTTTTCCCTGCAACAAGCTTATTTACCTGGATTTCTCCTCTCACTCAGGTTAGCAGTAAGACTAGATGTTCCTTTAAGATTTAGTTAACATATATGTTAACATATAAGAAACAGTGTTTGTTGTGTTTCTGTGTCTGCATCTCTCCCAATGGTTTTTGTATGTCTGTGATTACAAATCCCATATTCCTTTCTCATATAATATGAATCTCCCAGTCTTATATGTCTTCAAAGGATGGATTCCAAAATAAAGTCACAGTTATATTAACTGGGATTTAGTAATTCAAATATATAGTAATTCAAATAATATGATTCAAGTCATGTAGTACATAATGTAAGAAATGCCCTGTATTATGTCAATATATTAACACACTGGACCTAACAGAGAAATCAGAATTAGTATAGTTTTTAAATTAATCAGTTGGAAAATAATGCCTACAGGAAAAAGTAGGACAGGCATTTACCAGTTTGTAATCTAAATAAATAATTCTGTTCATGAAGACCTGGATTTTTTTTTATAAAATAAATACCATAGTAAAAGTTTTAAGAAGCCAATATTCTCTACTTAATTCAAATACATACTAAACATAATTAAGTTCGTCTCTATTTAATGTTCTGTATGCTACTTGCATCTCTATGGGTAAGTGTTTCCTTAATTTGGGGACGTATCCTTCTATTCTTGTTGAAAATCTGGTCTAGGCCATTGACCTAGAATCCTCTTTAATCTATGCTGCTGATCTATAGAACTTGTCTTTCTATGATGTCCTGTTCCTACATGTTTATTTCCTGTGATTTATCATTATTTTGTATTTTTTGATGCCTGGTTCAATTCTTTACTGCATATTCTAGTTCTGGTGTTCTTTCTTCTACTTGATATATTAAGTTTACGAGGCTTTCTTCTTGAATTTTCTAGTTGATTTAGTAAGCTATTAAATTCCAATTATTTCAGCTTGGATTCTCTCCAATTTTTCCAATCTCTTTCCTGAATTATAAGCCCAAATCCTCAATCATCCTCTCCATTTTGTATTTTCTTGGGCAGCACTCAGGATTTTATTGTTATTCTCTTATGTTCAGTGAGTTATATCAGGATCAAATGATCAACCAAAAGTTATGTACATCCAAACAACACTAAAGGAAGTGAATAGATAGTGTTCGTCTAGTTATGCTTATGTATTCATGCAACAACAATCATAAAAAGAAATCCAGGAATGTGAGAAAAATTATTGAGAAACTTGGGAGGGTATTGATAGAGAGGACACAGAAGGGATAGATATAGGAAAGGGGAAAGAGAAACATAATTATATTTTACTAAAATCTAAAAGTAAAATATAACATGAAACATAAAATAATAAAGGATTTAGTTCTAAAATAGCAACTACAAAACCCATGTTTTTATTACATTATTACTCTATATACTTTTCAGTTTTTAAAATTTGTTGCTAATACTAGACATATTATGGCACAAATTACTTAAGAAAACGTAGCCATGCTTATTAAAATAAAAAGCATTCTAGAAAATTAACTTATAAACATATTATTTATGCAACTTAAAATATACCACGAAGACTAAAATTTGATTTTTCAAAGTCTATGAGTTATAGACATTAAAGTTGTGATTTGTCATGAGGTGCAGTTTAAGAGGTTAATAAGTTAATGGTGATTTATAATAATGTAGAAAATTAAATTTGATAGTAGAAAAATATAAATAAATAAATACAGAAAACAAATGTTATAGAAACATATAGAAAGAAGTTGATCTTTTCATTAACATTAACACTTGGTGTAGTGGCTATTCCTGGTTGTCAACTTGACTACATCTGGAATGAACAACAATCCAGAATTAGCAGGTTCACTTGTGATCCTGATCTTGAGGATGGGAGATACAAGTTTCTGTCCTGGATCTTGAAGCATAGTGGTTATGAATCCCAGGAGACTAAGGCAAGGAGATCTCTGAGTTCAAGGTCATCTGGGTTGAAGCAAGTCCCAGATCCAGGCATGGTGACTCACACCTTTAATCTGGGACACACCTTCTGCTGGAGACCTAAGTAAGGACATTGGAAGAAGGAAGAATCTCTCTTCTCTGCCTTCCTGCCTTGTGGGACTAAACAACTGCTAGATCCTTGAACTTCCATTCACAGCTGCTGCTCACCATTCTTGGGGAGTTGGACTGCAGACCGTAAGTCACCAACAAATTCCCTGACTATCTAGAGACTACCCATATGTTCTGTGACTCTAGAGAACACTGACTAATATACTTAGCATGGGGAATTTAGTGAATCCAGAAAAAAATACTTTGTGAAAAACATTTTTAACATTGTGTGACTAGCTTTGCAATGGCTGCACATATTGTCTCTGATGGGTTTTGTACTTCTCTAGGATAGAAACAAGGCCAAGCTTTTCTTTCTACTGAACCATGGCACTCTAGTGGAGGGGAAAGGATGTAGAGAATGTTTTCATATGGAGATTTTATTTTATTTTGATTTTATTTTGTGAATATAGACACCCATGCTGTGTTGCCTAGCCTGGTCTTGAAGTCCTTGGCTCAAGTGACTATCTTCTCAAGTAGTTAGAACTACAAGCTGCAAGAAAGATACCATGCCTGGTTAGATTCGTTGGTATGGTAAAGTGGTAGTAGTAGATCCCACAAGGTAGAGACTGCACCCAGGGCCTCATACATGCTAGGCAGATATTCTACAAGTAATCTACACTTCTATTTGTGTGTGTGTGTGTGTGTGTGTGTGTGTGTGTGTGTTATTTTATTTTTAATGGATTTTTTTTAACATTTCAAATGTTATCTCCTTTCCCCATTTCCCATCCATAACCCCCCTATCCTATCCTCCCTCACCCTTCTTCTATGAGGGTGTTCCCCCACACATCCACACACCCCTTTCTGATTCCCGCCCCGACATTCCCCTACGCTGTGGGGGTAGCCTTGGCAAGATCAAAGGCTTCTCCTCCAATTGGTGCCCAACAAGGTCATCCTCTACTACATATGCAGATGAAGTCATGAGTCTAACCATGTGTACTCTTCAGACAGTGGTTTAGTCCCTGGGAGCTCTGGTTGGTTGGTATTGTTGTTCTTATGGGATTGCTAACCCTTTCAACTCCTTCAGTCCCTGCCCTAACTCCTCCATTGGGAATCCTGTTTTCAGTTCAATGGTTGGCTCAAGCATCCGCCTCTGTATTTGTCATGCTCTGGCAGAGCCTGTCAGGAGACAGCTGTATCAGGCTCCTGTCAACAAGCACCTTTTCACATCAACAATATTGTCTAGGTTTGGTGGCTGCATATGGACTGGATCCCCAGGTGGGGCAGTCTCTGGATGGCCTTTCTTTAGTGTCTGCTCCAAACTTTGTCTCCATATTTCCTTCTATAAATATTCTTGTTCTCCCTTCTAAGAAGGACCAAAGCTTCCACACTTTGTCCCTTTCTTCTTGAGCTTCATGTGGTCTGTGGATTGTATCTTGGGTAATTTGAGTTTTGTGGCTAATATCTATTTATCAGTGAATACATACCATGTGTGGCTTGTTTGTTTTTTTTTGTTGTTGTTGTTTGTTTGTTTTTTTGTTTTTTGTTTTATTTTTGTGATTGGGTTAACTCACTCAGGATGGTATTTTCTAGTTCCATCCATTTGCCTAAGAAATTCATAAAGTCATTTTTTTTAAATCATTGAATAGTACTCTATTGTGTATATGGGCCACATTTTCTGTATCCATTCTTCTGTTGAGGGACATCTGGGTTGTTTCTAGCTTCTTAGGCTTTTTGCTGTTTTGTTTTGTTTTGCTTTTGTGTTTATGTTATTCCTAATGAATTTGAGAATTGCTCTTTCTAACACTGTGAAGAATTGAGTTGGAATTTTGATGGGGATTGCATTGAATCTGTAGATTGCTTTTGGTATGATGGCCATTTTTACTAAATTAATCCTGCCAATCCATGAGCATGAGAGATCTTTCAGAGATCTTCTTCAATTTCTTTCTTCTGGGATTTGAAGTTTTTGTCATACATATCTTTCACTTGCTTAATTAGAGTCACACCAAGATATTTTATATTGTTTGTGACTATTGTAAAGGGCGTTGTTTTGTTAATTTCGTTCTCAGCCCTTTTAAACTTTGAATAGAAGAAGGCTACTGATTTGTTTGAGTTAATTTTATATCCAGCCACTTTGTTGAAGTTGTTTATCAGATGTAGGCACTCTCTGGTAGTATTTTTGGGATCGCTTATGTATACTATCATACCATGTGCAAATAGTGATATCTTGACTTCCTATTCTCTTTTTGTTGTCTAATTGCTCTGGCTAGGACTTCCGGTACTATATTGAATAGGTAGGGAGAGAGTGCAGGCCTTGTCTTGTCTCTGATATTCATGGAACTGCTTTGAGTTTATCTTCATTTAATTTGATATTGGCTATTGCTTTGCTGTATATTGCTTTTATTTTTTTTAGGCATGCATCTTGAATTCCCAATCTTTCCAATACTTTTAACATGAGTGGGTGCTGTAATTTTTCAAAGTGACTTTTCAGCATCTAATGAGATGATCATGTGTTTTTTTTTTCCTTTGAGTTTGTTTATATAGTGGATTGCACTGATGGATTTCCATATATTGAACCATCCCTGCATTCCTAGGATGAAGTCTACTTGATCATGTAGGCTGATTGTTATCATGCGTTCTTGGATTCAGTTTGCTAGAATTTTATTGAGTATTTTTCATCAATATTCATAAGGGAAATTGGTCTGTAGTTCACTTTGTTGGGCCTTTGTGTGGCTTAGGTATCAGAATAACTGTGGCTTCGAGAAAGAATTGGGTAGTGTTCCTTCTGTTTCTATTTTATGTAATTGTTTGAGAAGTATTGCTATTAGGTCTTCTTTGAAGGTCTGATAGAATTCTGCACTAAAACCATCTGGCCATCTGGCCCTTTTTTTTTTTTTTTTTTTTTTTTGGTTGGGAAGTGTCTAATGACTCCTTCTATTTCCTTGGGGGGGTTATGGAGCTGTTTAGATGGCTTATTTGATCTTGATTTAGCTTTGGTATCTGATATCTGTCTAGGAAATCATCCATTTCATCCAGGTTTTCCAGTTTTGTTAAGTATAGACTTTTGTAGTTGGATCTGGTTATTTTTTAAACTTCCTCAGTTTCTGTTGTTATGTCTATGTTTTCATTCCTGATTTTGTTAATTTGGATACTGTTTTGGTGTCCTCTGGTTAATGTGGCTAACTTGTTGATTTTCTCAAAGAACCAGCCCCTGGTTTTGTTGATTCTTTGTACAGTACTTTTAGTTTCTACTTTGACTTCAGCCCTGAGTTTGATTATTTCCTGCAGTCTACTCCTCTCGGATGTATTTCCTTCTTTTTGTTCTAGAGATTTCAGAAGTGCTGTTAAGCTGCTAGTATATGATCTTTACAATTTAATTATGGAGGCACTCAAAGCTATGAGTTTTCCTCTTAGCACTGCTTTCATTGTGTCCCATATGTTTGGATATATTGTGCCTTCATTTTCATTGAATTAAAAAAGTCTTTATTTTCTTTATTTCTTCCCTGACCAAGTTATCATTGAGTAAAAATAGTTTTTCAGCTTTTGTGTATGTGGGCTTTCTGTTGTTTTTGTTGCTATTGAAGACCAGCCTTAGTCAGTGGTGTTCTGATAGGAGACATGGGGTTAATTCAATGTTCTTGTATATGTTGTTTTTGTCTGAGTACATGGTTGATTTTGGAGAAAGTACCATGAGTTGCTGAGAAAAAGTTGCATTCTTTTTGTTTTAGGGTAAAATGTTCTATAGATATCAGTTAAATCTATTTGGTTTGTAACTTCTTTTCGTTTCACAGTGTCTCTGTTTAGTTTCTGTTTCCATGATCTGTTGATTGGTGATAGTGGGGTGTTGAAATCTCCTACTATTATTGTGTATGCACTGTGTGCTTTGCCCTTTAGTAACATTTCTTTTACAAATGTGGTTGCCCTTGAAGTTTGGGCATTGATGTTCAGAATTGAGAGTGCCTCTTGGTGGGGTTTTCCTTTGATGAATTTGTAGTGTCCTTCCTCATCTTTTTTGATAACTTTTGATTGAAAGTCTATTTTGTTGGATATTAGAATGGCTACTCCAGCTTGTTTCTTGGGATCATTTGTTTGGAAAAATTTTTTACCCTCTTTTTACTTTGAGGTAATGTGTACTTTTGACTCTGAGTTGTGTTTCTTATATGTATCAAAATGCTGGATGCTGTTTACATATCCAGTCTATCAGCCTATGTCTTTTTACTGGGGTGTTGAGTCCACTGATGTTGAGAGAGATTAGAGACCAATGATTGCTGCTTCATGATTTTTTTGTTTATTTTGTTTTTTTTTGTTGTTGTTGTTAGAGGTGAAATTATGTTTGTGTGTTTCTCTTCTTTTGGGTTTGTTGTGAAAAGATTAATTTCTTGCTTTTCTAGGGTGTAGTTGCCCTCTTTGTGTTGGACTTTTCCTTTTATTTTCCTCGGTAGGGCTAGATTTGTGGAAAGATCTTGTTTAAATTTGGATTTTTCTTGGAATACCTTGGTTTTTCCATCTATGTTAATTTCAAGTTTTGCTGGATATATTAGCCTGGGCTGAGGCTTTTGTTCTCTTAGGGTCTGTATGTCATCCGCTCAGGATTTTATTGCTTTTAGAGTCTCTGGTGAGAAGTCTGGTGTAATTCTGAGAGGTCTGCCTTTATATGTTACTTGACTTTTTTACATTACTCTTTTCAATATTCTTTCTTTGTTCTGGCATTTGGTGTTTTAGTTATTATGGGACAAGAGGAATTTCTTTGCTGGTACAATTTGTTTGGTATTCTGTAGGCTTCTTGTATGTTTATTGGCATTACTCTCTTTACATTAGGAATGTTTTCCTCTCTGCTTTTGTTGAAGATGTTTGCTTGCCCTTTGAGTTTGGAATCTTCACTCTTTTACAACAATTATTTTTGTGTTTCGTCTTTTCTTTTTGTCCTGGATTTCCTGGATGTTTTAGGTTAGGAGCTTTTTGGATTTTGCCTTTTCTTTGACTGTTATATCACTGTTTTCTGTGCTATCTTCTAAGCCTGAGATTCTCCCTTTTATCTCTTGTATTCTGTTGGTGATGCTTACTTCTGTGACTTCTGATCTTTTTCCTAGGTTTTCTATCTCCAGGGTTGTCACCCTTTGTTATTTCTTTACTGTTTCTATTTCTATTTTTAGATCCTGGATGATGTTGTTCAATTCCTTCACCTGTTTGGTTGTGTTTTCCTGTATTTCTTTAAGAAATTTATGAGTTTCCTCTTTAAGGGATCTAGTTTATTTGTGTTCTGTACTTTTTTAATTTATTTTTGTCTTTCTTAAAGTATTCTATCATCTTCATGAAATGAGAGGTTAGATTGGAATCTTGCTTTATAGATGTGTGGAGGTATCCAGGACTTGCTCTGATAGAAGAACTGTGTTCTGACATTGCCAAGTCAAATTGATTTCTGTTGCTTATGTTCTTGTACTTGCCTCTGGTTATCTCTAGTGTTATCTGGCCCCACCGTCTCTGACTGGGGTCTGTTTTTCCTGTGATGCTGTGACCCTGGATATATCAGAATACCTGGGGATTCGAGCTGAAATTGGGGTGTGTGCTGTATGGGTTTGGGTCCAACAGAAGAACTCTGGTCCCAGCACAGTTGGGAACTGGAAGGTGTGCAGGTCTCTGCTTGTTTGAGGAATCTGCTTCACCGGTCACAGGTATCCCATTATGTCAGGTATTGGAGTGGGGTTTTTGGTCTCACCTATGAACCAGGGTGTGTCAGAATACCTAGGGAGTTGAGACCCAACTGGTGTGTGGGCTGTGGGGAATCGGATTCCACACCAGGGTTCTGGTTCACCATTCTTTCTTTTCCACTACCTTTGGTAGGTGGTGGGCTACGAAAGGGGTAAAAGAGTTTAAGAATTATCATTAAAAATAGGTTTTGAAAAAACATAGTTACAGGTGGTACCCAACATAGCTTAGGAATAATGGATAACTCTGCTTTGAAGGTAGAGAAAAAAGCAGATTCTGAGTTTTTAGAAATCTTGCTTAAAGAGATTGGCACAATGGCAACTACCACAACTGGGTGGTGTCCTGTTAAGAATGGTGGACAGGCTTATAATGAATTGACCTGGCTACTGATAGAAATGTCAGATTTTAAGCATTTAAAAGAGGCAATAGTGATGTATGGTTTACATTCTTCCTTTATCAAAGAAATGCTAAATAACTGGGGTATACAGCTTAAGGCTATCCTGTAAGATTAGAACGGCTTGGTATTAGCTGTTCTAGAAGCTGGTCAACAATTTCAATGTTTTTCATGGTGGAGGCACAAAGCCACAAAACTATAGCAAATTTAGTTAGCAAGGGGAAGAAATGTTTCTAAAGACCACCTGCTTGATGAAGGGCATTATGCTGACTTACAAGAACAAATTCAATCTGATGATGGTGTGATTGAACAGGTACAATGTCCTGTTTTAAGACATTGTGCTTTAAGAGCTTGTGATTTGGTGAAAGAACCTGTGAAAAAAGTCCCGCTTACTTACTAAAATAATACAGGGTTCTGGAGAAGCCTTCACACAATTCTTATAGAGGTTGAGTTCAGCCGTGAATAGATCCATAACAAACCCTGAAACCACAGAGTCATTGATAGAAATTTAGGCTTTTGAGAATGCAAACACTGAATATAAGAGATAAATGAGACCATTATAAGCATATGGGGACCCTACAAATGAAATTTATAAGTGAAAAAACAGATATTGGTTTTCAGGTCTATAAATCCAATATCATAGGACAAATCATAGCTAGAAACATCAAGAATCAGAACACTTGATCTTTTAATTATGGTGAATCCTGTTATTTCCCAAGAAATTGTAAGGCTAAAAGATTCAGAGCTCAAAATAACAAATACATTGACTCAAGAATATGGCAATCATAGGAAAGAACAATCAGGTTCTGGTCACTATGAGCCACAAAGGCTTCTAGGGTATTGTAGCCACTTTGGAATGGGCAAACATTGGTCAACACACTGTTGTTCTAAGAAAAGGTTACACAAGAGGAAACCTCTTGCCATCAGAGAATGAACAGAGGGGCCTGTCACCTCAAGCTGTTTATTGATTTATTGTGCCTCTAGATATAATGAATGGGGATAGCAAAGAAGAAATAAAAAATTATGGCAAAGGTGAAAAGGGAGATGCAAATTGATGCAGAGGATAGAATTGCTCAACTGTTGTTTCCTTACATCAAGTACAATGCTGCTCCAATAGAAAGGACAGGGGCTTTTGGAAGTACTGAAAAATGTATATTCTGGCAAACAGTGATGGTACAAATGAATGGTGTTGACATAGAGCTAATGTTAGTATACTTTCCCCAACATCTTGGAATTCAGATTGGCCACTTCTGAAGACTTTCACACAATTTATAGGAATTAATAAGTTGTAATAAATAAGACAAAGTGTCTAATGGATTACATGTGTGGGACCAGAAGGGGAAACAGGGAAGTTAAGACCTTATGAGGCTGACATATCCACAAACTTATGGGGAATGAATCTTTTATAACAGGGTACTCAAGTTGATATTCCTACAATTCTATGGAAATCAAATGAAGAAATTAGAGCATTCCTCAGCTGTGAATTCTTTGTTTAGTTCTGAACCCCATTTTTTAATAGGGTTATTTGTCTCCCTGCGGTCTAACTTTTTGAGTTCTTTGTATATTTTGGATATAAGGCCTCTATCTGTTGTAGGATTGGTAAAGATCTTTTCCCAATCTGTTGGTTGCCGTTTTGTCCTAACCACAGTGTCCTTTGCCTTACAGAAGCTTTGCAGTTTTATGAGATCCTATTTGTCGATTTTTGATCTTAGAGCATAAGCCATTGGTGTTTTGTTCAGGAAATTTTTTCCAGGAGGCACCAACATTTCATAGTGATTTTTTGGAATTAACTTTGCTATTTATACAATTACAAAAGTCATCTGAAATAGAAATTATCCATTATATAGTACTCACAATTTCACTTGGTCCGTTAGCTCATAGAAATGAGGAAACTGACTGATTAGTAAAGGAAATGTTAGAAGCATCATTTTAATGGGAAAGGTTTAAAGAAAAGAATTTCCATCACTTGGCAACAAGCTAAAGAAATAATTTAAAAATGTGTCTACATGTTCTTTATACAACCAAACTCTTTACCTGCTGTAAGTAACCATCAGAGTACCAAAATAAATGACACCTGGCAGATTGGTGATTTCCATTTCGCAGAATTTGGAAAACAAAGGTATATACACCATAACATAAATGTACTAAGGGTTTCAGTGGGCAACTGCTTTAAGTTCTTTAAGATTTGAACAGGCTGATTGTGTAATTACACATTTACTGGAAATAATGGCAATTATGAAGATACCTACACAAATTAAAACTGACAATGCTCCCACACACATATTCAATGCATACCACACAATCCCACAGGACAAGCAATTATAGAAAGAGTCATTCATACCTTAAAAGAGATGCTTACTAAACAAAAAGGGAGAATGAAAACTCCAAGGGACAGACTAAATATTGTTTTGTTAACTCACAGTTTTCTTAATGTTGGTGAAAAAGAATCAACACCAGCTGAGAGGCACTGGGTGGAAAAAACTGAGGAACTAGGCCAACAAATATACTATGAAGATGCATTGACATTAGAGTGGAAACCTGCAATAGTCTTCAGATGGGGACATGGTTATCATTATGTACGGTCAGGGAATGAAAAAATGAATACCAACGAAACTAGCAAAGATTAGATCGGATCAACCAAACTTATAAAAATCAGACTCTCTTGTCACTGGCGACATGGATGTCTTCACCAAGCAAATAGCTCAAATAATTCACAGACTGTCTCTATTACTGTTTTCTCAAAAAATAAAAAAAAAGCCTGCATGCAAATCAATTTCAAAAGGGCTAGCCTAAGTGATAGATCACAAAGCAGTGGATAATATATAGACTGGACAGACAATACAGACTGGATAAACTCAGAGACTGGGCAATAAATGCTACAGCTACGTTAACACATTAATCTAAGCCAAATTTAAATAAGCTATGGGAGTTAATGTAAGCAGTCAATACTTTCTTGATTCAGTCATGATATATAGGTTTTTCATGTAATATGTTGACCATCTAATCTTCTATTCTACCTATCAATAGCTCCGTGTAAGTATTATCTATTTGTGGTCAATAATTTCACTGACTTTAATTAGTGTCAATGGCAAGATCAGTAGCTCTCCCCATTCTTCTATCTTATAACCAGCTTGTTATGCAAAAGGCTTTGGCTATTTCTGGCAGAACATGAGTCATGCCTAGATATATTGGAACCACTCTGGGAAGTTTCATTCTGGATCTTTGTGGCTTATCAATAACTGCTAAGGAAAATGTCTGTATTTACCTAAGGCTCTGGGCAGATGTCACAGTCAAAATGAAATAGTTCCCATAAGGCTAGGATCATCTTAATTTCCATATGTAAATTCTACTTTTTCCTATTCATGCATACTGAAATTGTCAGTGACCTTAGATGTGAGAGCACTTTGTAAATGATATTGGTAGAAGATAATTACAATGAGCCTCAGAAATGAGCATTATACTATCTTTCTCCTCCACAAATGGAAATTTGTGAAATTTGGAAAGCTATGGTGTGGCCAGGGTATAGTTAGACTGTGGTCTTCCTCCTTTCACACAATGTAGGTATCACAGCCAGTTAATTCTATTAATCTTTCCAAAAACAAAACAGCAACAACAAAAACAAAATTAAACTGAAAATTGATTTTTCTTGCTTAAGAATTTAGACTATACCCTGAAGAAAATTGAGATGGGTTATGAGAAATGTAGACAATGTTTAAGACCTTCTAAAAGAAAGATAGGTGCAGTTGGAGGTTGGAGAGCAGTTAACTCAGTGATTGTGACATTTAGACACTGGATACTTCCACTTGAGCTGGTCACATTTAAGGGTGGTGATCAGAGTTGAAATGCCCAATTAGTTGTCCTAGTAGTACTTTGAGAATTGCTAACTCTAACCACCTGAAGGTTTGTTCAATTTAATAATTCTTGGCCAAGAACTTGCTGTTCATTGCTTAATGTGCCCCACATTGGAATATATTAATGAAAATAGATTGTTGGACTCTGGACAGTAGTACATACAGCAGACAGGGGAAGAAATATTTGCTGTGAATTGAGCAATGGTAGCAGACTATCTTAGATTTAAAGGCTGGTGGAGAAGAAGGGTACTTCACGTTATCCTGAAGTCAGAAAGCACATGAAATCTTCACTGATCTGACGACTTTTTAAACAAAATAAATGGCTTTTATACTGTTGAGAAACTTGGTGATTAGACTACAGCCTAAATAACTTAGAATGAACTTTCATCATGATTTTAACTACACCTGCAAAGCCACTTTACCATTTCAGCTAACATTCCTAGGCACATTAAGTGGTGGGCATCTTTGGGGAAACATTTGGGGTATCAGACAAGCTAAGTTTCAGAGCACAAAATGCCTTCTCTAGAAAGGCAATATTGTGGTCTAATAGATGCCATCCATTCCCAAGGCTACTATGGCTTGCTGTCTTTACTATGGCAAACTGGGCTGCATAAAATGTGAAGAGTGGATAAGTGCCTTCAAATCCTGAAATAAAAGTTTTGAAAATGTTGTTTCTGTTGTTTCACATTTTGAAAATGTGTTTTAGCTAATAAATTTATATTTCGTCCCATGGTGGTCATCTCTTAGAAAGTTTGATGGAAAGTAATAAAATAATCTAATAACTATAAGCGAAGAGGAACTTTATTGAAATACTTTTTAGTGGTATGAAAAAGATAGCTCCAGGAAGAATTGCAAATGAGGCATGTGGTTAACAATAATAAACAATAAATAAACTCTGTGTACATTCTTCAAACTCATACACTGGATGTTTCCCCTATTTTGCCATATTATATTTACCCATTATTCATTCAAAATCACCATCACGTAGTACAGACATTTTTAGCTTTGAAGTAAGTTAACTCTAACCTTTCCCCTTTTTATTAGCTCACAGCTGGTATTTACCAGATGTAGCAGTCTACAATTGCATTCCATTTGTAGTCTATGGCTCGCTATGTCAAGTACTGGGCATGGTGTAAGCAAATTATCTGCCCAAGTACTCAAAGGTTAAAAAGAAATTTTAATTTTGATTGACAACTTGAGTTGGTGCCTGGATGTTCTAGGGAAAGAATCTATGACCTATGACTGTGTTTATTTTGGATGGTAGAAGAATTCAGTTACTTGCAGCTATAGGACTAGAGGTTTTACTTCCCTGCTGGCTGTCTGTTGATGCTGCTTAATAACTACTGAAGACTGCACATGCTGTCTCTCATATGGCCATTCAATTTGTAACTTGCAGTGGTAAATCTTCTGGACTAAGTCCGTCTTATGATTTTAATGTTTCTGTTTATTCTTCTACACAAAATAATCATAGGCCAAGGATGGGTAATCTCACTTTCTTAGCTGCTTTGGGCCTTAAGTCTTATGTGCCATCTCCTTTAATAGCAGCATTAAGATTTGTAACTAAGAAAATATACAAACAGCTGTAATTAGAAACCCTTTAAAATTTTTACCTGCAATCATATTTGCTTGACTGGCTTAATGTATGCATTTCAAAGATAGACTCACTTAGCTTAGGCTGATAACCAGTTCACCTTTAGAATAACCGAAGTTACAGTGCCTAGATTGGCAGTGCCTATTAGATTCTTTACAGGTGGGACACTTATTTGTTAAGGCTTCACTAATAGTTTATCATAGTATAGATTAAAGCAAGGATCTTGTGAAGGAATGAACAAATAAACGTATCCACAAGCATCATAGATATGGAAGCCTTTGTTGTCTGTCAAGAGGGCATGAGAAGGATAGTTAGTGAAAATAAGAAAGAAAAGAGAAAACACTCAATTCTGTAATAAAGCCTGTGATAGCTTTTCTTTTCAGGTTGTTTCTTTCTAGTTAAGTTGTTAGGATGAGTGAGACATAAAATAAACAGAGAAATAAATGCCCACCCGAAGCCCAGCAAGGTCATAGTAATTTAGTGTTTCTGTTGTAAGGTGAAGGAAGTGTTCTTCATGACATAAATGTAATAATGGACTATTGGCCTAAGTGGAACTTAAAAAATACAGACTGTGAAAAATGTATTTAGCCAGCCTTACTCAAGTGTTCTCTGGAGAAAGAACCATTCATGTTAATTAGAAAAGCTCAATGTGTACTGATATGAATTTGAACAATTTTAATTCAGACAGTCCCTGAAAATTCAAGTGGGTGCCTCCCCTTTGATCTCTGTACTCCTTGAACAATTATGAGACACAATTCTGAGTCGTCTTCCAGCTGCCCTGGCTAAGGAGACTTAGTTTATTAAGAATCCATAATGCCAATGAATACGGTGGAGCCAACAACCTGTAATCTTTTAAAAAACATATCACCATATTATTTCTAATTCTACACCGAACTCTAACTCAAAGTGTTACATTGTTAATTCTTTCCAAATGGTTAGAATATCAGTCATTGGGAAAGAATAGGACTAGAATTAAGCTCATTGAAACAAAATAGTTATAAGAGTCTTTGAGGAATCAGATAATGGAAGTTTATTATCTCTCCCTTTTTAGTGTTAAATAATTTAGAAACATACAGGGAAAGTAGTGAGCAAACATTTAATCTTGTTTCAATTTATCATAATTTAAATAACTTTCAAAACATGTAATAATTCTTTCTAATTTGTTTAATAATAAAGGAATAATACAAATGAACTTGGAGATTGGCATAAATTAGCTATTATTGTATTATGAATATAGCTTTGATCTTTATAACTAAAATTACACACAAATATACACACTCATGTGTGTTGTTTAATAATTATGTCAATACTAAAATATATTGTACATGAAAGTTTTCTTTTTATAGAAATTTTTTTAAATTAAAATATTAATTTTTCCTTCTATGCCTCCATTATAACCCACTTGCTTTCTCTCATATTCAGGACCTCTTTTTAAAAGTATATATGCGTATATATATATTCATTATAGATACATATTTAATGAATATATATAATGTATATTCAGTCTTAAAATCATAAACTTATAAGTAACATTGTACATACAAAACAGGTTGAATTTATGTCGGTTTTTTTTAATTAAAAGTTACTCATGCTGAAAACTACTAACTTTTTGACCCCACCAAGAATCCTATTTACAGGGAAAAAGGTTGCTCTAAGACAAGGAGGTACCAGTGGAAACAGAACAGCTTATATCTATCTGGAGCAGAAATCCCTGAGAACTTAGTAATAGGATTATTTACTTGTTAACTTTGAATAACTGATGCAGCCTGAGTGTGAACTAATTTGAGTATCAGAAACTCAGGTATAGTTCTTTTCTAGGATATCTTCCTGTAGTACCTTCCTTCCTATCCAGACCCTAACCATGTTCTAGATTCTCACAGAGAAGTTCATAAAACTTAACTCTTTATGCCTCAACAGAAACAGACTCAGGAAAAAATGGTGCAAATATCAATAACTACGATAAGGCATGTGTTAAAGACAATAATCCCTGCTCATGTGGAGGAGATTGTAGCTAGACCTTCATGTGGGTCCTGAACAACTGGAGCAGGGCCTATCCCAAAAGCTGTTGCCTGTAGGTGAGATGTGTTCTTCTAGCAGGGCCGCCTTGTCTGGCCTCAGTGGGAGTGGAAGCGCCTAGCCTCACAGAGACTTGAAGCGCCTGGGTGTGGAGCTACTCAGCAGTGTGCCTCCAACCTCTCAGAAAGAAATGAGGGGTGGGAGAAGGATTGTGGGAGGTGGGGACCAGGAGGGGAAGAGTGAGCAAAATTAAATAAAAAATAAATATTATGTACAAAATGTGCTTAACATTTCTAAAATGAAGAAAATAGTTTTAGGAAAGTCCATCCAGAGACTGCCCCACCTGAGTATCCAGCCCATATACAGCCACCAAACAAGACAATATTGCTGATGCCAAAACGTGCATGCTGACAGGAGTCTGATATAGCTGTCTCCTGAGAGGCTCTGTCAGAGTATGACAAATACAGAGGCAGATGCTCACAGCCAACCATTGAACTAAGAATGGGGTTCCCATTGGAGGAGTTAGAGAAAGGATTGAAGGAGCTGAAGGGGTTTGCAACCCCATAAGAACAACAGGATCAACCAAATAGAGCTCCCTGTGATGGAATCACTGTCCAAAGAGGACAGTCCCATGGTTTCAGCTGCATATGTAGCCTTGTTGGACATCAATGGGAGGAGAATCTCTTGGTCCTGCCAAGGCTCGATGCCCCAATGTCGGGAAATGTCAGATCAGAGAGGAGTGTAGAGGTGGGTGGGGGAATGCGGGAACATCCTCATAGAAAGAACACTTTTTAAAAAACAATTGTTGGTCAGGGAAGTACATGTGACTCCAAAATATATAGTCTATTGCTTTTATGTTTGGATACCACTCAAAGGGGAAAGGTACGTCTTTATTGCTGAAGACACTGTATACTTCAGACACAGGGCTGAGAGTTCCCTGAGCTGGAACTGACCTGAGTGTCTTGTCTCTGAGGACTAGCTTCTATGACAAGGGAAGGCACTATGAAAGCTTCCAAAAGAGAGAGGAAAAAAAAAATAAAAACAAAACTAAACAACAACAACCAAAATAAATAAAAAACAGTCTTAACTAGCTATGACATGTATGAAAAACACCACCAACTGACATGAAAACATTTGAGATTGTGCCACTGATTCCATGAAAACAATGTGGCCAAATCATGCAAACCCTTGAGATCACATGTCTGGATTCAGCGGGGCATATCTCAATATTTGATAAAAAATTTGAACAAGGTATGAATAGCATTTGTCATTCCTCAGTAGACCTATCTTCATTTTAAATTTTGTTTTAGTTTTTCATACCTTTTTAAACATTTTTATTGGTTATTTCATTTATTTACATTTCAAATATTATCCCTTTTTCTGGTTACCCCTCTACAAACTGCCTATCCCATCCTCCTTCCCCCATCTTCTATGAAGATGAACTCCACCCACCCTCCCCCGCCCACCTCACTGCCCTAGCATTCCCCTATGCTGGGACACCAAGCCTTCACATACCAAGGGCTACCCATCCCATTGATGCAAAATAAGGCCATCCTCACCTACATATGCATCTGGAGCCATGGGTCCCTTCATGTGTACTCTTTGGTTGGTGGTTTAGTCCCTGGAAGCTCTGGGGGTCTGTTGTTTGATATTGCTGTTCTTCTTATGGGATTGCAAACCACTTCCACTCCTTCAGTCCTTCCTTCTAATTAGATTTAAGACCTGCTTAACAGAGCACCTATTGGAAACATGGGCAGTGGCAATTACCCAGGGCTAGTAAAGTCGAGGACTTGAAGGAGAATCTACAACCACCACTTTACTGATCCAGTCTAATCCCTAACTACATTCAAATATTTGTCTTTATACATGAAGGTACATGTGAGCCTCAACCCTATCAACGACATTTCTCTTTGTAACACAGGAAGACCATTACAGAAACCCGTAAATGATCCAAATACAGAGTTGTGCATCCCAGTTCCAAATGAAACATCTGCAACAGCTTTACTTTTAATAATGACTGTCTGGAACCTATAAAGTTGGCAGTCTCCTAGAGTGGATCACTTCAGACCTTGCTACTTGATCTATTTCAGACACATGACCTCATAAGGTTTGCGTGATTTGGCAACATTATTTTTCTGGAGTCAGTGATACAATCTCAAATGTTTTCATCTCAGTTTGCTAACGATATGAATTCCTTATGGGCACTGTTAGATGGCCAATCATGCACTTATAAAATTTGGCCAATCAATGTCTGGTTTAACTTGAGGAAGCTCATGCCACATGCTATCGGGTTTAGAAGGTCAGGAAAAAGATACTGGATAGTCCAGAGACCTAAGATAAAACCAAATATGATCAGCTATTAAATAAATAAGTAAATAAATAAATAAATAAATATATATATATATATATATAAATAAATAAGTATCTACTGAAACAACCCATTTACCCCATGTGTATGTTGCTCTGCAAACCTTGGTGCCTGGAACTGTGACTAGGATTGGCAAGGGAAAGAAGAATGTACAGACACATTAACACATATACAGAAAAGCAGGGGATAAGTGGGGGACTGTGCTCCCAAATGAAATGACACCTACTATGGGCTGCAACTGCAATTGTGCGTGTTTATTTTGTACAGCACGTTGGAAGAGGTTGTCTAATTTCTATAGGAGATCTCTGAAGGTGAGAAATCTGAAGCTGAAAACTTCCGGGGAGAGAAAGAAGCAGCCTCTAGTTTGCATGAACACTGGTCACTGATTTGTATTCAGACCCCTAAGCAAAGCTTTCGAATCCCTGCAATCCTGGCCCATATGGGAAAATGGCTTTCCACTAATGTAGGCTCAAAATAATCATATACTCTTCTACAAACACTATATATTATAATATCTTTTCCCATGGTTATGGCATAAGAGAGAAGGAACAGGGCCCATTGTAAACTTATTATTTGTAGAAATAAAAGCTATATGAATTATGCTTTTGTATCTTGCTCGTTAGTGTTATTTAATAAAGAACTGTGCTCACTCAGCTGGTAATTATTTTATCCTCTCAGCTTGTTTTGGAGGTGAACTTTGTATATTTTATCAATATTTGTTTTGGTGATATTGCTTTACTTATTTAATGAGATATGAGAATCAAGAAGCTGTATGTCACTGCCCCTGCCCCTACAGGCATTTCAGATGCGACTGCTATATCACATATGGGCCAGTAGGTGGCAGAGAGGAGAGAGGCTACGTTTACATTCAGTGCTCTGCCTTTTGAACATCGGAATGCTTAGTAAGCTAAATTTCCCTAGTAGGTTGGGGGTGGGGACAAAAAACAAACAAACAAACAAAAACAAAACAACAAACAAACAAACAAACAAACAAAAAACCAGCATGAGACAACCATCAGTCTGGTGCCAGGGTTTGACCAGCTCTTACATTCTCACACCCTCAAGTAAGTTTACTAGCAACTCCTACAACCAGGGCAAGCTCTATTGAGCTGCTCATGTGAAGCACAGGGCCAGTTCTCTCAAGTCCTGTACAGCTAAGGGGGCAGGACCAGTTTTCCTGCTTTCACATCCCAGGGCCAGCTGTCCTGCCTGCCTGCCCTAGTGGAAAGGAATGAGGAATAGCGTCTGTACCTCACCAATACTGCCCACATTTATGACTTTGAATGGTTCCACCCCAACATGTACTTCATTGATTAACTGCTGGAGTTCTGAAGGGGATGGTTCAAAACATCCAAAACTACAGCATCTCCATGACACAGGCCAACATCAGGATATCTGAGAAGCTTCACAGTGAGATTTTGATAATTTTGATAAGAGTAGCAGAAGCCAAAGACTACCAGAACAATGAGTCATCAAAGTGAACATTCCCAAGCAAAGACGTGTGGTGAAAAAGATGTACTGTGGAACACACTGTGACACAGCTTCCATCATGAGATTTTCTTTCTGTTTTTCTTTCTTTGGTACTGGGGAGTTACAAGGATAGAGAACACTTATGAAGGGAAGGGAAGATGAGTAGAACTGGATCAATGATGTGAAAAGAATTAATAAGTTTAAAAATAGAGAAGTGGTATGTCTCTCTACTTACACCTCTTCAAGATTTTAACTCCAATTAGGAAATTGAGATGCTCTAAATAAATGCCATCGCCTCTGCTTGAGTCTCAGCATAAAATGGGCATCAACAGATGATGGGCTTTGAGCCTGAAATCAAGTAATGTATGACTTTCAATCAATGTAGAATGGAAATATATATATATATATATATATATATATATATATATATATATAGAGAGAGAGAGAGAGAGAGATGAATAATATAACAAGTAGAGGAAAATGGAAAGATTTTTCATTGTATCTAGCATTTCCGTCATTTCTGTCTTTGTGGGATTATTGTACATCTACAGCTTTCAAATTTTGGCCAATTGCCTTGCCTTAGTCAATGAAATATTGGCAGCCACTATAAAACTACAATCTGGACCCCATTTGTATTCTTGTATTGGCTTTCCTAGCTCCTACTTTTGCCACAAAAAGAACATGATGGTTCTTTAATGCTAGCTGTTCCAGAAGAATGAGAAGCACAAAGAACAGACCGAAATCCCACTTAGGAACTGGATATAACTGGATAAGACAAGTGGCTCCAGAAAGAGTCTGTGACTCATGGAAGTGTTAGCAAGAAACAAAGAAACAAATTCCTGATATTGAATGTCAATTTCGGGACAATTTGTTGCATAGGATTGTTGTGACCACAGCTAACTAAAAGAGCAAAAGTATTAGCTCTTATTATTAAACTATTTGATATATTTTGACATGCAAATAAGCAGGAGAAATTCTATCATAGTTTATGGTACTTACCACATAGGCTAGTGAGTTTTACAAATTACATAGGCACTACAGCTATAAGAGGAGTAGAACTCCAGATAGTATTGCAGAAGATTTGAAAAGAAAATATGTACATAGTAACCAACATGCTTATTTGAAGTTAGAAAAAATAATAAGCAGCATATTTAAGCTTTGGCATGAAAAAAATAAGTATTAACAATACAATGAAAAAAAATAAATGATGCCAAACTTCTTTTGAAAGATTTTTGATACACTTATATGGCCTTATTAATATTACCAATGTTTTTGGCACATTTCTTAAGAAATTATCATTTTGTCACTTAGGACAATTTCATAAATATAAGACAGATTGATATCTTTATTTTGAGCACAAAATCACGTCTCACTTCTTCAGTTGGACCAGGTACAGTTCAGGAAAACAGAAATTCGTGCTCTCTGATGTTTATAGCTCATCACCATTAGAGGTGAGAAAGTAGTTACTCAGTTCATTTTTATTATGAGTGTTCTAGACCTATTTTTTTTTGGCACCATGAGATATAGGAGTTTATACGCCCCTTTAAAAACTCAATTCATATGAAAAATCTGTCAACAAAGTCCAAAGTTTGGAAATTTAACAAACTTATTTGATAGTGTGGCAACAAGGGACCTACAGCATTGTATAATATATAAAGATATTTATTTTTGAATATTTGCAAGTGGATGAAATACCATTTGAAAAGCACTTGACAATATACCTAATTATAAGTACTTTATTTTATCATTTAGCACTTATTGGGAAATCAAGCTGGGTATTCAGAAGATAGAATATGATGCATAGTTTCTGTTCTGTTTTGAATATCCCACAGGTTAGTAGTAAAACAGAATTATGAATGATCAGCAGTGAGTGACTGGTTTTGAGGCAGCAGAAACTCTGTACCCATTTTGAATTATGAGCTGTGTTCATTCACTTTGGATTTAAGCAGGGGATACAAATTGGATGACCTCTAGTATACACTTGTGTCACTGCCTTACAATCTTACTTTTGATATACATTCTGTTGTTCCCATATTACTTTTCTCTGCTCTCTTTGGCCAGAAACTATTTTATCTGTTTTCTTTATGTCTTTGAATCTTATTTTTTCTCTCTCTCTTTTCCTTCTACTTCCTTTTCTTTCCTTTTTTCTTTCTTCCTTCTTCCCTATTATTTGAACCCAGATTTTTATGCATTCCAGATATGTACTCTAACATTGGTTGTTTTATGTTAAATACTATCCCAAGCTGAAATGGGTGCTACAGTATATAATGGATGTCCACTCTTTGGATCACTCCTCTATCTTTAATAATTTCATCAATTGACAGATAAGTGTCCTTGCCATTAATAGGAGGAGTCTGTCCTTGCTTTCTTTCTCCGGTTGAGTATATCCAGTGTTTTATCAGTAGAAGATAATGAAGATTAGACAACTATTTCAGCGTTTGAGTTCTAAATAGTCCCCCAGTTTATAGAGGTTGATATGTTTGTTGCGAGTATATTTTAGTTTGATTCTCCCACCCCTCCACTACTGCTTCCTTTGTTTTCCCCTAGGTGTTCTCACTTGAGTTTCCCACTTAACTCTCCGGATATAAATATCTGAGTATCTGTGTCTTGGGAGATATGAACTTAGACAACTGTCAAAGAAAGCTGCTAATTTTTCAATTTTGATTTGTGGTGGGCAGACTCTCTGCTAGCTTTAGACAGAATTGGTATCACCTGGTGATTGGAATTTTAAAGAAAGTGTTGAAACTGTTACTACCATTGACGTTTTATGAGATACCACTGGAAGAAACTCCCTCATGTGTGCAGTATCCTTGGTGTTTGAGTGGTTCAGAAAAGGCAGAAATTAAAGAATTTAATATCTTTAATTGGAAGCACTAAAGCATTAAAGGAAGTACTAATGGGACTCTCATCTCCTATGGCTGGAGGGCAGAGACAGCTTCAGTTTGGTCCAGAGACTTAATTAGAAGACAAGAGCTTCAGAGAAAGCTGGAGAGGGAGTAATTCTGAGTCGAGCAATTCTGCTCTGCCAGAGTAAAAAGCCCTGGTTGGGGAGGAATAAAAGGGTGAGTGCCTGAAGAGAAAGAGTAGGGTTAATATACATGGAGGAAAGTGGTATCCAGGTTATTCTGTGCTATTGGTAGCTACGATACACATCTTACTCCTTGCAAAAGGCTAATCTTGTTTGACAATACGTAATTTTTTTTTGCCATTGAAACTAACAAGGTCCTTATTCTAGGATCGATTTATAAGTCCTTACCTAGCCACAATGTGAATACATGCAACAAGAGCTGCCTAAGGAAGTAAGTACCACACTTACCAGAAAGGAGAAGGGTTCCTTTACTAGTAGTCTTAGAAGCTTGTAGACTGATTTATCCATGGGATGATGTCCTAAGAGTATTCATAGATCAGGGAGTTGTGGGCAGCGCACCACGTTGCCCCCAGGGAACTGTTAAAATTGGCTGGCATCTCCAGCGAGAGCTTGAAAATGTGAAGGCTCGTGTTATGTAAAGTAGAAATAGCAGCTCAGCTCTGGCAGATGGTACATGAAAGTAAACATGTTTAAGTAAATATTCTGTGAAAAGCTGAAAGATCCTCCAGTTAATTACATTCTGTAAGGCAGAACAAAGGGCACTTCATTTGTCAAATTGCAAAGGATTGCACTGCTTAGGAGGGCCAGCGTCCTTGAAAATCTCAGAATGATTGTATTCTACAAGCAAGAGATGGTAGCAGGCTTCTCCTGAACTCAAATCCATCATGGTTTGGCTAAATCTTGGAAATTGCAGTAATTCATCTTGATTGAAGTTGACAGGCATACTAGGTTTCCCTTCCTTACCAGAAGAGTCTCAGTCTCTACAAATTTCCATGGGCTTATGAAGTGTGAGGTCCCTATTCACCACTAAGTATCCTATTCAGTATCCTATTTTACCACTAAGTTTGTGGCTGACATTATAACTGTATGTTCTGTATAGCATATAATCATGTACCACCGAGACAGTTTTAATTAATAGAGAACCTTTAAAATTTATAATTTTTGGTATATGTATGTGATATTTGTGTGTCACCATAGCTATGTACATGGCATGGTAGATGTGTAGAGGTCAGAGAATAACTTTTAGGTTTATTACTCTTTTTCACTGCAGGCTCTAACGAAGAAGCTAAAATCTTCAGGCTTCTTGGACAAGCACTTTTCCCTGCTGACACAATTAATTAGGTCTTCCTAGGGATTTTTAAGTGCCATTTTTATTGCACATCAAGTTCAGCCTCTTAGAAATTCTGCTCTGAAAACCCACGTATCATAGTGTAGAATACAATTCCTGTTGGTGGTGCTATGCCCTACTTAGATGAAATATCTCTGGGGACAATCAAAGTCAAATGAGCAGCCCGACTTATATCACAAAGTATTTATACCTTACTTAATTATTCAGACTTCTCCAGGTTAAAAAAAACGAAAAATAAATAGATGCCTATGAGGTGGGCAAGAGGTTTATGGTTGCTTCAGATTGTCAGAGCCTTCATGGTCTTTGAATGGCAACTGGACCAGTTAATCCTACAACTTCTCTTGCTTGGCTATTTCACCCAAGTTCTCCGTCGGTTCAGTATCTTTATGGGAGCTTTTCTATACATCCTTCTAACTACAAACTGTCATATCAGGGTCTGTTTCTTTGTAAACCAACTCTAGCACAAGTTTTCCTAACTTTTACACCACTGTGAGCCTAGTGTTAGTTCCTTAGCTTGTTCCTCAGGAAGATAATCTATTGATATTTACTTTCTTTTTAATATTTTTATTCTTTGAGATTATGATATAATTTCCTGTTCACTTCCCTCACTCTTATCTTTTGCATGAATTTTCCTTGCTTTCTCTCAAATTCACAACCTCGTTTCCTTTACTGTTGTCACACAGACACACATGCCTATTCCTAAATATATAAATACAACAATAAATAAATAAGTAAATAAATAAGTAAATAAATCTACACAGGCAAAATGTGTGTGTGTGTGTGTGTGTGTGTGTGTGTGTGTGTGTGTGTGTGTGTGTGTGTGTGTGTGAAATCTCAGAGCTGACCATTTAGTTTTCAATAACCAGTTGGGAACTGTCTAGGTTAGGGTCACTATTGCTGTGTTGAAACAAAATGAAGAAAAGCAACTTTGGAGGGGAAGGAATTATTTGGCTTACATATCCTCAATCCCAGCCCATTGAAGAAAGCCAAGGCAGAAATGCAAAACTGGACAAGAACCTGGAATCAGGAGCTGATGCATGGAAGAGTATGACTTACTGGCGTTTTCCTCATTATTGACTTAGCCTACTTTCTTACAGAACGCAGGACCACCAGCTCACTCATGGTCCCACCCACAATAGGCTGAGTCCTCCCACATCAGTCACTAATTAAAAAATGACCTGCAGGCTTGCCGATAGCCTGCTTATATGAAAGTAATTTCTGAATTAAAATTCTTTCCTCCCAAATGGTTCTAACTTTCGGCAAGTGGACAGAAAACTATTCATCACAGATATCTTTCCCTGGCAAAGACCATTTATCTATTCTTCACAGTCACCTACTCATGTTTCATCTATAATCTTATTTCAAGAAGCAGCATTTTCCTTTTTATCTTATAATCACAGAGACACACAGAAGTAGATCTTTTATAAACTTTTATAAGCAAAGTGCAGCACAGCATGAACATAAGGTCAGATAACTTTAAGATGGGATATAAAGATATTAAAAGCTAAGCCTGTGTTTAATTTTTATTGGTAAACTTTTGCTGTAATTCTAACCAGTGTTACTACCATCAAATTACCTGTTATGTCTAATGTAACCCTCTTTTGAGTATCTTGAAGCATAGTCTTGGAAAGCTATTAGCTACAATGAAAGTACTTTTTACTGAGAATGCAAGAAATAAACTGTGGATAAAGAACAATGATTCTAATCCTTAAAGAAAACCCTATATTCAAAAATCTCTACTTATTTGAAATAAAAATAAATATTGATGTTCTCAGAAACTTAATTTACAAAACCAAGCTGCAGTGGGAAGAATTGATGCCCAGTGAACCATAGACTGCATCATAGCATCTATGTAAACACTTTCATGTAGAGGGCATTCAGATACATAAACATATCATTAATATTCAGTTTTCCAATGTAACTGAAATTGAATAACATGCAAAACTCATCATACCAAAATGTATTGTGTATTGGAAAATAATCAATGGAGAATTGGGTTACCCAACTTATTCTATGAAAACATGGAGTCCATCATTTCTGGAAAATGGTTTCACCTTAGTGTGTCAGTCTACTGAACCTACCCTCTATTCCAGTGTGGAAGCAGTGGATTTATTCCACATACAAAGGATGCTTTTAGATGTATTTGATGCTCTCATCGTTGACTTTTACTAATTACTCTTAATGACTCAGTTGTCCACACATTCCTGCTCACTGAACTCTGATACACGACTACTTCTCCCCAGTTTTTTTCCGTTTTACTCTTCATTTTTAAGACAAGAAGTCTCATCTTCTGACTGTTCTTTGTCTTCCACCTCATCATCATGAATTCGGGTTCCTTTATTTTTATTGTTATTAATGTCCCCCAGGGTAACACTTCTAGCTTGGTTCATTGTCATTGTAAAGTTGATATTTTTATGTGATCTGTATATTCATACAACTTATCTTAGTTTTGTATATTCTGTCTTTATAGTGGAAGGAAAGCAAATTTGAATTTCTGGCAATTAGTGGCAAAACTAATAAAAAGTTTACTAAATGGCATTTGTGAGTTCACCAATAATATAGCACGTAGTTGCACATAGATATATTGTTCTTTGCTACATGAATCAGTATCTCAGCACACACTACAGGTGACATATATAATGCAGCAGTGATGAATGAAGAGAAAAAAAAATCAAAATGGGAGAAAATTTGTTCATTGATCCAGACCTCTTTACCCTTCGCATCCAATTGTGTATGTAATTTGGAGTAATGTAAACGTGGACTAGGCTGGCCTCAAACTCAGAGATTTGCCTGCATCTGCCTTCTGCGTGCTGGAACTAAAGGCATATGCCACCACCACCCAGAAAAATATGTTATCAGTTTCAAGGTATGTTAAGTATTGTCCAGACTTTTATTTAGTATTTTTTATTAGATATATTTCTTTACTTACATTTCAAATGTTATTCCCTTTCCCGGTTTCCTGTCCATAAGCCCCCATCCCCTATCCCTCCCCAATATGGGTATTCCCCTATCCATTCCCCTTACTGACCCACCATATTCCCCTACACTGGAGGTCCCACCTTGGAAGGACCAAGGGCTTCCTCTTCCACTGATGTCCCAACAAGGCTATTCTCTGCTACCTATGCAGTTGGAGCCCTAGGTCACTCCATGTATAGTCTTTTGGTAGTGGTTTAGTCCCCGGAAGCTTTGGTTGGTTGGCACTGTTGTTTATTAACATATCTGGCATTTTGACAGATGAGGTAGATGTGCTAAATAACACAAGGTGAAATATTACCACAATCTTTCATTTCATATCTGGAATAGAGAGGTGACAAAAATTAACAGAGGCCAAAAACTACTAAAAGAATAAGTTTGGAAAATTTATTAATCGCTGGCATCAACATCTGCCCTGAGAGCATCTGCCAAAGGTCTGAAGGTTTTAGATTTTAATAGGTCTTTTGAGAGGTAGACTTGGCAATGTCCAAAGTTGGTTCAACATGGGGAGTCAGAAAAGGTTTCCCACATGAAGTTGTTATTCTGAGAGATAATGAATTTGGTGAAAAGGTGAACTAGAAAAAGCAGCCTCTATACAGACTGTCACAACATGGAAGCTTCCCATCACAGCCTTTGCTCTGAAAAGAAGTAGGAAAATATCTCCAGTGCAATTACTTTATGAAAAACTGACACATAACTTTCTGTTCAGAATTTACAATGTCTATATGACCCCTAGACATTTGACATGTCCCATGTTAGTTGTATTCTAGGCATTTTATGGAAGCAAATATAAAAAGCCTCTGGGGAAAAATACTTTAAACATAAGTCTCTCAGGATTCCTATGAGTAGGTTTCTAAAAAAAAATCATAAGTTGCTTTCAACTTTCAGCTACAATGAAATAATTGGTCTTGGAATTATTTTAAGCCCCAAACAACCATAAACCTGATGATGTCAAATCTTTTTATATTTGAGTGAACATGTGAGCTTTTCATTTTGTAAAATGAAATTTGAACAAGATGTATTTGACTTGAGTTGCTTTGCAATGGTAGTATTATATATAAGTAGCGAATATGAGGAATGACATAATAAGATATTGAATAACAATCTTTTATCCTATTGGACAAGAAGCTCCTTATAAATACAGAATTTCTCAATAAATAAAAATAAATAATATATATGAATAAAAGTACGAGATAATAAATGTCAAATTAAGGCATAAATAGAATGGGCATGGTTTCAGAAAAATTATTTGCGCTTTGGAAACTGACATTTGCAGGCTTCACTAACTGAAAATTAAAAATAATATATTTTATTATGTTTCCACTAGTGACTTAACCCAGGAATCTGATTGCTTGGGTATTGTCTGTCTATCTGCACATGTCTGAGATTACTGTGGAGATTAGAAGTGGAGAAATATCTGTAGTCTTTCTATTGCTTTACCTCAGAAGGAATACTTGTGGCAACATATGACATTTGATTTTTCAAATCTAGTAATAGAGTTCTTAATTTTATGGAAGACTGAGAAGTATGGCAGTAGACATTGAATAGTTGTGTAGCATGAGTGTATTTTTCCCATATTTTTATTTAATAAAACTTAACTGAGTTAAAAAGGAATGATTGAAGAAATGATGGTAGACTCATATTCACCATGGACCAATGCTTGATATTTGATGTTACCAAGCAAAAGCCCATCCCATGTGACTGGTGTATTCAGGTAATTAGATATTACTCTTTGTTTTCTCAAAGTTAGTTTCTGTGTTATTCAACCTTATCTTTTCTTAGTTTGTATATTTTAATCCCTTTCCACTATACAAGTGTATAATGATACTGACATTTTTCATCAATAGTTAACTGTTTTTAAAGACCTGCTCTGCATGAGTCATCTGCTTTAATGATCTTCACTTTTATCCTTCTTCATTCAAAGCCCATTATGGAATGCAATAACACAGAAGCCAAACAGCATAAGAGCTTCTTTGATGACTGCATTCATAAGATAAAATTGACTCTATCATTTCATCCTTCAGGTTTCAGATCAGTTTAAAAGGAGACTTTGAAACTTGGCTTCTTAAAGTCTTCAGACATAAACCAATTTGCATCTCTAGACAGAAAGTAATTGAAACATTTCTTCTTTTAATAATTAATTTTTAAGTGAAACCAAGACTATTTCTTAAGGAGAAATAAAAGAACTTTTATAAGAAGAGCAGAAAGCAGGTAAGAATTGTGCATGACATCAAATGAAAGATACTGATTGAGCTGGCAAACTCAGAATGAAAGCCTGTATAGCTCAACTAGGAGCAAAGTTGAATTTGGTTTATTTACAGGTCTAAAGTCTTGAATTTTTGCAATTCCTTTATGCTAATAGTAACTACTTTTAAGATTTCAAGATGTATATTATTATTTTCCCCTAAAATATAAAAACTAACTAATTAAAATTAGTTGCTTTCAAGCATAGTTATATAGCTATAATTTGGAAATGGTTCATCTCCTAGGGTTTCACTGTTGGAGACCTGGTCCTTAGCATGAATGTGAGCTCTGTAGGACTTTAAAAAGTCCTTTGGCCATTGACAGTCCATCTGTGGAAAGAAGTAATGTAATTTTCACAAGTCATTAGTCTCTGTGTGGATTGCTCTGACCCTATGTGATCTCCCACATGTGTGCTGCTGCCATAGCAACAGCATCTGTCATGAGGTTCTTATCAGAGCCAAGTTCACATCAATATCAGATATTTACCTTTCTAAAACTGTAAGCTATACAGTTATACCTTTTCCTCTGAAAAGGAGCCAGAGTCATGTATAATAATTACCTTGGGAAATTAATTTTCAATATCTTCAATATTTTAATCTGTTAGATTGAAACCATGCAATCACTCATCACAGTTTTTAAAATCAAGAAGATGACACATGTAAAATATATATTATGTTCTTAGTGCTGACCTCATCATGACTTTTGACTTGAAAGCTTAAATTAAACTTTATGGTGATGAACTATATTATTAATAGATTTAAAATTCCATATATTCAGATTTAATAGGAGCTTGTAATAATACTTAAGAAAAGTGATTTTCCTGTTTTGGCAAATGATTTTTAGAAAAATATTAATTAAAAAGAGCAAATATATATTTGCATCCTTTTTCTAACAAAAACAAAAGAGTGAATGATAATAAAGGGAAGAAAACACATTATTATATAAATGGATAATCTTCATGTAACTTACCCTTAAGGGAAAATAAATAAAACCAAAGAACAAGTATGACCTTAGAAAGATGGATATATTTCTAGAATGGGTGTACCAGTTTGCAACTCCACCAACAATGGAAGAGTGTTCCTCTTTCTCCATTTCCTCACCAGCATGGGCTGTCACTTGAATTTCTCATCTTAGATATTCTGGTTGGTATAAAGTGGAATCTCAGGATCATTTTGATTTTCATTCCACTGATGAATAAGGTCATTGAACATTTTGTAAAGAGCTTCTCGGCCATTTGAGATTCCTCTGTTGAAAATTCTGTTTATTTCTATACACCATTTTTTAATTGCATTACTTGGATTTTTGGAGTCTAACTTATAGAGTTCTTTATATATTTTGGATATTATCCCTCTATTGAATGAAGGGTTAGTGAAGATCTCTTCTCAATATTTAGGTTGCCGTTTTGTTCTTTGGCAATGTCCTTTGCCTTACAGAAGCTTTTCAGTTTCATGAGGTCTCATTTATCAATTGTTGATCTTAGAGCCTGAGCCATTGGTTTTTTTTTTGTTGTTGTTGTTGTTTTTTTTTTTTCTTTTTTTGTTTTTTTTCTGTTCAGGAAAAATTTCCCTGTGGCAATGTTCTCACTTTCTCCTCCATTGGATTTAGTGTTCCTAATTTTATGTTGAGGTCCTTGATCCACTTGCACTTGAGTTTTGTGCAGAGTGATAAATATGGATCAATTTGCATTCTTCTGCATGCAGACTGCCAGTTAGATCAGCACCTTTGTTGAAAATGTTTTCTTTTAACCACTGTAATTTTGGCTTCTTTATCCATAGATATTTGGGGTTATTTTTGTCTTTGATTCTATTTCATTGGTCAACTTGTCTATCTCTGTACTAATACCACATGGTTTTTATCAGTATTGTTCTGTAGTACACCTTGAGGTCAGGAATGGTGATGCCCCCAGAAGTTCTTTTATTGTTCAGAATTGTTTTAGCTAACCTGGGATTTTTTGTTTTTCATGTGACGTTGAGAATTGCTCTTTCAATATCTGTGAAGAATCGTGCTGGAATTTTGATGGGCATTGCATTGAATATGTTGATTGCTTTTGGTAAGATAGCCATTTTCACTAGGTTAATCCTACCAATAAATGGAGGACCCAACTTGGGATCCATCCCGTGGGCAGGCACCAAACCCTGACACAATTACTGATATGCTTGTAGACAGGAGTCTAGCATGGCTATCCTTTGAGAAGCTCTATCAGCAGCTTACTGAGACAGGTAAAGATAGTCACAGCCAAACATTGGACTGAGGTTGGGGAACCCTATATGAAAGAGTTAGGGGAAGGATCAAAGGAACTGAAGTGGTTGGCAACACCACAGGACAACCAATATTGTTACCTAGCTCCCAGAGACTAAGCCAGCAATCAAAGAGCATACATGGGCTAGTCCAAGGCCACAGGCACATATGGAGCATTTGGCCTCAGTGAGAGTTTGTCCTGATCCTATAGAGACTTGATGCCCCAGGGATGGGGGATGCCTTGTGGGGGGCACTCTCTCGGAAGCAAAGGGAATAGGGAAGGGTGAAGAACTCTGTGGGGTGTACAGGGGTCAATATTTGGGATGGAAATAATAATTAATTTATAGAAAATAAAATAAAATAGAAATATGGATATAAAAGCCAAGCCAACCAGGCTTTTCTGTACTTATATTTCAGTAGCATAACTAAGATTATTCACATACTATACAGCATTATTAAATAAATTTAATTCCTAGTATGATACTTTGCTTTGTTTTTTTATTTCCTTAAGATATCTTCAGTTTACTAATACAGGCTTATATTTTGTTAATATCTTGAAAATGAATTTCTTGAAGGGATAGAGTGATGCAAAGGTAGTGATAAACATTTACTTATGGGAGATTTATATCATGAGCTCATTACTTAAAGTGCTGTAGTTTATAGATGCATGATATTTTCTTATATGGGTAAAAAAATTATAAGCATGAATGTAGTCCAGCTTACATTTGCAGAATTCAGTGGAGATGCCCTGTCTTTTAGTCACCTCCTGGAGGCCAGGGGAATATAAAGGTACAGAACCCTGTATTGGCAAAAGAAAGTGCTGTACCTCTTTGGTTACTGAAAAAAGTCAGGGCTAGTCACAGACATGGAATTGTTTAAACTTGTCAGGTCAAAGGGCAGACTAAAAGTCATGAAAAGGCTTGAGAAAACCTGTAGGAAGGAAGGAGGGCTTAAAACAATATGGATAGGAAAGAGACATGAGAGAGTTTTGGGATGAGAGAGTAAGAACATATAATATACAGGTATGAGTTTCAAAAACAAACACAGTTTTTAAAAAAATCAAGGAAAGAAAACTGAAATATTTGTTACTTAATATCTAAGAGCTGTTAAACTACTACAAACTAATAAAGTAAAAAATAGAAGTTTATTATATTGCTCTTTTAGAAATTAGAATTACAAAGTTTAAACTGTTGACTGGGTGATGATACTTCCGGAGTTCCTAGATTAAGACATAATGGAGATTTTATTTTAAGTTCTTGCACTTGTAGGCCTTCCTTGCTTCATGGAATGCTTGCATCTTTTCATATGATCTATCCAGTGTATTTCAGTCTCATTGTATGACTTAAAATAATATCTATCTTATCTGTACTTATTACTAGTACATTTCAAACTACTATATACCATAGTTATCTGTCTAATTACATGTGGTCAGAATATGAACATTAATTTTCAAGGGAGACTCAGTCTATGATAGTATAGTTATATGTTTATACCTAGAGCCATAAAATGATAGAGTGTTAATTTAGAGTTAAAGTATATTTGTCAGTTTATAATACAACTCTCTTTCCATCTAAGGCTATTAATGTGAGAAAATTTGTATGAAGCCAGTTTCTTACAGACTGACCTCATAAATTAGATAGCTCCTAGCCAGCACCACACTCTACTAATTTGTGGCTCTCGAGGGCCTGTTTGTGTATATTTAAGATATTAACAATGTTCTTATTGGGAAACCTGACAGTATTGTTAAATAACGGCAACATAATCAATGCTACCAAATGTGATGGCATGAAACGGAGAGATCTGCGACCTCCTAAGTTTCTTCTTACATCACAGCACTCTGTGTTTTTGCCATGTCATGAGGCATGATCAGAAGGACGCATTAGTTATGAGACACTGAAGGGTATCATTTAGCCATCACTGTTTTTACTTGTACTACCAAGTCCAAGCTTGTCTTCTCAGAGGACAGGGGGCTGGGGATTTCCTTCAATGTCAGTTATCTCCTAGGCTTTTGATTTGTAATTCCCTTTTAGTCACATCTTCTGAGAATCCCTTCTTCCAGTGCTTCCTGATCTGTTATTTTTCAAAGACAAAACAAGACACCCCCAGTATTACCCTTGCAACAGTGTTTTATTAAATCTGTTAAGAAAGTCCCTGAAGCACTTTCTTTTTGCCAGGAACAAAAGACAATGAAATAGATTTACAGAGATTAGACATTTTGAATAAATAAATTGTCCTTTTGATGCAAGAACCTTTACTTCCTTTAACACATCATTGTTGTTTTGTCTATCATGGTGTCCCTGATTCCTCTGGCTTTTGTGCCTGGTGTGATGGAAAGCTTACTTGCAGACAGTAAGTCCTTCATGTGTGAAAAGAAATATTTGCCAGGTCTGCTCATGTTTGCCCTGGTTCCCTGCTGCTGACATGCACTATTGCTGCTCCTTTCTTTTCCCCTTTTTAAACACGACTAAATAAATATTTTACAGGATTTGCAAGTGGGTTGCATTTTATTTAGCATTTACCTTTGTTAATCTTTGCAAAAATTTAAAAATGCTTTAATTTTTTTCTTTCTTTTTCTTTTTTTTTTTTTTTGGTTCTTTTTTTTCAGAGCTGGGGACCGAACCCAGGGCCTTGGGCTTCCTAGGCAAGCGCTGTACCACTGAGCTAAATCCCCAACCCCTTCTTTATTTTTATGTATTTATCTTACATCGCATTACAGCCCCATCCCTCCTCTACTCCCAGTCCCACCTTCACACGTCCCTCCCCCCATTACCCACTCCCCTTCTCCTCAGAGAAAAGGAAGCCCCCTTGAGTACCACCCTACCCTGGGACACTGAGTTGACATAGTCTTAAGCACACCCTGTACCATGGAGGACCAACTAGATAGTCTAGTTAGGGGAAGGCAATTCAGTGTCAGGCAAATGAGTTAGAGACAGCTTCTACATTAATTGTTAGGGGACTTCAGAGTCTTGACGTTTGTTTCATACAGGGCTTTCACTAGCTGGGTTAGAGTTAGTTACACCAAGACATTTTATATAATTTGTACCACTTGTGAAGTGTATTGTCTTTCTACATACTTTCTCATCTCCTTTATTGTTTGCACAAAGGAAGGCTACTGTTTTTTGATTTTTTTTTTTTTTGTTAATTTTGTATCCATCCACTTTGCTGAAGGTGTTAATCAGGTGTATGAGTTCTCCAATAGAATTTTTGGGGTTTCTGATGTATACTATCATATAATCTACAAATATAGATAGTTTGAGTTCTTTCTTTCAAATTTGTATCAGTTTGATCTTCTTTAGTTGTCTTTTTGCTCTGCCCAATGACTATATTGAATAGACATGGACAAGGTGGTCAGCCTTGTTTTGTCCCTGATTTTAGTAGAGTTGCATTAAGTTTCTCTTCATATAATTTGATGTTGGTTATTGGCTCACTGTGTGTTGGTTTCAGTAGGTTGAAGTATGACCTTGTATCTGTGACCTCTCCAAGACTTAACATGAAGAGTTGTCTGATTTTGTCAAGTATATTTCCAGCACCTAACGAGATGATCATGATCATTTTTTTTTCTTTTCAGTTTGCTTTCTTGGTGGATTATACTGATGTATTACATATATTGAACCATCCCTGCATCCCGTGGATCAAGCCCTCTTAATCATGGGGGATGATCCTTTTGTTGTATTGATGCATTCAGTTTGTGAACATTTTATTGAGAATTTTTTCATCATGGTTCATAAGGGAAAATGCTCTGAAATTATCTTTTTTTGTGTGTGAGTCTTTGTGTGGTTAAAATATCAGGGCGACTGAAGACTCAGAATGAGTTTGTCAGTGTTCCTTCTGGTTCTATTTAATGGAACAGTTTGAGGAGTATTGATATTAGCTCTTCTTTGAAAGTCTGGTAGAATTCTGTACTAAAATATTCTGGCCCTTGGTTGTTTTTATGTTGGGAGACTTAATGATTGTCTCTATTTCTTTTTCTTTTTCTGTTTTTGTTTCTTTCTTTTTTGGCAATTTTTTATTAGATACATTTCTTTATTTACATTTCCAATATTATTCCCGTTCCTGGTTTCCTGTCCATAAGCTTCCTATCCCCTCCTCCTCCCCCATATGGGTGTTCCCTTCCATCCCCCCCCCCTTACCCTCCCCTGACTTTCCCCTGTACTTAGGACCATGCAATAATTTACCTGATCTTCATTTAACTTTGTTAAGTGATACCTATCTGGAAATCATTCATTTCATTTATATTTTTGAATTTTGTGAAGTATAGGCTTTTGAACTAAGAAGTAATAATTCTTTCAACTTCCTCAGTTATTTTTTCTCCCTTTTCATTTCCAATTTTTTTTAATTTGGAAATTGTCTCTCTGCCTTTTAGTTAGCCTGGCTAAGGGTTTGTCTATCTTGTTAATTTCCCCAAAGAACCAGCTCTTTGTTTCATTGATTCTTTTTATTGTTCTCGTTTCTACAGTAGTGATTTCTGCCCTGAGTTTATTTTCTTTCATTGCATCGTTTTGTGTGGGTTTGCTTCCTCATTTGTTTTCTAGAGCTTTCAGGTGCTAGTGTTAGAACTGTCTTTTCTCTGTAAAGGCACTTAGTCCTATGAACTTTCCTCTTCAAACTGCTTTCATTCTGTCCTGTAAGTTTTGGTATGTTGTACCTTCATTTTCATTGAAGTCTAGAAAATCTTTACTTTCTTTATGTCTTCCATGATCCAGTGATCATTGAGTATAGAGTTGTTCAGTTTCTGTGCATTTGTAGGATTTCTGATGTTTTTGTTGTTAAGGTTAGGCATTAATCGATGGTCTTATAATATATGAGTTATTTCAATTTTCTTGTGTCTGTTGAGGCTTGCTTTGTGACTCACTATATGGTCAGTTTTGAAGAAGGTTCTTTGTGGTGCTAAGAAAAATGTATGTTTTTTGTGTTTGGGTGAAAGGTTCAGTAGGTATCTTTTAGATTCACTTGACCCATAATTTCTGTTAGTTATTTCTGTGTTTAGTTTCTGTTTCAATGATCTGTCCATTGATGAGAGTAGGTGTTGAAGTTCTCTCACTATTAATGTGTATAGTTTGATGTGTGATTTGAGCTTTAATAATAATTCCTTTATGAATGTGGGTACCCTTGCATTTATGCCATATATATTCTGGATTAAGAGTTTATCCTGGTAGATTTTTTTCTTTAATGCATATAACTGTCCTTCCCATCTCTTTTGATTACTTTTGGTTGAAAGTCTATTTCATTAGACATTAGAATGGATACTCTAGCTTGCTTCTTGTATCCATATGTTTGGAAAACATTTTTCCAGCCCTGAGGTACATGAGGTCATGTCTATCTTTGCTGCTGAAGTGTGTTTCTTGTATACAGCAGAATGATCCTGTTTTCTCACCCATTCTTTTAGCCTGTGTCAATTCATTGGAGAATTGAATTTATTGAGGTTGAGATATATTAATGGTCAATGATGATTTTTAATACTTTTTATTTTGATGTTTGTAGTATTAGTGTGTGTGTGTGTGTATTTGTTTATGCTTCCTTTTGTTTTGTTGGTGTAGAATTATTTATTTTCTCTATTTTTTTATGTCTTTAACTTCCTTGAGTTGGAATTTTTTCCTTCAGGTGTTTTCCAAAGGGCTAGATTTTTGATAGATACTGTTTAAATTTGGCTGTGTCTTGGAATATCTTGTTTTCTCCATCTATGGTGACTGAGAGTTTTGCTGTGTTTAGTATTGAGGATGGCATGTATGGCTTCTTACAGACTACAAAATCTGCCCAGGTCCTTTTAGCTTTTAGAGTCTCGGTTGAGAAGTCAGGCTTAATTCCATTAGGTCTACATTCTATGTTACTTGGACATTTTCTCTTGCAGCTTTCTATATTCTTTTTTGTTCTATAGATATAGTGTTTTGATCACCATGTAGCAGGAGGATTTTCTTTCCTCATCTAATATAATTAGTGTTCTGTAAGCTTTTGCATGTTTATGGGCATCTCTTTCTTTAGGTTGGGGAAAGTTTCTATTATGATTTTATTGAAAATACTTACTGGTCCTTGGAGCTGCAACTGTTTGGTTTCTACCATTCCTATTATTCTTAGGTAAAGTCTTTCTCTGTTTAAGTTTGTGTGTGTGCATGTGTGTGTGTGTGTGTGTGTGTGTGTTTGTGATCTAGATTTTCTGAAGGTATTTTGTTGGAAATATTTTAGATGTATCATTTTCTTGTACTGTTGTATCGGTTTCTTCATTTGTGCCTTCTGTGCCTGAGATCTTCCGTCTCTAGTATTCTGTTGGCAATGCTTACATCGTTTGTTCCTATTCACTTTCCTAGGTTTCAACTCCAGGATTCCCTCAGATTGTGTTTCCTTATTGTTTCCATTTCCATTTTCAGATCTTGAACTGTTTTATTTTATTTTCTTTACTTTTAATTGTTTAATTGTATTTTCCTGTGTTTCTTTAAGGTATTTATTAATTTCCTTTTTAACGTCCTCTACTTGTTTGATTTCATTTTCCTGTATTTGAGAGATTTATTCCTTTCCTCTTTAAAAGCATCAATTTATTATCTTTATAAGGTTGGGTTTAAGGTCATTTTTCTTGTGATTCAGTTGTGTTAGCATATCCAGGCCTTAGTATAGTGGGATACCTTTGTTCTGAAGTTGTCTTATTATCCCAGCTCTTGTAGTTTATGTTCTTATTCTGGCCTTTAACTGTCTGGTTGCCCATGTATGTTCCTGATATAGTGGGTAACTGGAAGGTGGCCCTAATCTGGATGTTCCCCTTGTAGCAGGTCTCCCACAGGTAGTAGTCTTGGACTGGATGCTCTTGGTGTAACAGTCCTGAATATACCATATGTGACAGACCTGTGGACACCAGTGAAACAGTGGCCAGACAATGGAGTCTAGGGACAGCAGAAAGCTAGCTCATGGCATCTGGGTGTATCCCAGGGACAGGTAGGGAAATGGGGGGTTTAACTTGGATGTTCCATGTGTGGGGTCCTGTTGGAGGCTGGGTAGTGGTGGTCAAACAATCTACTTTTAAAGGTTTAAATCAATTTTAATTCTTATAAATAATACAGATAAATTCTACTCTTTTTATGCTTAGAGAACATATTTTTTCTCATCAAATGCTGACATTTGATGCTTTACTGAATGCATTTACATTTCCTTCATCACTAGGAAACAATGACTTAACCTCATGTCTTTTCCTGTGTTCTATTATACTTAAAATTCAAAAGTATTAGAAATAGACAATATAAATAAGCACAAAACATTTATTAATTAAGGAATACAATTTAGGATGTTGAGTGGAGGACAGCTAGAGGACTTATGTGGGAATGGGTAGGAAGGGTGGAGAAGTACACTTATAGAGGCAAAAGGGAGAGGGGATGAGATGGAGGTTTACAGAGGGAAGACTGGAAAGAGGGAAACATTTGAAATGTAAATAAATAAAATTATCAAGGAAAATAAAAATTAAAAATAAGGGTAAGTGTATTATTAAGGAAATGAATAATTTAAATAAATAAACAAGTGCAGAAAAATAAAGAAATTCTGGAAAAGTTCAAAGTAGTTTGTGAAGCTAGGCTGATTAATTAAGTTCTATACACTTAAGTTCAATAACAAATGATTTGACATAATGTATGTGGCAGATATCTAAAACACAAAAGAAAATAGGTAATCATTTCAATGTGGAATGATATAACATTTTCAACCTAAAGTATATGTCAGAATAGTCTTAGAAGAAAGACAATAGTATTCTCAATGGGTACGATTGAGGGCATATTAGGACAAGAGAGAAAGATTGTGAATTCCAAAGAATCAGGAAGTTTATTGTGATATTCCGTCTCCCAGTAATGCCAGAAGCAAGAACCACAATGTCTCACAAGCATGATTGTCTAAATATGAGCTGAACAATGATAATGGCAATATACATGTGCAAGTGGATGGGATGGTGATGGAAACAGAAGACTTCAACCCAAAACAAAGAACTACAAGAAATGAAAGAAAGCTGACAACTGGAGAAAGAGTCTTCTCCAGGAGTGGTCACACAAATTGTTTAACTAATATCAAATGGCCAACCACAAAAACATGCATAAAAGTAAAATTATACCAAATGAACAGTTTGTATTATGTATTTAGGAATATATATGTATATGCATATGTATGTATGTAACAATTATTTAAAAAAGAGGTCACTAATTTGAAAGAAAGAGAGAAATATATAAAAGATTCTGTAGGGATGGAATGGAAGGGGAAGCAATATAATTCTATTATCTCAAAAAATAGGACAAGTTATAAAGCCAAGGATACAGTTCAAGAACGATAACAGGAACAACTAGCAAGAAGGAGAAGCTGGACTCTTCATTACTCATGTTGATGACCATTATTAACTTATTCCACATCCTACAGATGCATCTGCTCTACTCAGTTCTTGTCTTAATTGCAAAGGTGGAGGTTTTGAGATTCCCCAAACAATTTCCATAGAAGTTACACATGCCGAGGTATTGTTGTTATATATTCATCTTGACTCACTGATATGTTATTGAACAAGGAGTACCAAAAGATTTCATAGAGAATTATTTTGGCTCTAAATATGGTTACTATTTGCTCTACTACATCAAAAACAAAACAAAACAAAAACAAAAACAAAACAAAACAAAACAAAAAACAAAAAAACAAAACAAAACAAAAAAAACCCATCCCATTTTTTCTCCCTGGTAATCTTCTTTCTCTATTGGTCAGCAATATAAGGACTCCGTATGATCTCAAAACAGTTCTGATTTTCAATTTTTCATAATGATCACTGTTTTCTGGCAAGTAGGTTCTGGTTAGATAAAAGTCAAAAGGAAAGAAAAAATATAGTTTCCACTAATGAAATAGTTGCTGTAAAAATGAAAATGCTTAGAAGTGCAGACAATCCTGAAAGTACAGGTGCACCCCCACTTCTGCTCACATTTCTGGCCCAAGAGGAACCTTCCTGAGCCTTTGGACATAGGAACTAAAGAGCAGTCTGGGACAGGATCCTTCTGGTTTCTGCCTGTGCCTGGAGCTGACCTCATGACACAGCTCTCTGTACCCAGATCCTGCTGGGAGAAAGCCAGTCTCCAGGAGTGCTGACACACAGGCTTAGAGGAGGGTCAAGCCACTCTCAGGGACAGCAAGACCAGCTAACAACAAAGATAAGCAGATGGCGAAAGGCAAGGGCAAGAACCTAAGCAACAGAAACCCAGGCCTCTTGGCATCATCAGAACCCAGTTCCCCCACCACAGAAAGCCCTGGATACCCCAACACACCAGAAAAGCAATGTTTTGATTTAAAATCACAACTCATGATGGTGTTAGAGGACTTTGAAAAGGACATAAGTAACTCCCTTAAAGAAATACAGGACAACACAGGTAAAGAGATAGAAGCCTTTAGTGAAGAAACACAAAATTCCTTTAAAGAGTTACAGAAAAATGCAAACAAACAGGTGAAGGAATTGAAGAAAAGCGTCTAGGATCTAAAATTGGAAATAGAAACAATAAAGAAATCACAAAAGGAGACAACCTTGGAGATAGAAAACGTAGGAAAGAGATCAGGAGTCATAGATGCAAGCATCACCAACAGAATATAAGAGATAGAAGAGAGAATCTCAGGGGCAGAAGATACCATAGAAACCATTGACACAACTGTCAAAGAAAATGCAAAACACCAAAAGTTCCTAACACCAAACATCCAGGAAATCCAGGACACAATGAGAAGATCAAACCTAAGGATAATAGGTATAGAAGAGAGCAAAGATTCCCAACTTAAAGAGACAGTAAATATCTTCAACAAAGCTATAGAAGAAAACTTCCCTAACCTAAGTAAAGAGATGCCTATAAACACACAAGAAGCCTACAGAACTCCAAATAGATTGGACAAGACAAGAAAATGGTAATGTTTATTCTTTTTACACCACTGATTTTTTTCCTTCATTGAATGACTGCTAAAGAGAACAGCATTAAATTAAATGTGATCCCTTTTTGTGCTGAAGTGGAGTTCAGGATTCTCTTTTCTTTGACTGTAAGAGATAAGTGAATTCTTCAAAGCTTCCATAGAAGATTTTCATTTCTAATGGCACACTCAACATAGCTTTAAAGAACTTCAGCTCTTCCCTCCCCACTTCACCTTCCCCTATTTTGTTCTTTCTTTCTACTTTATTTTTTTTTCCTGCATGGATAGATTACTAGATGATTCCATAAACTACAGTTCCTGTTTTCAGATTAGAAATTAAGCAACACAGTCATTCTGGCTTCTCACCATTTGCTTTATCATTTTAAAATTTTTAATGTCAACAGTGTTAATTATAATAACATCCAGTTACATAATTTTCTAGTGTTACCCTTCTCCCTCCCATTTCCACAAGAAAATGTATATTTTCAGTATTGAGTTTAGTTTTTGTAAGATTCAACAGGTTACTGTATATTGTGTCATATTTCCAGCAATAAGTAATCAAAAATAAATCACTCAGAACAAATATTACTACAGGATATTTAAAATTACTATGTGTACTAGTTGTGTAATAGGCCAGCTTTATTACTTTAACAAACATGAGAGTCACAGAGAAGACTGTGTTTATAGAAGGCAATGATTAATGCAGAGACTCATAACTTGTAAAAGTGCTAATGGGGCTGGAGAGATAGCTCAGTGGTTAAGAACTCTGCTTTTCTAGAAGATGAAAGTTCAAGACCCAGCAGCCACATGGCGGCTCAGAAGTGTCTGTAACTCCTCAAGTTCCAAAGCATATGACATTCTCACACAGAGATATGCAGCAAATATCAATGCACATAAAATAAAAATAAATTTTTCAACGTGGTAAATATGATTCCTGATACCTCTTCTTAAAACAGCCCATCTCTACCACACACTCAAAATGGCAGAGAACATCATGAAAAGGGGATGGAAAGAATTTAAGTTCTGAAGGATAGAAAGTAATGTGTGAAATTCTCTTCTGGACATGACCAGGACATTGCACTTATGACTTCACATAAGCTATTATTATTTTCACATAATATGTACACAATTACACCTGTCAGCATTCCATCAAGGGTATAAGGTTGTCTCAGGACACCCCATCTCTAGTTAAGGATCTATTTGAAGTGAATTGCTGTTGGGGGATAGGAAAACAGTTCTTCATTTTTGAAGCCTGTTGCTAATGATGTAGGAATTAACCCTACACCTATGCTCATACAAGCAATACTAATTAAATTCAGTGGATCATTAAAACTTAAATCACAGACCCTACCTCTTATAGAGAGCTCACATTGCATTATTAAGGATCATGACTCTAACACATGAAACTTTGTTGAGCAAACCATGTACAACACAGTCATGTAGATTTATAAAAATAAATATGGATCACCAAAAGTCTAACAAACATGGACAACCATAATCAACTTTAGGTTTAAAATGGATTAAGAAAAGAGTCAATTACTGAAACTCAGAAAGAGGAATAGCTGTGTACAAATCATATACTATCTACAGGGATAACAAGAGAGGAGAGAGACAGAGGGAGACAGAGACAGAGACTGAGATATAAAATTTTTCCTGTACATTTTGACCTCTTGTAAGAGTTTCCCATTGGATGAACTGGAAGCCTGGATATTAGTTGATCCAAGCAAATAAAGTTCATATAAACCAAATTCCTAGGAGCATAGCTGTATGGAGAGTGATTGAATGTTGTCGTCTGTATGAACAAATTAGAAAAAGGATGCATCATATAAATGAAATGAGCAATGACATTCAATCCTTTGGAATGATCCAAAGGAAAAATATTATATAGATGGAATGAGACCACTATATCAATAATATACAAAATTATTTACAAAGTAGAAAATTATTAAGATGAATATAGATGAGTAGGCAACAAAGCTCAGAGAAGAAACAATAATATGGAATTGGTAGATAAATGACTCTAGATGAGATCTCACCAAAGATTAGAAAAACAACATTCTACTAATAGAATATTGTACTTGGCTGCTTCCATTTAGTATGGAAAGATTTGTGGTGGAGATTAGAAAAAGTTGAGAAAATGGATATCTTCCTAACTGAAGTCCATTTGTTGATATCCTAAGCTATTTCCTTAAAGCATTACACTTAGTTCTGTTTGATTTTTCTAAAGGAATCTGTTTGATTACTTTAAAATATGTCAGTATTTAATATTAAAGCAAGGATACAGAATATTTTATAAACACTTCCGAGAATTAAGGAATGGATACTCACTCCAGTGAAAGAGTTGTGTCAGTCTACATTCAGCAGTAGAAAAAGAACATAGGGGAGGGAGGGAGGGAGAGAGAGAGAGAGAGAGAGAGAGAGAGAGAGAGAGAGAGAGAGAGAGAGAACAAATTAGACACAAAATTATAAACTTACTTCAATATAGCCAAAGGGGTAAGAGAGTTTTGCTAAGAATTTTACTAAAGTAATCCTTGCCTCTCATTTTTTGGTAGATGAGGTATATGAGTACACAATTAGTTAATTACTTGCTAAGAAACAAGGGAGGGAGCATCCTAACTTTATGATAAATTTAGTACATCATGTTCCCACCTTTCTTTGAATCTCACCCAAAGACATGTGTTGCAAGAAGTCAATCAGATTGGCACATTTCATCTGCCTTGATATTTTCATAAAATTCAGGTCTAAAACCCAGGTAAGTGAAGAAATATGTAATCAAAGAGCCCATTGCTCAGTTTTATGAAGAGGAATAAAACCAAATTTGGATGATTGTATTCTTATACCAGGAGACTTTGAGTGGAGTCACGGAATGAGAGAGAATGAGATAGGCAGTGGCTGCTAAGGAAGGGGATGACCAGAGCAAGCGCGGTCCCCAAAGTGGTGGAAGGAAAAGGTCAGATGAGGTTCACATCAGTCCACTCACTACCTATGAGCCCGTTTAATTCACATTTTCTTTGCAGTTTTTCTTCACTAGTGTGTTATGGAAATCACTTAAATATGCTTTCAAGTTCAATTTTCTTCCTTACTTCCCTTCAGTAGAAGTTGTTTTCTTCCCTCTCTAGGAGCACAGTTATTCTTGGATTAAGAACCTGCTCTTCTTGAATAGTACTTATTTCATATATTTAAACTAGTTTATGAAGTACGTGCTCTTATTTATTTTCCTAGCAGTGTTTTCCCCTCCACTTCTCCATTGATTTTCAAAAGAGAAGTTATCTGCTAGTCATTTCATTACTTGCTTCCTTTTGGCATTAAGCCTTAAGAAATGTTTTTGCATTAATCTGGAAGGGAAGCTTCACACTTCATTTAGTAACTACACATTAAAAATAAATTTTCATTTTCTACTGCTGAACGTAGACCAACACAAATCTTCCATTAGAGTTGAGAATCCTCTCCTTAATTCCCAGGAGCATCTATAAAGCTTCCTGCATCCTCACTTTAATAATAAATATGGAGGCATTTTATTTTAGAAATAAGAACAGATTTCTTCTTTCTCTCTGTTTATTATAAAAGTCTAAGAGGCTTATCTTCTCATTTATGTATTATAATCTTTCTACTCACCCAATTCCAAATCCAGGCAGGTGCTGAAAAATATGCCTATAGCCTGTTTGCCATATATCTGATCATATCTACATACACACATAGATAAGCCTTTATTTCTTATTGTCTTTTATGTATAATATCTTTTAAATGAAGTGATAAATTGAATGGATGAGGCACCTTACTTAAGGAGGTTTAGTGTTTAGGTTGTTAATACAATACTACTTTTCAAAACAAACCAATTTACCGCTTTTATCTTACCTAATATTATTCCCTATTTACTGTGCTTAATTATATGCCAGGCAAAGCAATTTTAGTGGCTATAATGTATTTTTGTGGTCTTTTAAAGTAGATTAAACTCACAAAGATAATACTATGAGTGGTAGTTAAAGGCATCCTTTAGTTTGGGTTTTACTGCTGTGAACAGAGCCCAGGACCAAGGCACATCTTACAAAGGAAAATATTTAATTGGGGCTGGCTTACAGATTCAGAGGATCAGTTTATTATCATCAAGACAAGAGCGTGGCAGCTCCCATAAAGGCAAGGTACGGGACGAGTTGAGAGTTCAACACCTTGTTCCCAAGCCAAACACGAGAAGACTGGCTTCCCGGCAGCTAGGACATGTGTCTTTCCTTTTTTCATTTTCTTTTTAAATTCATTTATTCTTTGATTCTTTATTACAGTTCAAACTCTATCCCCCTCCCAGTCTAACTCTTCCCATCCCTGACAGACTAATCTACAAGGGTCTTAAAGCACCCTCCACAATGACACACTTCTTCCAACAAAGCCATACCTCCACTCTCTGGGTCAACCATATTCAAACCACCACAAGGAATGGGTCAGAATGTGTGGGAGAAAAGTTTTAGAGAGGAGGAGACCTGAGCGAGAGGGGAGAGCAGCCGAGAGAGAATATGGAGACGGATGTTAAGATTTCTCTCTGGACGTTTACAGGTTGTTATGATATTCTTAAGGGATGTATGTGTACAGGATTTTGGGCTGTTTAGACGGACAATTGTATCTTATCAATTGGATCAGAGGTTATTGTGGGGTGTGTTCTTCCATGTGGCAATTTAATTGAGTTCAAGAGAGTGTGTGGAGGCGGGACACACTGGGTCCGCCAGAGATTTGGGATGTGTGTGCCTGGCATGGTGGCAACCTGCCTTGGGAACTAGATGGGTAGAGAGACTGTTGCCAGGCTCAGAGAGTAGCCCTTGGCAGTGTGAGATGTGATTGAGCTTAGTGGGTGAGACACTTTGTTGACTGAGATGAAAATATTCCACACATGCCATGTGACCCTACTGTGCCAGCACTAGTGAGGTATAAAAGAAACCTCTTTTTTAATTATACCGCAACATGAATGCATTCTTTATAACACAAACAGTTTCCCCTCAAGTGGCCTTGAAAATTCTGGAGGGATTCTCTTTTGCTTATTTGGATAGAGCTCTCTTCCCGAAAAAAATAGTTTTCCATTTTGGCAAAGGCTATGCTGAAAAAGTAAGCTATCAATTTTACTATTCGTTTTACCTCATTAAAAATAAATTTCTCTTTTCTCTTTCCTGTTTCCTTCCCTCTTTTATTCTGTCTCTTTTCCTCATTAGTTGTCCTTTTCTTTCTCTTCTTATTCATTCTCTTTTGTTAATTATCTTAGTTTTCTGGATGCTGGATGTCACACAAATGCTCTACAATGGAACTACTGTCTCACCATCTTCTAACAATTAAATATCTTAGAAGGGTTAAAAGGGAAGAATGGAACTTTCATTATTCATTAAGGTTCCAGAAAATACTACAGATGTTGCCAAAGGAGGAAATCAATTATATAGTTCTATTATATAACTATTATATAGTTATATAATCAATTATATAGAGCCATGACAATTATGAGCATGACAAAATATGCATAAAGGTACAAATACTGATACTCACATGTCTATGGCAACCATGGGCAGTCTAATTGGACTTAATGCCCACACAAAAGGAGGCATGCCTGGTACTGGAAACCTAGCCAACATCCTGGGGCTACTGAGGTTATGCATCTTAGAAAAGAATCCACTATAGCCACCTTACTAAACAAGTGTAATTTGTTACTATATTCTGAATCTTATGTTTATACACACTGCTTACTGTAGATACTATTCCTCACCTAATAAGCCACTCCTTACAACAAATGGAGATTATCATAGAAAACCATAACTGAAAACAATACAGAGATCAATAGATGGTGGGTCACCTGGAACAAGTGGGTGTATCTACATCCCATGTCCTCCATCAATGGCTCAAGGAAAATACTAAAGAGAGAGAGAGCAAAGAGTGTTATGGGAAAGATAACCAGGAAGTCCACTGTAAAACAGTTTTCCCTAGAAATGGGTGCATATGCAGGACCTGAATATCAATAGACATGTTAATGTAGAAAGGAAGAACTCTGTGCATCACACTCCTAAACAAATGAACAAACAAACAAACAAACCTACAGGCAAATAATAACATTCAGCATTAGCCTCTTCAGGGATGAAATTCTTTATTTGTTGTCTAATCAGAATGATGGGATATGTGGGATATATATACATATATATATATATATATATATACATACACACACACACATATATATATGTGTGTGTGTGTGTGTGTGTGTGTGTGTGTGTGTATGTGTATGTGCCAATAGCAACTAAAAGAGGCTATCAACCTAAGTGAGAGTCATGGAAGGGAATCAGACAGACTGAGGGAGAAAAAGGAATCAGGGAGAGTGAGATAATTCTATCTCAAATAAAACATATTTTTAAAAAAGATTATAGGAAGAAAAGTGCTGGTGGCACAAGTCTTTAATTCCAGCACTCAGGTAGAATAGGTAGGAAGATCTTTGAGTTTAAAGTCAGGCTGATCTACTGAGTGAGTTCTAGTATAGTCAGGATTACATTATATAAACTCTATCTCATAAGAGAATAAGAAAAAGAAAAAGGTTACATGATGATAAGCCAGTTCCAGGATCCTGAGAGTTTGGTGTCTTCTAGCATGGGGAGTCCCATGTGCTGAACAAGTTCTTAGTACTGAGCAAGTAGTATTTAATTAGATTTCTTCTTAATTAGCCACTGAATATTTTTCCAGACTACAATGTTCTCTAGCATTGAGAAAGTCACAGTGATGATGAAATTATAGTCAAATGACAAGGGTAAATTATTCTAAAAATATGAGAATACATAAATGTCACTTTCCTCAATTTCACCAGAGAAAATATGGCAAAGGGCAAAACACTTATTAGGTTTATCAGAAGTCAACTACATGTTATTTTTAAAAGGCTTTTTTCTGTTTTAGAGTGGGCAATTGGGGATTCAGGATATAGAGGGTAGGGCCTTAGTTCAATTTTTCATGATCATTTCTGAAAGGATCCCTGCTACTCTTTGTATAAAATTTGAGACACATTATAGCTGTACCACAAATTCTCATCACTCAGACATCTAAACATAACCCAACATCCGAAGGTCCTATTTTCAGCTGCTATTGTAGAGATAGGGCCAGTCACCAGATACCAATCTTTATGTGACTGCCTGGACTGTCTACATTTCTAGAATTGAAAAGAGATTATCATATGAAGTTGTATTTTATATCTTCTTTCAATATCATTAGACTTCTGAGTGAAGTAATTCTTGCCAACAGATAGTTCTACTATTAATATAAGAAAATTAATATCCATTTTTTATTAGCAAACACTGTTGTTGTGATGAAAAATCCTATACTACCTACATAATTAAACTTTTATTTTGGTAAAATTAGAAGTAATTTGGAGGTGGGAGAGATGACTCAGAGTTAAGTGTATTTACTGTTTTTGCAGAGTACTTGAGTGCATTTCAATCATTCATATCAAGCATATCAGTGTTGCACAGCCCTACAAACACACACACACACACACACAAACACACACACACACACACACACACACACACACACACGTAAGTACAAATTTACAAACCACGGAAATGAATATTTAATATTGAGATGATGTGATGGTAACCCAAGTGCAATGATCCAAGTTAGACCCATGTAAACGTGTGCCAGGAAAGAAATGATTTCACATAATGGTTCTCTGACCTTTCTTTAAGGAAGGTTCACAGACACTATTCACCTGCATTAGTAAATACATCAATCAATTAATTTATAAATGAAGTAGATAGTTCTGATGTTTGTATATGAATTGGTTAGGAAGCCTGTCTATAGCAAATTGACTAACCTTATGTCAATTGTGCTGAACATGATTTTACCACTCAAATAATTATTAACATAGTTATGCTAAAGAATATGTGCTTCTGAGTTCTATATTCTTTAACAATAACTATAACCAACTTCAGCAGTGACTACATTTTCTCATATATAAGCTAGTAATTATAAAACTTATTCTCTATTAAGTATCTGTGTTATTAAGTATATTTAAATTATTTTGGTTTTGAATTAAAACAGTTTTTTCTGACTTAGGATTTATCATGGTTATAGATGGAATTTAGCTCTACAGCTCTTATTGCCCAATGATCATTTAGTTTACATTTCTTTTAATCACATTTAATATTTAGTGGAAATTTCTATTTTGTAAGAATTTGACTTTTGATTTTCTTTTTTTCCCCACGTGGAAAGGTTTAATGAGAGAGAGGAATAAAGGCTGGCCATGAGCGCCTGGATGGAAGGGGAGGTGGGGTGGGGAGAGAAGTGACAAAGAGAAGAGGGCAAGAGCAAGAGAGCAGAGCAAAGAGTGACTTTTGATTTTCTAATTCTGCCCAGTGTCCTTTATTTACTTTATTTATTTACTATTTACTTTATTTATTTATGAAACAATCATGCTATTCATAGTTTAAATTGGATGTCTTTAATGCATTCTAGAATTTGTTACCACAAGTATATTTCAACATTCCAAATCTCTCTCTACTTTGATGCTTTTACTTTCATATGCTGTATATTTTCTTCCAATTAAAATTAACTTACATTTATATGTCAATTGTAATTTTCTGAAGTACATTTATGACTATGTATTATACATGTAAATATTTTCAGCTGTTTGGGAATTTATCAGCTAGAGGAAAGAAAAAGGCAACACTGAGTTTTATTATACAGGGACATGTTTTTCTATGTGGTTATTTAGTACTATATTTACAACCCTTAGAAGAGATTTTTAATTTTCTATTTTATGCAAACATATATAAAGCGCATTCTTATGAAGATTCTTGGTTGTTCAATATATTTTTAATGTTATTTTGAATTAGATTTTTGTTCATAGTGTTTCAACTTTGATTATGCTTAGCATATAAAAGTTATTGAATTTACTACTTCAATACTGAGCGCTGTCAGCATCATTATATTGCTATGAAAAAAATTCTTACTAAAAAAGACACAACAGACCTTCCTGAGTCTCAAGGTAAAGAGTAATAAAAATCTACCAAATAGTAAATGTATCTTTATCTTACTGTTCATTCAGTGTTTGAAAACATAGCAGTAGCAAAGTGTATGTAAATCACCATAAACCTCAATGGTGACACAGAACAATATATAATTTGCAATGATTATGTATTCATTTGAACTTGAAAATGCAATGGCATAGTTTTGTACCTTTGACAAATGGTTTTACGTGTATCTGGAAGTAACAGGTAACATCAGACTTGATGGTGAACACCCATTCCATTCCCATTAAAGTCAGATTGAGAAAACATTGTTCTGTGTCACCGTTGAGGTTCATGGTGATTTATATATGCGTTGCTACTGCTATGTTTTCAAATCGGGTAGAAAGACAGGGCATCAAACGGAGAGATGGGGTTGCCATCTCTCAGTCAAAAACTCTGACCCAGAATTGTTCCTGTCTAAAAGAACTACAGGGACAAACATGGAGAAGAGACTGAGGGAAAGGAGGTCCAATGACAGCCCAAATAGGGATTCATCTCAAGGATGACTTCAGGCCTGACATTGTTATTGAAGGTTTGGTATGCTCACAGAGTAGAGCCTAGTATGGCGACCCTGCAAGAGGCCCAACAAGCAGCTGACTGAGACAGAGGCAGATACTTACACCCAGCCAATAGACTGAGATTAGGGACCCCTGTCTTGAATTGGGGAAAAGCTGGAAGAACTGAGGAGGAGGGTGACTCCATAGGATCACTAGCAGGCTCAACTAACTTGAACCCCTGAGACCTCTAAGAACACTGAGTCACCAACCAGGCAACATACACTAGCTGATATGAGGCCCCGAACACATAAACAGCAGAAGTCTGCCTGGTCTGGCCTCAATGAGAGGAGCTGTACCTGACCCTTGAGAAACTGGAGGACCCAGGGAGTGGGGCGGTTTGGTGGGGTGGGGTATGGAAACATCTTCTTAGAGACCAGGGAGGAGAAATGGGATCAGGAACTATCAAAGGGTGGAACAGGAGGGGGATAATGACTGAACTGTATAATATTTTAAATGATGATATTATTACTACTAATAATAAATAAAAACAAAACACAGTGTGTAAATAAGAGCTTTCATTTATACCTACCACCGACCTATTTTTTATTTGAAGTTCCTGATTTACCATTGAAATTATCCCTCTTGTATGTATAGTTTCAAAGAAGCTTCCAATCATGCTGTATTCATGTTTATAGGCAGAGAAAAAGAAGAGATAACACAAGATATACAGAGAGAAATTGTAAAGTGAGGAGGTTTGAGAGTTCTGCATCTTTGGAGTAAGTAAGAGTGCACCAAGAAAGGAGTAGTGGTGTGCCCAGTCAGGTGCTAAAGAAAGATCTAGACAAACCTGGAAAATCTATTAGTCCACTCATTCCTCCAGGATTCCGAATGGGATAAAATAGGGAAGGAACCTTGTCATCTATATATGCAGCAATCAGAGCTGAAAAACTTACTCTAAGTGAACTATTGGTTACTTGTTTCATGGTTTTGACAATATACCTAGAAAGCAGCGCAAGGGAGAAAGGGCTTCTTTTGATCCACTTTTAAAAATTGGTTATTTTATTTATTTACATTTCAAATGTTATCCTTTCTGGTTAGCCCTCACCAAAACTCCTATCCCTTTTCCCCCTCTCCCCTGCTTCTATGAGGGTGTTCCCCCAACAACACCCACTTCAATGCCCTAGTAGTCCCCTATGCTGGGGCATCGAGCCTTCACCTAACCAAGAGCCTCCCCTCACTTTGATGCCAGACAATTCCATTCTCTGCTACATATGCAGTTGGAGCCATGGGTCCCTCCATGTATACTTTTTGGTTGATGGTTTAGTTCTTGGGAGCTCTAGGGGGATTCTAGTGGATACTATGCAAAAAGCTTGGAATACCATGATATAACTCACAGACCACGCGAAGCTCAAGAAGAAGGAAGACTAAAGTGTGGTTGCTTCAGTACCACTTCGAAGGGGGAACAAAATAATCAGGAGTTAGAAGGAGGGAGGGACTTAAGAGGTAGAGGGGCAAAAAGAAGGCAGAATCAGGTGTGGAGGAGATGGGGCAGGGGCAGATGTACAGAGGGTCAGGGGATTGATCAGAGGTGTGAAGCAGTCAGGGACTGGGAACTGGGATAGCTACTAGAATGTCCCAGATGCCAGGAAAGCTAGAGATTTCTAGGACCCAACGACGATGAGATTCGCTGAAAAACCCAACAAAGTGGAGGGAGAACCTATAGAGACCAGATCCAGAGGTTAGGTATGGCCCCAGTTGAGGGACAGACCACCCACCCATCTTAAAACTTTTAACCCAGAATTGCTCCTGTCTAAAGAATTAATTTCTTTAGACCAAGAGATATAAGACAAATAAGGGGACAAAGAGTGGAGCAGAGACTGAAGGAAAGGCCACGCAGAGACTGCCCCACCTGGGGATCCATCCCATATGCAGCCACCAAACCCAATCACTATTGCTGATGCCAAGATGTGCTTGCTGACAGGAGCCTGATATATCTGTCTCTTGAGAGTTTCTGCCAGAATCTGAGCAATACAGATTCACAGTCAACCATCAGACTGAGCATGGGGACCCTAATGGAGGAGTTAGGGGAAGGAGGAATTAGGGGAAGGACTGAAGAAGCTGAAGGGGTTTGCAAACCCATAGGAAGAACAGAAATATTTTGGTCCACTTTCATATGGGTTGAACTCGAGGCAGCAAGAGTTTGAGGCTGCAGATCATGTTGCAACCTCAGGTGAGAAGGAAATGACAGTGGTGTTCAGCTTCCCCTCACTTTTTTATAAAGTTTAGGATCACAGCTCATAGAACAGTGTTATGCACAATTATGGGGGTTTCATACTTAAACTATTCTAGAAAATTCCTTATAGGTATGTGGGAATGTTGGCTTCTAGAAGATTCTAGATAACATAAATTTGAAAATATATATTAAATATTGCAACTGGTTATGCCATCTATATTTTCAGTGAATAGAACTGTTAATATGTGCTAAACTGGCAACATTTAGAAAATACATGGTGGGTATGATTTCCATCTTTAAGTAGCAGTGTGTTGTTTAACTTGGGATAAATTCAATGACTAAATCAAATTCATAGTTTAATTCACTCGACTAAGTTGACAGAAATCAGTCCTGTAGCATAAGCATGGGAAGACAGGTATTCAATGACAATAACTGATTCCTTGTTTACATACAAAAAAAGGGCACGATACATTTATTCTCGAATCTTTTCTGTTCCTGTGATCAGTTAAATAAAAATGTGAATTTAAATTTGTTAAGACATTTGAAAAATACTTGATGGCCTATGAAGATGAAAATGTCCAGAGGGATGAAGTACTTGAAAAAGACTAGATTCATGGGCATAGGAGTGTCTTTCCCCGTTAAACTTTTCTTTTCATAGCTGCTAAGTGATCTGTAACAACTCTTCCCTTTCACTTACATTCAAATAAAATATAAATCACTTCTAGAGGAGTTAATTAAAAATCACTCTGATAAGGAATCCAAGCATTTTAAAAATTAACTTACTTAAAATTGGTATTTTCTTTTTCTTGAAATGAAACTTGGTGTAGAAAAAAAAATTGAACCACATTGGAAAATGAAGCCTGGGCATTGCCTCAGTTCTGCCCCTGTCTCAAGGATTGGGAGTAGAACTAGCCTTCTTCCTTAGCTCATGAGCCAAGTTGTGAAGGAATCGGGAAAAAATCTCAAGGGAGTCATTAGAATTTACAAATAGTTCCAGGAAATTATCTCCCAAGAATTCTATTTTTACTTGTATTTCATTTAAAATTAACGTTAGTGTAGAATATACCTACAAACATTGTTGTTACTATGATTATGGTTGTTCTTCTCAAAGTGGAAACTATCAGAAAAAAATAAACTGTAAAAGCAGTCAACTAGGTAGACTACTGGATTTTCATAATTATTTCTCTTTATGGAAATATTGATGGTCATTTAAAGGTATAAAATTCCATTAGGTTTTATAATCTACTGATAAACAGAACCGTTAGTAAAATGAGTGTCTTGCAAGAGCCATTGCTTTATAAGCAGATAGGACCAAACCCTTCCACCTTTCTCCATCCTCAAAACTCTGCATCTTTATAAAGCTTTACAAATAGAATCAGACATAATGTAGCAAATTGAGATTGATTTCTTTCTTCCTGCAAAATGCTTTTGGGCTTCACCCATGATGTTAACAGTTTCACTAGACTCATTTTCATTGTTCAGTGGTATTCACAGGGACAATGTAACTCAGTTTGTTTATTGATCATTAAAGAATAATGATGTTTCTTGAGTTTTACAGTTAATAGTGTGGCTATGCACACTTGCACACAGTCTGTGCACTGAAATGTTATTTAATCTAGAGTCAATACCTAGGAGTAAGATGACTGGATCACAAGGTAAATGAGTATTCACCCTATTAAAAAAAAAACCCTCCCCAAATCTATTTTTATAGTGGTTGCATCATTCTGAATTGCCAGCAGAAGTGAGTCAATTATCTAGTTGTTTGATATATTTTCTCTCACTTTCTAGTTAAGATTTTCTCTATTTTAATAAATGCATAATACTGATTCGTATGACCTGGATGAGAGGGCCAATTGTGTTTTGAATCTTTCAGTGAGCCTGCTTGTTATTTGTTCTTTGGTAGAATGTCTGGTCTTGGAAAATAGTTGCTTCCTTGCTCTTGAGTTTGATGGTTTCATATCTGGATCAGACTTTTTTTTTTGCTCTGGGTTTACAGATGATTCTTCCTGGTCTGTAACTGGGAGACTACTTTTAAATTGTATAGTCCTTGTCCTTTTATCAGAACCACTCAATATCACACTGCAGCTGATATTGTATTCAAATTGGGTAACACTAGTTTTATTTTATTTTATTCTTCTTCACAAACTAATGTATTTAGTTTTATGCCCTTTCAGGTACAATTTAGGGACTACTTCTATATAACCACAATAAAGGCCAATGGAATCTTTGCATTGGATTGAATTATGTACATTGATTGACTAGTACAAAATACTTTTGTTACATGAAGGCTTCAAATATATGAAATTAAATATCTTCCTAAATATATAGATTTAACAATTTTAATGCAGTTTTATAATCTCAGTAGAATCTATAATAATTTCCTGTGTTGATTCTTGAGTATTCTTTTAAGCTTATACAGTAACTTTATAACACACAGAAAGATACATGCACATATGCACACACACACACACACACACACACACACACACAGAGAGAGAGAGAGAGAGAGAGAGAGAGAGCTTCCATCTTCAAAACTGTACCCAATATATGTAATTGAAAATGTTCTCTAATAACTTAAGTATACAGATATCTTTAGTATTTCTATTGCAAATTTTTTAAAATGCTATTTGTATCATTATTTAAATCAGTTTATATATAGTTCCTATGTGGGTATTTCTGTGAAAGTATTCTTTTGGGTGGATTTCTTCTCATGTTTCTGTTTCTAGGATGTCAACAAAATGTTGGTGCCTCCACAGAGGCTGTATTCTAGTTTCCTGAAACATTAGTCCTTTCTTCTGTCCTCCTTCTCTTCTTTCATGTCCCTCCTTTTCCTCTTCCCTTTCTTTCCTCTCCTTCATTTTCTCTACACCTACCTCTCTCCTTAAAGAATGATCATTTTGCGTGCATTTAATTCTGAAATATATGGTCAAATAAATTCAGAATCTGATCACTTGGGTTGAAGAAAGAATAGGGAGTGCTTCAGCTCTGCTCGCCTCACCTCTGCACCTGCTCGGTGTAGGGGTAGAGCCTGTGACATCTCTCAAGAAGCCTTATCCAGGCAGTCTATCACAGCATCGCCTGTGAGGTGCCCTAGATCTGCTTTCCTCCCATCCGCCCAGATTCTGTGTCTGCTTTCTAGCTCTCAGACCAGTGCTTATGACTTGTGGCTAAATGAGGCCACTGGAGGAAAATTCAATTCCAAAGCTGTACCTTGCCTAATTTCACCTGGCCATCAAGTTAATGTTGCCCTGCTGTAGGTCTGTGAAGAAGCAAACTAAAAAGTAATGTCTTTGCAAGGTATTAAGCAGAAAAGTAGGACAAGTCTCTCTTGTGTTCTTGGTGATACCCTCAATATCAGGCATATGTCTTTCTCTTGGCAAAGGGGACCACATTCTTGATTGACCCACAAGAATGATAATTTCATCTGTCAATCTTTACCCATCTCATTTCTTCTTAAATCCTCTAGAATGATGCTTAATAAAAACAGATGGTCCCCACTTTTGTAAAATTTGAACCTTTTTCTTCTTAGTTTTCTGTTTCTGCCAGACATTGTTGTCACAAATTTGCAATTGAAGACTACACATATTTATGAACTCCCAGTGTCTGCAAATGAGAATTCCAGGCACAACTTCCCTGGGTTCTCTGAAAGCTGAAATGAAAGGGTCTACCAAGGATAGTCTCATTTGACAGTTGACTAGGAATAGCACTGAGAGAGCTACAGACAACTCCAAGAGAATAAATGGTGAGTAAATATTCTGTGTATGCTCAGATACTTCTAGTACCAGACTAACCATGCAGCCTGAAACTTTGAAGTCATGGAGATCCCAATACTAAGGCAACTTCAATTTAGTAGAATCTGTCATGGCTACACAAATGACAAAGACAATGGAAAGTTGGCCATGAAAAGCCTTGTCTATTAAGTACCCTTGGAAGTTCTCAGAATCAATCTACATACCTGTCTGTCATAGGAAATGCATAACATTTTCACTTAGCTATCTTTAAAAAAGCCACTAAATTGACTTACAATGCGTTCATTTTGGAGAGCATTCGCTAAGGGATATATTACTGGCTACCTTTTAGCTTCTAGATAACACCTCTAAATAGATAGTCTTCACTTCATCTGGCTGATCTCTGATGGGTAATTAAAACGAGATGAAATATTTCTACCTTTATCTTCATACAGTGTCACCCCCTTTGCTCTCTAATGTTCTCATATGTACATTATGTATGTACGCTGGCACATTTAAAATTGCTTTATCCAGTACTCTAATGCCTTTTGGAGCTGGTATGTGTTTCTTCCATCTTTGCTTTGTGTATATCCTCAACAGTTTAAGCACTTAGAGTCTCTCAGAATGATGCCTCAGTCAAACTACTGAGATAAAGATATTTATACACACTGGTAAATAATTTATCTGTTCTTGAGTGAAGTTGAATGCCCATTGGTGCAACAAATACAGGACCAGGATACTTGAACACAGCAAGAAAGAAAAATTGATCATCTTAACAAATCAATAAAAAGAAACAAACAAATAAACAAAAACAACTGCATGCTGGTCCTCATGCTGAGGGAGAAGCCCATTCCCTTTGCCAGGCTGCCACATCAGAGTCTCTGCTACATCTCCCTAGTGAGACAGTTACCAAATGGTAAATTTTGACATTCATGTATACTTTGGTCTCATCTCACCATGGTTTTGTGTCATAGTTTGATTCATGAAATTTATGGCAGTGTATAAAATTAGCACACATTTAATACATATTAGAATATTTTAACAAAACACGCATTTTATTACTTTTAAGGTCTGACAATTGTAACCACCCGAAGATTTATTTACAGTGTATGTTGAATCGTAATTAGCTTGTTTTTTAATAAACGAGACAACTGGCTCCAGATTTTCAAATTGGAGATTAATATTTATTACTTCAAGTTTCATTCTTTCTTATTAGTGTAATTTCCTGGTGATGAGAGAATTTCTCCTTATAGCATTTGTTTTCATTAATTTATGAGCCTACTTTTGGCAAGATTCATCTTAGTAAAATTCCATCTCGGTAGGACTACTTAAACAGTTGAGATTAGTGGAAAGTGTGCCTTTATATACTCTGTAGAAAAAATTATCTCCCATACATTTACCATTCTTCCTTCTTCTCTTTAAATGGTTACATTTCAAAAAGAGCAGGGTCCGAAATTAGTACCTGGTGTGCTTGGAAATATTTTCCTCCCACTGCAAGTCTACAACATTGCACTCTGGAAGCAATAGACTCATTGTGTTATGTTAAAAAGTGCTAAGTATATAGTGTGCTAAAATGACCTACTGCAAGGAAGAAGGGATCATTTCTAGAAGATAAATAAACAGACATTCAGGTGGTATTTTAAACAAAGAGTTTTGATGAAGGAGAAAAGTACTTTACTAAATAAGGCAATTAATAATTACAGCCAGGTCTGTAGCTGTGTTCCATGGTGCAGTGATTTAAATGGCTATTACTTCTTCGGTGTTGTTGTTGCTTTTTACTTCTGATAAACATAACATAGTTAAAATTAAATTTTACAAAATTTACAAAGTTGAAAAATCTCCTCAGGTTCTGGTTTTGTGAAGTATGTGACACAAGCGTTACTTCATGTTTACAAAAAGGAAGGCGTCTGTGATGAATAAGGAAACACAGACAAATGTCTGATGCATGCTTAAAGTTGTTTTTCCCCCTTATTTTTCCTGTGAGTTCCTGAATAGGTAATAAAACACATAGAACTGTTTTTTCAGGATTCCCATTTATACAGCCTATCAACACGGTTGCAGGCCCATTAATTATCTAGAAGATACTACTCCCATTAAGTCCAGAGAGATGTACTCAACACCATGATAGATTTCACCATCAATTCATTATCTCTCTCGCAATAGACTGCATTTCTTTTTCTTTAATTTATCCTGTTAGTGCCAGTTCCTTCTCTATCCTAGATTCCCCTCCTTTCTCAGCAATGAAGAGATCTTTTTGTTATTTGTTTATTTGTTGGTTTTTTGTTTTGAAAAGGCAACACATAGCTAACACAAAATGAAAAAAAAAGAAATAAAAGGAAAGGAAAGGAAAGGACTGTTCCTAGGTATGGTGGAGGAGAAAGTTTATTATAGATATGTGGAAGAACATAGCCAGGAGGAGATACTTCTGGAAAAATCCAGAGTGGTCATGACCCTGAACCATGTTGGGAGAGTAAGAGGAGAGGAAGAGAGGGGAAGGAAGTACTGTAGAAGTTTGTTCTGCTGCTATGTACTGTAATGTTAATACTAGCCCTGGTTGTGTCAGAAACTAGAGAATCCTCACATACCAAAGGTGACCTTTGCCACTTACCCTAAAAATACTGGTTGAATAAAGATACTGACAGCCTACAGCGTGGCAGAGAGGTAAGTGAGTTTCTTGTCCTGAGCTTGAAAGTCTGTATCAAGAACCATAAGGAGAAGGGAGATGAGAGAGTACGGAAAGAAGAAGGTGCCATGGGTTTGGTGAGTCATGAAATCATGGCTATAAGGGCTGGCCAGTTGGAACTGAGAGCTGCCCAGATGGGACATATTGAGTTATAATTCGGGGTTATTGATTGGGAAGTAGACACTAATAACTTAGAGGGTAGGTATCTCTCCAGCTCTAGTGCTTAATTATTAAGGATTATTGTAAATATAAAGTTTTGTGTCTTTTATCTGGGATCTGAAGGATCAAAGACAGGATAAGCTTAGGTTGTATAGAATTTAAGAAAATGTTTTTAAATTATTAATAAAACTTAGGAAATAAATTGATTTAGATATAGAACTCTGAAATCACTAAGAAAGGATAGGAAATAAAATACTTTCTTCTGTGTTGCCAAATACAAGCAGACTGGATTTATTTTAATGTAACACACAATAATTTTCATAATTATTTCATAATTATTCCTACTGCTGTTCTTTTTTTTTTATTATTGTAAAGAAAGAACCTTTTTTTTATAAATACAATGTTACAGACTGGATTTCCCCCATTTTAATCAACAGCCAGGACCAATAATTTTACTAGGATAATTATTTTGGAGTCCAGGGTAATAGTCTTTAGGTAGTGGTTTAGTCCTGGAAGCTCTGTTCTGGCATTTTTATTATTGTAAGCTCTTCCAGGAAAAGAGCCTTTTAATTTGACAAAAGAAGGGGAATTATTGAAGTTTGGTCTATTGCTATATATTGCAATGTTAAATACTGGTCCCAAAATTTGATTGCCCCCAGGGACAATGAGATCATCACATACACCAAATGATGCTATATAACCTTGCTCCTTAATTTAAAATTGTTGGTTGAATAATAATACCTACACTCTGTAGCTGGGCAGGGGAGAATCAGGCAAAGCTTTATTCCCCAGGTTTGAGGGTCTGAGGCAGAGGCAGAACCACAAAGAGAAGGGAGAGAAGATGGAGAGAGAAGATAACATGGCTTAGGTGAATCATTAAAAACCTGGCCATGAGGGCTGGCCACTTGAAGTAAGAGCAGCCCAGGCAGAACATAGCTGGTCATATCTCAAGGTTATTGGCAAGGCAGTAAACATAATACCATAGGAAGGAGCTATCTACTCAGCTTTAATGTTGCCTAAGGCTTATCCTAAATATAAAGGTCTTGTGTCTTTGGTCTGAATGATCAAAGGAGGGGTAGAAACCCCCCAACTGAGATTAAATATTAATTGCGACAAATACAGCAGTCAACAGGCCAAAGGTAGAAAAGGAGCAAAGGAAGGGGGAGAGAGTTGGGTAACCAAACCATCTGGATTGTTTAGGGAAGGGCCACTCAGTCCCTAGGCCAGAGAAACTTAGGGTAGAGGGCTGGGTATGCAGGTCAGAGCCTATAACTGGGAGGAACTGAGGGATACTGGAAGAACCTGGAGGCCAGGTCTGCTTTCACATGGCAAATAGGCACCTCAGCTGCTTGCCCCTGATTTAAAACTTAAAAACATGCCCACAAATAGTTTTGAACAATAGTAAATGCAATGAATCTTGTAAATTTTATGAAATACAAATTTTCTGTATGGCGATAAATTTTAATGTGTTTCACTTTCAGGAACAAAGGTGACACCCCAAAACTGGTCTGGAGTGGTGGAAATTTCTTACATAATCATGTACATTTACTATTGTCGTGCTTGTCCTGTTCTGAGGAGATATGGTCTAACTTTCTTCTTTTTAAGGAAAGTTGGGGGACATTTTACAGAGAATTCAAAGGGCAAGTCACAGAGCCCCTTGTGGGATTCAGAGCTTTTGCTGGTAAAGGGGACAAGAGGAACCATTCACAGAAATGTCAGAATGGTGGCTTCACCCACTCTCATGTCAGAGTGTAGTAGCATTAGAAATGTCAGTCAAGACTGAAAACTTGGCACATTCAACAGCATTTCTCACCCATGTGGGCTCGTTTCCCACCTCGTTTATTTTAAGAGCTTACTCACTCCTTCACAAATGTTAACTTAATGAAACAGAAATACAATAAAATAAGTTCCAAACTTTGGTGTGGCAAAGACTCAACATTAATCCATATAGAATTAGGCAAATATTAGTTATTTCTTTATTTTGTTTGATGAAACACCTGACAAGGAACTCTTTAAGAGAGGGATGTAGATTTCCTTTTGGCTTCCATTATGGAGGAATATATAGACCATCAAGGCAGGGAAGGGATGGAAACAAACGTGTGAGGTGACTGCTCACACTGTTGTAAGTAGGGAAGGATGAATATTGGTGTGTAGCTTGTTTTCTTTTCTTTAAAAATAATTTTACTTTACTCTTTGACAACATGGTACGATCATGTTTGTATTTTGGTTACACGCAGTCCCTCTTACCATGACTCCTTTATCCCTTGTTCTTTACTGACTGTCTTCACGTTCTATCTCCTTATTATGTTCATGTCTTTTGGGTGTGGCTGTGCATGCGACTCAAGGGAGTTTAATTAGGGTTGCAGAAATGAGCATGCGTAAGAGATTATCTACTGAGCCATTGGCAACTTGCCAGTGGATATAACACTGAAAATCAAATGACTCCTCTCCCCATCAATTGTTACCTATAGTTTATTATGGAGCAGTGGGTCCTCATGAAACTTCCAATTTGGTGGAATGTTGATGGACCTCATCTAGTACACTTCATATAAATATATATATATTTATATATACCTTGAGCCTTGAGACCACAGCTTCTAGAGTTCATGAATGCAGTGGCTATGGCAAGACAGCATTTCACAACAACATTTCACCCACCCTTCTATACTTTTTTATTAACTTCTGGCCATTCCCGTGATCACCCCTAAGCCTTGGAGGGGAGGTATACATGCCTCATTGAGGGACAAAAACTCAGCAGTCACTTATTCTGAGCACTTGTGGATGCTGAGACAAATTCACAGGTCTATGAATTGATCAGCACTCACTGCAAGATGAAACTTATCTGACCAAGGCTGAGAACAATAATCTCTGGACATTAACAAAAATATTTGCTGAATTGACCCATGTGATAGTAAATCCATGCAGCAAAGGAACATTAGGTTGATCCTTAGTGACTTTGAGTTTCCTACCTACAGTCTTTCTCTCATTCTCCCTTTTTTTCCCCTTCAGTCTGGCTGTTCAGCCCATAAGTGGTATTGCACATATTTAGGGCACATCTTCCAACCTCATCTTTCAACCTCAATTAACATGGTCTAGAAAAAAATCAAATATTATCCAAGTACTGTCTTTCTCATCTTGTTTATAGGAGTGTCACTATCATCTAGAATAATTTCTAGAATTATAATAATTTAACACAATGTCTATATTTATTAGTGTTCCATAAGTATTTATTGAAGTAATATTAATTCAAAAAATTTCCCAGGATGCTAAAGAGTTAGTAATCATGTTGCAACTCATTCTTTCCTTTTAGAAAGTACACAGGGAGAAAAAATCCTGCCTGGTCAAATCTTTAACACCCACCACTGATAGATCTCTAGCCAAAATAGGACCATAATTTGTAAGCAGAAAAAAAAATGTGTCTAAAAAATGCTTTTAAGATTTCTTGGTCTCTTCTGTCTTGCTGTACACAGTCTTTCATTTTCTGTATTTATGAGACAGGCCTTCTTAAAACTTCCCACATAAAGCTCTTTAATTCAGGAAAACAAAAACAGAGACTTTTGATCATCGAAATAGCACCATCTGAGGTGTGCACCATGAGTTCACATACTATTTAGAAGGTTCACATGCCACATCTCAGCCAGAGAGCGACAGTATCCCTGTGTTCCAAGACAGACACTGATTTTTGCGTCTTTCAAATTAAAGTTGATCATTTGTGCTGCCTCATCTGATGAGTTGGTTAATGTAGTAATGCCAAGGACAGCCTAATGACCTGAGGCTACTTACAAACTTAGAACACATGAAGCTTAGGAAGGAGAATGAGGCTAAGGTTACCTGTCAAAAACGGAAACTACATGTGACAGGAAGGACCTGAGGACTCCTGATTGCCTTTTAAAATAGCTCTTCTATATCATCTCTTGGGCAGCCCAATTTAATTCCACAATTAGGATGGTTTTATAGTTATATTGTAAATAAGATATTGCTTAGAGTTTATGTAATTATTTTGATGAGCAACATGTAAAAAGAGCAGATAATAAACCCATAGCACTTTGAGAATAAACATTTTATAGGAATGATTTTATCATTTTTTCTCAAAAAGCAAGTTTATAGGTTTTGCAGCATTAAATTTCACACATGGAAGACAAAACTGTACTCTCCCACTGTGCAAATTTGACTTCAAATAAATGACATATTCTAGATCATCATTGATCATTAATCCGTCATCACATTAAATATTGTAAATAGTAATCAAAGTTATACATATATTTCAAATGAGTTTTTAAATATTATTTTAGTAACCTATAGCCACGAATTTGGAGGAAAAGGCCAAATTTAATTGATTAAATCATCAAATTTGTGAATTCAGATACTTTGACTGTAAATTTAAGAAAATATTATTATTAAAGTTTAAGATCAATACTTCTCGCTTTAACAGGGAGGTACATCAGTCTATAAAGTCTATATATACTCTAGCTAGCAAATGCATCTACAAAGATATATTCAATTTAATATTTTGCTTATAAATGTACTCTTTATAATGAAGTAGGAACAGCCTTAATCCAAAGCCTACCCCGAGGGACATACTTCTTCCAACAAGGTCACACCTTCTAATTATTCTAAGTAGTCCCATGTTGTTGTAAATATATATAAATAATAAAAAGTAATGGTGTCTTTTACCCTGCTAGGTCTGCGCTGCAGTGTCCCAAGATATCTGCTAGATATCTTGGTGGAAACACATCCCAGCCGCACTTTCTTATACTCAAACCCCCACATAAAAGAACACACAACACAATAATCTTAGATCCAATTGATAAGATATAATTGCCCACTTAAACATACAAAGTCCAGTACCATCCATCCCTTGAGAACATTAATAACAACCTGTAAATACACAGAGCAGAATCTTAACATCACCTGCCATGGCTTCTCCCCTCTCTCCGTCTCCTCTTCTCCTCCTCTCTCCCCTAGTCTCCTCTCTTCCTTCAAACTTCTCTCCCGCCCATCCTTCTTTCTCCTCCAATGACAGGCCTCCTTCTATCCTGTACCTGCCTCACCTGTGACATCATCCTACAGTCTCACTCCCTGATGACTAAGAATTCACATAAATGTATCTATGGGGGCAGTCTTATTCAAGCCACCACAGGTCCCATTCTTTCCACACTCTTGCACATGGTCATTATTTTTTGCTCTAAAATATGTGGAGAGGAGTCTCGTTATGGTTTTAGTCTACTTTTCCCCGATTATTTGTCATGTTAAGGACTTTATTTCTATTGTTTGTTCAGTTTGTTCTTTGGAGAAAAATCTGTTCAAATCTTTTGCTTATTTTATTTTCTATTATTGCTGGTATGTTTTATATTTTCACTCCTTGTCAGATAATACAGTTTCCCCTTCTTGTTTTTGTTTTTGTTTTGCTATTCTGTAGGTTGCCCTTTTCATTTGGTTGATTGTTTTCTTTGTGGTAGTACTAATTTTTAGTTTCAAGTGCTTCACTTGTTTACTCCTTGTTGTTTGTTTGAGAATGGATGCTGGGTGTTTATTTTCTGCTTGCTGCAAGGTATACTTATGGGGTCCGTAAAACTCAGTGCTGTGAACTGAGAGGGCCCTCTCCAGCTCCTGTTGCTGTCTGTTGCTTGCTGTAGCCTTCTTAGTTTACAGGGTAGAGTGACTGGGGCTCCGGCCAAGCATCATGTAAGTGCGACCTGGCTCTTGGTTCTGCCAGGGCAGGACAGGGCCCTAATGTTGGTCTGACTAGGATGGATGAATGGCTGCTTCATGGTTTTAGGAATCAGGCCATGGGTGTTCAGGCTTCTGGAGGTCTGTGGGAATTCTGTTCATGTGATTACAGTACTGTGGCCATGAATGGGAGGATAGACTTCCCCGAAGGAAGCTGGTCCACAGTAGAGAGGGTCAGCCATGAGAAGACACATGTGTATGTGTGTGTGTGTGTGTGTGTGTGTGTGGTGGGGAGAGGGTTGGGAAGGCCCAGTATTCTTGGGGTATTTATTACTTCCACAGGAGCTGTTGCTGGATGGGAAACCCAGGTGTAGCTGATGGTAGTCACAGGTAGCCAAGGAAATCTCTGGAAGAGATGGCTGCCATGCTTCAGGGTGGGAGACCTCATCAACAGCCTCCCCTTCCCCTGAGCCTCAGTGCACTGTCCAGTGGCAATACCTTGAAACCCAATTATAGAGATAGCTCTGGGAGGCCGCCACTCAAAGACCTGTGCTCTCTGCACACCTATACTTTCCACTTATTTACATTTTGGTTTCTGTGTACCTGGTGCCATGGCCTTGATTTTATTTCAAATACCTATGCCAGAGAGTTTCTTCCTGTTTTCTTTCATGGGTTTAAGGCTTCTAGCATTACGTTTAAGTCTTCATAGCATTTTTAGTTCATTTTTATATGTCTGTCACCAGATGATAACCGTTTCTTATTACTGCATATAGATGCTCGTTATTCACAACTCAGTTTACCAACTACCCATTCATTACCCATTATATATTTCTGTCATCATTGCTTTGTCCGAATTCATTCTGCTCCACTGCTCTGAGGTAAGCAAGTCTTCCACTGCTCTGGTTATTTCAATTGTGGTTTGAATGTAAGTGTCCACCATACTCTTGTGTGGTTGAAGACTTGGTTCCCATCTCTGGACACTGTTTTCCATGAAGTAGGTCACAGGTGTAGGGGTAGGGAGGTGGGGTGAGAGAGGGGCAAGATTTGAGATTTCATAGCCTTTGCTAACTTACTTTTCCTTCCCTCCTTCCTGACCTGCTGAACTGTGCACAGCTGTCTCCTGTCCTGCTGCCACACCAACCATTCCTGCCATCATGCAGAGTTTGTCCCAAACTGTAAGACTGAATAAAAATCCCATTCATTAAATTGCTTCTTGTCTGGTATTTTGTCACACAGGAAAAGCAACTGATATAATATCTTTGTAATACCACCTTAGTAAAGAGAGCATAATGGTCTCTAACCTTATTCTGATTGAAACTGTAGCTCATTTCCAAGGAAATAGCACCCTATCCATGCTCATGCAAGCAATCTTAATTAACTTCAGTCTGCAATGCATAATGCCCACACAATGACATTCAAGGAGGAAGGGGCACTTTTGGGAAACAAAGATTTCAGTGGAAAGGGGAGAGGGAGAAAAGAGAGACAGAGACAGAGAATGGGGGTTAGGGGGATAAAAATAACTAATACGTATATGAACCTACCAGGTAATAAATGAATACATTTTAAACACAAAAATAATTTTAATTTATTTCACCGATTTTCATGCATGCTTTTTCAGCCGCCTTTGGTCTGTCCTTTAACTCTTAAGTAAGTGTTCTCTCATTTATCAAAGTCTTCTGAAAACTTAAGTGCTTTGCTCAGGGCAAAAAATAAAAAAAAGTAAAATAAAAAGCCGCGTGATTTGGTGACTTGCACTTAAATGGAATTCTAACTTTTTCTTGGTACTGACACAATGCTTCTATTAGATTGCAGTTGGAGAGCCTGCAGACAGACAATCATGTAGCAGTATTTATTTATCTCTCAGCCATCTCCATTCTTTAGCAGCTACCATTCTTTCTCACTACCTTTTATTTCTGTTATGGCCATAATATTCCTTTAAAAATATTTTGGTCTTCTCTTCCAGCTGTGAGAATCCTTGACCTTTATTTTATAAGGTAGCTGTTTCCACGCATTCAGCTTTTCAGCTTTGAGAAGCCCCACATATCATGTTATGCGTTAACTATGTACCAAATAATAGACCCACGTGATACAAAGCAATAGAATCTTACAGTTCTCAGCATCTTGCTTCATTGATCAAGGAGCATCTCTTTCTGTTTAGGTAACCTTGTGTCCATCTGAGTAAACATATTTATCTTCTCATCTCGGCAAGAAAAATGTAAAAGCTTGTTTTTCAAGTAGTGTTCTGCAGCTTAGGGATGAAATACTCACTAGATACCTTCCTTGACTGTGTGCCTATGGAAGAAAGAAATGAGATTGGCCCGTAAGGAATTGTGTGGCGAATGCTCTCACCCACTTGGGTCTCCAGATCTCCTTCTCAAGCTCTGATTATGTATCATTCAGTGTTACATTTCATAACTTTCTGAGGAAAGTTCCTCATGGCTCCCACACAGTGCTTTAGGAAATGTAGACTCCTCTTACAGTCACCATTAGGGCTTGCCTGTTGTTTTCCATATGTAGTAGTCAGAGCAAATATTTATAGCATTTATTGTGTCTACTTAATTAAAATGCTCATCCTTCATAATAACATACCCTTTGCCAAGGTCTCTTGCTTTGTTTTTTTCCTTTCTTTTATACTCCATTTTGTCAATTTGGAAATAAGTGAGGAATATTGAAGGGGATATAGATATGATTGGGCTTCCCCAAAACTTTTCAGGTTTTCTTACCTGATGACATGCATTGTTTACTTGAGATAGTTCACAACAATCATGGGACATTAAATACAAGAATTGAGAAAGCTACACATGACAGCTTCATTATATTGGCCTCTGTCTTGTCAGATATTTCCCTGGGAGACTATTTCCCAGAAGAGAAGAGATGAGAGAGCAGAGATTACACTACCCTGACATTTACTCTATCTGGTTGGTAAATCATAGGCCATTGGTCTCTCTTTTCTTCACTTGTTGTCTCTAACATAATGTTGGGAATATTTTGTTCACTGTAGTACTTTCTATTAGCCTTATGTTAGCACATCATAAAACTCTTTGGTATAATTTACAGAGACTTTTTGTGCCCATACATCTGTTGTGAAGATGTTACTTGTGCATTTCGTGTTTTCTCATTTTTGAGCCAGCTGCTCTACTTTTAGGCAGATTCATAAGTATACATTTGGATATTCATTTAAAGATTATCAGCATAGGATCTAATGTTCTCTCAGTTTGAGGTTAGTAAAATAACACGAAGTTACAAAAAAAAAATAACATTGCTCAGGCACCGACAACCCCAAACACTACTACTGATACTCTATTATGCTTGCAGACAGAACCATGTTTTCCTCTAGAGGCTCCAACTAGCAACTGACTAGACAGCCAAATAGTGGCTAGACCTTGGGGACTCTTATGGAAGAATAGGAGGAAGGATTTTGGGCTGCAAAGTGGATAGGAACTCCACAGGAAGACCAACAGAATCAACCAACCTGGACCCTGGGAGCTGTCAGAGTCTGAACCATCAACCAAAGAACATACATGGACTGGACCTAGGCCTCCACACTCATGTGTAGCAGATAAGCCGCTTTTCCTTCATGTGGGTACTGAACATGAACAACTGGAACAAAGGCTATCCCAAAAGTTGGTGCCTGTGTGTGGCATATGTTCTTTGAGCTAGGCTGCCTTGTCTGTCCTCAGTGCTAGAAGAAGCACCTAGCTTCACAGAATTGAGGTGGGTGGGGGAACACTCAGGAGCATGCCCACTTGCTCAGAGGAGAAGAGAGGGGAGACTGGAGCAGGATTGTAGGATGTGGCAGGGGTAAGGGGGAGGAGAGAGGCACTGAGTGGGATGTAAGGTGAATAAGTAAAAAAAAAGTGGGAAATACAAGGTATGATAATAAACTTAATTGACTATTTTCTCTTTTCTTTGTGGCATTGCTCTAAGTGCTTCATATATTTTATTTATTTGTTTATTTTTTGTATTATATCTTACAATTGGCCAACGAATGAGGTATATTTATTTTATTCATTTTTCTTATTGTTTTACAAATAATGAAATTTCAACACAGAAAAAATACATCATTTTTTATAGTCATGAGGTAAGCATGTCACAGTGCTCAGATTTCTATCTGAACCAAGCATACTGGACTGAGTCAGCACCTGCTGGCCTATGCAGTGCTGTTTACAATAGTTGCCGAGCAAATGCTTCAATGTCATATAATGGATGACATCACTAAGGATCAAATCTTTGTTTTTATACATATTTATTCCCAAGCACTGTTTATGGTCTAATAGATCACAAAATGATTCTTAATGATTACTACGTAATATGAGACTGAAAGTCTAGAAAGTTAGAGAAGATATTTTTCTTATTTGTAAGAATGAGAAATTCCCTTTTGTAGTTTTGAAAGTCTTACTACAGTTTTTTTTTTAGAAGAAATTGCTGTAGATATAGGGTAGTATCCCAGAGAAGAACAAAGTAGAGGAACAGAGATAAAGTTGTGTAATAGACAGGAAAACATGCAAAGCAATGGAAGGAACTAAAGGGGGATTTTCCACGAAGCAAAATGCAAAATTTCAGATAATGTCATGCCAAGAAATTTAAAGTGCAATTGAAACTACTTAAAATGGAGATAAGGCTTGAGTAGTTAGACCTTATGAAGTGTTTTAATCTACTTTGATTTGCAAACATAGGTGACACTTAACTTACCTTATTCTTGGGAATGAGGCCACCAGAAGCTAACAACTAAAGCAGACTTTTATAGTAAGATCTCACTTCTGGGCACAATGAAGTATGGACACTTCATAAATCTAGCCAATAAAATATCTTTCATGTAAACTCCTTTATATATTATATTCAAGTCTTCTTGTGTTCTACTAGTGGAACACTCAGGAATCATAATTTAGGATAGTCACAAGAATGACTTCTATTTGGTATATGAGCTTAATTCAAATCTGAAAACAAATTATATTTGTGGCATAGTTCTATTACTATCATGGAAACAAATAACTTAGACAGTCAACTAATAAAATATTAGTTATTTTTGGATTATCATTGAGAGGGTCAGTCCACAATGTGATTGGCCAGGCTCAAGGAAGTAAGAGTAGATCCAGAGCAAGCCAGTCAATTCACAGTTAGAAAAGAAAGGAGCGACAAGGAGGGTACAGGATCCTACAATCCCTATCAAGAGTTTTACAAACTATTAGAATTATTGATTAACAAGGTTCCTCAAAGTAATATCAGTACTTTCAAATCAATAACATTCCTGTGTTTTAAATATATTAGATGCTGAATAAATATCATATACAGAAGCAAAAAGTATAATGCATCTAAAAATAAATGTATTGAATTTGTACAGAAGTCTTACCAAAGAAACAATTACACTTACTGAAGGGAATAAACCAAGTGAAATGAATGAAGAAATAAACCCAATTCCTTTTTTCCCCATCTTCATTAAATTGGGTATTTCTTATTTACATTTCAAATGTTATTCCCTTTCCCGGTTTCCAGGCCAATATCCCTATAACTTTTACCCCTCCCCTTCGACATAGGTGTTCCCCTTCCCATCCTCCCCCCATTACTGCCCTACCCCCAACAATTCCGTTCACTGGGGGTCCATCCTTGACAGGACCAACGGCTTCCCCTTCCACCGGTGCCCTTACTAGGCTATTCATTGCTACCTATGCAGTTGGAGCCCAGGATCAGTCCGTGTATAGTCTTTGGGTAGTGGCTTAGTCCCTGGAACCTCTAGGATGGTTGGCATTGTTGCTCATATGGAGTCTCAAGCCCCTTTAACTCTTTCAGTCCTTTCTCTGATTCCTTCAACAGGGGGTCCCATTCTCAGTTCAGGAGTTTGCTGCTGGCATTCACCTATGTATTTGCTGTATTCTGGCTATGTCTCTCAGGAGAGATCTACATCTTGTTCCTGTCATCCTGCACTTCTTTGCTTCATCCGTCTTATCTTGGTGGCTGTATATGTATGGGCCACATGTGGGGCAGGCTCTGAATGGGCGTTCCTTTGATCTCTGTTCTAAACTTTGCCTCCCTATTCCCTGCTAAGGGTATTCTTGTTCCCCTTTTAAAGAAGGAGTGAAGCATCCACACTTTGGTCATCCTTCTAGAGTTTCCTGTGTTCTGTGCATCTAGGGTAATTCGAGCATTTGGGCTAATATCCACTTACCAGTGAGTGCATACCATATGTGTTTTTCTGTGATTGGGTTACCTCACTCAGGATGATATTTTCCAGTTCCATCCATTTGCCTATGTATTTCATAAGGTCATTGTTTTTGATAGCTGAGTAATATTCCATTGTGTAGATGTACCACATTTTCTGTATCCATTCCTCTGTTGAACGGCATCTGGGTTCTTTCAGCTTCTGGCTATTATAAATAAGGCTGCTATGGCATAGTGGAGCATGTGTCTTTGATATATGTTTGGGCATCTTTTGGGTATATGCCCAAGAGAGGTAGAGCTGGTCCTCAGGTAGTTCAATGTCCAATTTTCTGAGGAACCTCCAGACTGATTTCTAGAATGGTTGTACCAGTCTGCAATCCCACCAACAATGGAGGAGTGTTCCTCTTTCTCCACATCCTCTCCAGCATCTACTGTTGCTGGAGTTTTTGATCTCAGCCATTCTCACTGATGTGAGGTGAAATCTCAGGGTTGTTTTGATTTGCATTTCCCTTATGATTAAAGATGTTAACATTTCTTTATGTGTTTCTCAGCCATTCGATATTCCTCAGCTGGGAATTCTTTGTTTAGCTCTGAACCCCATTTTTAATAGAATTATTTGTCTTCCTGCAGTCTAACTTCGTGAGTTCTTTGTATATTTTGGATATAAGCTCTCTTCAGATGTAGGATTGGTAATGATCTTTGCCCAATCTGTTGGTTGCCAATAAACCCAATTCATAATGGAAGAGTAGCAAAGAAAACAACTATATAAATTATTTAAAAATGCCTTGATTATAATTAGGTTAAAAGTTTATAAAATATTAAATACATTTGTGGTAAATAAGAGAAAAAGCTTAATATTTAGAATATATGATTAGTTCCTTTAGATCAAGCAAAAATGGAACTAAAACTGGAAGGGAAAGCAAGGTGCATAAACTATTAATTAAAAGGAGTGCATCATTAATGATCACAAAAATTCGACAATATATAACCTTAGCTATGCAAATCCAAAACCCAAGAAATTTTACTTAGCTCCCCTGAGCTTATAGAATTGAAAATATTTGTTAATACAATGTCTCAGTGAGAACATAATGAAATGGACATCTTATTTTGGTGAGGAAATTGCTATTCTGTCCAACCACATTCATGAAGAATCTGTCATCATTATATTGTAAATTTGAAAATATGCATTCCTGAAATCTGGCACTTACTTCTCTGGGTAGTACAATGTTGACTAAGTCTTCTATTTGTTCCAGAAATAATAATTTATGGTCCAGTGATCAGTACAAAATGATGCTAAATGGGCTAGAGAAATGGATCAACAATTAAGAGCTCTTGAAGATCTTCTAAAAGACCCAAGTTCAATTTTCAGCATTTGTATAAGACAGTTTACCCCTGTCTGTAACTTTAGTACTAGAGGATCTGAAACCTTGTTCAGCTTCACTTGTTTCTTGAATCAGATGCACATGCTCATATTTTCACACACACACACACACACACACACACACACACTAAGTAAAAATATTAAATAAGGATATTGATGATAACTGTAAGATGTGAGTGAAGTTATTTTGCTTGCCCTAGGCTATCACCTATTCCACTGTATCTTTAGGACAGACAGCAGAAGGCAATGCCATATAATCTTGGAAAAGGCCTTGGAGTGAAAGTGTCTTGTAAGCTTCTTGTAATGTCAGAAGATACATTTATAAAGTCTCACCAAAAAGTCTGCTAAGGTGAGAACTGAACAAGAAGGACACCAATGGACACGCCAAAATGGATGAGATAAGGCCCATGAGGCCTCAGTCTCACACAAAAATGACAGAAGTCTAAGAAAAGCCAGGAGAGGAGAGATAAATTTATCCTAGAGAGTAGCACAGCACATCAACTGCTTGTCTAGGACCCAATAGTTAGCCCTGAAAACATGTATCATATATTCAAAGATCATATATATATATGATGTTTGCTAATTGTAATGGGGTGTGAATGATGTGTTAAGACTGTTTAATTTAAATTAAATAAGTTAAGAAATTGCACAATGGTCACCTTAGCTTCCCTACCTCCTGAACTAAACCTTCTCTGTAAGTAAAAGAACAAGGATTGGTAAGGCAGCTGCTTGGGAGAACTGATGGCTACCCAGCTAGGCAGAAGAGTGCAGAGCTGAAGAGAAAGGCAAAGTAACAGAATGCTTACATGAAAACAAAGAAGGAAGTATTCAAGTCTCTGCCTCCATCCTGTTTCTCATCTTACATTTTCTGTAAGGAAGAACTAGCTTGCACATGGAAGTTGGAAGTACAAGCTTGCACATGGATTCTCCTCCAACTGCCTTCTGTGTCTCAGATGTTGCTAGGGATAAGGAAAGGAGATGAGAGCTAAATAAAAGTTGCAGTCAACACCTTAAATACAAATAGTTTAGCTGGCATGATGAATATGCCTGTAATACCAACATTAAAAAAATAAAACAGGCAGCTTATTCTACATAGTAAATTACAGAGCAGCATATTTAACAGAGATACAGCCTGTCTCAAAGAATAAAACAAACAAAACCACATAGAGTTTGTTAATTAAAACTAGATTTTAGGAACTACATATGAGGTAGTATGAAAACAGAATAGAGCAATAAACTAAAAGTGGAAAGATATTTAGCAACAGAGATAGTGAAATGTTTTAGAAACCCAGGTAACACATTATTTATCTTTTAAAGGAAATTATGATATGCACTTTTAACTAGATATTAGCTGTTAAGTAAATAATCAAGCTAGAATCTACAGACCTAGAGAAATTAGATAAATAAATGAGCTCTAGTGGATTTGTGGTTCTCCCTGGAAAGGAGCAATAGAATAGATTTCACTGGTAGACTATAGGTGGGTACAGATAGAAGCAGGACAGATCAGGTTGGGGATAAGGAAGGCTGAAGGAAGTGCAGTGGTTTGACCCCATAGATTCATGTGTTTGAATCCTTGGCTCTTAGGGAGTGGCACTACTAAGAGTTTTGGCCTCATTGGACAAAGTGTTTTACTGTAAAGCCAGGCTATAAGGTCATATATATACTCAAGCTCCTCACAATGAGGAATTCAGACTCTCTCACTGGTTGTCTGCCATAGGCAGTCTCTTCCGGGATGCCTTTGGGTCACCATGCAGAACTCTTGGTTCCTCCAGCACCAAGTCTGCCTGAACTCAGCCATGCTTTCTCATCATGATGATAATAGACTGAATGAAACTGTTAGCCAGTCCCAATGAAATGTTTTCCTTTATAAGAGTTGCCTCAGTCATGTTGACCACTCATAGCAATGAAACCCTAACTAAAACAAGAAGATAATATGGAGAGAGACAATTGGAATTGGGAGGTGTGTCTGGTTGGTGATGTGGGAACAGTGTAGTAGAAAGTTCCTGCAATCTATGAGGTCAACCGTAGTGAAGACTCCTAGAAATGGGGCATATAGACTCTGACCTAGGCATCTTTTGTAGCCAGCAATGCTTCCAGTGATTGTATTGATTTATATTTTATTGAATTATTGCTCGAAGGGGTCTTGTAAAGATCCCTAAACAACATAGGCTGATGCTAGGACAGACTGTTTCTCTCTGAAACCTAATAGCAAGGACTCATTGTCAAAAAGAAAGAACCACCTTGAGCTGGTTACTGCATAGAAATCTTCATCCCTACTTTCTGGTCTCTTCAATATGTGAAGGTACTATGTGGGCTAGGGAAAAAGAAAACTGAATAGCCAACCTGCCACAGAATCCCCCACTTACAATCTGTCCTACTTGCAAGAAGTTCTGGGAAAATGGTTGCCCAGAACTTCTGAGAGTGGCCAATGAAAATATATGGTTTACTTTAAAGCCCATGCCAGGAGAGAGAGCCCATGCTCTACCCTGCCTAGATGTTCAAGAACAAGAGACTATGTAGCTCCTCTCTTAAAGGAGAGCCAAATGTGACAGGCAAAACAAACAGACAAACAAACAACAAACCACAAAACAAAACACTAAGTGAACACACAAAATCAGAAAGAAAATGATTTCTAATGATAGCCTGCTGTGCTCACAGATCAGTGCCTTGTCCAGTCATCACCAGAGAGGCTTCATTCAGCTCCAGATGGGAACAGATGCAGAGACCACAGCCACAGTATGAGGAGAAAGATTGTAAATTGGAGGTCTACGTTCAGTTCCTTTCGTGGTAGCACACGGGACTCTCACAGAAGAGGGAGAGGAAAAATGATAGAAGCCAGAGAGGATGGAAAACACCTAGCAAACATGGTCCATTGATCAACAAAGCCTGGCTCACCTGGGCTCACAAAGACTGAAGTGGTAAGCATGTGTCTTGCCTAGGGCCTGTACGCATCTGTTTCAGGTCTTCTGAGTATATGTTATGGATGTTAGCTTGGTGTTTTTGTGGGACTCCTATCAGTGAGAATGAGTGTGTCTCAGTCTTTTGACTCCTCTTAGGGATCTTTTGCTCCTATTGTCTTGCCTTTTCCAGCCTCACTAAAAGTGCTTTTGCCTTGTCTTATTGGACTCATTGTTTGGTTGTTATTTCTTGGATGCAGCTCTTTTCTGAAGAGGTATTGCAAGTAAGGGAAGGTGCAGGTAGTGTGGAGCTGGGAGACAAGGAGGGAGCAGAAATGGGTAGAGATGTATTGTATAAGTGAAGAATCTATTTTCAATTGAAATAAAAGACTAAATAGATGAAAGTGTGTCCATCCCCTACTTTGGAGTACAGACAATTTAAGAGCTGAAATTTCTATTCCTCATTCTTAGAATCTCTAAAGAGCAGTAGCTATCTCTGTTTTTACTGAGAGACATCAGCCATTGAGTTACTGTCTTTACTAAATACTTCTAGCAATATGAAAGGAAACAGAGATATAAGACAATATTCAGTGAGGAAAATTTCCTTAGCAAGTCTTTATGTATGTATTGAATACTGTGAATATTCATATAAAAATTTGAAATAATTTGTAGTGTCCATATTTCTTCTGTACCAGCTTATTTATCACTATTTCTAAATGTAAAAGGAATTTACATCAGCTTTCATGCAAGGATTCAAGATAGTTGATTTGTTCCACATATATATATATATATATATATATATATATATAGAGAGAGAGAGAGAGAGAGACTACATTCACAAAATTTATCTGTATAGCATTTATATATATATATATTTGTTATTATACATATGCATTGTATTTAATTATCAGCAGCCTCCTAACTTAGAATATAATTGTAATTTCACACAAGTTTCTAGTTGCATTTTAATTGAAATTGTATGATTTTTGCCATTTCTACTTGTTTTTCTAGTTTTCATCTCCCTCCTATTGTGCTCATGGGTCCTTGACAACGAATATAAGATTCTTACATTCATGGAGTCTTTATTATACAAAATGTGCATTAATGTCACTCTTATCTGTTAATGGCCTCCAAGAGCAGAAGAAGCAATGAAAGGAAATAAGAATGATTATTTATTCACCAGCCTGGTGGAGCACTTCATTAATGAACCATGACCACAGATAGTCTGAGCAAATTTCCAGGGTTAGGCAGGGTCTGATCTTCTGGTTTTCTTCAAAATTTGCTTAGCAATTATTTGCTATTACATGCATAAGAACAGATTATCACAATACTAATCCACACTTAATTTAGTCAAGTTGAAAGGTTTTAGATTACATGACAATTCACAATCAAGTATATATGTATCTTTTCTTACCTTATTTAAAAGTTGTGGCTCCTTGATAGCCCGTTCTAATTGGCTAACTACTGTCACTGTACATATATACCCCAAGCCACCTTGGCTAATTCACTAAACACCTTCTTTCCTTTCTGATAATTTCACCTTCAAATTCTTCCTCCCTTACTACTAGTGATTAAGTCAAGGTAACAAAACATCTATCATTTCTATTGCTTTATTCTTGAGATCTGGCCTTTCAAAAACTTGCTTGATCTCACATACCTAAGCCTACATCCTGACTACCTTCTTTACCAAACCCATGCAACTCTGGATCTCTTATTCTTAACTCTACGTAGTACACTTCAAAATGATTTGACAAGATTAAGTCCTGAAATCCACTGAGGCACTAAGGTTTGTCATTGACCATATTGACTGAAATCTGTATTTCTCATATATATATATATATACATATATATATATACATATATATATACATATATGTGTGTGTGTGTGTGTGTGTGTGTGTGTGTGTGTGTATTATTGAACCCTTTTCTGTACAAGCATTGCCTTGCCTTTTTACTTTCTCTTCAGTATTTTTTATTTGGAAAAGCCTTAGTTCTTATAGTCTTCTCAAGGAATTTTTATCCATCCTTATTTTTATCATGCTATCATTTCTTCATAGTTTTTATTTTCTTACCTTATCTAAAATCAGTTTACTCTTGGAGATAGGGGAGGAGGAATTGTATGTGGAACAGTCAGAGAGTGGACTGTTAGGAGGATAAAGTCTGGAATGTAAACAATTAATATTAATATTAAAAAAGTTTGCCATGGTGTTTGGTCATAGCAATAAAAATCCTAAAAAATGACAGAAGTTGAAAGGGACTGATTATTGCTGCGGTAAGTCTGACTATGCTTTTGTTAAAAGGAAAGTTGACTTTGAAACACTAGATTAGGAAAGCAGTTAAATGCTTTAAGTGTGGCTCAGTGGGATTTCCTAGTAGAAAAAAATAGAAGATGATCATGCAGATGGTGAGTGGGGGCCTGGACCAAGAGGTTTCAGAGAAGAATATTAGTGTGTGACCCAGTGAACATTCTTGTGATATTTTGCCATAGAATGTGGCTGTTTTCAAATGTGACTGATTTTACCTTATCCAAAAAGTTTGTCTGAGGCTATATTGAAGAGTCGTGGATTAAAAGCATTGGATGAGGAGATTTCCAGAGAGCCTAGTGTTGATTTTGCTTGGGTATTAGAGGCCATGCTTATAAGGTCTATAATGAATAGGCCAAGCTGAGCAAGTAAAAATACAAAACGGACATTCTGAGGCAAATGTAGAGCCCCAGAAAAAGGTTTAGAGAAAAGCCTTACCTTCAAAAGACAAAAAAGGAGGGGGGTAATTCAGCTGAAGGCCCCATCCAGCTAAGCTTCCAACTTGTGAAAAGGAAGTTTAATGCTGGGAATGATGGTTCGTGCCTTTTATTCCAGCATTCTACAGGTAGAGGCCCAAAGAGTTCTAGGCTAGCCTGATCTACACGTAAGTTTCGGACAGTCAAGCTTAAGCAGTGGAGGAAACCATCAAAAACAGAGAGCTGGTAAATTTTTTGAACAAGGTGGTCGTGTTCTTTTTTTTATTGGATAGTTTATGTATTTACATTTCAAATGTTATTCCTTTTCCTGGTTCTCCCCTCTTCTATCCCTCTTCCCCCTGCTCCCATCTACCCACTCCTGCCTCAATACCCTGGCATTCCCCTACATTGGGGAAATGAGCCTTCACAGGACCAAGGGCTTCTCTTCTTATTAATGCCAGGCAATGCCATCCTCTGCTAGATGTGCAGCTGGAGCCATGGATCCTACCATGTGTACTCTTTGGTTGGGGGTTTAGTCCTTAGGTGCTCTGGTGGGATCTGGTTGGTTGCTATTATTGTTCTTCCCATTGGGTTGCAAACCCCTTCAGCTCCTTCAGTCCTTTAACTTCTCCCCAGGGGTCCTGTGCTCAGTCTGATGGTGAACTGCAAACATCTTAATCTGTATCAGTAAGTTTCTGGCACAGACGCCCATGAGACATCCATATCAGGCTCCTGTCGGCAAGCACTTCTTGGTATCAGCAATAGTGACTGGGTTTGATGGCTTTATATGGACTAGATCTCCAGGTCGGGCAGTCTCTGGCCTTTCCTTCAGTCTCTGCTCCACTGTTTGTCCCAGTATTTCCTCCCGTGAGCATTTTGTTCTCCCTCCTAAGAAGGACTGAGGCATCCACATTTTGGTCTTCCTTCTTCTTGAGCTTCATATGGTCTGTGAATTCTATCTTGAGTATTCTGAGCTTTTAACCCTCCTGGCAAGCAGAAGAACTTGGAAACTTTGACCACATGGTTCTGATTTTAGAGTCAAACATACAAGAAAGGGGCTATGGGCTCTCCCCCCAAACTAAGTAGAGCAGATGTGGTCAGGTATGTACGTCAGGGGCGTCCTTGCATGGAGGACTACATCAGGGGTATCCCTACATGGAGGCCTACATGAAGCCTGGATTGCCTTGGAGAATCCAAGATGTTACAGATGGCAGAGTCACAGGATACCTCCCAAGGAGAGCTGATAACAGGGAGGAGAAACATCCCAAGAGAAAGACATGTGTTGCAATCAACAAAGCAGAAAGAAGTTGGAGATCTAGAGAGCACTTTGATATCATACATGGAGATGCAGTGTTTGAAATTGTCCTAACTGACTTTCAGTCTTGTTTTGATGTAAGACATTTTTATTATGCTCCCTTTCTTCCCTTTTGGAATGGTAATGTATACTCTCTGACATTACATGTTGCAAGTATGTAATCTGCGTTTTCATTTTGATTTTACAGGGGGATATAATTAAGAGATTACCATGACTCCCAGAAGAGACTTGGAACTCTGGACATTTAAACACTGTGGAGTGACTGATAGACTATGAATGGGAACTTTTAAACTTGACTGAATGTATGAAGCAGGTGAGGGGAGGTGAAAGATAAGGCAAGAGCCTATGATTGGACAGTGGAAAAAGAAGGCGGGCTGAAAGTTTCAGAGGGGGAGGAGTGATGGAAGAGGAGACAGACAGACAGACAGAGAAAGAAAGAGGAAGAATACAAACCAGATCCAAGTGGTTCGAAATAGCTATAGGTAGCTATGAATATCATAGAAGAGTATAGAATAATATAGAGCAATTTATCCAATCTAGGTGGGCAGTTTATATCAGTATCAATTGAGTTTTGAGTTCTTTGTGTGGGTATTTTGTGGGCTGATAATTTACTGCTATAAATCAATAAATTACAAGCCTCTAGAGTTTTCATTTTATGGGGGCTCATGGTTTAGAGCAAGTCCTCGCAGACCAACCACAGAGGATGGATAGGATTATTTTTTGTTGTTGTTTATTAAATTATAACTATTATTATTTATTAATAATGCCATTCATTTACATCTCAAATGATATCCCACTTCCCAGTTACCCTCCTCCACCAAACCCCCATCCCATGATATCCCCAGCATGGATTGATTTTAATAATTTCATGCTACAGATGCTTCCACTATGTTAGGCAAGATTCCACTAGCAATTTAAGATTCCTGGCCTGAGAGTTAGAGATTTAGTTCTTGGTGAGCAGAGTGGAGAGAAGTCATGTTACCGAGTGCATGTAGGATTCTAAACAAAAATGCAGGGAAATTAAACTGGCTTCAAGTAGAGAAGAGTAGAAACTGCCTAAATAAGCAGGTATTAATAGAAGTGTGATTAAATTGTTTTTATAGTTAGAAGGAGAGAATACAGATTTTGTCCATGTCATGTGGGAAATCTACCCATGGCTCACAACTAGTACAGGGAAAAATACAGTGGGTCCCAGTAGACAGCATGGTAGATAAAACCGCCTACTTCCTATAGACAGGTATTAGTGGAAGTTTACTTTAAAGATGGTATAATAAAGTCTGCAGGATAACTCATATTCTTTGAACATGGGCTCCATGGGAATTTTGGGTTAATACCCTGGCATGACAGATTAGAAAAGGCCTAAGAATAGGCTCATACAGTATTTATTTAGTTTACTTCAATTAGTTTGAATTGTTTGAATTATCCAAATGGGTGTCATTTTGAATTTTGCGGTTGTTTTATTATTCCTCTGAGAGAGAGAGAGAGCCAAGCTAAAAGTTTGCCTGGTTACTGGCTAAAGGACATGCGGATTTGGAAAAAAGGCTTTTTGTTTTAGAAAAGATGTTTAGACTCTGGATACCGTCAATAGTTATATGGATCAGATATGACAGAGGCAGACCCCTGAAGAACTAGATTCAAGAGAATCAAACAAAAAGCGTAAAGATTTTTTTTTGTGCCATCCCTCACATGGCACAAATGAAGACTTATGATTGGTTATTATCAAAATTAGCTCATAAAGAAGACTGTCTTTTACATGCTCAAAGTCAGATTTTCCTAGCTAGTCTGTACACCCTACACAGACTAACACAATCCATACAGATATCTTGATACTTATATTTCCTTTTGAGATTTGTATATTGCAGAATGTACAGCATTGGTGAGCTTCATTGTCAGACATGCTGAACTGACCTGCTCGACCTCCTGATGTTATGGATTTTCAAATGGATCCAATCAGAATGCAGACATCAGAGACTAATAACAATTGTTGACGTGGCCTTTTTAAGGCCTAACCAACTTCCCCATTTTCCCTACCCTTCACCTCCACCCCTTCAAAGATATCTCAACATCCATATTTAGCAGGAAAATGTTATAGAGTTGTTGTCCAGGATCCCTGGGCTTGGGTGTCTGGATGTTATTCTAAGGTTGCCTGGAGAATTTCGAAATGGTCATAATTTAACAGAGGAATAGCTAGAATTGATTGTGTACCCATAATCTTATTCGGTAAAAATCTTTATGATTGTTACCAGGTTGAGGTTGTAATTTCTTACATTGGTATAGAATGAAAACCCTTAAAGTTTTCATTGGTCTAAATTTCCTCTATTGATACAAAAATTTTAAGAATACAAAACTTAGACCAAGTTCTTCTAAATAACTTTACAAACTGATTTTGCATGATTAAGCATACTAACTAATGGCCAGAGAGCAAGTCCATGGTTCTGAGTTAATTGTTAGTGTATTTTCCAGATATTTTAATTAGAAATAGCCGAGAGTAGTTAAAGGACACAGTCTAGATCACTTTGCAGAGATAAATATTTTCAAAGATGTCAGAACTCCACAGAAAGTGACATTTAATGTTGTTTAATCATTTATTGTTGAGACATATCTGCTCCAGACAGCACCCCATTCTCGGACTCAAAGAAGAAATTGAACATCTATACCTCCAGGTGAGTTTGTACATTGTGGCAAGGTAGCCAATGGGCAGAAATTGCCTATTCATCTACAGACTATTTACTATCCAGAAAAGGGACACACTACACAGAATAGTTGTCCAAGACCAGATAATCAGTCCTTCATAGTTCTGCATACAAAGATCTGTCAGATGATCCTGGACCAAATAGCTGCACTTCGATGCTTCAACATGTTGAAATATGAGGGACTGTATAAGTAGGCAGTTGTCTCTGAAATTTCTTTTTAGTATTGGAAGCTGCCTAGTGCTTCCTATATTTTCAGGTAAATTTATGTCACTCTCAGAATTCTGGTGGGATTGAAGACTAACCATAGTCTCTTAGACAACCCAAGTTATTAGCACTGAGATAATATATTTGAGAAGATGGTTTTCAGATTGTATACAAGCTAAACTAGGACATAACTCAGGTGTAGAATTGTAACCTTTTTAAGTTAGATGGTAGAGTGATTTATCTAAATTGACGGACTAGATGCCATTTACACCTCATACTATGTAATTTATTTGTCATGATTTTTTTCAGTCATATCTGGGAAAAGAATTATTTTCTTTTATTGGACAGACAAGTTAAGATGCAGCAGAATTTTTACCTAATAAGTTGATTGGATAATAAAGATGGCAAGAAGCCAATCGCTGCATGAGGAGGAGGCATGTCTTCTTGATCCAAGAGAGGAAGAGAGAATGCAGGAGGAGGGCACTTCCCTTTTGATGGCAAGGCAGGAGGAAAAGGAGGCAACATGTAGACTGGGAACTGGTAGATCTGTTGAGGGAATCTACCAGAATCCACTGCTGGAAGATTTCTAACATAGAATAGTTGATGAGTTTAAGACAATGGATTCCACGCCCAGTGGTTGTATTATTTGTTGATTCTAAGCTAAGATTGTCTGGTGTTTTCTATTTTGCAGTGTCTCAGGTGGGCTGGAGGGGAAAAATACAAAAACAAAACAAAACAAAAAACAAAACAAAAAACACACAAACAAAAAACAGTCAGGGAGAATTCAGCCAGGCTTCAGGATGGGAAGGGTAAGGACTGAGCTCCAGAGGAAAGGTAACTGCAGTGGAGTATCAGCTGGTGAGAACACACGCACAGCTGCCAATGGGGACCAAGAGGGCGATCTTGGAGCTCTGGAGAGGCAGAGCCAGCATTGGTGGGAGAGTTGTTGTCTAGGAGAAATATGTAGTCTTTGTCTCAGGCTATGTACCAGGCTGGGAACAAACTGAGAATGCTGGCCAGCAATAGCATGGGTTGTATTTTAATAATGACATGCTGAGCCCATCAGCCCATGCACATATCAGCAGCACTGAAGGGGAAGTTTTTGGATATGTCAGCTAATACAAACTCATATGGTGTTTTGTTAAGACAAGACTCATGTGGTGCTTTGCTGAGACAAGATTCATGGGAGGACACTTGATATTTGAAGAGGATATAAATAGAACTCAAGGACATTGTGTTTATATAGCTAGCTTTATAACATTTTGTTGGTCCTGTGTCTTTGTTTTTACTTGGTTGAGAGAGGCATGGTAGAGAACTTCTTGGCCCTTCTGTTGGTCTTGGTCCCTCCTGTTGACTCATGCCCATTCAGGGGAGGCCTAGCTGTTTCTATTAGATTGTGCCATCACTACTGATCTGTGTTTGGTATTTTGAGACTACTAGGCTGTTGGTATCCTGACAAGCAGATTGGAATTACCAGGAACTATTTTTAGAAAGGTCTACATCTTCTTTTATTTTTACCATCCTTTCTCCACTACCTTTGGATTGTGGGCTAGAAGGAGGGTTGAAGCATTTAAAAATAGGTTTTTAAAATAAAAGCCTACACAGCACTAATTGTACCTAGTGAGTCATAGATAGGTAGATACATGAATAGATAGATGGATGGATGGATAGATAGATAGATAGATAGATAGATAGATAGATAGATAGATAGATAGATAGATAGATAGATAGATAGAAAAAAAGAAATAGAGCTGAGAGAGGGAATTTTGGGAAGGTGATGGGGAAGAATACAATGATATTCCATTATATACATGCATACAATCAACAAACAATAATTAAGTAGAAATTACATATTGACCCCCAGTCTATGCCATCCTTATTCCATTTCTCTTCCTTGCACAAAGCACGTTTGAGTTGTTTCTAATTTTTGTCTTTGTTCCTTTACTTTTTGTTTATTTTTCCACATATTGCATCTTGCCTCTCAACTGCTACCATGGAGATCAATAAGGTGTAACAAAAAAATAAGGTATGACAAAAAAATCCAATTAACACTTTGGTTTTCATTTTATTTGCTTTTCTAGCACCATTTCAGGTATTCTGGCTTCTCTGCTCTTCTGAAAATGTCTCTTTCTGTGCATCCCATTAGGCAGCTATGGCTAAGTGAAGCCAATTAATTTGAATTCAAACATCTACCTTTTATTAATTTTGAGTCCGCCTTCACATCACTTTACAGATAATAGGGATTTAAGTAAAACCAATAAAATCTACTAGTTATTTCATAATTTAAAATTGAGGAAATGATTAGAATATGAATTGTTTTTGATTGTGTAGCATGTGGAACTTGCAATAGGTTCAGTTTGCACATTTGGATCTCACGCACAGAGAATGAAATGCCAAGATGCAGTCAGAAGTGGACACACAGATCTCTGTGTCTTCTCTTATTTTTTCTCCTCTATTTTTCTGGTGTGCTCACTCCTTTTCTCTATTTCCACGTCTCCCCCTTTGCTTTTTTCCCCCTTTTCAATTTCCCTTTTTCTCTCCCATACACAGAGAATTTTATAGTATACCTTATGATACAAGTCATTCATTTGTTAATTAACTCATTCACTTATTCTAGTCAAAAAACTGGTAACTACATAATAGGTATGAAATACTAAGTTATATTTGAGGTAGAAAAGACAAATGACTTGAGGCCTTTGATCTTGAATATTAAAAATGTGGCTAATAAATATGCCTTTAATAAGGTACCAGCAATATTACTAACATTATTTAGCATTATGCCTAGTGAAATGTACACTTTACACATAAATCATACTGTAAACTAAAGATCTTTACAAGTTTTTGTGTGTGTGTGTGTATGTTGTATGTGACAAATGAAGAAATTGAATAACATTTGAATAATATTTCTAAAATACCATAACTATTGAATAAAAAAAGCCTTTGTGGTAATTCAATTCTTTGACCTCTAGACTTAGATTTCTTAAATCATACTACATTACATACTATGATAGTGTAGCAATTGATTGTTTAACACACTATCATTAAATATTGAGATGCTGAGTTTTCAAATGCACAAATAACTTTGGCTGCCACTTTGCTTTGGGGACTCATTGGAGCACAGACAAGCATTTAGCACATGTCTTTTTATTGTCTCTTATATCACCCTCCTTACGAAGTGCTAACTAATTAATTGCATTAGTGATATGCAAATTTTGAATATTTTGTTTTCTTTTGCAGTAATTTCATAAGCATTATTCTAGTTGTTAATTTATCTGAAGCTTTATTTACTCTGTTGTAAGTATACAGCCTGGAACACGATATTTTAGTTAACTATGGTTGTATCATTTAATGCAAGAGAAACTGTTTTCACTTTAAATTTTTGAGTCTATACATCACATCAAATAGGTGTTACTTCCTCTGGGGGCTATGGGATTGAAAGCATCATTTCCTTCTAATTCATCCATGTGGGCATTTCATTGGTTTGCATCATATCATCTAATCATCAAAGATAACATGTTAAAATCTCTCTACCTAATGACTTCTCTTGTCTAATATCTCTTGTCTCTCTGTCTCTCTCTCTGTCTCATAATATAATGACATCATGATTGCATTTTGTGTACACTGAATAATTATCATATCTCAAGATTCCCAGTGTGATCATATCTGCAAAGATATCCCTTTTCCCCAAAAATGTACTGGTTACAAATTCAACTGTCAGGACAAAGTACAGGAGGCTACCAAGGAGGAAAAGTTCAAATCTGGACATTGTAAGGGTGAAACACTGCTGGATACAATTGAAGATAAAATGCAATGAAGAAAAAAGGTTATAGTTATGAAATCTTCATTTGATGAAATAAAGGTTAGTAAAATATTATACTGAAGAGAATTATTCGAGTAAAATATGAACAGCTCCCAAAACAAGAGAATTGAATGGATTCCTTGCCATCTGTGCTTCTTCTAGTACATGGAATCTCAGCTCGATAATTTCTCAACTATGGTGCTCAATGTGGTGCTCTGTGTGAATCAGCACTAGTTCTAAATGAGAAAACAAATTATCACTTCTAAATTTATTCTAAAAATTTATTTCAAAAAAGGCATACTATTTTAATATATCACTTTGACAAGTCTGGAAAATTAATCCTTTTGGAAGAGGCACTATTAGAGATTAATAATACATGTTTAGTATTAATATACATCTCAAATTAATGCCTGTTCAATACATCATAAATATAATAAATATAAAACAAACTACTCTCGTAACTCACACACACACACACACACACACTTGGGTTTGAATGAGAATGGTCCCCATATGCTCATACATTTGCATGCTAAGTTCCCAGCATTAGATTTGAAAGTGTCATTTTCTTAGAGTTTCATCACTGGGAGTAACTTTTGAGGTTTCAAAAGTACACACCAGGCCCAATCTCATTCTTTTCCTCTGCTACCCGATAATCAGGACATAGCTCTCAGCTGCTTCTCCAACACCCTGCTTGCTTACCTGTCATCATGCTTCTTGCCATGATCATTATAGATTAAGCCACTGAAATAATAAGGAAGACCAAGTTAAATATTTTCTTTTATGCGAGTTGCCTAGATCATGGTATATGTACACAGAGCTAGAAACACCAAGACAATATATAAATATATCTATGTGTATATACCTACCTAAATGGACAGGCAAACTACACTTAACAACATTTTCCATAGTGATAGACCATGTTAGCAATGCCATTGCCATCTGAAGCTCTGTAAATACATTTTGTCAGTTTGCAACATGGCAACATTGGCTAATTGTCCATGTCTTAGGAAGGCTAACACTGGATAAATGTGAAGAAGAGGGGAAGCACGAGAATGTGTTAGCAAAAAGAAGAAAACTATATTAAGGCATATCTCACTTTCCTAACTGTAAATTAGACCAAATGCACTTTTAATTTTGAAAATTTAGATGAAGAGGCCAAATTCTACTTTTGCAAAAACCTGTCATATTTATCAGTTGTGATTTCTATAATGGTGTCTGTTGTGAAGAGTAAATTTACATATAATCTTATCAATCTACACATTACTATAAGGGCCAAGTGTCATTTATAAGTGTTATAAATATTATAATCTCTTTAACAATCCCAATTTTTAAGCTATTTTCTTAATGACAAAACGTACTAACTTACTTACTCTTTGAAGAGAATTACAAAAGTAATATTTGTAATGGGAAGTGGTAGTGAATTAACACTTGCATCTCTTTGCTTCCTGTTTTTATTGACATCATCCGACTTCCTTAAACATCTCAGACAACTGAGCATTTGCTGTGTTTGCTTCCAATATTACAGTGTTTAAAACAAGCCAGTGAAGACAATGTCCCTCAAAGTAGGATCACTTTTAAGGATCAGATGGGATATAAAATGACTCTGTTAAAGAAAAACCTTTTATTATTGAAAAAAAAAAGATTCTGCTCTCATACAATACATTCTAAGCAGTTTCTCCTTCCTTTATTCCTCCTCACTCCCTGCCACTTCACTCTCCCCTAAATCCATCCTTCCTCCATCTCCCTTCAGAAATGTGTAGACCTATAAGGGACAATAACCAAACATGACAAAGCATGATAAAATAAGACAAGACAAAGCCCTCATATTTAGCCTGGGCATGACAACCCAATAGGAGGAAAGGAGTCCCCAAAGCAGGCAAAGGAGTCAGAGATACACCTGCTCCCACTCTAAGGAATCCCACAAAACACTAAGCTAACAGCTATAACATACTGAGAGGACTCAGGTCCCATGCTTGCCCCTTAAGTTTCTGTGAACCCATGTGAGCCATTCTTTGTTGATTCATTGGGCCACGCTGTCCTTGTGCCCTCAATCCCCTCTGACTCCAAAAATCTTTCCTTCCCCTCTTCCATGGAATTACCTGAGCTCCAAAGGGAGAAACTCCACGGAGATATCCAATATAGATTCTCCTTCTCCACAATGTCTGGTTGTGGGTCCCTGCATCTGCTCCCATATCCTGCTAAAGGAAGCCTCTCTAATGAAGACTGGTCAAGATCTCAGTCAGATGCATACAGGCTCCCTGAGCTCTGAGCCCACTTGAGTCCTGGTCAGTTGGACATGGTATCATCAAACCCCTGGCTCCTCCAAACCTACCTTCCCCATTCTACTCAGGACTCCCTAAGCTTTGGTTAATATTTGGCTGTGGGACTCAACATCTGCTCCCACCAGATGGGCGTAGTCTCTCTGGTCTCTTTGATAATGATTATGCTAGACTCTGGTTCCAGCATATTCTGCAGCCACGAAAAACTGTGGGTCAAAAGTTTTGTGACTAGGTTGGGGTCCCAATCTCTCCATTGAGGCCTTGTCTGTTTACAGAGGATGGCCAGCTCAGGCTCCATGTCCGTCATTATTAGGGGTCTTCAGTACATCACCTTTCAACATTCCATGGAATTTTCATTGCACTACTTTTCTACCTCATCCCTAACATGCTCCTCAATTCCACTATTCTCTTCCTTCATCCCAACCCCCACCTCATTCCTCCTGTTTTTCATCCCACCTGCCCCAAGTACACCTCCGATATCTAGTCTGTTTTCCCTTCCAAGGAATACTCTTGAATCCCCCTTTCAGTCCATCTTGTTACTTATCTGCTCTGGGTGTGTGGGTTGTAGCTTGACTGTCCTTTATGTTACAGTTAATATAACAAATGTGTACATACCATGTTTGTCTTTCTGGGTCCAGGTTACCTCATTCAGGATGATTGTTTTTTCTAGTTCTATCCATTTTTCAGCAAATTTCATGATGTCACCTTTTTAACAATAGAGTAATACTCCATTGTGTAAATTTGCCACATTTTTTAAAAAAAATTCCTCGGTTGAGGCACATGGGGGTTGTTTTCCATTTCTAGCTACTTTAAATGTAGGTGCTATGAACACGGTTCAGCAAGTGTCCTTGTGTCAGGATCGAGCATTCTTTTAGGAGCAGAGTCTTGAGTTAGGTTTATTTCCAATTTTCTAAGAAATTACCATGTTCATTTTCAAAGTGGCTTCACAAGTCCAAACTCGCACCAGAAATGGCGTTGTATTCTCCTTGGTCCATATCCTTATCAGCATGAGCTGTTCATGTGTTTTTGATCTCGGTCATTTTGACAGGTATAAGATGGGATCTCAGAGATGTTTTGATTTTAATTTCCTTGATGGGTAAGGATATTAAATGCTTCTTTAAGTGCCTTTGGGTCCTTTGAGCTTCCTTCGTTGAGTGTTTTCTATTTAGATGTTACTTCATCTTAAATTGGATCATTTAATTTACTGATGGGTAGCTTTTTCAGTTTGCAATATATTTTAGATATCAGCCCTCTGCCAGATGTATAGTTGGTTTTAAATGTATATTTTATTTGTTTCATATAATTGTCATCTCAGAGGCCTACTGCCAAATAAGCTACCCTTTCTAGCTCTTTCTGACCTCTAAGTGGTAGGTTCAGCTGCTCTGTGTGAAACTACTCTCCAAGCTGACTGATTCAAATTGGTTTCTCTCAGTTTCTTCATCAATTGCTCTGCTTGGGCTCAAACTAACACCTGCAATTTGTTTTAATCCTCTGTCTCTTTTGTACACTGGGGGCTTGTCTGTATTCCAGCCAGAGGGGTTAAAGGTGTGTGGTGTATCTGCAATCACACTGACAGAAAGTTGGGGGGAATATCCTTCTATTTCTATTATTCTTAGATTTGGTCTTTTCACAGTGTTGCAGATTTCCTGCATGTTTTTTGTTGGATTTTTTTTTTAAGATTTAACATTTTCTTTGATAGATGTATCCATTCCTTCTATTGTATTGAGATTCTCTCTTCAATCTCTTGAATTCTGCTGATGTTGCTGTTCCTTTGTTTCTTTCGATGATCTAGATGGTCTATCTCTAGAATTCCTCAGTTTGTTTTTTTCTTTATTGCTTCTATTTCTATCTTCAGATCTTGAACAGTTTTAGTCATTTTTCAACTATTTATTTGTTTGTTATTTTTTTGGCTTTCTTGAAATTCTGAAAGGGAATTATTGCTTTCTCCAATGTTTTGATGGCCTTTCCCTCAATTTTTTTTAAAGGATTTATTCATTTCTTCTTCAAGGAGCTCTGTCATCTCTCTAAAGTTAATTTTAAGGTTGTTTTCATCTGCTTTAGTGTCGGGTTTGCTGTAGTGGGATGGCTGGGTGCTGCCGGTGACATATTATCCTACTTGTTATTTATTTATGTTCTTACACTGACATCTAGGCATCTGAATTTGGAATGATCATAGACATAGGTGCTGATTCTGGGTTAGTCTTTGTTGGATAGAAGTTTTCTTCCTTGGTTTTTGTTTTCTTACTGGTCTTCTGGCTGGAATGCTTTGTGATTGAAAACAGGGTCTCTACCACATTTGGGGGTTGGATTCCTAATGGCCTGAATGGCCTTTTGCAAGCAAGAGGTTTCTGCCAAAGAGGGGATCTGGGGTTCTGGTGATGTACATGGAGGTCCTTTGGAGTTCAGGATACGAGCCTGGCACCTGGTGCGGTAGTAGATGTCTGACTGTTTTTCAGGGAGCTGGACTGCTTCTGGGACTCAGGGAGATGATCTGGACTCTGGTGGGATAGAAGTGTGGGCCAGGATATGGTGACCAGGAGAAGAGGGGGGTTGGAGTTATGCTGTGTAGGCATGGACAGGGCTGGGGGAATTTTTCCCTGGGGTTCAGGATGCTGGTCCGGCCTCTGGTAGGATTTGAGGATTCTTGCAGAGGATATGTGGGAGAGGATATGGTCAAAGTAAGTCATTTTAATAAAATAATTTAGGGAAGATATCCTCATATTAAATGCATATAATTTATGGATGCAAATGAAAGAATAAGATAATAAAATTATTATACAAAACTAAATTCTTAATTTCTATTACAGTGACCCAATATATAATTTATAAAATCACTACCTCAGTAGAAACAGTTAAACACATACAATTTGAAGAGATTAGAATAGCCACTGGAAAACAGAATAAAACATTAAATGAAGGAGATTTTATTTTTTTGCCATTTAAAGGGGCAATTAATTTTTGGTTCTGAGCCTAACCTTTAATGGTTGCACTATCTCTCCAACCCTACCATCCTACTCAGCAGAAAGTCGAAGAAAATAATCTCAGGAGGTAGAGGGAGAGAGGAATATGGAAGGGAGAGAGAAGGGGGAGGAAAAAGAGGGGCCAGCTTAGAAAATGGAGTAGATGGGGGAGAAGCACAGAGGGTTAGGAATTTGAAAGGAGGTGTATGGCAGTGGAGGAAGGGGACCTGGGGGTAGCCACTAGAAAGTCCCAGATGCCACGGATCTGAGAAAATCCCAGGACCTAGCAGGGATAACATTAGTGGAAATACCCCCAAAAAGGGGACATAGAACCTGTAGAGACTATATCCAGTGGATAACCTTGGCTCCCAGTTGAGGAATGAGGCCACTTATCCACCTCAAAAATAATAATTCAGAATTCCTCCTGTCAAAAGAAAATACAGGGACATAGAGTGGAACGGGGACTGAAGGGAAGACTTCAGAGACTGCCCCACCTGGGGATCTACCCAATCTGCAGACACCAAACCCAGACACTATTGCTGAAGCCAAGAAGAACTTACTGACAGGAGCCTGGTATAGCTGTCCCCTAAGAGGCTCTGCCAGAGCCATACCAATACAGATGCAGATGCAGGAAGGATGAAGTCCAAGGATGCAACATTGGACTGAGAGCTGGGACCCTGGTGGAGGAGTTAGGATAAGGACTGAAAGAACTAAAGGTGTTTGCAACCCTATAGCAGGAACAGAAATACTAACCAACCAGACCCCTCCAAGGCTCCCAAGAACTAAACTACCAACCACAGAGTACACATGTGGGGACCCATAGTTCCAGCTGGATATGCAGCAGAGGATGGCCTTATCTGGCATCAATAGGAGGGGAACCCCTTGGTCCTGTGGAGGCTTGATGACCCAGTGTAGGGAATACTAGGGTGCTGAGGCAGGAGTGGGTGGGCGAGTTGGGGAGTACTCTCATAGAGGCAAGGAGAAGGTAGGAAGGAATAGAGAATTTATGGAGGGAAAACTGGAAAGGGGCATAACATTTGAAATGTAAATAGATAAAATAACCAATAAAAATTTTGGGAAAAGGGGGGCAATTAAAATTATTGCAAAGGAACTTTTAATTATAAAATACATGTTTTCTTTTCAAACTGTACACCCTATTATTTTAACAATAACAATACAGTTTAAAGCAACAAAAGACTGATTTAACCCATCATGTTAAAATTATAGATCCTTTGACCTGTAAAAGCTGAAGTAATTTTCTATGAACACATGCTAAACTGCAGGTAGCTCTTTCCTGTGGACACGTGATGGATTATTACACTTCAGGTAGAAAATATATTCCAAGAAAACTCACAGTACTACAGAGGTCCTCTGCAGGAATAAATATGAAATGTGGCTTTATGTTATGTTTGCCCCTTTGGGCTATGATTTTTTTCAGTGCCCAGCTACAGTAGTTACTAGGTCGGCTGTAGTAGTGGCTAAATTTTGGTGTGCATCATGTCCTAGGGATCCTCTTAAATATGAATGTTTTAATTACTCCATTGGAAAGCAATGGAACACTTTGCATTATGGCTTTGTTATGAATAAGACTCTTAACTCTGCTAATTCTTGGCTCTGGCTGTTAAAGAGCCATCACTTCTTGGTTTGCAGCCTGGAATAATATGTTACATAAATAACTTCATTGTGGGCTACTTCTCTAAGCTTGATGTGGTGCCACTATTCATTAATGTCATCTAGCTGAGCAGCTCTGCCAAGAACACGCAGTGCTATTCTTCCTCAGAAAGGAAAGTGACCGTGGCAGGGTTAAACAGCTAGACACAGGTGATGAACCATTACAGCCTAGGCCACGGCATCATGTGTGCCCATTGGAATAAAACTATTTTTGGCTTGTTTTGTGACCTGTTTAGTTTATCACAGGATGTCTGTGTAAGCACCTGATTGAGGGGATATGAAAGATGGAATAAGGGAAGTTGGTAAGGATGGGTAAAAGATAAGAGAGTGAGGAAGGAGAGGGTCATCAGAAAATACTATATATGTATATAAAATTGTCTACTGATAAAATTAAGCAACAATGTAGTTTAAAAACCAACTGTTTTCACACTTTGGTGGATGACATAAGCTCCTTTGGCCCCCAATCTTAGAGACAACAACCTTCAAAGTCGCCTAAAATTAATTCACACGTGACTGCATACATTATTTTCTGTCATATACAGGCTTCATTCATGAGTTAATACTTGTTTGATGCACATGCATTTGTGTTATATCAAGTAGAGATTATGTATCTCCACCTGCCACTACTCACTCTAGGCATGCTATGTAAACACAAACCTTACCCCTCCATGTAGCTCATCTCTGTGTAAGGCATGGAGTCTTATACTGTGAGTGGGAAGGAGGCCAGATTTGTTCTTGGCTACAACTTACTGGATGAAAGCACAATGTGTGAGGTGAATTATAGTTCAAGGAAGTCCAAGCATTTCTCAGGTGGATTCATGCAAAGCTCTGCCCAGAAGAGAATTCTATGGAGAGTATAAATAAACTTTCCAAATGGGAGTCTTTTAGGGCTATTGAGAAAGAAGAAAGAAAACTGAATTTCCTCTGGCTACCCAGGGATACTGTTCGTCCTCATTGTCAGTTTATTTAACACTGAGAAGCATATGGTGAAAAGAAACTTGAACACACATCCATTGATCATTGTAATAAAGTGTTTAGTAAAAGAGGTTATCTTTACCCTGGGATATTCTCAATTACATATCTAGGAAACAATATTTGCAATTAAGTCACCAGTCAAAAGGAAGAAGTAATTATGAAGATATTAGGTATCTGCTGAGAGATGATCCTTTTTCTTTTCTTAGTTTTAGCTCCTACTAGATTTAAGGGTATTCTTGAATTATAGGTAATATCTGGGACAGTCCAATTCTGAAATTCTGGAATATAGTTTTATTGACATTAGTTGGTTTTAAAGAGTTCATATATGTATTTTCTTTATTAGATTGCTTCAAACTAGAGTGAATATATGGTACCCTAGAGATGTAACAGTTCTGAATGCACACAATTCTTTGTTAAGGAACTTCTTTATAGAAAATATTGTTTTAGGCTTCTGTGTTGTCACATACATATTTAAATAATAGGGAATAAAGGAGAATGAATTTATTATGTAATCTGGTAATTTATTATTATTACCATTAATTGATCTAATAGTGAAAACATACTCTTTAAATAAGCAATAATTACAAAATAATAATGAGTGTTTTATGTATAAATTAGAAATAAAAGCATCTTATAATTCTGGAATAGTAGGTTTCAGAATAGATGAGAGTCTAATTTTAAAAAAAAATTAAGTTTTGCATTTGCAGGGACAGTACTTACTTAAAAGCTCTTCTTCGAGGCTCCCAGGTCCATGCTGGGAAGGTCACAAAAACCTGAAATTTCAGTTTCAGGGAATCTGAGAAATTCTTATGGCCCCTGAAGACACAATACTCAAAACACACACACACACACACACACACACACACACACAGAGAGACAGAGAGAGAGAGAGACAGAGACAGAGACAGACAGAGATACACATGAACACACAGAAACGTAAACCAACACTCATTTTCTACATTTTAATCATGAGTCTTCAGATCATGCATGTATACTACACTGACCAATTCCCTTTATCTCTCCTGGCTCCAGTGCCTCATTAATTTTCATAAAATAAAATTTCTTATCTGTCATTCTGAACTAAACAAAATATTTCTTCTTAAAAAAGAAATTCTGGGGGTTGGGGATTTAGCTCAGTGGTAGAGCACTTGCCTAGCAAGCGCAAGGCCCTGGGTTTGGTCTCCAGCTCCGAAAAAAAAAAAAAAAAAGAAATTCTGTCTACTAATTTATATTTGAGTTTTAAAAGACTTGGATTACCTCTGCTTTCTTGTTTCTATCAACCATTTATGAGGATTATTCCTAAAACTATTTTGTGAAAACCTGTGTTTATTTTACAACAAATTATATTGTAGAGTGGAGAGAAATGTGGTTTCCATCTGTCATTCATGGTTTCATTTGATAATAAAATATTTATTAATATGGAAATTTCATCATGCTAAGTGTACAAAACAGGTACACCCTAATTAACTGTATTTTATTCATTATTGGTAGTGTTTTTGTTTTAAAAATATATCCAGTTATGGTTTAATAACATATCCAGTCATATCTCTTTATGTTCCACTTGTCTGTCAGTTTTTCATAATTTCTTTATTTTTGAGAACCTTGACTTGCAGGAAGACTACCAGGGTTATTTTGTATTTTATGATTTGACTGGAGCGTTTGGACTTTACAAAGACCACAGGGGCAAAGTACCATTTTACCACGTGTAGGATACACATTGTGAGCCCAGGCTGTGTTTGTCATGCTGCCTTCTTGTAGAGTAACTCCTTTACTATCCTTTTAGGTTAACATAAGGTATCTATCTGACTATACATTTTAAACATAAGAAGTAGAAGAGTTAGTGGTAATTCCAATTAAATTTATATATATATACACACATATATATAATAACATATATGTATTATATATGATACATATTTCAACATATATTTTCAAATACATGTATATATTTCACACACATGCAGCTAGTCAGTTTTACTGAAATTCTGCTGTATATGATAATATAGCCTTTTTCTGAATTTAAGTTATAAAAGAAAAGAAAAAAACTATATCTTTAGAATCATTGAGAAAAAAAATTCAAAGAAAATCATTCAACATGATTTGGAAGGAACTTATCTAACTCACTCTGCCTCTAGTTACTTATTACCTATATATTTATATTACCAGAGACAAATGTAAATATTTTTTTCTGGCACCAACCTTTAAAATAACTATTTTTTAAAACTAAATTTACTTCTTTTGGGTAAAATTATTTTGGAATGATTATTCTATTTTAATCTTAGAAATTATTTACTGATATAATTATTTACCATCTATTTGTCTTTGATAATATATTTATAACTTAACTTAATGATTTAAGATTAAAAAATAATTGGAATCCTCCTATTTAATTCTTTACTTCATAGTAACTACTCTATGATTTAAAATTTTCAATGAAATTTCTTAATCAGTTTCTTAATAACTATTAATTTTTGGCTGAAATTTATTTGCCTTGCACAGGTCAAAGGGGAAAGAACTGATATGTTCAGTGTTGTGAACATTCTAATCTGAGGTAAAGACATCTATCATCATTTAATATACCCAGAAAATTTCACCATATTTTAGTATTTTTTTAAAAAAAACTAATTTATTTATTTACATTCCAGCCATTGCCCACCCTCCTGCTCCCGCTCTCATAGTTCCTCATCCCACGCTTCTTCCCCTTTGCCTCCAAGAGGGTGATTCTATCTCCCCCCACAGCAGGCCTCCCTACTCCCTGGGGCCTCAGGCCTCTGGAGGATTAGACACATCTCCCACTGAGGGCAGACCCAGCAGTCTTCTGCTATATATGTGCTTCTGCTATATATGTGCCAGCAATATATACACGAACAAGCCCACGTATGCTGCCTCGTTGATGACTCAATCTCTGGGACCTCCCTTAGGTGCAGGACGATTGAGACTTCAGGAATTCATAAGGGGTCACCCTTCCCTTCAGCTTCTTTTAGGTTTGTTTTGAGATTTTAAATTTAACACCCTGCTTGTGTTAGAGTTTTATTTGTAGTATCCACTGTAGGGCTGGATTAGTAGAAAGATATCATTTAATTTTGGTTTTGTCGTGGAATATCTTGGTTTCTTCATCTGTGGTGATTAAAAGTTTTGGTGGGTATAGTAATCTGGGTTGACTATTTTGTTCTCTGAAGCTCTGTATGACGATTTTCCAGGATCTTATGGCTTTTAGTGTCTCCTTTGAGAAGTCTGGTATAATTCTGACAGTTGTACCTTTATGTTGCTCAGCCTTTTGCCCTTATAGCTTTTAATATCCTTCCTTTGCTCTATACACTTAGTGTTTTGATTATTCTGTTATGAGAAGATTTTATTTTCTGGTCCAATCTATTTGGTGTTCTCTAGGCTGTACATTTATGGCTACCTGTTTCTTTAGGGTAGGAAAATTTTCTTCTATGATTTTATTGAAGGTATTTTCTGGCCCTTTGATCTGGGAAACTTCACCCTCTTCTATTCCTATTATTCTTAGTTGTGTCCTGAATTTCCTGGATATTTTGAGGTAGGAGCATTTTGAACTTTGTGTTTTCTTTGAGTATTGTGTCAGTAGCTTTTATAGTATTTTCTACGCCTGAGATTCTCTCTTCTATCACTTGTATTCTGTTGGTGATGCTTACATCTGTAGCTCCTGATCTCTTTTTTCTAAGTTGTCCTTCTTCATGGTTGCCTCCATTTGTGTATTTTTTAAATTGTTTCTATTTCCATTTTTAGGTCTCAGATTATTTTGTTCAATTCCTTCATTTGCTTGATTCTATTTACTGAGCTAAATCCCCAATCCCCTTCCTGTATTTCTTTGAGGGATTTATTTGTTTCCTCTTTAAGGGGTTCTGCCTGTTTGTGTTTTCCTGTGAGGTTTTCATTTTGGGGGGATCACTTATATTCTCCTTATATGCCTTTATCATCTTCATGATATGAGATTATTTTAGGTCATAATCTTTCTTTTCAGAAATGTTAGGGTAATCATGGCTTGCTGTGGTGAGAGAACTGGGTTCTGGCGGTGCCAAATTACATTGTTTTCTGCCGCTTATGTCCTTGTGCTTGACTCTCACCATCTGGTTATCTCTGGTGTTAGCTGGCCTGGGTGGTGATGACTGAAGCCAGCATCATTGGAGGCAACTAGAGCTCTTTGACCTGGGTAGAACTGGTCTTCTAGGAAGCAGTCAGTGTTGTTTCTATTTAGTGGGGCCTGCTGTGTCCTTCCCTGGTTAGGGCAGACTTCCTTTATTCCTGACCAGGGTTAAACTCCTGGGAGATAGTCAGCCTCTGGGCTCCAGGAACAGGTGCTGCTCTGGTTGTAGCTGGAGGTACAAACCCAAAGGTCTGTTAAGGGAGTTAAGGCAGATCTCCTGTGCCTCTGCTTTTTGCAGACCTCCTAGGAGGCAAGCAGGCTGTATCCCTAGTTACTGCAGACCTCCTGGAAAGCAAGCAGACTGATTTCCAGAATGGTTGTACCATTCTGCAATCCCACCAACAATGGAGGAGTGTTCCTCTTTCTCTACATCCTCGCCAGCATTTGCTGTCACCTGAGTTTTTGATCTTAGCCATTCTCACTGGTGTGAGGTGAAATCTTAGGGTTGTTTTGATTTGCATTTCCCTGATGACTAAAGATGTTGAACATTTCTTTAGCTGTTTCTCAGCCATTCGGCATTCCTCAGCTGTGAATTCTTTGTTTAGCTCTGAACCCCATTTTTTAATAGGGTATTTGTCTCCCTGCGGTCTAACTTTTTGATTTCTTTGTATATTTTGGATATAAGCCCTCTATCTGTTGTAAGATTGGTAAAGATCTTTTCCCAATCTGTTGTTTGCCGTTTTGTCCTAACCACAGTGTCCTTTGCCTTACAGAAGCTTTGCAGTTTTATGAGATCCCATTTGTCGATTCTTGATCTTAGAGCATAAGCCATTGGCGTTTTGTTCAGGAAATTTTCTCCAGTGCCCATGTGTTCGAGATGCTTCCCCACTTTTTCTTCTATTAGTTTGAGTGTATCTGGTTTGATGTGGAGGTCCTTGATCCACTTGGACTTAAGCTTTGTACAGGGTGATAAGCATGGATCAGTATGCATTCTTCTACATACTGACCTCCAGTTGAACCAGCACCATTTGCTGAAAATGCTATCTTTTTTCCATTGGATAGTTTTGGCTCCTTTGTCAAAAATCAAGTGACCATAGGTGTGTGGGTTCATTTCTGAGTCTTCAATTCTATTCCACTGATGTATCTGTCTGTCTCTGTATCAATACCATGCAGTTTTTATCACTATTGCTCTGTAATACTGCTTGAGTTCAGGGATAGTGATTCCCCCTGAAGTCCTTTTATTGTTGAGGATAGTTTTAGCTATCCTGGGTTTTTGTTATTCCAGATGAATTTTCAAGTTGTTCTGTCTAACTCTTTGAAGAATTGGATTGGTATTTTGATGGGGATTGCCTTGAATCAGTAGATCGCCTTTGGTAAAATGGCCATTTTTACTATATTAATCCTGCCAATCCATGAGCATGGGAGATCTTTCCATCTTCTGAGGTCTTCTTCAATTTCTTTCTTCAGAGTCTTGAAGTTCTTATCATACAGATCTTTTACTTGCTTGGTTAAACTCACACTGAGATATTTTATATTATTTGGGGCTATTATGAAGGGTGTCGTTTTCCTAATTTCTTTCTTGGCTTGTTTCTCTTTTGTGTAGAGGAAGGCTACTGATTTATTGAGTTAATTTTATACCCAGCCACTTTGCTGAAGGTGTTTATCAAGTTTAGTAGTTCTCTGGTGGAACTTTTGGTATCACTTAAATATACTATCATATCATCTGCAAATAGTGATATTTTGACTTCTTCTTTTCCAACCAACAGAATGGTAAAAGATCTTTACCAATCCTACAACTGATAGAGGGCTTATATCCAAAATATACAAAAACTCAAGAAGTTAGACTGCAGGGAGACAAATAACCCTATTGAAAAATGGGGTTCAGAACTAAGCAAAGAATTCACAACTGAGGAATGCCGAATGGCTGAGAAACACCTAAAGAAATGTTCAACATCTTTAGTCATAAGGGAAATGCAAATCAAAACAACCCTGAGATTTCACCTCATACCAGTGAGAATGGCTAAGATCAAAAACTCAGGTGACAGCAAATGCTGGTGAGGATGTGGAGAAAGAGGAACACTCCTCCATTGTTGGTGGGATTGCAGAATGTTACAACCATTCTGGAAATCAGTCTGGAGGTTCCTCAGAAAATTGGACATTGACCTACCTGAGGACCCAGCTATATGTCTCTTGGGCATATACCCAAAAGATGCCCCAACATATAACAAAGACACGTGCTCCACTATGTTCATACCACCTTATTTATAATAGCCAGAAGCTGGAAAGAACCCAGATGCCCTTCAACAGAGGAATGGATACAGAAAATGTGGTACATCTACACAATGGAATATTACTCAGCTATCAAAAACAATGACTTTATGAAATTCATAGGCAAATGGATGGAACTGGAAAATATCATCTTGAGTGAGCTAACCCAATCACAGAAAAACACACAGGGTATGCACTCATTGGTAAGTGGCTATTAGCCCAAATGCTTGAATGACCCTAGATGCACAGAACACATGAAACTCAAGAAGGATGACCAAAATGCGAATGCTTCACTCCTTCTTTAAAAGGGGAACAAGAATACCCTTGGCAGGGAATAGGGAGGCAAAGTTTAGAACAGAGGCAGAAGGAACACCCATTCAGAGCCTGCCCCACATGTGGCCCATGCATATACAGCCACCAAACTAGATAAGATGGATGAAGCAAAGAAGTGCAGGCTAACAGGAACCAGATGTAGATCTCTCCTGAGAGACACATCCAGAATACAGCAAATACATAGGCGAATGCCAGCAGCAAACCACTGAAATGAGAACGGGACCCCCATGGAAGGAATCAGAGAAAGTACTGGAAGAGCTTGAAGGTGCTTGAGACTCCATATGAACAACAAGGCCAATCAACTAGAGTGTCCAGGGACTAAGCCATTACCCAAAGACTGTACATGGACTGAGCCTGGGCTCTAACCTCATAGGTAGCAAAGAATAGCCTAGTAAGAGCACCAGTGGAAGGGGAAGCCCTTGGTCTGCCAGGCTGAACACCTAATGAAATGTGATTGTTGGGGGGGGGTAGTGGGGAGGATGGGGGGAGGGGGGGTTGGGGATGTTGGCCTGGAAACTGGGTAGGGGAATAACAATCGAAATGTAAATAATTAATACTCAAGCTAATAAGATAAAAGAAAGAAAGAAAAGAAAGAAGAAAGAAAGGAAAGGAAGGAAGGAAGGAAGGAAGGAAGGAAGGAAAAAGAAATAACAAGAAAAGAAAGAAAGAAAGAAAAAGAAAGAAAAGTTAGTAAAGAAATAAAAAAAAAGCAGGCAGGCTGTAGGGTATGGAAGGGTATCTGGCCCAGATTGGGAAGGAACTGGACGGAAGGTAGATCTTGGCAGGGTGGGTAGGTCCCTCATCAGCTGGTCTCTGTGGGTGTCCCTACTGGAGTTGGAATTTTGATGGGAAGGAGTCTCACCTGTGTCCCCGATTACTGTGGATCTGAGGGACAGACAGGCTGTAGTGTGTGAAAGTTATTTTAGTCTTTTACATATAAAGCCCTTACAAGTTGTTTGATTTATGCTTAAGTATACTTAAATTCTTCATTTCCTGTTTTAGAGCTAATAACTTTACACATCTCTATTCTTTAATTATCTAATTCATTCTGTTATCATTTCGAGAACAATGAACTTTTATATAAATTAAGAAAAATGTAAATATATATTTTTCCAATTTATTCCCTTTCTGAAACCTATTTATGTTGCTTAGAATATTATTCAACATATTCTTAAGTTGTCCTCAACTTATGATTTTTTTTAGCAATAGTTTTTATTCAGTTTAACTATACCAATTACTTTTCATTGAACCACAGATTTAATGTAATAACATCAAATTACAGGAGGATTCATCATGGGTATTGAAAATTTATTTGCATACAAGGCATAAAGGGGAGCTTATTGTTAAAAGAAAATTTTAAAAATAAAAATACAATATTATAATTAAAATTTCTTTTCTTTTAAGGCCACATGGCTGAAGACAACACCCACAACTCACTGAAGATAGAAAGGTTGATCTGGTGCCTACATAGAAATTTCACGTCTGTGTTCCAGTGTCCTTGGTTAGGGTAGGTACTCTGCAAGCTATCAGAAAGAAACTATAAAAAACAAGGCAGCCACAAACTTTATATACAATTAGATACTGCCTGCAAGATTTGCTAGGGTAATGATAGTACAAAGTTGTGGAAGTAACCAACTGATGTTTGATTTGACTTAGACTTTCTTTATGAGATAGAACCTGTATCTGACACTGCTTAGGTGATCAAAATCCAGAGACTAGTTAACTGAACAGTAAAGCCAAATACCACTGAGCAAAAAAAGAAAAAGAAAAAAGGAAAAGATTTCCAATCCTTCAATCCTAATTGCTATCTTCATTGATCTTTGTCTTATTTGCACAGCATCTGAGAGTTTTAATCATGCAGCAGACAGGAACAAATGTGGAGACCCACAGTCAGATACAACAAAGAGAGAGGGAGAGGGAGGGAGAGGAAGGCAGGGGGGGGGCAGAGGCAGAGGCAGAGGGAGGAGGGGGGATCAGAAAATCAGAGGCAGGGGCAGAGGCAGAGGCAGGGTTAAGGCAAGGCAGAACAGGCAGGGGCAAAGGCAGAGGCAGGCAATAGGGCGGAGGAAGGAGCAGGAGGCAGAGGCAGGGAGGCATTTAGCTGTCAATGAAGTTTCTCCATTCAAGTCCCTTTTTTAGAGGGAATAGGAGGCAGAAAGAGTGTAATGGCCAGTGGACACCAGGAAAATTAGATTTTCTAAATCGACTAAGCAAAGCTCAAATGAACTTTCAGAGATAGAAGCAGCAAGTACAGGATCTACATGGGTCTGTGCCAAATCTTCTGCATATAAACTTATAGTTTAGTATTTTTTTTTGAAACTCCTGAGTGTGTGAACCAGTGGGCCTCTGATTCTTCTGCCTTTTCTTGAGGCTCTGTTCCTTCTGTTGGTTTGCCCTGTCTAACTCTGATATGATGGTTTTTATTTTATCTTATCATAGATTTATAGTTTATTTTGTTATGTTTTGCTAAAAGCATGCTCTTTTGTAATGAGAGATAGAAAAAGTAGATCTGGATTGGAAGAGGGAGGATAGAATTTAGAGGAGTATGGAAAGAAACTGTAAATAGGAGATATTGCTATGAGGAAATAATCTATCTTTAATAAAATGGAAAACAATCTTAAAAGAAAATATATGGTTTTTCAAACAATATATTCTGATTACAGACTTTCTCCTAATTCCTCTGAAATCCTCCCAAGAATCCACACCATTTATGTCTCTGTTTTAAAAAGGAGGCATCTAGAAAATAATGATAGCATTAAGTAATATAAGAGGAAATAAAGCCTGACAAACCAGATAGATCAGGACAAACAAACAGAAGAAAAAGAGACAGAAAAAGCACAAGAAATACATACAGATGCAGAGACATACACAAAACTAGGTGCCAAAACATAAAGAATGTGTAAGGTTAAAAATATGCTCTGAACAAAAGCAGTATAAAACAAAACAAAACAAAAATCTCCAAATATGGCATTGGGTAGGTTTTGGCCATCTTCTGCTCTTCATGGGGCCTTTCCTAAAAAGTGGTTTGTATTCCCAATGAGATTCTGTTGGGGAGACTTAACTTTTCATTTGTGATTCGCTATCAATTGGAAATGTCTTTGGAGGTAGTGATGGGGCATTTTTTGACGTACCCTGTCAGTGTTGAGACCCCACTTGGCACATGTGGGTCCAGTCCATTCTGCCACAGTTTCTGAGAGTTCATACTTGCATCTATCCTACTGTGTTTATAAGGGCATGTTTCTTTGGTGTCTTCCATTCTCTCTTGCTCTCATCTTCTTTCCCCTTCCTTTTCCACAAGCTTCCTTGAGCCTTAAGGTGAGGAATGTGGTGGAAATATCCCATATAGGGTTGAGTGTTCCAAGATATCTCACTCTCTGCTCTTGGTGTAATTATGGGTATCTTATGTTTTCTCCTCTGTTACAGGAAGAAGTGTGTCTGTTGAAGGCTGAGCAAAGCTCTGATCTATGTATATCATAGAATGTCATTAGGTATCATATTATTGTTAAATTCCTTTAGAAGAACAGTAGTGATCTATTTCCTCCTAGGACCCTGGACTCTCTAGGTTACTGGACAACTAAATAGTGTCAGGTATGGGTTTCATCTCATGGAGTGAGACTTAAATCTAATCAGATCTTGGCTGATTACTTCTATATGCTTTGTGCCTTTGTTGACAAGCATATCTGCAAGCAAGTCATCATTGTAGAGTAAAAGATTTATAGCTGGGTTAGACTCTGCCTTTCTCCTTTAGAAGTGTGAAGAGTACCTTATAGAAGCATGAACATTGGTTCATAGGATGAAGGCTCTAAGTAGGCACCTACTCAACTTCTCTACATTCAATGGGTTGAATATGCACTTCATCAGTAATGGGAAATTATCATCAGTTTGTAGCAAGCAACAAATATCCTTGGCAGGAGTGGGTTGTTTAGGAATTGCCATGGGCCAACAACTCAATTAGATGAATTCCATTTCTCAGTACTGTGAACTTCATTTAGTGACCAGAGATATCCAGTTTGGGCTCTGTTTCTCTTGCTATTTGGTGAATTCACTATATATATATATATATATATATATATATATATATATATATATATATGGAAATTTCTACTTAAGAGCCAGCAATACCACTCTTGGTTATCTTCCAATGGATTCTGCATATTATTTCAGAGACACTTGTTCAACCATGTCCATAACTTCTATTCATAATAGCCAGAAATTGGAAATATAACCTTGATGTCTGTCAATGGAAGAATGGATAGAGAAAATGTAGATAAACAATTGCATATCTCCCACCCATCTAAAAACCAAAATAATAAAATTTGAAGGCAAATTGGCAGAGTTAAACAAATCAAAACAAAAAGAACCCAAAAACCCAAAACCAAAAACCAATCATTCTGAGAGAGAAAATCCACATGCAGAAAGACAATTATGGCATGCATTCTCTTATATGTACATGTTGGCTGTAAGTATTTGATACTAAAGCTACTATATAGATGACCACAGAGGCTATGTAATCTAAGTAAGGACGATCAGGAAGGGATAGATCTCCCTAGGAAGGTGTGCTGGTGTGAATATGCTCGGCCCATGGGAAATGGCACTATTAAATGCTGTAGTCCTTTTGGAAGTGCATCACTGTGGGAATGGGTCTTTAAGCCCCATCCAGTGCAGTAGCATCAGTCTTAGTATTACTCAGATCAAGACGTAGAGCTCTCAGCTCTGTTTCTTGTGCCATACCTGCCTGGATGTTACCATGCTTCATGCCTTGATGATAATAGACTGAACCTCAAAAACTGTTAGCCCCAATTAAAAGATTTTTTTATAAGAGTTGCCTTGGTCATAGTAGCTCTTCATAGCAATGAAAAGCCTAAGACAGAGAGGGGGGTAGTTATAGATAAATGATGGTATTTAATAGAAAGTAGGATCAAATTGGACAAAGGTGGGTAAAGAAGGGTGAGAGAGGCAAAATGATGGCAGGACAGCTGAATCCAGGGGCCATTTTGAAAGATCATATATTTCTGATATTTTGAAGCATGAATATGACATGAGAAGGTATAACTTAAATTTTTAAAACTCATTCTTGGTGTTCTCTGAAGTTGTGCAATTCATTACTTGGTGCTCGTCATAGCTTGCTATAATCTGGTTATAGCTTCTTCTATTTTAGTACCTATTACAGCTCATATGGTTAGTTAGTGTTCCTTCTTGAAAAATGACTTGTATTATTTTTGTCTCCTGGGTAAATGAGTGTGAGATTATTTTCTTTTTTATGCTGTAATGTTAATATAGCAAATGTTTGAAAAAAAGATTCTAAGAATACTTTTTTGTATGTTTACGATGTGTGTAACAGTTTTCTCAAAAGGTTCAGGACCCATGTTTTTAACTCCCTTAAGATTTATGATTTATGACTCTCTTATGAAAACTTACTTATTTTACTTTGATTGCAATTGCATTTGATATTATCTACCTTAGGTCCAATGTTTTTCTTATCATTTTGTATATTCTACTGGTACACATATATTACCGAATAAGTCACAAAACAAAATTTAAATTTTCATTGCTTTACTAATGACTAATTAATAGAATGTCAAAAGTAGCTTCAGATATATGATTAAAAGCCTACAAGCTATTAATGGGTGTCACTTTATGTCACCTGGATAAATTCTGCATTATTATATTGCACTGATTATAATTACATATTCAGAGTTAATGAACTATGGAAATTCCATTTGTAAAACTAGGAAAATAGCACAAGAGTCACAGAACACATAGAACTAGAGTTATAAAACTGGAGTTCCTAATAAAAAGGTCATGAAACTTTAACTAGGTAATCATTAACATCACATGTGTATTTTAATGATACTAAAAGTTTAAAAAACAACATCTTTTAAAGATGCAGAATAAACTTACAATATCACAGTGGAAAATATATAATTCAGTTGCTTGATAAAAATATGTAAATATAATTTATTTCTAGATCCTCAATACAAAAAGAAATCCGCCAACACCAACAACAAAAAATCCAAGATTAATTGTCAGAAATGGTCCCAGAATGGATTCGCAGAATGCAATTCAGAGTCCTTGTGAGGAAAGTCCAAAAAAAGAAGACAAAAGTCTTAGTCTTGTGACCTCCGTTTTTCAAACCACAGACATGTTCTTGGAAAATATTTTTGTGGTTCTGGCAGGAAGGAATGGGTTTGTTTAAATTTTTCATTACTATTTGATACTATTACTTCTTTGTTTGTTTTTGCTATGTGAGGTATGCCTGCTACATTCTGTTTACATACTATGGGAGGCTCATCCTTGTGAGGTGACACTTTACTCATGTGACTCTTTTTTTTTCCCGAGCTGAGGGCTGAACCCAGGGCCTTGAGCTTGCTAGACAAGCACTCTACCACTGAGCTAAATCCCCAACCCCTACTCATGTGACTCTTAACCCCAAGAATATAAATTGTCTGATGCTCTGAATAAAGTTGATTATTACATGAGGCTTCAGTACACCTCATTTTAGGTTTCACTATCCATAATCGCACTGCCAAGGGATCAGTAAGCAGTAATCCACTGTGAGATTCCAGAAAGTGTTTGCTACATATAAGGGTTTCTAATGAATAATACATATTTCCATAAAGATATTAAAAATAATAAAGTTTTATTCGTGAGTAAATACTATAACTGCTTTCAAATAACACACTCTTTCCCCCTCTCTGTCTCTGTCTCTCTGACCCTCACACACAGCACATGTAGACATACTGATAAACCATACAGGATGAGCTATGTAGGCATACATTTTTTTGCAACCTACATTTAATAAGTGTTCAACCTCTCCTCTAGCCTACCACCCAGTAGGGGAAGTGGAAGAGAAAAGTTATTAGGATATGGGAGAAGTGGGCCTGTTCAGCAATAGTTCTTTGGGGGTGAGCTGGATCTTCTTTTGCAGTAATTCAGTCCTGTAGGAAACATCAAATACAACTTGCCAGTTGTAAACCAGTCCTCTATGCAGGCAGTCTCTAGGCGTGAACCAGCAGCTATAGTCCAGTCTTTTCAGCACGCAGACACTAGGCAGCTGTAGTTCAATCCTGAAGCAACTGCCAGGCTCTCCAACTGTTCTGAGGCAAGGCCGCAGGAGCAACAAGTTTCAGGAACCTCAGAAACAGTTCTTGAGTGAGTTTCTCGCAATGGTGGTGTTATCACAAGTTGAGCTCAACAACACATGTGAGGTGAACCAATATCTGGGTGTCCTTAGTGAAAATAATTGGGCAGAGGAACCAAGGCTCAGTGCTCATCTCCCCCTGTCTGTGGGGTCATATTTATACTCCTTCATCAAGTGACCTTTCACCTTTATCTGCCTCAGGAAAACATTCTTTTCATGTCTGCTTTAGCAAGATATCCTTTCACCTGTAAGCCCCAGCAAAACAGCACTTGACGTAACTAACTTTCCAAAGGAACTAGAAGTTTCCACTTCAGAATTACAAAACCACGGTCTAAACAAACTATGAAAAATATTTCGTAACTTTTTACAGAAAGTCATTGTGGATGATTTATTTCTGGGTTATAGGTCATGCCAGTTTTTAAGATCATGCTTAATATACGACAGCATCCCAGCAAAGAAGCCCACAAACCATGTCCTTTGTGTACTCTTTATATACAAAAGAGAAAAATACTTTATTAAATAAATACACCAGTATGTAATTTAAAAAAAGACCTTTTTATATGACTCAAACTTGCTAAAGTCTAATATTTGCATGGATATATGAGTGCAGAAAATTAGCAAAGTGAAAACAGAAGTTGAGTCAATGTTGATGATGGAATTTATACAAACTCTAAGAAAGATATACATAAAAGAATGAACCATCTACAATATTGTTAGGCTACTGTAGCTGTTCTGAGAGGAAGTGGTGATTCCACTGATGAGGATGGCTATCATACAGCAATGGGTGGTGCACGGTAATAGATCATGGATAAAACAAATCAGCATCCATCAGAAAGAATATAAAAAGGTGACTCTGCTCTAAAAACAGATGCATTTTAGTTTAAACTGAAATGAAATATTTGTGTATGTATTTGTACCACTTTTGTTTATATACTCTGTGTATGTGTGCTCACAAGTACACTAATGGATTCATATGAAACTAATGTAAATATGAGTTTCAGTCTGACCCATTAAGTTAGACTAAAATTCGGCATATTTGGTTCTAAGTCATAACTATTTATTAGCCATGTCAGTTTAGAGAATGAGTTGTTTTGTCTTTCTTCTGAGATGGGAGAGAAAGCATAGGCCCAGAACAAAGGGACTGTTGTGAGCAATCCATGGAAACATAAATGTAACACATTGAGAAGAGCCTTGCTCTCATGCTTGTTTAGCAAATGTTAATTTTTATTATATGTTACACAAATAACATATGAAATAACATCTGAGAAATACACTTAGACATTGTAATTATGTATGTCTTGACTTTAGCAAAATTATGAATGATGCAGTCTTTTGTAAACACATACAGTGAATTTTGAGTTATTTTCATGCTCATATTTGAAATCATACAGTTTTAAAGTTGATTCTGTTATATGTTGTCATTTTCAGCTTATATTTGTAATATCCCATGTATGAGAACTTATCAAAAAAAGCCATCAATATTTTATCTGATATTGGAGTCAAAATTACAAGAATAAATTTTATTGCTTTATAAATGAACAATAGTTAACGCTTCTAAAATTACTGATATGATTATACATTTGATATAAAAATGTTAATCTGTTCCGTGATTTATGTAAAAGAAATTTGTTTTATTTGAAGCATCTTTCATATATACTTGATTAAAATTAGTCAAAATTAGTCAAATTGAATCTGCTCCCAATCCAGATTAACTACAAATTTATGTACTGTCTAGTTTAAGTTTTATTACCTAAATTTCTCAGAAATAATGTATCACATCACATTCTGTCCTTGAGTTTGCACATAAAATCATTTTCAATGTGTTCATGTACATAAACACACACATAGACACGCACATAGACACACACACAAACCAACACACTAATTTGCCTTTTAAATAGAAATAGGCTTTTTCTGAAGAATTATAGTGTAACATCAGTATATAATTTATAATCTAAATTAGAATACTGTGAAATGAAATAAAAGCATACTCATAATAACACAGAGACAAGCAGTCCTGGTCATGGTATCCTTAATAGAACATGTGGCTGGACATACACATGGTCCATCACCATGAACTACAGTAAATACAATTGATCTGATCTGTATACAGCAACTAACACTGTGCTTGCTGAATTCTTAAATAATTTTTTAACGTTTATTTTATTGTTTTTATTTGTATGAATGTTTTTCCTGTGTGGCCTAGTGTTCTACATGCATGCCTGATGCTCGTGGAGGCCAGAAGAGGACATCAAATTGTCTATTGTTGGAGTTAGAAATGGTTACGAGCCACCATGAGAGTGCCAGGAATTGGACATAAGTCCTCTCCAAGAAGCTTCAAATGAAACGAGTTAGATTGCTTAAATTTGTGAGCCTTCTGTTTTTTATTGTTTCCTGTATTCATCTCTACCTATTTTCTTTTTAGTGTGCAATTTTAATGTGAATATACAGTTTCTTTGATTAAAGACCTTACTTTGGCCATTAACAGCATTTATGATAAAAACAAAACAAAACAAAACAAAATTGTTTCCTTGGTTGTTTTCATGTCCAATTCTTCAGATTCTGAACCTCTAATCACCCCCTTCCTTTCAGGCTCAGCTCCACCAGGATGCCTTCCTTGCCCTTCACTGCCCCCCTGTTCACCGTTTAGCCTCTCCTCCTCCCTTCTTTCTTCATTTACTTTCTTCTTTTCTCCCTTCATTCTCTCTCTGTGTGAAGGTCTTCATCCTCACCTTGTGGAGGCACATATGCAGAGGTAGTTAAATCTGTGAGTTTGGAGACAGAGTGTTCTACAGAGTAAATTCTAGGACAGTCAGGGCTGCACAGAAAAACCTTGTGTTGAAAGCAAAAAACAAACAGAACAAAACAGACTAAAACTTTGGCCTTCCCTGATTAAATCAACGTTGTATAATCCCAAGTTTCCTACAACTCTCTCCTGCCCTGTGAACTGACAGAAGAAATTGTCTTCTATTTTAAACTCCTTCAAGTTTTTTCATTTCTCTTTCTTTTTTATTTTTTTAAATGTACTTTACAGCCTGCTCACTGCTCCCCCTCCCCAATCCTCCCTTCCATCCCTGCTTCTCTTCTCCTCTGAAAGTGTAGATGCTCTCCCTGGGTATATTCCTACACTGGCACATCATGTCTCTTCAGGGTTATGTGCATTCTTTCACACTGAGGGCAAACAAGGTGGTCCAATAGAGGAATATATCCCAACAACAGGCAACAGCTTTTGGGAGAGCCCCTGCTCCAGTTGTCTGGATTCACATGAAGATCATGCTACACGTTTGTTACATATGAGTGGGGAGGCCTATGTCCAGCTCATATATGCTCTTTGGTTGATTGACAGTAGGACATTGGTGGACAGTGGCAGACAAGAGTAGTGGACAGTTGTGGACAGTGGTAGATAATAGTGGTGGACAACAGTGGTTGACAGTGGTGGACAACAGTAGAGGACAGTACTAAAAGCCCTAAGGGTCCAAGGTTAGTTGACTCTGTTGGACTTCCTGTGTAGGACAATGAAAGACATCCTGGTTCCTGGTTGAGCTAAGGTTTGAAACCTCGATGACCCTGAAAGGGATGGTAGGCATTTCCCTAAGCTCTCAGGAAACCAGGTTGGTCACTGGCCTGCAGGCATCCATAGATTTGTGACCGTGAGTCACTTAAGGGCAATAGCCCAATCCCTTTCACAGGTAGAGGACATGTCAACAGATCATGTGGTGCAAAACAGATCTCTATTATAATTAGGTACCTAAAGGCAGGCCTGGAGGTTTAGCCAATGAATTTCCATTTGCAGACACTCCTCCCTGCAAAAGATATTTAATCTCAGGCCCAGTCTAAGAAATGGGGTATGGTTTTATTTATCCTCCTTCTGCCATGACAATAAATAAATGGCTTGAAACCATGGGCTGCCTCTTTTCTTAGGATCCTCTGTGGGGAGCCATAGAGAAGGCTTTTGCATACAGAGCTGGGATCTAATCTCCTGCAGAAGGTCTCCTTGGGCTCCCAGTAATGCCCTCCACCAAGCTCAAGCCCACCTCTGTCTAGCCAAAGACTCTCCACGCAGGACTAGCTGGAGCATCTCCCCACTTTTCCCCCTCTGCCCCTTCGCCACCCCCAGAGCAGTGTCCCTCAGCTTCTCATAGCCAAACACCCTCCTGGCTGCTTCATGGGGTATAAACATGGGTAAGTGTGATCAAACTTCCCACATCTTGCCTTCCCAGAGCAGCCAGAGACCTGTGGAAGAGCAGATGTGGGACCCCCCCATTAATCCTATATTCCTAGTGTTATCCCCTTTGGGGCCTGCAAATCTTCCCCCTACTCTTATATAAGAGTCCCCAACTCCATCCACTGCTTGGCTGTGGGTGTATGCATCTGAGTCAGCTGCTGGGTTGAGCCTCTCAGACAACAACCAGACATTCCTGTCTGCAAGCATAACAGAGTATCATTAATAGTATCAGGGATTTGTGCTTGTCCATGAGATGGGTTTCAATTTGGGATGGTTATTGGTTGGCCTTTCCCTCAGTGTCTGTTCCATCTCCCTTCACTGAATTTCTTGTAGACAGGATAAATTTGAGTTTAAAAGTTTTGTGGGTGGATTGGTGTCCCTATAGCTTCACTGGCGTTCCTGCTTGTCTACAGGAGATAACTTCTTCAGGTTCAATATCCCCAACACTATGAGTCACAGCTAAGGTAACCCACATTCCTTCTTGGGTGTTTCCCTTTCCCCAGGTCTCTGTCATATCCTGGAGATGCCACCTTGTTTCCTAACCTGGTCAGTTGCAGATTTCCATTCATTCTCATGGCCGTCTGTCCATCTCTCCTGTTCCTCCACACATATGATCCTGAAACACCCCTCATAACACTGGATACACTAAATTGCATACAAGAAAAAGTGAGAAATAGCATTTGTTGCATTTGACTCAGGCTCTAAGATCAACAATTGATAAATGGGACTTCATGAAATTGAAAAGCTTCTGTAAGGCAAAGGACACTGTCAGTAGGAAAAAGATTGGAACCTACAGATTGGGTAGGGATCTTCAGTAACTCTGCATCTAATAGAGGGCTAATAACCAAAATTTATAAAGAACTCAAGGAGTTAGACACCAACATTTCAAATAACTCAATTATAAAATGGGGTACATAGTTAAACAGAGAATTTTCAACTGAGGCATCTCGAAGGGCCAAGAAGCACTTAAGGCAATGTTCAACATCCTTAGTCATCAGAGAAATGCAGATCTAAACAACTCTGAGATCCCATCTTATGCCAGTTAGAATGGCTTAGATGAAGAACTCTGATAGCACACGCTGGCGAGGGTGTGGAGCAAGGGAAAAGCTCCTCCATTGATGGTGGGAGTGCAAACTTGTACAAACACTTTGGAAATCGATTTGCAGTTTCTCTACATTTCTCTTTAGTCCTGAGTGTTGAGTACCATCTGTACTGTTATTACTTCAGAAATATATGAAACCTTGAAAGCTTCAAAATTTTTTCTAGTTTTTTTATAAATTGAAAAGAGTTCAGCGTATTCTTAAATTCATATACTATCACATTAGGCAAATCCTGAGGTGGATTTAAAACTTTAAAACATTTATTTTCACAAGCTCAAAAATATATTCAGCTCATATTTAGGAAACTCTCGCATTTAATTTGGTGACTCCATTTAATCGGAATTTCTTGTAAGCCATTTCTCAATGTGAATTGCATAAAATGTGACAAAATGTATACAAATGCGGTGAAGTACATTGGTGCGTCCTCTATATTGTTTAAGATGGAAAACTGAATGCTAGGTGTTCCTTGCCTTTTGATTAGTTCACAAAACTTAAAGATAAAAGCAACTTTTAATAAATGTAGGGGTTGATGAAGACAGGAGTGCATGTGAATAATGTGAAATGTTAGACATGGACAAAGCCATTAGACAAGGACTAAATGCCTCAGACACGTGAAGAGGCAAAATCTCCCAACTTCCTCCCTGTCTTCCAGCCCAAGTCAGGCTCAGAGGTATGTGCATGTTTGTATGGTTGTAGTGTGAATGTTGGCAGGGTGAGCAGAAACTAGAAACTGTAACACTGTGTCGCTACAGCTCCATTATGGCCCTAAGCCCCCATTCTTTAATGAGATTCTCTGCTGTTGCATAGTTGGGTGGCTCCATTAGAGCAAGCGTAGCCTACCTGGTCCCAGCTTTGTTATAAGAGTGTTTTGTTTGTTTGTTTTTTTATTGTTTCTCATTTTTCTTCTTTTGTTTTCTGTTTTTGTTTTTGGTTTGTTCTTTATTCAGTCCCCAGGCCACCACACTCAGGTTTTTGAGACTAAGCTGAATGAAATGCATTGAATAAATGTGATATGAAAAACTTCTCTACACTTATTACAGAAATGCTTGATGCTAAGAATAAGCTTAAATGAATAATCAACTGGACACATGGAAATTGAAATTATACGTTTCCTTATAGTTGTCTTTACCGTGTCATTCAAAATATAAAAGACATGAGAGAGAGAGAGAGAGAGAGAGAGAGAGAGAGAGAGATAGAGAGAGAGAGAAAGAGAGAGAGAGAGAGATCACGAAAGCTTTAGGACTCATTCTGCTGAAGCCCTTCTCCAAGTCTTGAAGTGGTAGGTTGATAATCATCCATGACCATGCACCTTAAGCTTTTAATATCAAAATTTGCACAGCTCACTCAAGCATGTAGCATTCACAGCATTGTTCTCTGTACTTTAGATACTTCAATACATTCCTAATTACATCAGAATAAGAGAAACCCAAGTCATAGAACAATGTACACTCTTCAGAATGACTAATAAAACAGGGAAAGTAGCAAATGTGGTGAAAATGTACAAAAATTGGTTATATGTTGTCAGTTAAAACATATAATAGTGTAGTCAGTTTGGAAAATATGTGAAGGTATTTACAAAAGATTAATCATATTCTTACTGTATGTTTCAGTTCCCTCAAATTTTATAAGAACTATGTCTGTGTGTTTACCAGCAGCAGTCCTTAAAATGGCTGTACTAGCATTTTTGAAGTTACAGTCAAACTGGAAACTACAGAAAAGCTATTAACAAAGAAATGAAAAATATAATTAATGCCATGACACAGTTGAAAACATATAATCATTGAAATATGCGACGGTAGCAGTGCACACATAAAAGTGAATATGAAAAACCTATAGAAAAAAATGCATGCTGTATTATTCTGCTTATCTGTACGTTACTGCTTTCCCCTGGGGAATATAATGTCAGCAAATGGATGAGATGTTTTACTTGGTACCATGCACGCGTTGTTTCTTATTGTCATTGATAGCTCCATCAGGTCGTACTTTGTGAAAAAGGATCCAGATCTCAATTGCTGATATAGCATGTTATTGCATACGCATTATGAATCAAAACCATATTTTAAAAAGAGGGGAAGATATTGTCTTGCAGTTCCCTGATTTGGTGACCATTTCTCCTGGTGAGTCCGAGGTTAAACTTTATTCTATGAGTAGCTTAGACTCCCTATTTTTACTGATGAGTAACTCCTAATCCTTCACTTCAAGTTTCTCAGAACTCACATCAAATTCTTCACCAAGCAGAACATACTGGGCTTTAATTACATTATGTCCATTTACCTATCTTCCATCACTGAACAGCATAGGTCAAAATTGGTATGCTCACATGTACTGTTTCTACTGCTATAAGAAGATTTTTGCATCAGAATTATTGCTTTCTAAATTCCATAACATCTATTTAATATTCTTCCCTCACAACATCCTATGCTTTTATTCCCTTAATAAAATAATAAAAAAATAGCCTTGTTGGAACACCAGTGGAAGGGGAAGCCCTAGGTTCTGCCAAGGTTGGATCCCCAGTGCAGGGGAATATGGGGGAGCAGTAAGGGGGATGTATAGGGGGAATACCCATATGGGGAAGGGGGAGGTGAGGGAATGGGGGCTTATGGACAGGAAACCGGAAAGGGGAATAACGTTTGAAATGTAAGTAAAGAAATATATCTAATAAAAAATTAAAAAAAGAAAGCCAAAAAAAAAAGAAAAGAAATACATATTTCTTTTGGGGGGGGCATGGTTTTACTATGTAGCCCTGATTGTCCTGGAGCTCTCTATGTAGACCAGGCTGGACTTGAACTCACAGAGAACCACCAGCCTCTGCTACCCCTAAATGCTGAGATTAATGGTGTGTACCACCATGCCAACCAATACACATGGGTATGTATTTCAAAACCTGTAGTTTGATAACTTTAAATAAAAGCAATTAAAGGTATTTTTGTAAGTTAAAAAATATCCTCTGCTCTCTTAAGCAGGTATGTTTGATTCAGTGTATGAGGATTCTTCCAGAACCTCTTCTCTCTATATCACTCTTTATAGTTATTATCAACACTTTGAAAACTATCTAGCATTATTTGTGTTTTCTTTACCTATACAAAGTTTTGGTCAGTCCAGTATGAGCAATTATCTACCTTAACCTGAAATAGTAAAGAAACTGATGTAAATGTTAGAATATTGTTATGAGTTCCACAATTAATTTTCTGCTAGTGGATCTTTGCCCTATCTACCTAGTCCCCCTCCTCCAGGATTGCTGAATACCAAACCACCTTGTTTTTTTTTCTTTTATTGGATATTTTTTATTTACATATCAAATGTCATTCCCTTTCCCAGTTTCCCTGATATGACTCCCCTATCCCATCACCCTCCCCTTCTCCTATAAGGGTGTTCCCCTCCCCATCCACCCCCACTTCCCACCCAAACCACCTTGTAATGCAAAACAATAACTCATTTACTTTTAGAGATATTTTGGGTCAGTTTTGGGATGACTCTACATAAAGTTCTGTGGCTGTGAATTTGCTCTATAAATTCCCACACCTTTGCATAAGTAAACTCACTGAAGAATTATTCTAGCAGTAATGGCACAATATTAAAAGGGCAAGGAATAATGTAAGTTATTTCTAAATATATAGGAACATCTCATGTTTTATCACCAGACCAAGGCCAATCACCTTGCCAAACTCAGAAAGCCAGAGTGCAGCCTAGTGTGCGATCTAAGAGAACAGAGAGAAGGTGTGAAAAGGAGACTAATAATGTATTTTAGTACATTATAAGTTGACAAGCCAATGCTACTCTATGCCCGTGTTTGGCTCCATTTAAAAGCTCCCTTGGTAAATTAGCTCAAACTTACATTTCTCATCTTGTCTCACGTCTGCCATATCTTACTTTGACAGACCTTTTCCTTTTTAATTCATGAGGAAAAAGCCTTTTAGGCATGGCTTTTCAAATTTTATCTTCTCACATCCACCTTTTCTTTTATTTATATTTTTCTTATGCCTTTCTATGCCCTTTAGAACTGAAAAACAGATGGAAATGTTTTTCCCCTCTGACTAAATGTATTACTAGGAAAACTACTCAAAATTAGGATCATCTTGCGTCCCAGGGCTTCTTACAATCAGGAGTATTCAGAACATCAGAGGGAAATCACCAAGGTCATTCAGCCCATTCTCTTCAGGACTTATCTTCCCTTCAACATTCTGAATGTATTTTCTCTTTGAAACCTGACTCTTGGGCTCTTAGATGTGTCATATATTTTGTGTCACATGAGAGGATGACGCCTGTCTTCCTTATAATATTTCTTTAGCATATCTGTTGTATGACATTCTTAAGTATCTATGTTATAATTGATAAGACCATATATGTCTCTCTGGAGCAACTATTTTTCCTAATTTGATTTTCTTGAGGACACCAAGGGCTCAACTGAGAGCATCCACTTCTCTTCTACATACCTGCTTAGTCCTGTATTGCCCTCCTCTGAATGACTTTATTCCTCACAATTGCCTCTGACATTTTGCCTTTATTTTACCTGATAGAAATGTTTCCGCAGTGAGGTGAATAATGCTACGAAGTGTGATTGATTTGGCCCTACATCCTCCAGGGGATTGTCCTACTACTGTGTCTTAGATTATTCTGGATTCCACTGTGAGTTATAATAACAATTTATCTGTGAAATAAGCCATCTCTCACCATGGAAGATTGATAGAATTGGGAAATGTCTGCCTACATGAGCTATAAGAAAACATAAAGAAGCATTGCAAAATGCATAAGGAGTTCCTGTGGACTTGCTTAGACACAGTAGATACCTTGGAGGTAGATAATCTGCTTTCTTGTATTTAAAGCAACTTCTTATTCTATGTGAGTTTATATGAATAATTATTTAATCATTATATATGTATTTATTATTGTGTTGGGTAATACTAAAATCAAAAGAACGATTTCTAGCACTTTTTTACATTGTTAATCCTGACAGATTCACATTTATAAATATTAATTAAGTACTATAAAATGTATATGGAGTGGAAAAAGACGATTGGAAGGATTATCCAATAGCTATCTGAAAGAGCAGGAATGTGGGACAGAGATGTTTCTGACTTTGTTAATTCTCTTCTATGTGGTCAATTTCACATTTAAAAATGGGCAAGAGTTATAAAATAAAGAAAGAGCAACCACAAAAAGAAATATTTTAAAAAGCTAGCAGAGAGGCAGTGAGCGCCTTTCTCTCCTTTCATATCTACCTGTGACTCCTGAAGCAACTGTTTCTGATGCACTTCTACCATCTACACAGAAAGCATGCTTTTAGAGTGATCTCATCAATATCTCTCCTCCTCCAAAATGGATAAGTTCTTGATTATAATTTCCAGTTTTAATAAGCCATGCCCCATTCTTATTTAGAAGTCAATTTCAACATAGCTTTTCCAGTGGGAAAGTGGGCAAATCAGAAGCTTACAAACATCCTACAAATTGAGTGGGGCAGTTGGTCCTGTAGATTGATCTTTCTCTTTGTGGCTGACCATTTCACAGCTGAGCTTCTAACTACACAAGCATTCGTTTTAACTTTGGAATAAACACTGGCCACCACTGTTGGAAAAAATTACTTTCCGGCTTTTCTAAGATAGATGATAGAGTGCTTTTTCTAAATTGACAAAGTTGTTGGACCAGAGGCTAAGTGTGTCTTATACTTTTTAAATTGCAGAAGGGTAATAGTTGTATTCAATTCATATTGGAGAGAAAAAAGCCTTTTAATTGGACTAAAGGGGAGAAATGTTGTGGCCTGATGTTTGTATTTTCTGCTCTCTCAAGAAGGGTGCTGTGACAAGCACTAGGTCAAGTATTCAGGTGATGTCAGGTGAAATCTTAATTTGCCAGGTAAGCCAGTGGAAGGAAAAGGCAGAGAGAGAAGAGACAGAGGACAGAGGGAGAAGAAGATGGAGGAAGAAGAGATTGAAGATGGAGCCCACCCATGTGGCCTGGAGGAGCTGCACGTAACTAGGGATGTCAGCGATGGGCAATAGAGTAGTGTAGTGGTTTATTTGTCCAATCTAAGTGTGCAGCTTACAATTATATTATTGAGTTGTGTTCTCTGCATGGGCATTTGGGGGTTGGAGATTTACTATTATAAATCTGGCTGGTATAAAAAAAATCCTTAACTGCTTTTTCTTCTCCCTTCTACAATACAAAAGGGACAACCTTACCTTTATAACAGGATTTTGGGAGCATTTGACATAAACTTCCTATAGGCTTAGTTCTGAAATTTGCTTGGTTGTGAGGAGACGGCTATTTCTCAACATAATATATATTATAGGCAAACAGAAACGATCCCAGGGGATATCTATCTAGCCAGTCTAGTCACACAGTGAGGTCCAGGCATAGTGAAAGTTGATAGATTTATGTGGTGTGTGTGTGTGTGTGTGTGTGTGTGTGTGTGTGTGTGTGTGTGTGTGTGTGTGTGTGTGTGTGTAAAACAATAATATTCAAAGATAAAAAGACCAACAATTTGAGGAGTGCTGAGGAGGAGATGGATGGACAGGACATGGTGTGTGTCAGAAGAACGAAACTGAGAACAAAAACTGAGTTCATTACCTTTTAATTAAAATGAATAACAGGAAAAGAAAGTAAATGGATACAGAAGTAGGATCCAGTGTAGTATAAACCTGTGGCCTGCCTACATGCATTCATGCACAGTGAGCACACACACACACACACACACACACACACACACACACACACACACACACGCCCAGGAGAAAATTTCTTTTAAGGATCTATATTTGTATTCTCTTTCAGGAGAATACTCTGCCAAAGACCTCAGGGCTCACTAATACTGCCATTGTGCGGATCCTCCACTTACATTATATTCTTTTCATCTTGGAATGCTGCTGTAGAACAGCAAGGCTGATCAAAGTTAACTCTCTTTCCTCCGTATCCTTTACTTCGAACTGCATTGTGTCCCAGATTTATATATCGAAGCACCAAATCCCAAGGTGAAGGCATTTGGAAATGGAGCCTTCTAGAGATAATGAAGCTTAGATGATTTCATGTTGGACGACTTTATGATGAAGTTAGCGCCCTTACAAGAACAGACATCAAAGATCCCCTCCATTCTATATTAGGAGGCTTCCATCAGCAGGTCTCCAACAGAGGAAGCCCTGCTGATACACTGATTTCAGGTTTCTAGCCATCAGCACTGTAAGAAAGTACGCTTATACTGTTTAAGCTCCTTAGCCTGTGGCACTGCTACCGGAACTTAGTGTATTTAATTTTGCAAGTATCTCTCTAAAAGGCTTGTCTGATGAAGTTCTTGTTCCCAGTGTAGCCATATTCAGAGATGCAGGTCTGGAAGCAGAGTGGCTCATAAAGGCTTTGATTTCATGAATGAATTAATGGATTGATGTATACATTTATTTGATAGCATCACTGGGAATGTATGTGTTAGGAGGTAGGGGCAGATTGGAGGACGTGGTCACTGCGGTGATGTATCTGAATTATATTTCTGGTCTTCTGCTCCCTCCATTTCTTTCTGATTCCTGGATGTAGTGAGGTACGATCCTTTGCTCAGTCACACCTTCTTCCATGATGCTCTGCCTCAGAAACAATGAGACTCGTCAGTCACAGAGTTAAACCTCTAAAGCTAGGAGTGAAAAATGGAACATTTTTCCCTCAAAGTATTTTACTGGAGACGATTAGTGAACAACTTTGCAACCAATATACACTGCCTAAGCAGATGAAGGTGACTGTGGGTTTCCTGCAGTCTGACGGTGGCTGCTTACCTTGTTGTTATAATCGAAAGCAGAGAAAAAGCCTGACCAGAGATAATTACAAAATAAATGATTGCTGATTGAATAAGTCCTGGTTTTGGGCTAGATTGATAAAACATTCTCATACGTTAAATGTTCCAGTCAAACTCACCAAGCCTTAAAGGCGTAAACAGAGTATGGTGACTAATCCCTACAATAACGAATTGGACTGGAATAAGTTCTTATATGGAATAAGTTTAGTCTTACCTATAGATGAGCCTTGATGTACTAGTAGAAAGTCAACTAATAATTATAACACTGACCATTTATTAATCCTTACTTCTCAGAAAAGATACTAACATTTTAAAAATCTGACCAATATAAGCTATTGTTAAAGACTAAAAACAAAACAACTAAACTGTTTACTTTTTAAAAGATCAATCTCTTCCCCTTGCTGTGTTCTCTCTTTCTCTCTCTCCCTTCTTCCCTCCCTCCCTCTCTCTCTCTCTCCCTCTCTCTGTCTCTCTCTCTCTCTCTCTCTCTCTCTCTGTCTCTCTCCTCCCTTCTCTCTGTCTCTCTCTGTCTCTGTCTCTCTCTGTCCCTTCTCTCTCTCTGTCTCTGTCTCTGTCTCTCTCTCTCTCTCTCTGTCTCTCTCTCTCTCTCTCTCAATTCGAAGGTGTGATGGCATAAGTCCTTCTAAAATCATCTCTATTTACACTGTGTCACAAGCAAAACTACCTAACTCCTTATATTACCTTAATTCCAAAACTTCTTAGACATTGGTTTCATGTGTGTTATTTCACCTTCATTTCTTTATTTTTAATTTCTGCCTCACTGCCGAGAACTTTCGGATTCTTCCGTAGCAATTTATTTTTGTAATCCTGGTTTTACCACTTGATGACGGTGGTTCTCTGCTTTATTACCCGTGGACCAATCTCATTTCTCTCCTACATATCAGGACCCTATGTACCCTGGAGGGTGTTCAGAATTCATTACTGTTGTTCAGAACCTATTACCTGGGCTTGTGGGTTTTTAGGGATACTTGGTTATCTTTGCCTTGGAGCTGTGGGTTAAAATGCAATTCAAGAAGGGATGGGCAAGGCAATCCAAAGAAAAATCCTTAGACCCAAGCCTTTTTTATTCATATGCTTCTTGTGCAACTAAAGTTTTTGCTGCCACTAACATGGGGGATGGTTTATATTTTCAGAAATCCCTAAGATCCTTGTTAGTGGGAAAGGGAACTTGAGGATGGGGAACGGGTGTTAGGGCTTCTCTGACAGTGAGTGTTTTTTGTCTGTTTTGTGTAGTGGTGGGCTGTATCATGAGGATTTATCACCCACAGGCCTGTGGATTCTACCCTAAAGATATCCCATCTAGCGAGCTAGTGGCCAACAGTAGATGTGCACAGTCCTATCAGGTTGTACCCTCAAAAGCAGTTTGTCTATTGGAAGAAATGACCAGATAAGGAAAAATTATGCACAGCTATGATTATGCTAACAGAGTTGCTGACAGGAGTGGAGGGCATTTTACAGGTTACACTATAATGCAAGGTGATGTTAGGAGGCCAGAGCATTTGAACAGAGGGACCTGAAGTGATTGGAAGAAAGCATTGAAGTTGGAGATACCACCAAGGAAATTGGCAAATTGAAGTCACCAAGAAGAGCTAAAGTCAGAGGCTTTCCAGTGAGTATCATGAGGCAGTAGCAAAAGGCTTGGATTTGAAGAGATATATATCCAGGGATGGGGAAACCAATGATTAAGAGTACTTGCTGCACTTACCTCCTAGGTAATGTGGGTTCACAATTCTTTATAAGTCTAGTCCCAGGAGATTGGAGGCCCTTTTATGGCTTTTTCAGACACTAGCCATTCATATAGCATATGTGTGTTCATGCAGGCAAACACTCATACTTATAAAATTAAGAAAACTAATTATTTTGTAAAGATATACATATCTAAACAGCTATACACTTCCATTGCAATAACCACGTTTGCAAACACTGGGACACTCATTCATTTTATGTGGGGGATATGTGATAAAACAGTAGAGGGTTCCAATAGCCCTAGGCGGTAATGAATTCTGATGTATATATGTGTGGCAATCAAGGGACAGCCAATGCATAAGACAATTTCTTCTAGGCCTAGCTTCTAAATTGGAACCCATGCCTTAACATTCCTTCCATTCAGATTTCTTATTGTTTTCTGAAATCCAGTTATCCATTATTTGAAGAGTACTTAAAATACGTGCATCCACCAGCAAACAAGAAGTAAAAACTAAGATATTTTGTAAAAGATCGTTATTTCATGAGGTTTTATATTCTTTCATAAACGAGCCATCTTGAGTCTTCATATATAGCAAGAAAACAAAGGGTAAGATTCTTCCATCATGAGAAGCTGTATTTATTTGTAAGATTTTTATATTTAGCTTTTTTTCAAAACAATTTAAGGAGGAAACTACAGAGAGGTAGTCACTGCTCCAGATACATAGGTAGCAGAGAATGGCCTTGTCTGACATCAATGGGAGGGGAGGCCACAGTGTAGGGGGATGCTGGAGGTGTGGGGCAGGAGAGGGTGCATGAATGGGGGAGCACCCTCATAGAGGCAAAGGGAAGGGAGGAGAGGAAGGTTGTGGGATGGGGGCTTGTGGGAGAGGTACTAGGAAGTAGAATATCATTGAAGATTTAAACGAATAGAATGATTAATTTAAGAAAAGGAAACAAATGAAAATTTAATTTGAATTAAACAATTAAAAAAGACTGTTTGGTATCATTGACCCATGCCTGTGATTCCATATTTTTTGAGGCAAAGACAAAGGGAATTGCTGTGAGTTAGAGGCTAGGATTTCTATAGAGCAAGACTGTCTTCACGAAATCAAAAAGTCTCATGTTTGTCACAAAGAGTTGATAGTTATTTATGCATGATGTCTTCAAGGGTAATGCTTTTACTGTTTCTCTGGTAAAACAAAAATATATTTCTATTGCTTGTATTCTTGGATGAATCTTCAGTAGGGCTTATGGTTTTGAATCCTAAATGTTTACACTCTTACTTATTATGTATTTTTATATATTGTTGTAAGTACTGTTGACTCTATAACGATAGAAATACAAGCTGCATGTGAGAACACATTTATGTTCATCAACAGAAAAGGACTGTTTTCACCTGGACCCCACACAGGAAAGAGAGTTAAAATAGACCACGGACTCATTTAATTAACTTTAAGTGGTAACAAAACCTGCTTCCAATACAAACTGCATTTACATATGATATTTAGATAAAGAAATAACCACAAATGTTTTATAACCAAGTGATCAGACCAAAACTATCCATCTTTCCAGAGAAAGGAGCGGCAAGAGCCCCTCTATTTTCTCTACTGGAATCAGTATGCTGGGATAGAAATAGGAATGCCACTGTGTGCACCATAAAAATTAACCTTTGGGATTTTTTTTCACACCAGGTTTTCAAGTCAAATGCTGTGTCCTCATAATTTTACGATGGTTAATAGCAGCCCACAGTTAGGCTCACCATGACAAACCTGATTAATTTTCATGCTTCAAGTTAAAATTGATTTGTTAAGGGAGAAACAAAATATTTCCCATTAACAGAATTTGGTCCTAGCTTTGTGTTTTTTACCAACATTTGGACATACTATGGTATTTTAAAAAAAATCCTGAAATAGATTACTTTAGAATTTAAGGACGATTGAGGCAGTGCCTAGCCTTGATTGTGTTGGCCTGTGGAAAGGGATTGTTGAGTGTGCAGCCGGTCTGTAACGTAGAATGCCTTAGAACTTGGGGCAGTTCAGACACTCTAAGTGTATGAGGATTAGGAGGAACTATTTTAACTAGCTATTATGTGAATTAGATAAACAAGAATGTCAAGCATTTGCCCTTGGGCTTCTCACAAAGGAGGCAGCCAATAGATGATATTACCAATTATGGCAGCATTTTTGTAGTCACCATTTTTTACAAATAACATAAATGCCATTTTTATCATTAGCTATAAATCAAAACAACCAGCATCATTAAAATAATGTATTGAAATCTTACCGAATGCAGGGTTTTATTAATGATTTGGCTCACAGAATTTCAATAGAGAGTATTAGCATTTTCCTCTTTGAAGGAAATAAAGTTATTACTTTACCCATCTGGAATGGCTTGAAACAACATCTTACAATCTTTAGCGTTTAAAACTGCTCTCATTATTTTAATGAATAAATGCTTAACACAATAGACTCTGTAATATAGTCTAATTTAAAACCTATATATTAGATTACTTAAGTTTAGAGAGATCTTCTAATTCTCCCACAGTGAATGCTTTTGAATTAAAATATTTCATTCAGTCCTGGTGTAAAGAAGCTATATTTATTGTAAAATGTGATTTCTTTGAATAAAACATTAAGGATATTTATCGGTAACCCATCCATAAGAGTCTGTACTAGTAGGAATAAGATTCTTGAGTGTCATGCCTCTCTTTTTAGACTGTGACTCTAGCAGTTTGACTCTGAGGCCCACAAACTCCATCTTTATTGCCTTTTAACCTGTGTCATTGCTGGTACACACCTGTAATATAGTACTCTCGGCTGCTTCCGTTTACATATCTGGCTCATTCCAAGTTATTGTCAAGGTACCATTAATCTTTCAACTTCAAAGTGAGCTGTATGAACGATTCTCTTATGTCTTGTCTTCCTAGGCAACCTAGAGATATTTTCTGTACATTCCTCATGAGGCTAACTTCTATGGGGGTTCTTGCTTATATCCCTTTGTGAGTTTGCCTCTTGGTGTTCTAAGAGTTGTGGGAGTAAGCAGGCTCTGCTCACTTATACAAGTGTCTGTCTTAGTCCTAAGCACAGAGTGAGAACACAGTGACTCATTGTTCTGTGAGCAATGAAACACAGGCAATCGGCTTTGATTCAATAGGTTCAGGGGCATTTTTTTCCCCTTTGCACTCCTTTCTCCAAAACTATGCAGGGAGCCTCTACTCACTTTCTCTTGTCTCTTGGACTGGTGACCCTTGATTTTGGCCCTCCTAATTAAGCAGATGTAATTATTTTTAAAGAAATATCTCTATAGATGTGATTCACAATTAAATCCAGGGTTTTAATGTAGATAGGATTCTAATTGCATTTTTGCCATTTACATATTTTACTCTCTTGGGCCTAATTATTTAACATTTGCTTATATATTTTTATATACCCTTACTAACTAACTCAAAGTTATCCCAAACATTGTTCAGCCCATAGGAAGATTGAAGCTCTTGAGGTAGAAGCATGGCACTATCATATATACATCTTTAATAATTTATGTTGTGATCAGAACTGACATTTCATGCAAATTCATTATAGTATGTCTGCATATGTGCAAGGATGCTTAACCTCTTATTGAAGTTTTGTTTGTTTTATGTATTGTCTCTACATAGCAATTATATGATTTATAAAAGAGTCATGCAGTGGCAAGAAATTAACAGGAAATAAACATTTATATTTCTTTTTTTCCATCTTTATTAACTTGAGTACTTCTTATTTACATTTCAATTGTTATTACCCTTCCTGGTTTCCTGGTCAACATCCCCCTAACCCTTCCCCCTCCCCTTCTGTATGGGTGTTCCCCTCCCCATCCTCCCCCCATTACCACCCTCCCCCCAACAATCACCCTCACTGGGGGTTCAGTCTTGGCAGGACCAAGGGCTTCCCCTTCCACTGGTGCTATTACTAGGCTATTCATTGCTACCTATGAGGTTGGAGCCCAGGGTCAGTCCATATATAGTCTTTGGGTAGTGACTTAGTCCCTGGAAGCTCTGGTTGGTTGGCATTGTTGTTCATATGGGGTCTTGAGCCCCTTCAAGCTCTTCCAGTCCTTTCTCTGATTCCTTCAACAGGGGATCCCGTTCTCAGGAACTAGATGTAGATCTCTCCTGAGAGACACAGCCAGAATACAGCAAATACATAGGCGAATGCCAGAAGCATTTATATTTATATATATTCATAATTTTGATGCATTGTTTGGATTCCTGAAGTATTTACTTATTCTTTGATATATGGTTAATATAGATAAGAAACTTCACAGAGATCCTGTTTACTATCTACTGGGATGAGAGGTGTGGGAAAACCAGAACAGAGAAGTTCTTTCTGTCAGCATGGACCCAAAATCTGAATTGGGATTTATTAATATTTTGTGGAGTATTCAACAGTGTGATATGACTTAGTAATGATCCTTTAATTATAATATTTACACTTAGTTTTATATACTTGCACACTATTTGAGATTACTTTTGTGGACATCACCCATTTTCTCCTTCCAGGACTATTCACCCCTGTTGTTCACCTTGGAGCTTTCACTTACTATCAGCTGAGGTCCACTGTTTTGTTGGGTTGGGTAGGGAGAAGCCCAATGAGGTGTTGATGGGAAAAAGGCAAGTGCACTCTTGTAATCTCCCTTTTGGTTTTTCCAAAAAGGATTGCTGCTTTTTTCTTTAGACTCTTTTCCCATATTATTCTAAGACTTTCTAGATTTGTCTTGATTCTAGAGCTGGTGACAATCACTGCCCCAACACTGTCTGTGGTTTAACTTTGTTTTCTATGTGTCATCTATGATGTACCTCTAGATTATCTCATTTTACATTAACATATTTTGTTTCAAGCGCAGTTGAGCCTTCTTTTTTCTTTCCCTTGAAAAATGTTTTTCCCTCTTCCTTTTCCTTATAAACCTTCCTATTACTCCTTCTTGCTCCTTTTCAAATTCATGGTCTCTTTCTTTTTTTACTATAATTTTTTATTTCTATTACTGTCATAATCTTTATCTATATTTATATAATCTATGTCATCTATCCACATAGCACACATGTAAGAACAGTTAATATATATTACATATTTGAAGCATGTACTATTTATATGTCTGTATATATTCCTAAGTAAATAACTACAAACCAGCTGAGTGTAATATTACTTACGTGTTTGTTTTCAGAGCTCACCATTTGGTATTTGATAATCAGTTAATTTGCTTTTGTGCGGGGAATACTATGTCTTCCTTTCTCAGCTGTCCATGGTTGACAACTGTTCTTTGTGTAGGTTTAGGCATACTGGGCTTCCTGCTTCACACGTCATCATGATCATTGCAGATGGCCCTGTTCACCTCATGTAGAGTAGTTAGGCTGATAAGACTTTATGGGTGATGTTTCTGCGTACACCTTCCCTATATTGAGATGTAGGTTTAAAATTTTACATTGTTAGAAAAGAAATGACCCCGTATTTAACTCTTAGTTGGGAATATGCCGGAACCACTGAAACGTTTGTTTAGTGTGAGATTAAATAAAGAATAATAAATAGATTGGTAACTTCAATTGTTTGTAAGCAGTTGTTTGCTGCTGACTCTGTTTTCAGCATGTATGTATTTATCTCCAGCCTCCTCAACTACTAGGGAATGAGAAGCAGGAAACTTTAATGGAACAATCCAAAGCATTTATTACGTTGAGTGTAGAAGTGCCCTAACATAATTAATCCTGCATGTGGTAGTTTGGGGGCCATTAAACTGAGAGTCAATTAGACTGAAGATCACAGAGATATAAATTACTCACCAGGGACTTGGTAAAACCAAGGAGAAAATAGTTGACTTTTGTTGTGCTATTCTAGTTGCCTTACTAAGAAAACATTCTGGGAAGAAATTACTGTGACAAAGTTTTTGAAAAGGCTCATAAGAAAGGGGAACAGGTGTTGTTGATTTATATGCTATTGAACATTAAACTGCAGAATTTCTAAATACAGAATCACGCTATGAATTTACATGGCAAATTTGTATTTCTACTTAAAATTTAAAAATTACGTGTGACTATTTTGACAGCATGTATGTTTGTGCACCACTGGATGCCTGGTGGTCATGGAGACCAGAAGAGGACATTCATGCTAGATTTACAGATGATTGCAAGTTGTCATGTGGGTGGTGGGAACTAAACCCATATCCTCTTGAAAATCAGCCAGTGCTCTTGCCTGCTGAGCAACCTCTCCAGCTCCAAAATTTTTATTTATATTTTGATATCTAATTTGCTAGTAGTAAGATATTTTATTTGTATCTTATATGAATAATGTTTCATATGTACATTTTCTTCTTTATGTTCTGTGTTCTTTTTTTGTACTGTTTCTTTGTGTGTGTGTATGTGTGTGTGTATGCATGCACTGTAGTTTCTGTTGTCAGAGGTATGATATTTTGTATAAGGTTTATGTCATTTGGTCTTCAAACATGTTATATTTTCTTTAATACATTGGATACCTAGATGCCCCTTCTGCTTATATTTTTCTTGGGTTTGTTAGAGTTTATTTCATTCCATACTGAAGTAGAATACTAAACAATATTTCTTTTAATTAAGTTTTCTCAATTAATGGTGATCATAGTTTTTAAAAAATAAAGGCTGCATTTGAATTGTTCATTTATTAAATCTTCAGCATCCAATTCACAGAGCAGTCAAGTTGATTCTGTCACCAGAAGAACATCTAACACACATAAATTCTTTCCATCATTGTAAGTGTCATAGGACAATGATGATTCCCAAAGTCAATAGACTTTGGGAATGATCTAAGTAGTTCCATTCTTTGATTCTGGTTCCTCTCCATTTCCTTACACAAATGGAATCTGTGACCCATGCTTTTTAAAACATCCCGTCATCATTCTCAATCATACCAGGCTTTTCTGTAATGATTTGTGAATTTCAGAGTGGATCCTCTCAGAATTTGTCCATTCAAAGTGTTGTCCTCATTGGAACAATATTAAGAAAACCTTAAGAGATGGGGCCTAGTTAGGAACCACAAAACTCATGTCTCCTTTATCCTACAGTTTCCTGTCTTGCCTAAAAGTTGCCTCAGGCATGACATGATATAGCAGGGACACCCTCACCAAACAAGGCACCACGCTGTTTGAACTTCCAGCCTCTCTTATTTATGAGGTAAACAAACCCCTTCTTAAAAATTACCAAGGCTCAGATAATTTGTTATAGAAACAACAAATGAGTTGATGCTTCCTCCATGTGTAATGAAACTAAATCTAGGTACATGAGTCCTCGTGAAGAATAAAATGTATGGCACTAAAATGGAAGAGGATTCGATGCATGGTTTTCTGAAAAATTCTTCTAAGAATTAGTTTATCGGTGAGTTTTAGTCTTTTCTTACCCCTCAAGCAACACTTAAGATACTCTTTCTTTCAGGACGTGATGAACGACATACAAGAGCAAACCGTAAAGAAGGGAACGTTCTCTATGCAGCTTTAGTCGACAGTTTCTGCACTGTGGAGAACATTAGCCAGGAGAGGAGTAGTGCTGGCAGACGTGAGATGGATAAGCTCTTCCTGAGTCGCTTCCTCAGCTATCGAGAAACAAAGAGGCAATGTAAGAAATAACAGTGTGAGGAGATGAGGTGAAACAAAGAAAAAATTTTTTCATGTCTTAAATTCCATGTGAGTATTGTCAAGAATATTCTGCTCCTTTTATTTCCTCAAACTCATCACTTGCCTTGCAGCGTAAGTGAAAGGAACAAGCTGTACTGAAATGCGCGCTATCCGTCCTCACTTGTGCCTTAATAGCATGATTGATGTGTTTCCTCTGGCGGTACTCACATCTTTCTTAAGGGTCAAATAAACACTTGAGATTGAAAATTCATTAGAAATTATTTCCTAGAGTGGAGTAACAGTTACGGCTGGGCAGAATGGAACAAATTAGACATTGTGGATGGTTTGTGCGCTCTCAGTTGATTTCTATTGCACTTTCAGCTGGGAGGAATTTGAAAAGAGGAGATTCTGTTACTGTGAGAAATTGCACGTAAACAGCATTTCATTTTGTTGTCTTACTTGAAGTGCTATGATCCCATAATAAGAGTGTGTTTGATAATGATTTAGTTTTTCTATGAAAAGACAAAGATCAATGCCTGAAAATGACTATTAAATATAAAATAACCATACAACTGTCCTGGCAGGATTTTGGTTGTTGTTGTTGCTGCTGTGATTTCTTTTTTGAACTGGCAGAGTAAGACATTAGGTTCCGTGTGTGAGATTGGATGTCAAATGAGATGAGCTGAGGACAAACAAATTATGCACAGCAAGACTTTGTTAATATTTGAATTTTATCGGTATTTTTCTCTGAGAGAAAAATTTGAGTATGCAGAAAGTAGAAAATACATCGTACCTACAAAATCACATCAACATTTATTTAATTTTACAACTTTTGTACATGTTTTTAGAAAATTTGTGACACAGTGGCAGCATTGCCCAACAATTGTGATTTGGTAGAAATTTGAATACGCCAAGAATGGATATCTTAAGAAATAAAAATTATATGCAAATTAGCAAGTTTTGTGTTAGTGAAAAGTTAATGATTTCCGAGGCTATGAAACTTCCTACATTCATATTAAGTCTCTTATGTGAAATGCTACAGGTGATTTCATGTTACTTTTTATTACCAAAATGAATTAATAGTTTTTTCTATTAGTGGCTTCAGTAGAGTAATATTTGATTATTCTTGGGTTAGAAAATTTAAAAATACATATTTGAGAAAGGGATTCTTTCTAAAGTTGTTTTAATGAGAAATGAGCTTGGATGTGAAGATGCACTGGTATTGCTGATCAATAGGTCATGAGGTAAATATCATGATATACACTAGCCTGGAAACTTTTGGTTGACAAAAAAACATGTAGTCTATTGTAAATAAACTGTCAGTAGAGTTTCTGGGGTTTTTTGGCATGGTTTGTCAGAATAATTTATTGCTTGAACATGATATATATGTCTTTTAAGTATCACAGAATGACAACCTATATACACTTAACATCTAGATAAGAAATAATGGTTTGACTATACTCATTGATCAGAGAGAAAATGAAGTGAAAAAACAACTCAAGAAATAGCATCATTAACTCTCCTTTTTTGACACAGATTCCAAATAAATTAACATTCAAATATGAAAACAAACACAGGAAAAAAACTCATAATTTTCCCTAGAACTGAAAGTTACTTATACTCCTTAAATTTCAACCTCAAATCAAACTAAGGATTATCATATTTCCAAACCATTTAATCATTTCTATTATAATTGGACAATAGTGGAGTATTAAGTTAAAATTCCACATAAATGCCCTGTAGTTTTGGAAAGGTAATATAATCTTAGACTCTATGGACAATCCCGGCTTATTCTTATCTGCTGGAAAGTACAACATTTAAAACAATGAAGTGTGATACTGAAAACCAACCAACCAGCCAAGGAAAACCATCAAAATAACACAAGAATACCAACTACCAGCTCTGCTATATCCATGTAGTTTGACAGGACTCACTAATGCCAAACACTAGACTACTAAAAACAGACACAGTCCTAAGCGATTCTTGGGATTATCTGGGCAAGAGAAAGGACATAGAGCAGTGCTTTTATAATGATGACTTCATTTAAAGGAAAGTACTAGAACACTCAATATTTGGAGACAGGATCTGAATCAGTGTTTATTTTTAGCTTCAGCTCAGTCTGTTTACAAAGGCACATCACGACATCATGGGAGGTTGGTAATATTTTTAAAAATCATGGTGATGATTATGTAGCTATTATATTTACTAAATTATTGAATATGTGCTTAAAACAGACTGCCTTATACTAATCAATACTGATTCATCATAATTTTTAAATAAATATGACTTGTTTGAGTTTGTGCTATAGCTAAAGAAAGTAAGAAATATGAATAGACAGAGAAAATGTTACCTATGTAATCTTTCTACCTATGTATATAGGTAGAAAGAGTCATAAATTCTAACATGCTCCTTTATTCTAAACTAATCTTTGAAGAAGCAGAAAATAGAAATAGTAACCAAAGTTGCAGAAAAGACGTGCCCCAGCATCTGCTTCTAAACGTACTTGGCTCTTAGTTATGAGCTGACTGTAGTTGCACTGGGAAACACAGAAACTTGCAGGAAATAAAGCTAGTATTAGTGGAAAACAACCGAATGTAACTTTAGGTGTATTCTATTATGCATGGATGAGGATGAGCGTTGGGGCAGGCCATGTCACTTGCTTGAAATAGCAAAACTAAATTCTTCATATGAAGATAATACAAAATTTGCAAACACCACACACAATGCTAACAACCCCAATTAAAAACCAACAAATCTATTCATGAACATGAGATAAAACCTGCTTTCAAAAAAATTCCATTGGTCTGAAACAATAGAACACACACAATATTTTTCCCTGGTAGGCAGAAACTTTAAAGCTCTTATTATAGTCAAGGAATTAGCAAGTTTATTTAATTAAAAATTAGAATAGTAACTCACAAACATAGTTCTTATAAGAATGATAAGGCAAAATCCTAACAGAGGCAAAAATATTCTCACATTCAGAGAAACTGTTGGGGTAGGTTTAATACTAATGGTTTTAATCTCAGGACTTAGATTCTTCACCTGTGCTAAAAATCTCAATAAGTGAACAACTCTGCATAAACTGGTCCAATCTAGAAAATAAGCATAGGCTATGCCTGGTAATATAGGTCTGTATTCTCAACTACATAGATGGCAGATGAAATGCTGTTTATAAAAAGAAAACAAAACAGAAATATTAAGAGGTGAGGATTCACAGTACTGTGATTGATAAAAGTCCAATGCTGACTCCACAGTGCTGAAAAAATATGTGTGCTTCAGACTTCCACTTCTATCTACTGGGAAATACTAGAATCATTTCAGTAAAAACAGACAGGAAATGATTCCTTCTCAGCCAGCAATTCTGTGTGCTCCACTATGTGGAAGGTTGGAAGGTTTCATTTTTATGTGCCCTATTATTCTTGCTTTTTTATATATTAATATAAAAGCCAATAAAATGCTAAGGCAGTGCTTGAACTGTTACTTGACATCTTCTGGGGAGCATATGGGAAAATGAACACTGTAAGCATAGAGTTTCCCACAGCACCAGACTGGGGACCAAAGCTCTGTTTCATGAGCCCTGTGTGAGACATTCTTCCATGTCAGGGTCTCCCCTATACCTGCCCCCTGAATGGTTTAGGATATGACTGAATATTTTACAATTTTACTTTCCAGACTGAAGCTACAGGCTTCAGAAACTAGACAATTTACCAAAGATAAAAATTTTGTGTGTGTGAGAATCAGAGTCACAGAAAATAAGCTGACACAAACAAATGTGGGAGTTGGAAACTGTACCCAAAAGATATTTCATATCTCTAGGGATTCTTCGTAAGATAGAACCCCTGAACAATAAAATGTAAAGCAGGCAGATTGTAAATGAAACAAAAGACCAAAGCCACAGGGACTCTCAAAAGTGCATGTTATGAAGATAACAAAAAATTCATAATAAAAATTTGCTTCAAAGATTTTCAGTTGATTCTTGTATAAATTCCACTCTTAAGTCCATGTCTGCAAGTAAATAAAATGACAAGCATTTGGACATAATTATAAAATGTAGACAACTGGGTAAATTTAACTTATGCATACTGAGAGGGACAGAAAATGGCTGTGCTATGGCTTTTCTGGAAGCAGAGTAGGTAAGAGGTTAAGAGAGTGAAGTTAACATGGCAACAGCCCTGAGGTGGAAATGATGGATCAAGAAATTGCTGGTACCAAATCGGTTCTGTGTAAGTCCTCTAGATGCTCACTCGTTTGAGATTCTTGAAGTCCTAGGTCATCAGACATAACAGGACTACCCTTGCCAATTCCAAGCATGTGGTAGTTCCTGCCTTGCCTCCTGTGCCTGACTTCGAATCTCAAGAAATTATAAAGAAACTAGTTTATTTGCTGTGAGATGTCAACTGTATTCGAGCATGTTTGAATTGGTTCTAAGTCTCCAGAAAAATGCAAATGGCTCTTGGATAGTAAACACGTCTTACTTTTGTATAAATAAGTGAATTGTATGCTTCCGGCTAAATTTTAACTTAATAGTAAGTGTGGATCATATAAAAGTAGCTTCATGTTCTATTACGGAATTAAAGAACTTTACTAAATTGAACATGAAAAGAAGTCTTTGTGTCTCATTGGTGTGTGTGTGTGTGTGTGTGTGTGTGTGTGTGTGTGTGTGTGTGTGTCTGTGTAGGTACACGTATATCTATGTGTCCTATATATGAAGACCAGAAGTGAAACTCAGGCATCATCCCAAGGAAGCTTGAGGAACTGTTGGCTGAAATTTTTAACCCTATTTTTAATAACAGTTTTTAAATGTATTCACCTCCCTTCTAGCCCACCATCCCATCAGAGGTAGTGGGAAAGAAAGGTTATTAGGATACGGGGCAGTGGACCTTTCAGAAATTGGTTTTCTGGTGTAAATCTTATTTGTGTTGTCAGGAAGTCAGGAGTTTATTTCACAGGAAGCAGCAGCAGCAGCAGCAGCAGCAGCAGCAGCAGCAGCTCCATCTATTTGTAAACTCTTTGTGAATATATCAGTAGTCTAGTTCTTCAGTGTTGGGATAATAAACATGGGTTTGCAATGGTGGCTCAACCTAGCAGAGACAGCCAGGCCTCAGCAAAATTGTGATGAGTCAGCAGGAGGGGCCAGGGCCACCAGGGTCAATGCTTTGTCAGGAAAATTCTTGTCTCTCTCAACAAACTGAAGTTCAGTGACGATTCGAGACCAGGAGTCATTGTAAAGCTAGTTTTGTAAGCAAGCCAAGACTCCCTCACTATCTATTGGGCCTTATTTATACTTTCTCTAAACATCATGTGTTCTCCATGGGTCTTGCCTCAGTATGTGAATCGGTCTTGGCAAAACTGTCTGTGAGTTTGTATCAGCTGATGTTACTCTGCCTATCGGCCTGAGTCTGGCAAGAAGCTGCAGGAAACTTACACGAATATACATACATACATACATACATACATACATGTATGTATGTATATATTTTTGGTGTGTTTCTTTACATGGTGGCACGGCAACCGAAGCTCAACAACACAGTGTAAGGTGAACCAACATTTTGTCGTTAGGGAAGAATCCTGCATCATATGTCTCTTTATGTGTTTGCTTTAGCTAGACATCTTATTTTCCTTGTGTCTGCTTTAGCAAAACATCCTTTCATTTGCACTCCTTTGTGTTTGCCCCCAGCAAAACACCATCCAACCCGACTGACTTTCCAAAGAAACCAGAAGTTTCCACTTCAGTTGCCCACCTTTTTTGAGACATTATCTCTCACTGAACCTCACCCTCACAAATTATTTTTGGCTAGCTGGACAGTGACCTGTAAGCATCCTGTCTCTGCCACCCCAGCACTGTGATTAACATCCGTATTAACCAGCTGAGGTTCTGGCGTGGGATTGGGAGATCACATTGTAGTTTCTATGCCTGACAGGCTAGCAGTTCTCTAATGGAGTTATTTCTCAAGCCCTTGTGTCCTAAATACTTACTTTGATCCTTCAGTTGAAACCATAAAAGTAAGAAAGCTGGGATTGTTGTATGCCTTAGTCAGAGTTTCTATTGCTGCAATTAAACAGCATGGCCAAAGCAATTTGTGGGAGGAAAAGCTTTGTTTCAGCTTACACTTTTAGGTGACAGTGACACCTAAAAGTCAGAAGTCAGGGCACGGGCCTGGAGGCAGGAGCTGACACAGAAGCTATGGAGGGTTGCTGCTTGTTGGTTTGCTTCACGTTGCTTGCACAGTCTGCTTTCTTATAGACCCAGAACCACTAGCCCTGTTATGGCCCCATCCACAATGGGCTGGACCTTCACCCCTCAAGCAGTAATCAAGAAAATGCTCTACAGGCTTGCTCACAGCCTAGATTTATGGAGATATTTTTGTAACGGAGACTGAGTCCTCTCAGATGCTTTTAGCTGTGTCAAAATCATCCAGCACAGATAATACCTTGTTAACACAAACACATCACTGTTAAGCCACCATTCTTTCTCATTTATCCCCAAGATATCTCACATTGAACACAACTAACTTTAAAAGTCCCACATCAGAAACAGTATAAAAACACACTTTGCTCAAATATGTCGTGTAGGCTTAGACTTTTCAAAATCTACTTTAATAATGGTTCTTGAATCCTTTTATCCCCTTTCAAGCACACAGTCCAAAGGCAGGGGAGAAGGATGGTAAGTAGGATAAGGAGGTGTGGACATAGTAGTTCTTTGGGGCGATTCCAATCTCCACTGTCAGGATACCAACAGTCCAGTTCTAAGAGTGTCACCAAACACAAATCATAAGCAACAGCTACATCCAGCAGATAGAGCCTGGCCTCCAAAACCAGCCAGAAAGCTCGGAGAAGTTCTTTGCCATGGCTTTCTCAAAGAAGTGAAGGATCAGCAAAGAAGTGAGACCAACACAGCATGGACAGCTATGTAAGCACGCCATCACTCTCTCTCCAAACCTCACTTGTCCTCTCATGGATCTGCTTCAGCAAAACATCACATGACACAACCAGAAATTTCCTCTTCACTGTCATAACTATATGTACACATTATATGATATTTTGTCAAAAATAAAAACATGCAAAAAGAGATTAAAAGCATAACAAGAAAAGAAGTGGGACAAGAATCAAAGGGTATACACAGAAAAAGTTCAGAAAAGTACTGTATATTGTCCTGTTGATCAGTTAGTTATATAAGACAAATCATGTAACTCCTATATGTTATGTTTTATTATGCTGTAGACTCTAAGTTCGGATTAGCAATTTCTATTTCTTTTCTTTCATCATCATTTTTAACCTTTAATTTTTTAGAATTAAAACAAAATATTTTACATTTGGGACAACATAATTTAGCAAATTAAATTAGCTTAAATAGCAAATTCAGTATTTTATATTTTTTTCCATCTTTATTAACTTGAGTATTTCTTATTTACATTTTGATTGTTATTCCCCTCCCTTGTTTCTGGGTCAACATCCCCCTAACCCCTCTCCCTCCCCTTCTCTATGGGTGTTCCCCACCCCATCCTCCCCCCATTACCGCCCTCCCCCCAACAATCACGTTCACTGGGGGTTCAGTCTTGGCAGGACCAAAGGCTTCCCCTTCCACTGGTGCTCTTACTAGGCTATTCATTGCTACCTATGAGGTTGGAGCCCAAGGTCAGTCCATGTATATAGTCTTTGGGTAGTGGCTTAGTCCCTGCAAGCTCTGGTTGGTTGACATTGTTATTCATGTGGGATCTTGAGCCCCTTCAAGCTCTTCCAGTCCTTTCTCTGATTCCTTCAACGGGGGTGGGGAGAGAGTCCCCTTCTCAGTTCAGCGGTTTGCTGCTGGCATTCACCTATGTAGTTGCTGTATTCTGGCTGTGTCTCTCAGGAGACATCTACATCTGGTTCCTGTCGGCCTGCACTTCTTTGTTTCATCCATCTTATCTAATTGGGAGGCTGTATATGTATGAGCCACATGTGGGGCAGGCTCTGGATGAGTGTTCCTACTGCCTCTGTTCTAAACTTTGCCTCCCTATTCTCTGCCAAGGGTATTCTTGTTCCCCTTTTAAAGAAGGAGTGAAGCAATCACATTTTAGTCATCCTTGAGTTTCATGTTTTCTGTGCATCTAGGGTAATTCAAGCATTTGAGCTAATAGCCACTTATCAATGAGTGCATACCATGTGTGTTTTTCTGTGATTGGGTTACCTCACTCAGGATGATATTTTCCAGTTCCCTCCATTTGCTTATGAATTTTATAAAGTCATTGGTTTTAATAGCTGAGTAATATTCCATTGTGTAGATATACCACATTTTGTGTATCCATTCCTCTGTTGAAGGGCATCTGGGTTCTTTCCAGCTTCTGGCTATAATAAATAATGATGCTATGAACATAGTGGAGCATGTGTCTTTGTTATATGTTGGGGCATCTTTTGGGTATATGCTCAAGAGAGGTATAGCTGGGTCCTCAGGTAGGTCAATGTCCTATTTTCTGAGGAACCTCCAGACTGATTTCCAGAATGGTTGTACCTACCAGTCTGCAATCCCACCAACAATGGAGGAGTGTTCCTCTTTCTCCACATCCTCGCCAGCATTTGCTGTCACCTGAGTTTTGGATCTTAGCCATTCTCACTGGTGTGAGGTGAAATTTCAGGGTTGTTTTGATTTGCATTTCCCTTATGACTAAAGATGTTGATTTTTGACAAAGGAGACAAAACCATCCAATGGAAAAAAGATAGCACTTTCAGTAGATGGTGCTGGTTCAACTGGAGGTCACCATGTAGAACAATGCAGATTGACCCATTCTTATCACCCTCTACAAAGCTTAAGTCCAAATGGATTAAGGACCTCCACATCAAACCAGATACACTCAAACTAATAGAAGAAAAAGTGGGGAAGCATCCCCACATGGGCACTGGAGAAAATTTCCTGAACAGAACACCAATGGCTTATGCTCTAAGATCAAGAATCGACAAATGGGACCTCATAAAACTGCAAAGCTTCTGTAAGACAAAGGACACTGTTGTTAGGACAAAAAGGCAACCAACAGATTGCGAAAAGATCTTTACCAATCCTAGAACTGATAGAGGGCTTATATCCAAAATATACAAAGAACTCAAGAAGTTAGACCACAGGGAGACAAAGAAACCTATTAAAAATGGGGTTCAGAGCTAAACAAAGAATTCACAGCTGAGGAATGCCGAATGGCTGAGAAACACCTAAAGAAATGTTCAGATTAGCAATTTCTTAAAAGATTTTAATTTTCCCAAAAGATTTCATGACTCCTAATTTTCTATTCTTCTAAGAGAATTTTGGAAAGGACAAAGCAAAATTAAATTTTGAATTGTGGATTTAGAAGTGTATGTGTTTGGAATTGGCATGTCACTCTTTTGTGTATGTATTTAGGACTCTTTATCTCTTTAAGGTAAGTACAAGCATGCCGTGGCATTCTGAAGGTAATATGTAAGTTTAGAAAGTTGCCAGAAGTGGAAAAATAATATATAGAATTAAATGACTGAGAAACTTTCTACTGTAGTGTGTATGTCTATGAATGACAGTCTTGCCTCCAAACCTGTAATGGTAGAGTGCTCCAATCTAAATGGGACACCTACCCTTCCTACTCCAGGGCTCAGGAACAGGTCAGAAGGATTAAGGTCAAAAGCAGTAGGAAGGATTTAAGAGCAGAAGAAGGAGGGAAGAACCACAAAAATGCATCTTTTCTATCGGACATGGCCATTGCAGCTATGAGCTTGCTCTTGCCCTGGTTGTCCCTACAAGATTTGCAAGGGCTGCATGAAATCTGGCCTGTTAAGTTCTTATCAAGGAAGGAAGAGGGCTGTGAAGATCTAACCCTACTTGACCAATGACTGGCAGTTAATAGCAGTTAATAGAGTGAATATCATGTTTTGGTGAGGTATCCACTAGTAAGTTGTAGCTCCTTCCCTTGTAAGGGCAAGAATCTCTAATTAAACTCAGTGGGCTTGGTTGGACATGTGGCTCAACAGTTAAGAGATCTTGGTGATTTTGCAGAAAACGGGGGTTCAGTTCACAGGATGCCCACTGAACAGCACACAACCACCTATATTTGCTACTCCCAGGCATTTGATGAACTCCTCTGGACTCAGAAAGCATCTACAGACGTGCATGTGTACATAAAAATAATGAAAGAAACTTTAAAATAAGTGAGGAACACACACACACACACACACACACACACACACACCATGATATAGGAAGCAGACCTGTTGAGTAGTAGGGTCCCAGCAGGACAGGAAGGGGAATTATGTAGGTGAATTGTTTTAAAATGACTAAAAATCATTATATAAGTGTTTAAAACTCCCAAGCAGCAGAAAATTAGAAATAGCTAACAATAAAGTCAAGAAAAATGAGTCAATAAAAGTCACATTCTACAACAGAAGTTAACTCTACAAAAGGATTGATATTTTTAAGGGATAGCTATTGTTTCTCATGTTTTATTTTCTCATTCTTGTTTATTGGTAGGCTTGACACTTTTAAGGAAAAACATTTAATGGGCTGATATGAAGTGGGTTTTATTAGTTCAGTCCTCTGTAAGCATTCTCACGCTCCATTAGCATCCTGCATTGTGAAGAACTGCTTTCCTTAAATTGTGCATCTTTGGATATAAAATCAAGACTATAGTAAGTTATTGCCTGACTATTGAATGATCACTTGTAGTATGTGCACTTATGAGTTAGGTGAAGTGTATAATTAGGAAACATTTCTATATGGCTTATTAAGTCACAAAACATAGTCATTGAAATTTGAATGATTGTAGAGGGATGCTAATATTTGATAGTAGTTAAAGTGCAAGTTTGAGATTTCAGAACTGATAAAATTATACTTACACTAATAATTCTTAATGTTAGAAATATAGCAAATAATACCTGAAATAAGGCAAGTGTACTAGGTTGAATTTAAGAAATTAGAAATTATTAGAATATCTGGGAAGATGTCAAAGTGTTTGTCAAAATGTGTTTAGACTTTCTATTATAATGTTAAGGATAAAAATATACATTTTTGTTTTTACTTATGTGTTTTCATCTGTCTGTCCATCCATCCATCCATCCATCCATCCATCCATCCATCCATCCATCCTTCCATCTATCATATCTCTATATCTATCTATCTATCTATCTATCTATCTATCTATCTATCTATCTATCTATCTATCTATCTATCTATCCATCCATCCATCTATCCATCCATCCATCCATCCTACCTACCCATTTTACATTCCAATGTCCTCTAAGCTCTCCTTCCATTCCACATACCCACAGATTCTCTCCTTATTCCTTACTCCCCTTCTCCTCTGAGAAAGGAGACACCCTTTCCCCTACTGGATATCACTCCACTGTAGCACATCAAGTCTCTACAAGACTAGGTGTATCCTCTCCCACTGAGTGTAGACAAGGCATCCCAGTTAGAAGACAGGGATACACAGACAGGTAACAGATTCGGGGACAACCCTGCTCTAGTTGCTAGGGCACTAGTAGGAAGACCATGCTTCATATCTGCTACATATGTACTGAGAGGCCTGAGTCCAGCCCTTTGGTTGGTGGTTCAGTCTTCGGGGTAACCTAAGGTTTCAGGTTAGTTGTCTCTGTTGGTCTTTCTGTAGAATCACTACCCTCCCTCCCTCAATCTTACCTCCAGCTCTTCCACAAGACTTCCTGAATGCCATCTGATGGTTGGTTATGAGTCTCTGCATTGTTTCCTTGAACTGCTAAGTAGAACCTCTCAGAGAACAGTTATGGAAAGTTCTTGTCTTCAGTAACAGTATTAATTAGGGATTGTTTCTTACCATGGGATGGGTTTCAGACTGGGCCAGTCAATCTTTGTTCCTGCACATCTTGTAGGCAGGACATGTTTAGGGTTACAGGTTTTGTGGGTGGGTTACTGTCATTGTCCCTCCACTGTGAGTCCTGTCTGGCTTTAAGAGAGGGCTACTTTGGGCTTCATATCTCCCACTTTTAGGAGTCTCAGTTAGAATTATCTCCATAGACTCCCTGGGGCCTCCCACTATCTGAAGTTTTTGACAAGTCCTAGCTCCTACCCAACTCCTTCCCTCAGTCTACCTCCTATATCGATTCTATTTTCCCTTCTGAGAAGGATTCAAGCATCATCTCTCTGGCACTCCTTGTACTTGTTTTCTTTGGGTCTGTGGATTATATAGAGTGGTTATCCTGTACTTAATGGCTAATATCACTTATAGGTGAGAATAAATTATCCAAGTCTTTTTGGGTCTAGGTTAGCTCACTCAGGACATTTTCAAGGTCTATCCATTTGCATGAAAAATTCACGTTGTCCTTGTTTTTAATGGCTTAGCAGTATTCAGTTGTATACATGAACCTAATTTTCTTTATCCATTTTTTCATTTGAGAGACATCTGAGTTGCTTCCAGTTTCTGACTATTATGAAGAAAACTGCTATGAACACAGTTAAGCAAGTGTCTTTGTGGGATGGTGGAATATCTTTTGGGAATATTCGTAGGACTGGCATAAAGAAGTCTTAAGGTATTCCCAAATTTTTTGAGAAACCACCAAATTGATTTCCAGCATGGCTACACAAGTTTGTACTCCCACCAGAAGTAGAGGGGTGTTCCCCTTACTCTACAACCTTTCTAGCATGTATAGTTCTTTGAGATTTTTGTTTTAGCCATTCTTATTACTGTAAGGTGGAACCTCAGAGAGAATTCTGTTTAGCTCTGTACTCATTTTTAACTGGGTTACTTGGGTTGCTGGCGTCTTACTTCTTGAATATACATATGATATTAATCCTCTGTCATATGTAAGCTGGTGAAGGTCTTTTCCCAGTCTGCAGGCTCTTGTTTTGTCCTGTTGATGGTGTTCTATACCTCACAGAAGCTTTTCAGTTTCATGAGAACTCTTCTTTTAATTGTTGATCCTAGTGCCTGAGCTATAAGTGATTTCTTCAGGAAGTGTTCTTGAGTTCAAGGATATATCCGAATTTCTGTTCTCTAAGATTTAAAATGTCTGGCTTTACATTGATGTTTTTGATCCACTTGGAGTTGAGTTTTGTGCAGGGTGATAAATATGGATTTCTTTGCATTCTTCTGCCTGCAGATATCAAGTTAGACCAGCACCACTTGTTAAAGATTCTCCACCTTTTCCATTGGTTTTGATTTCGCTGTGAAAAATCAAGTCTTAGTAGGTATGTGGGTTTATATCTGGGTCTTTAGTCTGACTGTTTTGATCAACCTGTCTGTTTCTGTACCAGTACCATGTAGTTTTTATTACTATTAATCTGTAGTGCAGCTAAAGTCAGGGATGGTGATACCACCAAAAGTTCATTTATTGAATAAGATTGTTTTAGTTGTCTTGTGTTTTTCAGTTTTCCACATGAATTTGAAAAATGTCCTTTCAAGATCTAAAAGAATTTTGTTGGACTCTTGACAGGAATTTAATTGAATCTGTAGATTGCTTATGGTATGATAGCCATGTTCACCATGATAATTCTCCTGATGCATTAGCATGAGAGATCTCTCTATCTACTGATATCTTCTTTAATTTCTTCAGACACTTGATGTTCTTCTTGTCATACAGAGATTTCACTAGCTTGGTTAGAGTCACACCAAATTATTTAATATTATTTGTGATTATGGTGAAGGGTATTGTCTCTCTAAATTGTTTTCTCAACCCATTTATCATTTGTATAAAGGATGGCTACTTATTTCTTTGAGTTACATTTGTAACCAGTCACTTTGCTGAAGGTGACTTTCAGATGTAGGAGTTCTCTGATAGAATTTTGGGGGTCACATGTATATTATCATATCATCTGTGAATAACAATATTTTGACTTCATCCTTTACAGTTTTTATTCCTTGATGTTCTTTAATGTCTTATTGCTATAGCTAGGACTTCAAGCACTACAGTGAAGAGATAGGGAGAGAATGGACAGCCTTGACTTATCCCTGATTTTGGTAGAACTACTTTAAATTTCTGTCTATCTGATTTGATGTTGGCTATTGGCTTGCTGTATATTGACTGTACTGTGTTTAAGTATAGGTGTTTTATTCTTGATCTCTCCAAGAATTTTTAAAATGAAAGGAATGGATTTTGTCAAAAGTTTTTCAGCATCTAACCAGATGATGAGGAGGACATTTTTTTCAATTTATTTATGTGGTGGACTATGTTGGTGCATCTTTATATATGGAACTACCATTGCATCCCTGGAATAAAGCCTATGTAGTCATGGTGAATTATGTCTTTTTGTATTTTGTTTACTAGTATATTGTTGAGTATTTTTACATTAATGTTCATAAAGGAAATTGGTGTGAAATTGTCTTTCTTTTGGAGACTTTGTATGGTTTGGATATCACGGTGACTATGGCATCATAGAATAGAATTGGCAATGTTCCTTCAGTTTTTGTTTTGTGGGATGGCTTGTGGAATATTGGCATTTGCCTTTCCTTGAAAGTCTGGTAGAATCACATACTAAAATCATCCAGCCCTGGTTGGGAAATTTTTAATGACTGCTTCTATTTCCTTAAAGGTTACAGAATATAGAGATAGTTTATCTGATCTTAATTTAACTAAGCCATCCATTTCCTTTAGATTTTTCAGTTTTGTGGAGTACAGGTTTTTGAAGTAAGACCTAATGATTATTTGAATTTCCTCAGTGTTCATTGTATATTTCCCTTTTTGTTTTTGATTTTGTTCATTTGGGTACTGTCTCTCTGTCTTTTAGTTAGTTTGGCTAAGGTCTTGCTTTTATTGGATCCTTCTATTGTTCTTTTTGTTTCTTATTGATTGATTTCAGCCCTGAGTTTGATTATTTTCTGCCATCTACCCCTCTTGGGTGTTTGATTTGTATTTTTTTTTCCTAGAGCTTTCAGATGTACTTTTAAAGGGCTCTCCAATGTATTTATGTAGGCACTTAACCTACATTTAGCACTGCTTAAATTGTGTTCCATGCAAAGAAAGTATCTTGGGTATTGTATGGATGCATCACCTGTCAATTAAATGTTATATGGCTTTGGCAGGAAATAGGAGGCAAGCAATCTGGTGGTAGTCAAAAAATTCTGGGATAGAGCCAGGTACAGGTAGATCGGCCAGGGAAGATGTGAGGAGATAGCATGGTAACCGAACACAAGTAACTAGCCAAGTAGCAAAATGTAGGTTAAAATAAATGGTTCATTTTAAGTTAGGATCTAGTCAGAGAGGAGCTTAACTATTTGGCCAAGTTATTTGTAAATGTATTTTAAATCTAAATCCTATTACTGGAAGCATAAGGCTGCAAGAAAGAACTGGGCCTAACTTCAACAGGCCCACATGTTTGGGTATGTTGTGCCATCATCATCATTGAATTCTAGAAAGTCTTTAATTCCTTTGTTTCTTCCCTGACAGTGATCATTGAGTAGAGAGTCATTCAGTTTCCATGAGTATGTATACTTTCTGTTCTTGTCGAAGGCGAGCTTTTATTCATGGTGGTCTGATGTGTATAGAGTTATTTTAATATTCTCATATCTATTGAGGCTTGCTTTCTGACTGAGCATGTGGTCAGTTTTCAAGAAGGTTCTATGAGGTGCCAAGAAGAAGGTATAATCTTTTGTGTTTGGCTGAAATGCTGTACAGATAGCCGTTAGGTCCATTTGATTCATAACTTCAGCTAATTTCATTAGTTCTCTGTTTAGTTGTTGTCTCGATGACTCGTCCATTGGTGTGAGTGGAATGTTGAAGTCTCCCACTATTGATGTGCAAGGTTCATTGCTTATTAAGCCTTAAAAATGTTTCTTTAACAAATATGGGTACCCTTTTTGAGGCAGAGACATTCAGAAGTGAAACATTGTCATGGTAGATTTTCTTCCTTTAATGAGTGTGATGTCCTTCTACATCTCTTTTGATTGGAAGTCTATTTTATTAGATATTAGAAGGGGTACTTCAGTTTGTTTCTTGTGTCCATTTGCTTGGAAAACCGTTTTTCCAGTCCCGTACTTTGAGGTAAGGTCTATCTTTGTTGCTATGGTGTGCTTCTTGTATGCAGCAGAATGATATATCCTGTTTATGTATCCAGTCTGTTAGCTTGTGTCTTTTTATTGGAGAATTGAGCCCATTGATGTCGAGAGATATTAATGACCAATAATTGCTAATTCCTGTTATTTTGGTGGTGATGGTGATTCTCTCTCTCTCTCTCTCTCTCTCTCTCTCTCTCTCTCTCTCTCTCTCTCTCTCTCTCTCTCTCTCTCCTGTTAAAGTATTTGTGTTGTGCAAGCTCGTGTGTGAGGGCATACATCCTCGCATGCCGGTTCCTATGCTCGATCTTGTTTAAGGATTTTTGTTGTTTGCTACTTTACTATTTACACCAGTGTAGCTGGTCTGTAACCAACCAAGGATTGCCCTGCTTTGCCTCTCCTGTCATCCTGGAGCACTGGGATTATAGATAACTACTTTGCCCAGCTTTACATGGTTTCTTGGAATTTGAGCTCATGTCTTTATTTCCGTAGAGCAAGCACTTTGTTTCCACTGTATCTTTCTGCAGCCATACCTCTAGGTTTTAACTTATCAGCACCTCAGATCAATGCTGTGGTAAACCAAATATATGTGACCTTGTAAGACTCAAGAAAAGCCCACCGAGTCCTGCGTCCGGGATGTCCCACTCACAGAGACACAGAGACGGAGATCGAAGTAATAAACAAGAGGTTTTACTAGTCCAGTGTACTAGGGTCATTCTGCAATCTGGGCAGAGACAACCCCCACCCCCCAGGAACAAAGGTACATACTTTTTATACCGTTTTAGGGGTACAAATTACATCAGCAAGGTTACAGTTTAAACTTATTGGCTAAGCATATTGACCTTTAAATCTACTGGCTAGTAAGTATGACATACATTCAAGCTCCAGTAGGGAGATATCTTTGGCCCTGTAGAGGGGGTATTGGGGGATCCCGCCCCTATTGTGGTTATGATACTTCTAGAATTGTTTACTCAGCAAATTCTTGTGGAGCTCCTCAGCAGGAAGTTCCGACACCTGATGTTTTCTAAGATAGCTTTTGTCTGCTTGGTCCCCACATTCCACAACCTGACCACTTTTCTCTAATTGCACTTTCACTTCAACTCTCTAAGCATGCATATCCTTATAACTGGATTGCTGTTGTACCTCTCTTACTAACAGTATAGGATTTTTTGTCCTTCAGTTGTGTTATATAGTTACCAGGCAAAGCGATCTTTGATATATTATTTCAAGATGGCGATCCCTTATTGTTCTCATGTGAAGATTTCCCTTAATGATCTGTGACTCACTACCCCTCACCTGGGCCGCACAGGAGAGCTGGACTTGATGGCATGGACACTGGAGAGCTGGCAGACTGACCAACTCAGCTACTACCTGTCTCTAGATGTAGGGCTTTGAGTGGGACCACCCTAACATCTACACCATCTATGAGCTGCTGGGTCCAGTTTTGTAGGCCCAAGTCTGAAGGATTTTCATGATTTGGGGCAATGGCAAAATGAAAAGAAGAGTTTGCTGAAGGTCCAATATTAATGGTGTAACAGAAACCAGAGCCCTTCACCCAGAACAATGACCCATTGCAATGAGCTCTTGAAGCAGAACTAGGGTGAAAGGGTGTACTTGAGACACACTATAGCATACCTCAGCTTTCATGTGAGAGTCTTTTAAATTTAAATTTAATTTTACTTTCTTATTTTTTTTGGAGGGGAGATTACAAGGGTTGAAGGCTGACATAGAAGGACTGGGAAATGAGTGGGATTAGGGTGTATGATGTGAAATTCACAAAGAATCAATACAAATCAGTGTAAACAATTTCCAAAGTCAAAAGTCAAAAACAAAAAACAGAACAAAACAAAAACAAACAAACTAGCACTGTTGTCACAACTTTGTAAGCAAATTATGGAGCTCACCTGGAGGTACCCAACTCTACAGCACGTGTCCCCGGAGTATCAGACACAATGCACGTGCTTTACATGAGCTTCTTCAGTTTTAAACTTTTCAGAAATCATGTGAGCTACGTATAATTGGACTTATAGCTTCTGAGACAAAATGAGATGTGGGGGTTTCATTCAAATAGCAATGATGACTGGAATCTGAGACTAGAAATCTATGACCTCAAAGCCCCTAAGGACTCTTCTGTGAAATTAGAAACAGGAGACACAAGTCAGTCAGGTGAGGATTCTTCTTGATGTAAGCATCATCTCTCCCTTTTTCCAATGTGTAGAAATGTTTGCCTGTATCAGCTTTCTCTGAGAGAAACCTATTGGAGGAGGACCAAAACCTCAAGCAATGTGCCACCTGATAAACAGTCAAAGGATCTTTCACTTTTTTCCCCCTCACCCCTCTATACTGTTGGATGCGTATGCTATTGTGTGATAAGCCACAAGCCTGTCATGCCCTTAAATCACTTCACTGCTCCCGGGTTTCTCTTCAAAGAATGAATGCTTTTTTCTTGATGCCATTTAGTAGCACCAGCTATTATCTTAGAACTTAACTGGGACAGACTTCAGCTTCCATGCCAGAGTTCAGTGCTAATCTGCCCACCCTGCTGTTGCATCCTGAAAACTTTCTGAAATTTCAATAGCTACATTAAGTCTTAGAAAGGATAATGAGTTGGCTCTGCACAGATCATGTCTGTGTTCTGAGAAGCCATGAATGCTATAGGGATATTGATAACTATATAATACTCTTCTTAGATCATTATATTTATGAAGGGCGAGAGACCAAAAACAAAGCAAAGGAAAACAAAACAATCCTCCCCAAAAGCAAAATTGAAATTTGAGCTCATGTCTTTATTTCCGTAGAGCAAACACTTTGTTTCCACAGTATCTTTCTGCAGCCATACCTCTAGGTAAGCAAAAGAAAACCGCAAAACACCCAGTATTTCCCACTTAGAGCATCTCTTCTCTTCGAAAGCTGCCAAACTAAGATTAATCAGAACCTGAGACATCTCTATTTCATTGTTTACGTTGTATTCTGACTTTCTATAGAAGTGTTTTATTTAATTGTCTGAAAATTACTGTATGCATTTTGATCAAATACAGTCTCTGTTCCTTCTCCTTAAAGCCCTCCCCAATTCATTCCACCACTTTTCTAAACCATTTCATGTTTTCATTGTTTTCAAAGTCATCACTGTATGTTATTTTGTTATCTTTTTGTTTCTTACCAGTTCTGTTTCCACAGAAAATTCTGCCAAATGCAGAGGACATTATTAATTAAAATAGGAATATCTTAAAAACAGGCATGATAGTGGACAATTGGTTTGATAATCAAAAAACTGTTAATTAACCAACAGTATCATAAACACACACACACACACACACACACACACACACGACACATGTAAAATTGCTATTTCAAGTAGGACATAATGCATACAATTTCTTCAAGCTTCCCTGAATTAAAACATTGTTTATTTTTATAATTTTCTACTTAATTTTGAATTTCTTTTGACAAAATCAAAAATAAGTTGAGACCTGAGTCAGTGAGGGTGTGAGGAAACTATATGCTTAAGACTATACTTTCCCAATCTGTTGGTTGCTGCATTGTCCTGTTGACAGTGTCCTCTGTCTTTCAAACCCAGTTACTTTTGGGGATGACAAGAGGTGCATGCGGACAGAAGCCTGATGTAGCTGTCTCCTGAGAGGCTCTGCCAGAGGCTGATGCTCACAGCTAACCATTGAACTGAGAATGGGATCCCTAATGGAGAAGTTAGAGAAAGGGCTAAGGTAGCTGAGGGGGTTTGCAACCCCATAGGAAGGACAATATTAACCAACTGGACAGCCAAAAGCTCTTAGGGACTAAACCACCAACTGAAGAGTACACATGGAGCGACCTATGGCTCCAGTTGCATATGTAACAGAGCATGGCCTTGTTGGGCATCAATGCGAGGAAAAGGCCCTTGGCCCTGTGAAGGCTCAGAGCTCCAGTATAGTGGAATTCCGTGGCAGGGAGGAAGGAAGGACTGGGTTGGTGGGCGAGGGAGGGAAAGAGCACCTTATTGGAGGCAGGGGGTAGGGGGATAGAATAGGAGGTGTCCTGAGGGGAAACAAGGAAGGGGGATAATATTTGAAATGAAGATAAAAGAAAATACCCAATTAAAGAAAAAGACCCTCTACTTTCAACCTTTACTGTTGCTACAATCTGCTTTGTTTCTCTTTTTATTATATAATATTATTAAGAGGAGAAAAAAAGTAAGTGTTCACAAAAACAGCATCAACAACAAAATCCTACTGGGTCTACTCAATTATTTACACACACACACACACACACACACACACACACACACACACACAAGTATAAAGACCCAGCTACTAGGTCATGGGTCACAAGGGCTAATATCAGATGAAGATATCGATTTTGAGTACTTTCTCTAAGGTAGGGGTAGAACATAATGAGACCATGACCCATCCCAGCTTTCATTTTTATTTTTGTCTTGCTTGATTTTGTACAGGTCTTGTACACACAGTTACATTGTCTGTGAATCCACTTTTGCAATAATGTTGTCATGTCTGGCAAATACGTTCACTATCTGGAGCATTGCCCATATTTTCTCCCCTATCCTGCAGTTGAGTTTATATGTTGTGTAGTTCCCGCTTAGTTTCCTGGGCTCGTTCTTGGTGGGGTTTGGGCTACTGAAAATTGCTTCTAAACTTAAATGTTTCTTAATATGCCCTTGTCTCAGCTTCGAATGAATGTGTATATTTTATCGTGCAGCTTATATTCCATGTCTAGGAAATCACAGGCAGGAACCTGGGTCAGGAGTTTATGAAGAGACCGAGAAGGAATTGCACTTACTACCTTGCTCTTTCATGGATTGCTCAGCTTACTTTCTACCACCCAGGACTCCCTGCTCAAGGGTGGCACCTCTCACAGTGGTAGGACTCTTGAATATCAGTCATCGACTAAGATGTCCTGCAGGCTTGTCCACAGGCAGGTCTGGGGCAGACATATTTTCAATTGGTATTTCCTCTTCCATAACAATTCTAGCTTCTGTCAACTTTAAACTATGCAGCCCACATGATGAGGTGAATTAAGGGAAAATATTTTACAGAGAGTATAGAACAGAGGAGTCTAGAAATGCTTGAAGGCATGAGGGGGACAGCTGTTCTGGAGCAGTGGCTTTTGTTTTGTTTTGTTTTGTTTTTTTTCATCTTTATTAACTTGGGTATTTTTTATTTACATTTCGATTGTTATTCCCTTTCCCGGTTTCTGGGCCAACATCCCTAACCTCTCCCCCTCACCTTCTCTATGGGTGTTCCCTTCCCCATCCTCTCCCCATTACCGCCCTCCCCACAACAGTCACGTTCACTGAGGGTTCAGTCTTGGCAAGACCAAGGGCTTCCCCTTCCACTGGTGCTCTTACTAGGCTATTCATTGTTACCTATACAGTTGGAGCCCAGGGTCAGTCCATGTATAGTCTTTGGGTAGTGGCTTAGTCCCTGGAAGCTCTGGTTGGTTGGCATTGTTGTTCATATGGGGGTCTTAAACCCCTTCAAGCTCTTTCAGTCCTTTCTAAGATTTCTTCAACAGGGGTCCTGTTCTCAGTTCAGTGGTTTAATGATGGCATTCGGGTGGCTAAGATTTATTGCTTTTCTCAATCATGAAACATTTTCCCTGAACTTACCATTCATCTTTATATGTTCATTTCATTACAAGGAGATATTTGGTTTCTGACTTGCTCTGCCCAGCTGTCTTAGTCTGAGTTTCTCCATGATCCTTGAACACATTCAGGCCTTCTGTTTTCCTTGCAGTTTCTGCCCTCTATTACAGATTCAAGTGTCATATCTTCCAAGCAGGAAGTTCAAGATGTAATCAAATTTCTGTTACCCTGAAGAACATCTAATATAATGTCCTGGCCATTAGCTTAGCTTGGAGAATATCTACAAGCATGTAATGAAGTTTTCCTCATCATAGTTATTCTGAGAGCTAAGATATTTCATTATCATCTGCATGCAATTACTCACTATTTTAACTAATTCAAAGAACTATATCCTCTTCTAGTCTCAGAAAGGATCAGGATAAAGTGTAGTTGCATTTTCAATAACCCATAATTGTTTCTTCAAAACCCTAGGCTAAGCTTACATCTCTATGGCTAGGATAGGTTCTGTAATAGGATATATTCATACTTCCTTAATCTCTTTTTTAAGTCATAGTTTCTGCACACATTGACACCTTTTTATACTTCTTTTCTCTGCAAATTTTAGTTGTGGTTTGCTTCTTTTAACAAGTATTTATGTATGTCAAATATATATATATGTATATATACTCATCTTTTGTAACTTTTAAATATGTGTGTTCGTATGTACATATGTATTTATATATCTATCATTTCGCTCTATATATAATATATGTGTATTATAATATACATAAGCATGTATGTGTACATATAATATATATTTATTGGAGAGAAATAATAATGAGAGCAATTACTGTGCTGTATTTATAGGTCACTCAATTTTTTAGTATTGTCTTCTCTTTACTCGTCCATCTCTCTTTTACTTCCTTATTTCATGTGAAAATGTAACTCTGACTTCAGAATTCATAGAGGAATAATAAAAAGGTCAGACCAATGTTTTTACCGAGAAACCTTCAGGTTCACACACTGCTGCTACCCTTGCCAGTTCATAAGGCACTGTATGATGATTCCAACATATACACTGTGATTTGTATCATAGGATTCACACCTCATGTCTACTCCTCGGACCAGTGTTTCTATTTTATTTTCCATTTAAATCCTAATTTTGTAAATGTAATTCCTTGAATTAATTTCATACAATGTTCACTATCCTCTGATGTCAGCAATGATTTTCTTCTTTTTCTCTGGTTACTAACTGAATTGCAGAGGGAGACATAGAGAGATGGTTGATACAGGAAAAAGAAGGCAGGAAAAGAAGCTAAAGACAAAAAGAAAGAGATGAGTAAAGAATATTTATAGCTAAAATTTCATCAAGTAGAAATTTTGAAATGTTTCAATAATTTTTATGGCTCTCAACTGAAAGTCTCAAGTACAGTACATATGGCAGGAATGCAAGCATATACCTATATTCTATATCCCCACTCTGCCTTTCCCACAGTTGGATTCTCCCACTGCATTCATTCATTTCTTTGTTCAGTGATAAACTTGAGTGCCTGCAAATATAGGGACCATTGCACAGACCTGAGAGTGTCTATTGCAGCTCATGAATATTATTCTTAGGCTCTTACCCCACCCTTCTTGCATCCTGTCATTTAATCCACACATTCCTCTAATGAGCCAAGATTGACAGATCTCAGAACAATTATCTGAGTTTAAATCGATCTATATTTTTACTAGCTCATGTTTTTGATATCCTAGCAGGAGATACAAAAATGAGTAGATTATCAATCGTTTAGATGTTCTTTCTGAGGATGGTTTATTTATATGTGGTAGATTGCTTAAAATTAATTAAAAAACATGCTAAAAAATTCCAATTTTTTTTTCTGAAATAGGTACACTTGGTCCTTAGTGTGTTTATCCTAGGGTATACCAGTATTTACATATCTAAATTATATCTATTTACTTCCTGATAAGAGTTAAGTCTTCCAATGTCTTATCAAAGTCCTCATTTCCATTGCTCATCACATTAAAAAAATAAGAAAATATCTTACTTTAGCCATAACACCTCATACAAATACTTCTTTAATACATAATAATAATGGATACTTGTGATATTAAAGTCTATCATATAATTTAATTTAGCTTTAAATAACAAAATATTAAATTAATTTCTTAAAGACATATTCTTACCTGATACTCAGTTGAATATAGTCTAAGATTTAAAGATGTGTAAAAATTGATATCTATTAGGAAAATAAGGTACAAATATTCATGCTAAGTATATTTTGAGGATTACTATCACAGCTATTATTTTGTGTCCCAAAACTTTATTTTTATCTTTCCACTGAAAGCTTATTAAAAATAATTTTCTACAGAATGGTTAAAATATAAGTTTATTTTATAATTATCATCTTATATTTTCTTTATTTTGTTTCTTGGCTTCATTTCTATTGGTTTCACACATTGTCCTTAAAAACACATAGCATATGTTTTCATCTTTTTCCTTTATAAAAATAATCTTATATATTCATTAAAAATAGATTAGCAAATCTCTCACCCTCATTAGAGAAAATTCGTTTTGCAATAGCTGGTTATTAATGCAGAAGAAACAAGCTATTAACATGTAGAGAATAAGAAATTATGAAGTGCTCAAATCTCAATGGCCATCTACATTGTACCCTGTTGTTGCTCATCTCAGAGAATATCATAAAAGGGGAAGAGAATTTTGTAAGAGTCAGAGGTAGTGGGATTTTATAGCAAAATAGTATTTGTCATCTATAACAGCACAGTTGTACAAGTTAATTCATAGCAGATGAGACAACACAAAAGATCTGATAAAAATCAAAACAAGCAAAATCAATCATGGTGGATGTAGTCCTTCATGAAGTCCTACTCTGGGTGAGGAACCATAGAAAGTTAATGACTAATTAAAGAGGGATAGATGGCTACTTTTCATTGGGAATGCTGTTCCTAAGAGTCTATCAGTTCTGCAATAGACGATACTACACCCAGTGAGTATTAACTTGAGATATATATATATATATATATATATATATATATATATATATATATGATAAGACAAGCAGAAAGATGAAAGATTGATGATAGATAGATTTAGAGAGGGAGACAGAAACAGAGACAGAACATGCCCATGAAGTTAAAAATGAAAAAGGGAGAGAATGGGGGAGTGACTGATTCTAAACATAGTTTGTGAACCCATGCATTATTAAATAAAATATTTAATTAAACTATTTCCCCAAATGTTTGTTCAAAGGACTTCTCTTATTCAACTATAATTCATTATTAAAATTTTGATTTTTTTACAAATTATTTATTATATATATTAAGATGTTATCTCTGACATGGAAGACAATTTTAAAATTTTAAACTGTGCTTTATTGAGTCCCAAATTGTTTGTAAAAATGCATTGATTGTTGTGAATTGATTATGAAAAGACACTTCCAAAGTGCAGAGATATCTGTCTTCAGTGTTTACTGTTTTATACTCTCAAAACTCTCCTGAAACCTGATTTCTGCCACTCAGCAAGATGCCAGCTCTAACCTAACTTTGTGATATTTGGACACTACCTCTCCATACAAAGATCACAATCATAATGTCTTTTTTCATTTTTTCTTAAGGATTATAGTCCTGTTGCAATGTCTACAAGTCCTTTGAATATAGTCATTGAATGTTTTAGTTATTAAGGTGGGTGTTTTAGTGCAGTACAAGTATTTCATATAATATGAATATAACTATGTTATTAATATTCATAATGTAATTTTGCAGCCACATCATTACCTTTCTTTTTCACCACCTAAGATATGTGATTGCATTAACTAGTTTTAAAAATAGTCAAGTCTGGAACAGTGGGTAGAAATGACCTGATGGGAGAACTATAAAAGGGGGATTGTAATTAGGAAGGAAAGAAAGATAAATATAGAAGAAGAAGGGAAGAGAATCAGTAACATTAAGGTGTCTGAAAAAAGTCATAAAGAGTCATCCTATTAACTATCTACAAAAACCCACATGAATATATATGTCTCTCTCTCTCTCTCTCTATATATATATATATATATATATATATATATGTGTGTGTGTGTGTGTGTGTGTGTGTGTGTGTGTGTGTGTGTGTGTACATAATTTAAATGAAAAATTTTCATTTGAACAGACAATAGGTTTTCCAACAGCAAAAAACAACCTAACAAAACAAAAACAGGCATGAGAAGCCCCTTTCTGAGCTGTTGGTAAGGATTGTATAAAAGACTCTCAAAACATTGGAGCTATTGGTATTCCTTTGTTGCTTATCATGAATGGAAGGAAATTCCCCATCGCTGAGGTTACTGTGTACTTTGGACACATGGTCCAGAGGCTGCTGACCTGGAAATGGCCTGATTGCCTCCTTCCTGAGGACTAGCATCCATGATACCAACAGAAAGTGTGCTACTTAAGTTGGAGAACAGCCAACATTTCTACCGAGCCATGAATTCTGTGAATCAAGATAAAAAACAGCATGGCACAAAACCTAGTGCTGGAGTAGCATAATAATGCATGCCTTGGTGGTAACCAAGAACTCTCTATTTGAGTTTAAGACCTACAATAGGAGAGAAACCATACCCGATACTGGAAAACTAATTATCCACCCAGAAATTATACTGAGGGTATAGTGCACAGACTGAGAAGGTACTACTTGGACATGTAACAAAACTGATTTTTAAAAAGGCTGATACTTTAAAGATGGAAGGAGGAATAAATGTTCGGGTTTTGAATGAGGAACTTGAAAGAGGAAACATAATTCTAATGTCAAAAATAAAACAAAAAAATCAAATTACTCCTTATCTGATAAATTCTTTTTTTTAGTCGAAGAGGCTAAATGTAGACACCCTATAAGTGGTCAAAGCACAGAGATTAGAAGCTTGTTGAGTGTTATGCTTTAAGTGGGATACTCATTCCAAAATTCTTCCTAATAAAGATCAGAGAACATCACTGTGTAGTAGAATAATTGTCAGGTAAATTATTCTTTTCTTTTTTTTTCTTTTTTTTTTTTTCCGGAGCTGGAGACCGAACCCAGAGCCTTGTGCTTGCTAGGCAAGCGCTCTACCACTGAGCTAAATCCCCAACCCCTGTCAGGTAAATTTTTAAGAGAGAAGACTGCTACAAAAATGTCTTCTAGACATGGCAGGGCCATTGTACCTATGAATCCATAAAGCTCTGTTTGTCTGCACATAACTTACAAAAGACCAAGATAGTCAATTTTGCAGCTTGGGTAGGGATACACTGGTAGGTAGCCCATGTCCAGTGGATAGAGACATGTCTATCCCTATTATATACCCATGAGGATATAGGCAGCATCTACTTGCTGAGAGGATTTTAAAGTTTTTGACAATTGATATCAATCATTTGAGAACTCTTCAGTTTTATGTCCCAATTTTTTATTGAATTGCTTCTTTCCTTGAGATTTAGTTTTTAAGTTCTTTGTTTCTCATATTCTAACCTCTGTTTTTAGGTTGTTTATCATATTCTAATTTCTGTCAGATCTACAGTCACTAGAGATTATTACTCCTATTCTATAGGCTGCTGCTTTACTCAACTGATGGAATTTTTCCTATATAATATTTTCTTAGCTTTATGAGTGTTCATTTATTGTTGGTCTTTCTGCTTATGTCATCAGGGCCTTGTTCAGAAAGTCTTTTCTTGTGTCAATGAGTTTAACCTTATTCCTTACTTTCTCCTTTGTCAAATTCAAGGTATTAGATATTGAAATCTTGATCTGTTTAGAATTTTAAATTTAGATCTATTACAGCATGAGTTAGGGTCAGAGGAAACATGAATTAAAAATATACTGAAATTTGACCTTATCACAATCAGATTGGATAAGATCTAACAATGCAAACAAACAAACAAACAAAATGACACCAACAATGGTGTGGATGCTGAGGAGTGGGAACCATTTTTTCCTTACATTTTCTTCTACTGATGGATTAGAATATTTCATTGCACAACCATGCTATATTTTATTAACACCTCCCGGGACTTTAGGCTATTTATAGTTTTCAACTATTACCAATAAAACAGCTGTAAATACCTGTGTGCCAGCTTTGCATGGGCAAATGGTTCCCTTTCTTCCAGATAAATACTTAAATGTAATTGTTGAGGACTTTTATTATATACATATAGAATAGCATTTCATTGAGATTTTATTTACTTTTGAAGAAATATGAAGTGAAACCTATTCTACATGGAATTTCTTGATCATATATTTTTTATTGATTATTTAGTTATTAAGTTTGTAACTAACTGGATATTTAAGGGTTCTTCACTCACTTTAGATGTAAGGTCCTTGTCACAATATTGGGAAAATATTTTTCCAGTCTTACCCAGCTAGCTGTTCCAGTGTTGAAGTGATCATTTGTTGTGTCAGCTCCTTTCTGACACTTAAGTTTCTCACAGGGGAGTTCTGTGCTGAAACTGGGAAACTTAACTCTTCCCATTTGTGTGCCTTTCTTCTACCTCTCTTCTATCCAATAGTTCTGTCCTTTCTGGTACTTGGCCCTGGAAACACGCACACCCTGACCTTGTTGTCATTATTGTTGCTGTACAGCAGTTATTAAACTTCCTCATGCTATGACCTTTTAACATAGTTCCTTATGTTGTGCTGACCTCCAACCATAAAATTCTTTCATTGACAGTTCAAACTAGTAAATTCTACTACTGCTCTGAATTGTAATGTAGATATCTGATATGCCAAACCAAAAGGGTCACAACCCAAAGGTTGAAAACAGCTTTTTAAGGCTTAGAAGAAATTTGATTACAATTTCCCGAAGAGTCCAGTGGTTTGCAACCCCTTAGGAAAAACAATATCAACTAACCAGAACCTCCAGAGCTCCCAGGGACTAAACCACCAACCAAAGATTACACATGGAAGGACCCATGGCTCCAGTCGTATATGTAGCAGAGGATGGCCTTTGTCAGCCATCAATGGGAGGAAAAGCCCTTGGTCCTGTGAAGGCTCCTTTCCCCAGTACAGGAGAATGCCAGGGTGTTGAAGTTGGAGTGGGTGGGTGAGAGGAGGAGCACCCTCATAAAAGCAGGAAGAAACGGGATGGGAGAGGGGGGTACTGGATGGGAGACTGGGAAAGCAGATAACATTTGAAATGTAAATACATAAAATATCCAATAAAAAAGGGGGGAAAAGAACCCACCATTTTAGGAGCAATGTTTGCTGTCTTTAGTCTCCCAAGAGCTGGATACTAGAGCACTAAAGATTCTCCCTGTTAAATGCAACCTATTGAAATATTAAGACACCACCAAATTTTGAACATGTTTTTTTCAATTCAAGGATTAAACTTTTTTTCAAGTCAGGGAGATGGCAAGTTTCATTTCACTTCTATTTACCATTGTTTTACTGTAGGGTAGAAATATTACAAAGATAAAGTTAGAAGTATGAACACATGCTTACTGCTAATCACTTAAGACATCCAATGACATAAGGACAATGAAAATACAAGGAAAAATATTTATCAGAAAAGCTGGCAAATATAAGGCCACCACTAATAAAACTAATAAAGTAGGTATTAATAAAACTACCTTCTATAGGTTTTGCTGGCACCAGATTTACATGTGGAGACATATCAGATAGGCAGTCAGTAGAGAATTTTTTATAGGTCCCTGGATATTCTGCATTTTCTAACTCAATGAAAAACAGTTCACACCAAACAGAGCTTTATGGCTCATTAATTTTTTAGTTCTTTTTCCAAGAAACAGTTTATTGTGAAGTTATTTGTTAGGATAAGAAAGTGCATTGTTTTCACAGAAGACAGGGGAATTAAGAGATATCTCTATTATGGAAGGAATGAGACAATAGCGAAAAGGAACTTTATCCCTGAGAGGATGAAGAGATAATTCTCACTGGAGAATAGTTTTCAAAGGGTTCAATGCCTTCAAGCAGAAGTATCATCTATAGCAATGTTGGCAGGATACTAAGAGTGCATTGCCCAGTTGTGCAATTTCCAAAAATAGTAATTTATTAAAAACATCTAAAAGCAAATGCAGTGAAGAAGTTATTTGGGCATATTTATTTCTTAGTTTTCTACATTTCTAGATGTTTGTTCTGAATACTGGCTTTGTCAACTGCATTGTAGAAATGACTCAAACAACTAAGTTCATGGTCAAATATTCTTTATACTTATCACACACATAATTTTGTATTCATTTACAATTTTTCATGGTCTTAGAAAGTTTTGTTTCTATACCATCTGGCAATCAATTTTTTAAAAAGATTGTCTTTAAATATGATCATATTCATTGTTATTAAAAGGTTTATATTTTGCTATATTTACATAACTACCAGTGATCTAGTAACATGGCATTTCTCATGCTTATGCGTTTTAGGGTTTGGCTTACTAATTTTAATTAAGCAGCCTAGAGAGCTGCTTGTACTACCTTCTCTTTGTGATAGAGTTCTTAGGTCAGTTTAATAGGACATTTACTGTTGTGTTAGACTCATGGCTCACATCCAGACATACCACACCAGGCCAATAATGGTTCCATGGGGAAGAAGTTTATTGGGGATGATGTAGATAAGAGGAGGGCAAGAGAGGGAGACTAGAGAAAAAGAGCAGAGAAAGGGGGCAGAAAGGGTCTGCCTTTTATTTGAACTGTGATGTAACTGCTTGCAGGTGAAGGTGAGAGCTGAACCAAACGATGCTGGGAATGTGTATAGCCTTAGCCATGGCAACAGATGGGCAGGTGACCAGGTGATGTCACTGCTGGAGGTGAAAGCAGTCTAGGCACCATATGATGTGTTTATAAAGAGATAAACAGAGGAGGAAATTATGGTCTGTGGGGGTGTGGGGAAAGGGGGTACCTCTGCCTGCCCATGCTGAGGTATCCTTCCCCCTGAGGTACCCTCATTCAGGGCATGGGGAGGGGCAAAGGGTAGTTAAAAGAGAGAGAGAGAGAGGAGAGAGAGAGAGAGAGAGAGAGAGAGGCCAGTAGAGGCCAGAAATGAGCTCATGGGGGAGAGAAGGGACAAAGGAAGAAGAGGGTAAGAGTAAGAGAGCAAGAGAAAACCAGAGAGAGAGGAGGGAGCAAGCAGCCACTTTTATAGTGTCAGGCATACCTGGCTGTTACCAGGTAACTGGTGTGGAGCATACCTGGCTGTTGCCAGGTAACTGTGAGGGGGGAGCTTAGACAGAGTGCTAACAGTTACTATTTCAGACTTTTTGTGGTTTTCTGTGCATTGTTTTCTAATAATCTTCAAGTTGTAATCTGTAGGATGTCATACAGGTAAAGGCAGGTACAAGATAGAACAAGGCCTGTCTTTGGATGAGAAGGAAGGATGTGCAGGGGAAAAGTTTGAGGGAAGAGGAGGAGACTGAAACAGAAAGAGACTGGAAGAAGAAGCTGTTGAGAGAACATGGAGGTAGACGTTAAAATTCCACTCAGTACCTGGACAGGTTGTTATGAATGTTCTTAAAGGATAGATGTATACTGGGCTCTGTGTGTCTAGGTGGGCAATTATAAATTATCAATTGGATCAGAGGTTATTGTGTTGTGTGTTCTTTCTTGTGGCAAATTAAGTTTAAGAGAATATGTGGTGGCTGGGACACCAAGCCACCACAGGATTGAGATGTATATTTCTGGCATGGTGGCCGCCTGTCTTGTTAGCTAGATGGGTAGAGAGATTGTTGCCAGGCTCAGAGAGAGGCCATCAGCAGTGTTATATGGGATGGAACAAAGCAGGTGAGAGACTTTGCTGACTGAGATTAAGATATCTACCAGATATCTTGGGGCACTGCCGTGCCAGACCTGGTGGGAGTAAAAGACACCATTATTTTCATAATTTTACAAAAACAGTAGCCTATACAGTAAACTGCAATGATTGTGTGTCAAACCAACACAAATGGAGATTTTTCTTTTCATTTTTTTTCCTTCTAGCTTTGGATATAATGTGTTACTTTTTTGTTCTTTCTTCTCCTAAACTACAGTCCTTCTGACCTGATATTTGTTTTTGCCTTTATTACTTGTTTCTAGCTATCTACAGTGGTGTTCTAGACTTTCTGATCAATGGATTTATCAACATAAAGAGTACAATCAAACTAATATTTCTTTGGGTCATTCCCTTTCCATAATTCAAATCATTTTTTGAGTGTTGTTTAGAGCCTACCTCCTAAATGAAACAGAAGTTGCATCTCAAGCTTTTGTACTCTATTTTATGTAGTAAGTTCTTTTTCTTCAATTAGCAAAAGCCTCAGTTCACAAAAATAATGGTTACAAAATTATAGTTCTAATTTAAGATTCCTTTGAAATTTCCTTCCTCTACACTCTTAGGTTTTCTTAAAATACATCCTGTAAAGCAAAGGAGGGAGCACAGATTCTCCTTCTGTGATTCACAGATTCATTCTTTACTCTGGTATTTTTCTGGTTCACTTAGGGTTGAAACTGGCAAAGCAGGAAGACATATACATGCCTAGAGTTTCACTGTCAAACTGCAGAGTTCCCTAGCATTGACTTCTCTGGGTTACACAATCCTTCGATTTGACTTGTCAGCCTTGAATGAAGGGTATTGTTCACCCTTCCTCTGGTTTCTATGAGGTAAATCACCCCCTTCCAATTGTTTACCTAAGCAATTATCATGGCCTTTGGTGAAATTCCAGCTCACTTTCTAGGTTCTTTCTGTTGAGATAAACACATTATTAAAAATAAATAAAACTAAAACAAAAACTCCAGAGACATTGTTTAAAATGAACCCAGACTCATGTTCCTCTTACATGGCTCATATCTGGCCAATGAGAAATATTCATGCTCCAAGGGAAATGTGATTCAACATTCTATCAATCAGGAATCGATCTTATCTACAATAGTCAGAAAGCTCTCACATTAAAGATGTGTGCTAGCGTGAACTATACAACTAAAAACATGTTTATTCAGTTAATAACACCAATCTCCTGATTTACAGTGTGATAAAATACCCTGCAACACTTCACTCTTTTTTGTCTAAGTTAAGAGGGGGACCCTAGATGAAATGGCCAACAGTTGGGAGAGGGAACTTGTAGAGTCTACCTCCAGTAGAAAGATAGGACATCAAATGGAGGAATGGGGTTGCCATCCCACAGTCAAAATTTCTGATCCAGCATTGTTCTAGTCTAAAATAACTGCAGGGTCAAAAATGGAGAGAGACTGGGGGAAAGGTGGTCCAATGATCAGCCCAAATTGGGATAAGCCCTGACACTATTACTAATGCTATGGTGTACACGGCTTTTCTCCAAGAGCCCCAAAAAGTAGTTTACTGAGAGAGGCAGATACTTACACCCAACCAATAGACTGAAGTTAGGGACCACTGTGGTTGAATTAGGGAAAGGCTGGAATAAGTTGTGGAAGAGGGTGACCCCATAGGAAGACCAGCAGCCTCAACTAAACCAACCCCTTGAAATCTCTCAGACACTGAACCACCAACCAGGCAGCATACACTAGCTGATCAGAAGGCCTGACATGTATACAACATAGGCCTATCTGGTCTGCCTCAGTGACAGAAGAAGCACTTAACCCTGGAAAGACTTAAGGCCCCAGGGAGTGGGGAGGCCTGGTTGGGGTGGGGTTGGGTGTTGGGCAAGGAAGAATGGGATGAGAAACTGTGGGAGTGCAGACAGGGAGTGCTTACAACAAGACTGTAAAATAAATAAATAAATAAAAGTAATAAAAATTGTACATAGTTTAACTTTTTAAACAGAAACAATTATCAATCCCTAAAACTTATGAAGATCAATGGATGTGATGATATTTTGTAACTTCCATCCTGATCACTTGTGTTTATCAACAGCCCATTTCAGTATCAAGGTTGTATTATCAGAATAGCTCACCCCTTACACTCACTAATCTGGTTATATTTTTGCTCATGTAGAAGTTTCTTACAACTAAGCTGCAGAGTGAGTACACCGAGCTGGTAGGTTAATCTCTGAGCATTTCCCTTAAAAGAAACAATCCCCATCCATACTTACAGGAGTTCTAGGCACCTTGACAGTTATTTAAAAATCCCCCTTTTGGCTTCTCTATGGATTTGATAAGCTTAATTAAGACTCACCCGATTCATTTTCAGAACTTTTATTGTAAGGTCCTGCTTCAGTGACCACGCATGTCACTTTGAGCTTCTGAGAGAAGTGTGTACATTTTTTTTCTTGGAGACATAATTGAAACCGAGATAGAAAGAGTCACATTTTATCTTTCTATTATTCTATTATAACTACCTAAATTGAAGAGATGGTTTCACTAAGGATTATATTAAAACTATGTGTTATTCACAGAATCACAGAAACTAACTATGATATTAGGACTTGGTCCTCTTTTTAGAAACATGTTACCTAGGATTTCAAAAGTGTTTAGTAAACTGACCTTAATTTCAGAAAATATAATGTGTGAAAAGATGTATACCTTGGAATTTAGAAATGAGATGGGGATTTTAGTTTCTAAATTAAAGGTGTATAACATAGGTGGAATGATCACTCTATGGAATTAAATGAGGCTGTCTATGAATTATTTTATAATAATCTTTAGACCATGGTATGCACAGTCAATCACATTGATTCGATGACAGTGGAAGATGAAGAAAGATGAGATTGTTCCTGTATATGATAGGTGAAGTATTTGGTAGAGTATTTGAAACTACCAGTCAAATTTGAATTTTAAAATTCAAAGAAATGTTTTGCTTAATGCATAGTCATGATTTGTAGGATTTCCCAATGAATTTCATTATTTCACTGTAAATTGTTGGTATGTTGTTTTTAAAAGTACATCCAAAAGACTGATGTCTTACCTGAAGACTAAGGATCCAGACATTGTGATAAATCCCTGCTAGTTCAGAGAAGCAGAGAAAGCACCCAGCTTACCTTGCTACTCCACTGAAATCTCAGAAGGAAAAACACCTTCTTTTCCATGTTGTCTTAAATACCCTCAACTCAAAGTCCCTCCTTTCTCTTTCCAGAGTTTTCTTATATTCAATTCCTATCAATTGGTTGGTTGGCCCAGCTCTTGTCCTGTGGTTGACTTTATTCAATCTTCAATAAATTAAGCTCTCAGATTAAAGGTGTGTGCTTGACTGAACCACAACTAGAAACGTTTTTCCCCCACAATCTCCTTATTCGAAGCATGATAAAATACCCTACAACATTTCACTATTTTTGTCTAAGCTAAAATATGTGCAGTTTATCTTTTTAAACAGAAACAATTATCAACTCCCAAAACTTATGAAGATCCATTGATATGAGGATTCTTCATAGCATCAGTCCTGATCACTTGTGATTAGCAAGAGTCCGTTTCAGCATCAAAGTTTTCCAGTCTGCCAGACTGATGAATTATCTGTCCTTCTATATCTGGTTTGTTGAGCTGTCTCCATGCATGGACAATGTCTTTGTCATAGTCATTGCTGTGTTTGTACACTTCTTCATTCCTTGACTTTTGCCATTCAGGCGGAAGATTCTCTTACTCGTGTCCAGCATTCCCTGAGTTCTATTCTGATTTAAAATATCTTTAAAATATACAGGTTGATTTAATCTAGCATTTTTCTACAATCTAGTCTTTCAGCTACTCTTATTCCCCATTTCTATTTATCAATGTACAATTAGGTCTTTCAGAAACGACACATAGATTATATATTTAGGCACTGCACTAGCATTCATGTCCAGCCTCACACCAGAGATCCAGGAGGGTTCTACACTACTGAGCCAGGCTTCTTACCCATTGTCAATGTGCTGTTTATCTTGATCCTCAATTTTTTTGGATACCATAGGTTCACAGTAAACATGTTCTGTTTTATTGTTTGTTTGTTTGTTTTTTTACATTCTTTGTCTTTTGTTTCTAAAGACTTTATACTATCATAGGTAATTTTTCTTGTTGTATAACTTAATTTTTCAACCTTTTTGTGTGGATATATATAAATATTTGAATTGAAAGCAGGAAGAGGCTTACTCAGTGTTCACAATGGCAATAAGTACTACAATAGCCTTCTCAATTAACATTTATAACCCCTCTACTCCTATTCTTGATGTTATAGGATCTGAAATGGAGTTTCCCATTTTTGAATGCAGGAAAAGTCTGTATATATAATTAAAATTATCATTTGGGGTGGTTTACTCTGATTCACTGTCTCAGATACTCCTGCATCATTCCTTCCTCTGAAATTGAGGCTCCTACTGCTCGAGTCTTCCAAGTCTCTCAGAGCATCCAGCACAACTTGTAGAACTGATGCTTCCTCTGGAGATGATCCTAGGCAAATGTATCCTCTGCAGCTTTCTGTCAGATGTCTCCTGTCCTCTGCTACATTTCTATCAAATGTTTCTGCTTTCTGCAATGTTGTTAGGCTTTCTCCTCCAACCACATTGGGTTTTCCTTCTAATCACTTTGAGTGACAGATGTAAATGTATGTTTTTGCCAGGTGTGATTGTCATCCTGGAGGCTTATCACTTTTGTCTGCTAACCTAGGCCTATTCCTGGTAGCTTCTACTCTTCATATAATCTTATCTAGGCCTAGAATGTTTTCAGCCTCTGAAACTTCCTGCTGAATAAGCTCATCCGTTCCTAGTTTTTTCTGATCTCTGGCTGGCTGGTTCAACTCAGCTGTTATGGTTCAAATTCCTCTCCAAGTTGATTCTGCTTGACCTAATACTAACTTTGGCAATCTGTGCTTATGTTCTGGCTTCCTTCCATTTTTCTGGCCTTTTCTGGCTTTACCCATGGCTAACATGCTTAATTTGTACTCTCTTCAATCCGCCTCTGTAAAACTCTCCAGGTAAATCTGCCCCCTTCCCTCTCTCTGCATTGCCCCGTAAGTAGCTTCCCATTTCTCTTTCTCTTCTCCTGACAGTTAGGCATATCCTATTCTGTCAAATCTTTCTTTGATTCATCAATTTGTCTGCCATTCTATTACATATTACTTTCATACATGGATGCTTCCTTCTACAAGCTAACTTTGTAGGATTTGTTTGGGATGAAAGGTGTGTACTTAGGGTGTATCTGTATTTCAGCTAGAAAAATTAAAGGTTTGTGCTTATGTTGAGCTGCACCATAACTAGAAACAAGGTTATTTTGTATGTTTGTTTTTTTGTTTTCAATAAATAACACAATGTCAGGGTTTACGTTGTGAACAAATATCCTATAACATTGGTCTTTGAAGGATAGCACTTGACACGATTAGAAGAAATAGTTATAAACTAGAGTACCTGGAATTTCCTTTGGAATAGTAAATGGAAGATATTGCAGCTGCCTGATTTCAGGAAGGCAGTATGCATTTGGGCTGCATTAAGAGAATATTAGCATTAATTTATACTCGATGATCATTTCTGAGCATTGAGTGTTTTTAAATTTCATATGAATAGTATTCTAATTAGATTTCAATGTAACCTAGATTTATAGTATTTTTCTTTCTTTAGATAAAACTATAAACCATGCATGGAGATTGCTTGCCACAGTGAAATAACTTTTTCCATTTTTGTGTATGTCAGGAGCGTCAAATAGCTCATAAAGCTGACAACAATGAAGTTAAAATAACAAAACCATTTGGCCTCTTACTGCCACTGTTTTCTAAGTTTACACTTGCAGGTATCTGAAGCCATCCTCTCATTTTATCTTTCTATTATATTACTGTATCTACCAAAAGTAAAGGGACAGTTGCGCTAAGAATTATATGAAAAGTGTATCTAATTCACAGAGTCACAGAAACTGACAGCCACATCACATCTCTGTGTGTATGTGTAGTCATAATGGATGAGTGTAGGACCAGTGTGGTCACTTGCCTCAAGCTCCAGCCCTCATGGCCTTCCCAACCTAACGAGCTGTCTCTTTGAACTGTTGGCTGGAATAAATCCTTCCTGTCTTATATACATAAAAGACAGCTTCTGCAATAAACTCAGTTCTTAATAAATACTCATGTTAAAATCATAATTTTGTGTTTTGGACTCCATTATGCTGCAATACATCTCTAGGTGAATTTCATTGTAGTCCTTAAGTAACTTCTTGTCTGCTAAAGGCAATCTTATTTGATATGTGAATTTCTACACATACTAAGAATTACTAAAACAGAATTTCACTTAACTCCAAGTGGGGAAAAATTGGAGTCTAAGACTTGATGTGTAATTCCCCTGTGTAAAAAGATGGCAGGGAAGCACTTAATGCAGGAGAAAGTAAGAAGATAAAAGGACCTGATAATTCTGATACACCCTCTCTACTTTGATGCGAAAGGATGAGATCCCTTTAATCACACTTAAATTCCTTAGAATGAGCAGAAATAGAGGAAATGAAGCAATTTGATAGAATGATTAACTTAACTATTTAAATTCTTTAAAAAGAATCCAGGAGCTCTGTTGTATGTCTGACTCATATGGTAATATAGTGCACATATATTTAATTTTAAATATATGATAAGCCATCATAAAGATATACAGTTGTTCAAAATATTGAGGTCAACAAAAAATTGTTAATAACATATAAGAGAAAGATTTTAAATGAACGAATTCTGCATTAATGGAATAATATTCGTCATGGTTAAAAATAAGTAAATCTCGTTGCTTGGTTATTTCTTATATTTCTCTGTATTTTTTACTGGTTGTTTTGCTTTCATTTTTATTTTTGTTTTGTGGTATGTAAATGCCAGTTCTTTCCTTACTGATATGATAATGTTTCACCTCCCTCAGTTAAGATCATGTGCACATTCTGGCTGGAAATAGAGAAGGCCAAGCCGCTTGGTACAATAAAGTGAGAAGACATTAAACAGTTGGAGGGAAGGAGGTTGGGTGCTGAATGAGAGAAGGTGAGGATCCAACATGGCAGAAAGATAGATGATAATCCCCAGGAATATCACACTGCTAGAGAGTTTAAGAGAAAAATACATATAAAAGTGTATTTATAAAAGTATGTTTGTAAGGGTTAAATGGTATTGTTATCCTTGTGACTTGCAGTATTTCTTTTAGAAAAGCTGTAATTCTTTATGGAGGTGACTGATAACTATTTGTGGGATCTGTGATTACTGAAGTCTGTGACTGTAGAGGACATGAGTGCTCACAGATAAGCACTGGAGAAACCAGAAATGTTAATCACATGGGGTTGACTCCTCAGTGAAGGAAATGTATCCCAGATTTGCACCCAGAACACTGGGCACAGATGTTGTCAAAAACCTGCTAACCTCTGCTTTCTACAGATCCAGACCTTGCCCAAATCCCTCAGAACACTGATCCAAGACTCTCCCTCAATAGATGTAATTTTAGCTTTGTTTTTCAGTCAATAGAGAGATCTTTAGGGGAGATGCCACATTTATTTGTGACCTACTGACCTCTATGCTATATCTAGGTCAGAGAGTATACCAGACCCTAGGCCCTTAAATGATAGAATTCATCTTTGTGGTGCAGGTCATGTGTTTTTTGCAAAAGAGTTTCAATGTAGTCAGCCATGCCTTAAGCTTTACTGTGTACATGGGTTCGGGATCATTGTTATCAGGAATTTTTTACCAAAATTGTATTGGACTTAATATATCTAAAATAACCTGGCCTTGTGAGAAACTCCAGAAGTTGAATAGATCTGGCTAAATAAGTCGCGCTAAACCAAGTTTCTTTTTTTTGCCACATACAGATCATTTCTCTATAAACCTTTCTATATATTAACTTGTTACTTAGATAAAAATTAGCTCTTAAAATGACTTATCTGGTATGCAGCCATGTAAGTGTATGGGGACTGGTCTTAAGAGTTCCAAAGATTCACCACTTAGTCTTCCTACACCTCAGAGATCATGAAAAATGAAGATCAGCCACAAATGACAGGTCAGAACTTTATTTTTAAATTGGGTATGTTGTTTATTTACATTTCAAATGTTAGCTCCTTTCCTGGTTTCTTCTCTGGAAAGCTCCATCCCATCCTCCTTCTCCCTGCTTCTATGAGGGTGCTCCCTCACCCATCCACCCACCCACTCCTGCCTCCTAACCCTGACTTTTCCCCGTACTGGGGCATCAAGCCTTCCCAGGACCAAGGGCCTCAAATCTTTCTATGGAATCCTCAAACCTCAAGATATATCTACATCATTCCAGATCTCCAGGGAGATGTCAAAGTTTTCCAAAACTCTTTTGATAATAATGGCCTTGGGGGCTGGGGATTTAGCTCAGTGGTAGAACGCTTGCCTAGCAAGGTCAAGGCCCTGGGTTCGGTCCCCAGCTCCGAAAAAAAAAAAAAAAAAGAAAAGGAAAGATAATAATAGCCTTTCAAATCCCTCCCTAATCATTGGTTAGGTCTTAATTAACCTAGTGTGTGTTAAACATTAAAATTTATTGTATTGGTAAATTTCTAGAACTGGGTGTTCCTAAGCTCCTCTCTGGGCTTTAAGGCTTACTCTTGTTCAGTCAGTAAGTTCAGTAAAGGGAGGACAGGCGCTGGTACAAAGATCTAAGAGATGCAATTAATTGTAGGTGGTGCCTTTGAGATTGCTCCAAGCCTGTCCTCCTGCTACTGCCAGGGCGCTGGTGTTCAAAGGTTCTTCCTAATCAGGCTGGAGAGTTTCACCAAGCTAGGCTGAGGAGAATGGGCATAGGAAGACTTCAACTGCCTCACCATGTGTTTCTCTCACTGAGACTCAGATGTTTTCTGAATAAAAACTACTTTGTAGCATTGTTGGAGGACACTGGCTAATTTTCAGAGTTCTGAAATGTTGCTTTAACATTTGTTCTGGTTATTTGCTTTGGGGAAAGAAATGGATTTTGGAGTCCTTAGTCTGTTATTACCAAAGCATTTAAAGTAAGTGCCTTTTAATTAGTTAATTAATATGTTATAATTCAGCCTGATAAACTAGTCATTATCAGTGAATTCATAATTGTGCTTTTGAACGATGGGTAACAAGATTGTGAGTTGCCCGGTGATTATTATGTATACAATTAGTACACAGTATTCTGGCAGGAAAGTAAATATTTTGATAAAGATTTAATTTAAACCTTTGTCAGATATCCATTTATTAAATTAGCTGCAGTCAAGGTGTAACTAATTTCATAACAAAACCATTTCTTCTAAAAATTTTAAAATATTTTAAAACTATAAGGACTATATTTAATAATCAAATTATGTTTCACAAGAGAGCACAGTTTTTACTTTTAGTATTTTGCTTTTTGTTTGCTTTTTAATGTCTGTTAGTAATGGTCTATAGCAAGCATCCAAAATAATTGGAAACACAATGAAAGCATAATGAGTATTTCCCTTGTCCCTCTGCGGGCTTCATAGTTGTGTTTTCATGGTGTAGGTATTATTTTATTCATGGACTAAAAATATTTCCATCAGTGAAGATGAAATTATTCAACCACATTTTTTTTCTAAAGACATTTTGCTCGTACACATATAACACATTTAGGAAAGGAGTAAGCATTGGTAAATAGGTATCTGACTTCTTCTGTGTTTTTTTTTTAAATTAATTTCATTTAAATAATTTATTTTTCACCTATTGTGGCTTATCCAGTCCATTCAGATCTTAAAAATAGGCTTAAATAGGAGGTTGGACTATGCTTATAGCAGCTTTATTTGTACAGTTTGTCTTCGCCAAAAGGTCAAGCAGCTTTATTGTAATAACAAGAAACTGGAAGCAACCCAGATGCCCATCAAGTAAAGAACGGATAGTGAAAATGTGGTTGATCTATACAATGGAATACTATTCAGCTATTAAAAACAAGGACATCATGACTTTTGCGGGCTAATGGACGGAACTAGGAAATACCATCCTAATCAAATTAACCCAGTCCCAAAGGACATGTATGGTATGTACTCACTGATAAATTGATATTAGACAAAAAGTTAAGAATACCCATGATACACTCCAGACCCTGAGAAGTTAAGCTAGAAGGAAGGCCCAAGTGAGGTTGCTTGAATCCTCCTTAGAAGGAGGAACAAATAGTTGTTAGAGATGGAGGGAGAGAGGGAAGGTTATGGGTAGGTGAGGGAGGAGAGGGCAGGGAACAGTGGGGCAGAATCCAGCATGGGAGAGACAGGACAAAATTTCAAAGGGCCAGGAGAAAGGATGGGGATATGCTGCTGCCAGGTGTCGGGGATGGATGGATTCTCTAGGAAGTCCCAGAGGCCAGAATTAAGGAGGCTCCTAGGAGACAATGCAAGTGACCTTAGCAGAAATGCACAGCAAGGAGCGAGGAACTATGTTTTGGTGATACAAACATTTCTTGTGATTGCCACTATCTCTGGAGTAGCATTTGGTAGTTGATTTTGGTAGAAACTGAAATTCATAAGAATTCATATCCTTGACTCCTAAGACTGACAACCAATGTTTGATTTGAACATAATAACTGAGTGGATTTCTAAAACCTGGGTTTCCTCGTCTTTGAACTTTTATTCTTCAAAAACTCTTTTGTAGGCATGTTTCCTGTGTTAATATCGTTGTGAATCATTTTAACGTGTCTATAGTTGCAAAGATTGCATTTGTACAGGGCATCATGTATCATATTCCACAGGGATGTTGCTTTCTGGGAGGCTGTACGTATTACAGATCATAATGTCCTAGTTTCAGAAGGAACCAGTGATACAAGCTGGTATTTTAACCTTTGCAAGATGACCTTTCTGATTTGAATGTGCATGCATGTATGCGTTTGTGTGTATAAGCTCTGAATATCTTACTGATATTCATTAGACTCACATGTATACTCAGGATTCTGCACTCCTGACCCTTATGCTGTACACCACAGGAGATTTTATAAAATCACTGAAACCAACACAAAGGGAGGCGGCATGATTGCAAGCAGATAATGACCACAGCGAGGTGCATTTGCATTGCACATTGTCTTGACGAGAGCATCATGTTTGCTTAGTGCTCACTCTGTGGCCTTTCAACGCCACATTATAACCACTAACTGCCCACGTATATTCATAAGACAATTTTCTTAGCTGCTATAAAATTACATTTTTTTTGCAAAAGGCTTATTGTTTTAGCACACCCACAACTTTTATTACTGGTAACATATACCTTTCTATGTTTGGTGCCATTTCTGTAACACACACACACAAACACACACACGAGAAAGAGAGAGAAAGAAAGAGAGAGAGAGAGAGAGAGAGAGAGAGAGAGAGAGAGAGAGAGAGAGAGACTATAATTCTTTATAATTCGCTTACCTTCTCCATTATTTGATATGTTCATGGGCATTTGGTATATTGACTTGGAAAGGAACTGTGGCATAATAGGTGTAAGGAGAGAACATTTAAAAATCGCTGTGTCTGGGAGCTGGAGAGATGGCTCAATGAATAGGACCACAGGCTGCTTCCACAGAGGATCAGGATTTGATTTGCAGATCCCACAAGTTTACTCAAAACCTCTGTAACTCCACTTGCAAGGTACCTGATGCTTCTCCTGGACTTTTTGAGCGTTGCACACATTAGGTGTACAGGCATGCAGGCAAAACACCCACACATAAAATTAAAATAAAAAAAAAAACTTCTGTGATCTGTTATGAGTCAGTTAATTTTTATGTCAAACAAAAACCTGAAAATTAAAATTGGCCATGTGTCTTATTAAATGAAAAAATTGGAACTCTGGTTTTAAGCTGATACCCATACAGTTAGAGAATTGCAAGAGAAACAACTTATTGATTTAACCAGTTACTTCTCTGGTTGACAAATGTTGTATATGAATTTTTTGTAGTTCATACCAGCAATGAATTTTCAGTTTAGCTGAAAAAAAAAATCCTTTTCTTGTGCAACTTCTTCTGAACCTACCTCTGTTAACTGCAGTTCAGAAGTACAAAAACTCATTTTGCAAATTATTTTTCTGTCTCCATTTGCGTGTGAGCACACACATGTATACCATCGTGCATGTGCACAGGCAAACACCTGTGTGTCTGTGTCTATGTGTGCTGTACATGTCTGTAGGATATGCGCAGTTTTCAGAACTTATGTGTACAGTGACATGCTTATGTAGAGGCCAAAGAACAGAGATTTCTTTCTGTCTGTCTGTCACTGAACTTACATGTCAACCTGCATCTCAAAAGACTCTCCAATCTCTACATCGGCCTCCAGTTCTAGGATTACATGGATCCAAACTATGCCAATCTTTTTTTCTTTCATGTGTGTGTGCGTGCATGTGTGCATGTGTGCATGTGTGTGTTTGGTAGTGGGGATTCGAATTTAGGGCTGCATGCTAAAACAACCAACTTATCCATTGAACCATCTCCCCAGCCTCCATAAAATATTCCTTAAGAGACGTAACAGTGGTAAATAAAATGAAAACACAAAAACATATTGACTGAAATGTTTGTAATAATGTTTAATTACACACTTGAGCTAGATTATATATATGAGTGCATGCATGCATGTGTGTGTGTGTGTGTGTGTGTGTTTTACAGTTGTCCTTGCATAGTTGGTGTATTTATTATATCCATTTTCGATGGGAAAATTAAGATACAGGTGATTTACTCCATCACCTAAAGATCAGGGAAACCAGATGTTAAAGATTCACAGTCTCCCTATTGGTGTTTCATAGGAAAATGAGATTAGAAAGAGAAAGGGAGAGGGGAAAGTAAAGCAACATGACTTCGTAGTTCCTATTATGTTTCTTGCTTTGTTGCTACCATTTCCAATTGTTTCCATGCGAAGAACTGACAAGACAACACACACACACTCACACATAATTAATTATTTTTCTGTTCTTTCTCCTTCCTCCAATCACACAGGCACACGCACACACACACACACACACACACACACACAATTAATAATTTTTTCTATTCTTTCTCCTATGTCTTCCTTCTCCCCCTCAATTCATGCTTTCTGACTCTTTTATTGTTATAGTTATACATACACACAAACACACACACAGGCATAAAAAATGAATAAGAACAAAATCTGCTGATTCTATTTTGTGTTATTACACACACATGCCACATGCACATGCCACACGCACACACAAACACACACACACACACACACAGTTTCACAGCTGATCATTTAGCATTGGGAAAGACAAATTCTCCCTCTCTCAGCCGTTGTTAATTTCATGTAGCTCTTCATCGAGAGGTGGGGCCCCATAAAATTTCCTCTCTCTATGTTGAATTGTGAATTGGGATTATTTCCTTCAGGTCTTAAGCTGCTTGTGATTTCATGAGTGTAGCATCCTGTAATATCTAGAAGTCACAGACTCACAGAAGGCTTCCTGTTCATCTGACTCTTAAAAAATTTCCACCCTCCTCTCAGATTATTTCCAAATTATTGTTAGAGGCTGGGCCCTAATCAGGAAAAGCAGACATAACTGGCCTTCAATTCATTTTATTGTCAAAGAGGGTATGCAAAATAACAAATGCCTAGTAGTATAAATCTGTTGTTTCGTTTGGGAAGCTTTAGGTAAACTCATTACTGATGTGTACGGAAACTTGATTTGGTACTTAGATGTGCTTTACTGTAAAGTTTTAATTCCGTAATTAGTCAACAAATAGCTTTCACACTCAGGCAAAGCTAACAATCTGATGCCACTGGTTGAATCTCAGCCAGCAAGACAGTAAGGAAGAAAACACTAGCTGTCATCTCCGTGGCACTAATGAATCCTTGTGTAATAGGTTTAAAACAGAAATCAAAGATGAAAGTCTATGCAGACGACGGGGAAGTAGATGGAGGTCTCCTCCACCAGGAAAAGAAAATGTTGACAGGCAGTGAATTTCCAAAGGGAAATTTGTTTTGTTTTGTTTTGTTTTGTTTTGTTTTGGATCCATGCATCATCTTTGAGGGGCGTTTGATCATAAAAAGCTGTCAGTTCTGCTAAAATAATGTAAAGTAACTCCTGTTTTTCACCTCATCATTATGACTTTTGTTTAGAACTGTAATTCCTTTAAGCTGAAATAATCTTTCAATCACAGGATCACAAAAAACTGTCTTTAAGGGGTTCCTATTTTTGTTTGTAGGAAGAGAAGAGGATTACATTTAAGAACTATTTAATTTACATGTTGATCCTGATTTTTCTAGTGTGACCATTCCTCCTATAGCCTGTGTATTGGATGGCTTTTAAAATGTCACATTATATTCATGAAAAGTAGTGGCTGAGTTTTCATAGAAGCCGTTTTTATATGGTTAAACCTCTGGGTTATCCACAATGTCCTCTAAAGTGCCAAAATAAATGAGAACACACATATTTTAGGATCTTTATTAAAAGCTTCATTATCTTAGACAAATCAGACTGCCCTTATGTTCTTAGGTCAGTAAGAAGGGTCTCTCTAGACATAAGGTATTTAATCTAAAGAATAGTTAACCTGGTAGAGTATTCATTTTTATTGGATATTGTTTATTTACATTTCATATGTTATCCCCTTTCCTGGTTTCCTGTCCATAAATCACCTACCACATGCCCCCTCGCCCTTCTTCTATGAGGGTGTTCCCCCACACATCCACCCACCCAGTCTTGCCTCCCCATCCTGACATTTCATTACACTGGGGGATCCAGCCTTGGCAGGAACGATGGCTTCTCTTCCTATTGGTGCCCAAAGGGTCATCCTCTGTTACATGTGCAGATGGAGCCATGGGTCTGTCCATGTGTATTCTTTGGGGGTGGTTTAGTCCCTGCGATCTCTGGTTGGTTTGTTCTTCTTACAGGGTTGCAACCCCTTTAGCTCCTTCAATTCTTTCACTAACTCCTCAAATGGGGACCCCGTTCTCAGTTTAATGGTTGGCTGTGAGCATTGATCTCTATATTTGTTATGCTCTGGCAGAGCCCCTCAGGAGACAGCTATAGCAGGCTCCTGTCACCATGCACTTCTTGGCATAAGCAATAGTGACTGGGTTTGGTGGCTGTATGCTTATGGGCTGGCGCCCTAGATGGGGCAGTCTCTGGATGCCTATGCCTTCAGTTTCTGCTCCAAACCTTGTCTCCATATCTCCTCCTGTGAATATTTTTGTTTCCCCTTTTAAGAAGTACTGAAGCATCTGTGCTTTGGTCGTCCTTATTCTTGAGCTTCATGTGTTCTGTGGATTGTATCTTGGGTAATCCAAGCTTTTGGGCTAATATCCACTTCTCAGTGAATGTATACCATGTGTGTAGGTTTTTTTTTTTTGTTTTGGTTTTTGTTTTTTTTGTTTTTTTTTTTTTTGTGTGTGTGTATGTGTGTGTGTGTGTGATCCTGTTACCTCACACAGGATGATATTTTCTAGTTCAAGCCATTTGCCTATGAATTTCATGAAGTCATTATTTTTAATAACTGATTAGTACTCCATTGTGTAAATGTACGACATTTTCTGTACCCATTTCTGTTGGGGGACATCTGGGTTCTTTTCAGCTTCTGGCTATTATAAAAAAGGCTGTTCTGAACATAGTGGAGCATATGCCCTTGTTATATGTTCGAACATCTATTGAGTATATGCCCAGGAGTGTCCTCAGGTAGTAAGTACTATGTCTAATTTTCTGAGGGAACTCTAGACTAATGTCCAGACTGGTTGGTTGTAGCAGCTTCATTCCTACCAACAATGGAAGAGTGTTCCTCTTTCTTCACATCCTTGCCAACATCTGTTGTCACCTGACTTTTTGATCTAAGCCATTCTGACTGGTGAGTTGGAGTCTCAGGGTTGTTTTGATTTGCATTTCCCTGATGACTAAGTGTGTTGAACATTTCTTTAGGTGCTTCTCAGTCATTCATTTTCCTCAGTTGAGAACTCTTTGTTTAGCTCTGTATCCCATAGGATTATTTGATTCTCCAGAGTCTAACTTCTTGAGTTCTTTGTATATATTGGATATTAGCCCTCTATTAGGATTGGTAAAGATCTTTTCCAAATCTGTTGGTTGCCATTTTGCCCTAATGGCAGTGTCCTTGCCCTACAGAAGCTTTTCAAGTTTATGAAGTCCTATTTGTCAATTCTTGATCTTAGAGTATAAGCCCTGTTCAGGAAATTTTCCCCAGTACCCATGTGTTTGAGGATCTTCCCCACTTTTTCCTCTCTAAGTTTGAGTGTATCTGGTTCAATGTGGAAGTCTTTGATCCACTTGGACTTAAGTTTTGTACAGGGTGATAAGAATGGATCAATTGGCATTCTTCTACATGCTGACCTCCAGTTGAATCAGCACCATTTGTGGAAGAGACTATCTTTTTTCCACTGGATGGTTTTAGCTTCTTTGTTACAGATCAAGTGACCATAAGTGTGTGGGTTCACTTCTGGGTCTTCAATTCTATTCCTTTGGTCTACCTGCCTGTTTTTTGGTTTTTTTTTTTTTTTTTTTTCATCACCATTGCTCTGAAGCACAGCTTGAGGTCATGGAATGTGGTTCCCTAAGGAGTTCTTCTATTGTTGAGGATAGTTTTCATGCTCCTGGGTTTTTTGTTATTCCAATTGAATTTGCATTGTTTTTTCTAACTGTAGTAAGAATTGAGTTGGAATTTTGATGGGGATTGCACTGAATCTGTAGCTTGCTTTTGGCAAAATGGCCATTTTTACAATATTAGTCCTGCCAATCTATGAGCATGGAAGATCCTTCCATCTTCTGAGATCTTCAATTTCTTTCTTCAGAGAGTTGAAGTTCAAGTTATACAGATGTTTTATTTGATTGCTTAGAGTCACACCAAGGTTTTTACTTTACTTGTGACTGTTGTGAAGGGTGTCATTTTCCTAATATCTTTCTCGGCCTGTTTATCCTTTGAGTAGAGAAAGGCTAATGATTAGTTTGAGTTAATTTTATATCCAACCAGTTTGCCAAAGTTGCTTATAAGGTTTTAGTAGTTCTCTGGTAGAATTTTTAGGGAAATTTAATTATACTATCATATCCTCTGCAATTAGTGATATTTTGACTTCTTCCTTTCCAATCTGTATCCCTTTGACCTCCTTTTTCTGTCTGATTGCTCTTGCTAGGACTTCAAGTACTATATTGAATAGGTAGGAAGAGAGTGGACAGCCTCTAATAGTCCTTTATTTTAGTGGGATTGCTTCAAGTTTCTCTCCATTTAGTTTGTTGTTGGCAACTGGTTTGCTCTACATTACTTTTACTATGTTTAGGTATGGGGCTTTAATTTCTGATCTTTCCAAGACTTAACATGAAGGGGTTTTGAATTGTGTCAAATGCTTTCTCAGCATTTAATTAAGAATTCTTAAGACTGACAACTGAGTTCTTTTTTTTAATGGAAAGCAGTTTTTATTAACTCTGTTATAATAAGTATATTTTCAAATACTATGCTACTTGACCATCTATTTTGGCAGTGAGAGGCAAAACATACTCTGGAGTCGTCCTTATTAATCATTTTAACGTGAAACTTTAATTTCTATATTATTTTTGTCCTTAGCTGTGACTCATAGCTTTGTGGATATGGAGCCTGGGGAGGCTGACTCCTGTGGCCACGCAGGAACCCTGGTGGAGCAATAGGGACCCCAACTCACCAACCAAACTTTCAACCGAAAATTTACCCTAGTTACAAGAAATATAGGGATTAGAGATGGAGCAGACACTGAGTGAATAGTCAACCAATAAAGCCCCAAAATTAGACCCATCCCATGGGCAAGCACCAATCCCTGAAACTATTAAAAATACTCTGTTTTATTTGCAGACAGGAGTCTAGTCTGGGTGTCCTTCGAGAAGCTTCACCCACCAAATGACTTAGACAGATGCAGATACTCATAGCCAATCAGTGGATGGAGCTAGGGGACTCTTATGGAAGAATAGGAGGAAGAATTGTAGCCCCTAAGGTGATTAGGAACTCCACAGGAAGAACAGCAGAATTGACTAATCTTGACCCTTGGGGCTCTCAGAGATAGAACCACCAACAAGCCAACACACACAGGCTGGACTTAGGCTTCCCCACACATATGTAACAGATGTGCACCTTGTTCTTCTGTGCTTACCAAACATCTAGAGTAGGGCTATAACAAAAGCTGTTGCCTGTCCCAAAAGTATATTTGTGTGTGTGTGTGAGTGTGTGTGTGTATGTGTGTGTGGGTGTGTGTGTGTGTAAATTAAGGAAATGCTCTCCGTCCTTGAAACCATTTGAAAACAGTTTAGGAAATATTCATCTATAGCTATGTCTCAACAACATTAAGAATGAAAGCAACTTCCTTAGACTACTGAATAGATCTATAACATGTTGAGCTAGTTGTTTATTACCATAAGTATAGGAGAAAGGAAAGGATTCCATACATAAAGATGTTTATCCTAGAATTTTCAAGTTCTTAATACATATGCATACATTTATGTTGAGGTTTGGCTTACACATGTATGTGTCCATTTATCTATATACCTTAAAGGAATATAAAGTAAGTGCAAAGTGATATAACAAAAATGTACATTAATTATCATATAAAAATAGTATTCTACACTGGTATTGTATTGGAATATAAAATACATGAAAAAAAAAACACCACGAATGTGATGTTAAAATTATCTTCACACCAAAATTACAACTTAAAGTTACGTTAAGGCTATTTAAGTGGCAGGTATATTACTCATTTTCTTCCTGAGGAGTTTTATTGCTTAATTCTCTTTTTTATTTTATCTTATTTTTAAAAACAGAAAAAATATATGTATAATATAAAATTTAAATAGGACTTTCCATAATTATTTTTTCTGAAGAGACAGGTTTTAATGACAAAAAATATTATATATAGGAAGGCCTTATTGAAGTTATAAATTGCAAGCACTTATATATTTATCTAATTTTTATGTATGTATTTATGTAAGGAAAGAGGCAGCACCCACTAAGAGAGGGGGGGAACGGAGGGGGAAATAATAGTATACAACTTTCCAAATATGCCCCTCCTGTTTTGAAAAGTGTTTGTACATTCTCTTGTGACCAGGCTGGCCTTGCAAGTGTTTAGTTTTCCTGACTTAGACTTCCTAGAGCCAGATTATAAGCAGGTGCTACCATTTCTAGCCTTCAAAAAACCCATGAATGATTTAATTTAAGCTACTTTCTTTTCTATTAAACTTTATGTGAACTAATACTCATATGTGTATGTTTAAATGACTTAAACCAATTCCTGTAAAAATCCCAGCTCTCTGCTTGACCTTCACAAGCTATTCTGTAAACCTAGAGATTTAGGGATAATATATTTATTTTTTCTACTTTGGTGAAACACTAATGGTGTAAGCAATGAATAAATAAAAATATTATACTTAAATGTTAGAAATAGTCTCCAAATGTTCTTCCAAAAATCCAATTCCGTAATACTTACTGATGAAGACTTTTTGATGACTTTCTAGTTGGAACAAAATAGCATGTTTTTTATTTAAAGCTCTGAGTTCTAGAAAAAAATTAAGTTCATTAAACTTAGAACTGTGTGTTAAATGCAGATCAGCTCATTACTGAGCAACAACTCAATCATTGATGAGAGCTCTTTGAAAGGCCCATCATTATAACATTAAATGTCACTTTATTACCAGACAATAACTGCCTGATTAAAATCTTTAATGGATGGGGCTCATCGAAAAGCCATATTGAAAGTGTCTTCCAGCTGATTAAGGTCTGAAGTCAAGGGAAATATTGGTAAGAAAGACTCCCTGTCTTGCTTCAATATTTTCATGTGTGGTCTTTCCATTTCCTTTGATGATTTAGCCACTTTGCTTGTTGTTGTGACAAAATACCTGATAAGACACAGTTTAAAGATGGAAAGGCTTATTCTGGTCCACAGTTCCAGAAGATACCTTCTATTATTGGAAGGAAGGCCTATTGGTAAGAAAAGGAAGCTTGCTGGTAACACTACCTTCCGAATCAAGAATCAGATACTGAACAGGGAGTGAAGCTTCCAGTGACCACTTCCTCAAAGAAGGCTTTAACTCCTATAGTTTTTCTGGCTCATAATCATTTCAAACAGTGCCATCAAACAGATTAATTATTCAAATATATGAAACTGTGAGGGGCATTTCTCATTCAAACCACACAAGTGACATGGAAAGTTCCTCACCTTTTAACTTATTTTTGCTTCATGAAATCTCCCTTTCATATCTTTAAAAAATTGTTCTTGGGCATTTTTGTATACGTGTTAAATGTATTCTAATTACTTGGACCTCCTACCTGTGTCAACTCCTGTTACTGTAAAAGCATCCATGTATTTTGTGTTGTCTTCTACTTCAGTGAGCTTCATCAATATGATCTGCTTGGGTTTAGAACTATCTATTAGATTTTAGTAGGATCAGCAGAAGGTGAACTACTGGAAACAATAACCCCTTACTCACTGAATTTTTATTAGTCAATAGTTCAACTGGAAGAAGTATGATTCCATAAGCTCTTCTATCCATAGTTGAGTTCTGACAGAGCTACTCTTTTACAGGTCAAGGTCAAGCACCTGAAGACCCTGTGAGTTCAATATTGGAATGGCAGTCTTATACTTGGAAAAGGTCATTTCACAGTCTTACCTTTCTTCTCTTTTATTTTTTCTATTTTCTCTTTTGCAATGTTGCCTGATTATTAGACAAGGTGCTATAAATGTTGTGTATCAGTCATGTTTGGTTCTATCCTACGTGTCTGGACTGTTTAGCCTCTGGTTTCTGCCTATCGAGGAAGTGTCAAAGGTAGTCTCTATCGTTTGGCATGAATCTCAAGCTGTACTTGGCATTCTAGATATTGGCCTCCAGAAGAGCAGGGGAACTAACACTGTCTTTTTGTTGTTAACTCTCTAAAATTAACTAAAAATCCAAATAGTTGGAAGGACTTCTCCAAGTCTAAATTTTAAAAGATGTCTTCACTTTCTCAAATTGCTTTAATAGATTATCAATGATAAGACATTAAAATTTGCCTAATCTAATCATAAAAATTATCTCAATATGAATGATTGCTTTATATTTTTAATTCTATGACTATCAGAAAAATGCTTATGCATGTCTCTGATATATTATTTATATTTTATATAACCACTTGACACTTTTGATGATTCAAATATTCTCTTGTTACAAAATATTGAGATATCAAGTACCTATTGGAAATAAATTTGTCAGAATGTCATAATTATATAATAATACACACTAGTTACATTAATGTGTTTAAAATATTGAAGTCTGACTCCCCATCCTATGTTTTAATATTTATAAATTTCCTGAAGTATATTTAGTAGTGGAAAAGTGAAGTAGAAGATAACTATTTCAGTTTTGACTACCTAGTGCCCCAAGGACCTTTAGTTAATTAACTATAATTGTGATAATTATAAAGCCATACCTACAGCCATGAACTACATCTGAATTGAAGTATCTATTCACTTCCTTCCTTCCTTTAATTATTTAATATTAGTAAAGTAATTACCTAATATTAGTCATCCACCATTTTGTCATTAAAATGGAATATGATTCTACAATCATGATTTAAGAAAACAATATATGGGAACTATGTAGAACAGTATAGAAAGAGAAAACCTAGTTGCTTTTTTTTCCCTTTTTTCTCTGTCCCTAATTCACAGAAAGAGGCTGATTTTAATGCCAACGCAAAAGTTGCCAAAATTATGTTCCATTTGAACTTTATTGTATTGCAGGTCATTTGAATCACTGTGAATCATGCTGTGCACACAGGGCCTTGATAAAATAGGTTAATGCAGTTTCAGTAAATGCTGCCTGCCCAGGACATTGTTGATAAGACACATGATTATTTCTGGAAAACATTAAATTCTCTTTTTTTCTCTTTTATATTTCTACAATTTTATTTCTACTCTATTATTACAGAGGGATAGATTGACAATAAAATTATTTGAGAATATTTAAATTGCATTAACTCTGACCAAAGTCAGTAGTATGGAGATACTAACTAATGGTTCTAGCTCCTTACATAATAAACTGTGAACAAAAGTATGAATTAATTTACTTCTATGCTTTTTTACTCTGCCTCCCTGCATTCCACTGTCACCATGGTGATTCCAAAAATCTATCACTCAAGAGTAAACTTTTGTCCTTAAGTTTTATGTATTTATTTTCTCTTACTAGAAGACAAATTTTTAAAGTAGAGAGAATTTTTCTACAACCTCAGAAGAGGTTTGCAGAATATTTGGAAGAAATCATAAGGACTGTAATTATCAGTATAAGGGAGCCAATATTCAAGGGGAGGCATAGCAGACTTCAACCATGTGAAAAGAGCTAGAACTGTCAGATAGAATGGACGATCTAGTAAGTGGGATACAAGAAGAGACTGCTTAGACTCTGAGATCCTAAAGGCTCATGGTCATATGTAGGAGCCATATTTGTAGACAATGTCTCTTAGCTTAGGATGTTTTGGGTAATATCTTCCTATTCATGTATTCCTTCTCCCCCTCTTATTGTTTTTTAATTAAAATTTTCTTTTTCCTTTTTCTTTGTTCTTCAAACAATGAATCCAGATTGCATCCTTTCCACCCTTTCCCTTCTCCCGTGTGTGAGTGTGTGTGTGTGTGTGAGTGTGTGTGTGTGTGTGTGTGTGTGTACTTATTTACTACCAAAAATGAAAATTTCATGACATAGTTTGAACTATAAAACATTTAGTTTTATGCCCTCTCTCATAACTCACATCTATCATATGAAATTGAGTTAATTTTTCAGATATGTTCTCTCTATGTAATACTTGTTGGCATCAAATTTGTGATTTTTAGGTCTCAAACTCTTTCAAGCTGTTTTGTAGTCTCTAAATGCAGAAACTTTGTATTTTGTCTTTTCCGTCACAGACAACCTTCTATGTGAGAATTTATACTCTTTACTAAAACAGTATCCATTGAGAAAAGCATTACAAAACCTTAAACAATTGTTTATTACATATTATTAAGATTATCTATGCACTTATGACAAAATTAACATGCACAAGTTATTCTGAATTTAATATACTGTTTAGTGAAGTCTAAATACTAAATGAGCTTCTGGGTTATAATTTTATATCTATTTGGGACTAAGATTTATATGTAATGGTTAGAACCTTTCTAGTTGTTTCTTCTTAAGAGTTACTAATTAGAAATTATGCCACTGTATTTTAGAAGAACATTACATATTTTAATATGAAAAACTTTTACTAGATAGCTGCAGATATCCAATTATTGGTTTTTATTTTAAGTTTGGCACCATATATTTAATCTTGAATGATTCACATAATGTACTTGTTATATGGTTTAGGTCTAATGTCACATCAAGACATGTGGATGAAAAATATAGAAAGGAATTATATAGCTTCACATGTCCCGCATACTTTTCATTACAGATTGTTGTTGTCTAGATCTATAAACCAGCTTCAATATCTTATCTACAGAACTATAGGAGAAAAGATTAATGATGGAAGAGAGGCAAAAAGGAAGGGAGGAAAAGTGGATTGAGGAGTCAGTACAGTAGGAAGACTAGGGAGTAGGGAAGGGTAGGATCAGGCATGGAAAATAATAGGAGGCTAGAATATAAGAAGGGCATGACAAGGATTCAGGGGCAGTGGAATCAGTGTGCAAAGTGAATCTCTGTATTTCTAAGAAATAAATGACACAATAAGAAAGAAGAGAGCCATCTCTTTTCTCATTTTAGCTAGCTGGATTTGTAGCTAGCATGAAGATACCCTAGTGCATCCACTTACACTAACATGCCCAGAACACTTTGTTTGCTACACTGGCCTGATGAGAATGGAGAAATGCACAGATATTTCCAGCTGAAATCAGCATCCTTCAAAGCTCTTCCTGGTCCCACAAGTATGAAAGGGAAATGAGATTTACAGTGTGTTTGTCTCGACTCGTTTTGGTAGTTCTCCAAATAGTCATCACAGTTCCCAGATTGTCTTCAGAGAGGAACCACAGAGAATTTCAAAACAATCGCACAGTACAGCAGAGCCTGGGAGATTCTCATTTTAGTAGTCATCAGCCACAGCCACTAGACAGTGACCAACTGTTAGACCCAATCACATGCTGAATGTTATGGAGGCTGAGGTGAGAGGAAGGTGGATTAGGAACACATTCCCCAAAGAAGAAGAGAGAGAGGACATAGCGCCTACACCTGATACCAGGAGAACATAAAACACCATTTCCGGGGTTCGAGTGATGCCTCAGTGGTTCAGAGCACTGACTGCCAGAGCTCCATCTTCCAGAAGATTCTTTGGATTGTTAGCTCTCACAGTTTTAATTGCTTACTTGACACAGTGTGGAATCACTTGAAGAGACAGTCTCAACGAGGGTCTGATTGTCCAGATAGATTGTCCAGTGGGAATGCCTGTGGTAGACATTGGCTCATAGCCATCTGTGACTACACTTCCAAAGAGTCTGATATCCTCTTCAACTTTTTAAAGTTTTCAGGTACACAAATGATCCACAAATGTACATACAGGCAAAACACTCATACATATAAAATAATAATAATACATTTAAAAAACTTAATTTTTCTGAATATTTAAATCATAAGTCATAAAAGGTATAGTGGATAGAGTTGGACAGTAGTGCATTATTCCTAAGTCAAGAATAAAAATAAAGCTACACATACAGCATTTTTGTGGGAAATTTTAATAAGTGACAGTAAATTCATGTTTTTACATAGTTCATGGCTGGTGTTTATGCGAATCTAAGAGTCTATGTTAGATTAATATTAACTCTTATTTCCATGCTTGTGAAATAACTATTGGTACTCTTATGAACTACTCTTATAATAAATCTATATTTCCTTGAATAACAGAAAAATAAGGGCAGATAAAATGGTTAAATAATTTGCCACCAAATAATGAAATAAATGAAATATTAAAACATAAAATTTATTATTTAATAAAGAAGTTTCATTTAAACTTAGTAACTGACGGCATGCAATTTTGTAAGTCAGGGGTATTATATTCAGCCTTCTTGCAGTGAATTAGCACAATCCAGTATAACACTTCTACAGAGACATCTGTGAACATGCTCTGAGAGCATCTGGAAAGCTCGCTGACTTTCTTCCAGGAAATATGCTACATTGACTATGTTGGCAGTTAGTTTTAGTTGTTGACTTGACACAGAGTAGAATCGCTTGAAGAGATGGTCTCAATGAGGGGCTGATTGCCTAGATAGATTGCCCAGTGGAAACGCCTGTGGTAGCCAATGTCTTGATTATAGTAACTGAAATAGAAAGACTCAGCTGGAAAGTGGGTCGTTCATACGTTGGGGTTTGGTCCTATGTACAGAAGGAGAAAATGACTTGAGCACTAGCAAGCATGGCTATATTCCATCTCCTTTTCCTTACCATGGGTGTGATTGTCTGATTATACCCTTCTGCCTTGACTTCCCAGCAATGAGGGGTATAATCTGGAAGTGTGAGCTAAAATAAGTACTTCTTCCTTAAGCTATTTTTCTCATGGAATTTTACCATAGCAAAAAGAATCAAAGATAAGACAGCAATAAATATGAATTAAAATGCTGGTTACATGGAGCTAATTTACAGAGAAACATAAATAACTGATACCAAGGTATAAGAACATTAATAGTTAATGCATTTTATGCACCACTATGCAGTCATTCAAATCCTATTAAAAATATGCAATAGTTGAAAAGTGATGTATTATTTTGACATTAAAATTATGTATTACATGATATTTTGTGCACTTAAAGAAGAAGAAAAATGTGGAATTATACATAAACTGGAGTAAAAGAACAAATTCTAAGTTATTTGTGTTAGCTGGTTAGAGGTACAAGCATTGATTCAAGGTATGGTCTAGGATGTCAAGGATACAAAGATAGTAATACAGAAGGTATATTCAAATGACTAACAGATGAAAGGTATAAGGGAGACTAAAAAGGGAGAAATATAGTCATGTAGGTAAAATCAGACCCACATGTTAAAGAAGGAATGTTCCCCTTTCTTCATATCTTAGCCAGCATCTATTGTCACCTGAGGTTTTGATCTTAGCCATTCTGACTTGTATGAGGTGGAATCTCATGGTTGTTTTTGTTCTTATTTTTTCATTTCCCTGTTAACTAAAGATGTTGAATATTTCTTTAGGTGCTTCTCAGCCATTTAATATTCCTCAGTTAAGAAGTCTTTACTCTGTAACTTATTTTTTATAGGGTCATTTGATTCTCTCTAGTCTAACTTCTTGAGTTCTTTGTATGTTTTGGAAGTTATACTTCTATCTTATGTAGGATTGGTAAATATCTTTTCCCAATATGTTGGTTACTCTTTTGTCCTATTGACAGGGTCCTTTGCCTTACAGAAGCGTTGAAATCTTATGAGGTTCAGATTGTTTTCTGTTGATCTTAGAGCATAAGCCACTGTTCTGTTCAGGAAATTTTCCTGTGTGTCCATATGTTTGAGGGTCTTCTTCACATTGTCTTATATTTATTTCAATGTATCTTGAGGTCCTTGATTTACTTGAACTTAAGCTTTGTACATGGTGATAAGAATGGATTGATTTGCATTCTTCTACATGCTGACCTTCTGTAGAACCAGCATCATTTGTTGACAATACTGTCTTCTTTCCACTGGGTGGTTTTAGCTCCTTTGTGAAAGACCAAGTGACCATAGGTGTGTGGGTTAGTTTCTGGGTCTCCAATTTTATTGCATTGATCTAACTGCCTGTTTCTGTACCAGTACCGTACAGTTTTTATTACTGTTTCTCTGTAATACAGCTTGACATAAGGGATGGTGATTCCCCCAGAAGTTCTTATATTGTTGAGAAAAGCTTTCACTTTCCTGGGTTTTTGTTAATCCAAAAAATTTGCAAATTGCTCTTTCTAACTGTATTAAGAAATGAGTTGGAATTTTTATGGGGATTGCAATGAATCTGAAGATTGCTCTCAGTAATGGTCATTTTTACTATATTAATTCTGCCAATCCATGAGCATGGGAGGTCTTTCCATCTTTTGAGATCTTCAATTTCTTTCTTCAGAGACTTGAAATTCTTGTCATACAAACCTTTCACTTGCTTGGTTAGAGTCACCCCGAGATATTTTATATAATTTGTAACGACTGTGAAGGTTGTAGTTTACCTAATTTTTTCTCAGCCTGTTTATCCTTTGGGTAGAGGAAGGCTACTGATTGTCTGATTTAATTTTATATTCAGCCACTTTGCTGAAGTTTTTCATCAGGTTTAGTAGTTCTCTAGTAGAATTTTTTAGCTAACCTAACTATAGTATCATATCATCTGCAAATCGTGGTATTTTAAATTCTTCCTTTCCAATCTGTGTCCCTTTGACCTCCTTTTGTTTTCTAATTTCTTGCCTAATACTTTGAGTACTATATTGAATAGGTAGGAAGAGAGTGGACAGCCACGTCTAGTCCCTGATTTTAGTGGGATTGCTTAAAGTCTCTCTCCACTTAGTTTGATGTTGACTACTGGTTTGCTGTATATTGCTTTTACTATGTTTAGGTATGGGTCTTGAATTCTTGATCTTTCCAAGAGTTTTCTATGAAAGGGTGTTGAATCTAATGAGATGATCATGTGTTGTTTTTTTTTTACTTCAAGTTTGTTAATAATTGATTACAATGATGAATTTCTGTATATTGAAACATCCCTCTATCACTGAGATGAAGCCTACTTCATCACAATGGATAATTGTTTTGATGTTCTTGAATTCAATTTGTGAAAATTTTATTGAGTATTTTTGCGTCGATATTCATAAGTGAAATTGGTCTGAAGTTCTCTTCTTTTGTTGGGTCTTTTTTTGTGGTTTAGGTATAAATGTAATGGTAGCCTCATAAAACGAACTGAGTATTATTCCTTCTGTTTCTATTTTGTGGAATAGTTTGAAGAGTATTGGTATTATGTCTTCTATGTAGGTCTGATAGAATTCTTCACTAAACCCACCTGGTCCAAGGCTTTTTTTGGTTGGCAGATTTTAATGAGTATTTCTATCTCTTTAGGGATTATGGGACTATCGAGATGGTTTATCTGAGCCTCATTTAACTTTGGTACCTGGTATCTGTCCAGAAAATCATCCATTTCTTCTAGATTTTCCAGTTTTGTTGAGTATAGGCTTTTGTAGTAGGATCTGATAATTTTTTTTAATTTCCTCATAGTTGGGTCCAACTTACATACATTCTCAAAATTACACACACACACACACACACACACACACACACACACACACACACACACACACCACATCCATACTTATGTATTCATTAGGAGCCAAAGATCAAGCACCAGGGCAGAAAGAACTCACTCATACTGGCTGAAAAATGAGTTCCAATTTTTATTGCATAGAGAAAGAAAAACCTTCTATTGCTAAATTAATTTAACCAAAGTCTGTAAGAAAAAACTTTTGTTTTCTTTTATAAAACCTATCCTGCCTTGCTATTATGAAAAGATCTGTTCTGTTCCATAATAAGGAGATGCCTACCTGCACCTTCTGTTTTATTTGTAATTCCTTCTTTTCTCCTCTTTCTGTTATTATTCTGCAAATTGCTCTCTTAGTGTTTTTAAGTTGTGTCATAGTCTGTAAGTTCTTCAACTCTGCATTCTCCTTCTAATCTTCCTCTTTCCTCCTGTTCTGATAGCATACTAATGCACTTATTCTCAATATCATTACTTCATATACTCTGCCTTTACTTCTAAGTTCTTCTTGAGTTTAGTTCTGTCATTAAAAAGGTCATTGATAAGTGGATATTAGCCAAAAAGCTCGAATAACCCAAGATGCAATCCACAGACCACAGGAAGCTGAAGAAGAAGGATGACCAAAATGCAGATGCTCCCACTCCTTCTTGAAAGGGGAAAAAATATCCATAGGAGGGGATATGGAAGAAAAGTTTAGAGCAGCGACTCAAGGAATGGCCATTCAGAGCCTGCCCCACATGTGGCCCACACACACACACACACACACACACACACACACACACACACACACACACACAGACACACACACACACAGAGCCACCAAAACTAGATAAGATTGATGAAACTAAAAAATGCATGCTGAAAGAGACTGGATATAGATCTCTCCTGAGAGATATATCTAGAGCATGTCCAATACAGAGGTCAATGCTAGCAGGAAAGCACTGAACTGAGAACAGGACACCCTTGGGGAGAATTAGAGGAAGTACTGAAAGAGTTGAAGGGGCTTGCAACCCCATCATAACAACAATGCCAACCAACCAGAACTTCCAGGGACTAAACCACTATCGAAATACTATATATAGACTGACCCAGGGCTCCAACTGCATATGTAGCAGACAATAGCCTTGTTGGGGCCCCAGTAGAAGGGGAAGCCCTTGGTTCTGCCAAGGTTGGACCCCCAGTGCAGGGGAATATGGGGGGCAGTAAGGGGTATACAAAGGGGAATACCCATATGGGGGAGGGGGAGGGGAGATAATAGGGGCTCATGAACAGGAAACTGGGAAGAGGAATAACCTTTGAAATGTAAGCAAAGAAATATATCTAATAAAAATTAAAAAAAAAACAGGTGTTCTCAACTCAGTTCTCTTTCCTCTCTTTTTCCTAAGAACTTATATGTCTTTCAGGAGACATGGTAAAAGTTCACTAGAAGTTTACATATAAATCCAAATCATAAATCAGATAAGAAGTTTGTAACAGTGGATATTTACATGCATATCCATTAGTAGTAATTATCTGGCTAAACATTCATCACCTGTCCCCACCTCTGTAGGTCCATGGAAAGTTAAAAACCATAACTCTTGTGCTTAAGGTATTAGTGAAATTTTGTATACATATACCTGGTCAATATTTTATCTTCTGTTCTTGTAACTATAGTAAATCCTTAGTTCCCTTTTTATGACCTTTGTTTAATGATTTTCCAACCTCTTGGAATGTGCTCTGAATAGTAGATGCCTTCATGCTATCTCAGAAGCAGTAACTTATGACACTAAAGACTGATAGAGTTCTCATTGCAGGTTTGATATTCAGAAAGAACCTCTTAGCAGCCAAAATATAAAAGAGTTTACTAATATAATTCTAGAAATCCTAATAGGATCATCATTAATAATTAAGAAAACATATACTTTCTATAAAGGATCAATACAAGACAGTATATCTTTGTTCAAAATTTTAGGCTAATACCTAGTGATATATATATATATATATATATATATGCAGAAATCTTTCCTAAAATGAATTTCTCCTGGGCATTGACTACTGGAGCAAATCCATCCTAGAGTTTAATCCAAGGCAGACCCATCTCATGATAACTTCTATGAAATTTGACACTCCTTCAGAGGTGTGTCTGCAATGACATGAGGACCACCATTTTCCCATCTCCTAAAGGCCCCATCATTTCTTAGCAAAACCATTCTGGGAAATAATCCTTTAAGGCATAGGTATTTAGGTGGTAGATATGCAGAACACAGAAAGTCCCCAGATCTTAGCAGAAATACATTAGGAGTAACACATTTCAACAGCTGCTTTCCTGATTCTCTTTGATGGTTATGCTGTTAGCTGAACAGTCTTTCTCAAGTGAAGTTTGTTGGTGTCCATTGTTGACAAAGTTAATTGATGAGCTAAATCAAACTATGGACTAACTTTGGAATGTGTGTAGACCTTTCAAACAAGTAATGAAAAGACTGGGACAGTGGATAAAATTACCTAGGAGAAAAGGGAATACTGAACTTTGATCACTTATTTTATTTAAAAATCTCTTTCTTCTTGGTGGAAGTTTCAGATTTTTAAAATTTGACATAGGCATAAAAGTTTGAGAAACACTGCTTAAAACTTATGGCTAGAAATATGGTTCACCAGTTAAGTGTGCTTGCTACACAGAGGACCCAGCATGCTTGTAAGAACCCTACAACCTAAATATGTACTTCAGATCCAAGGTCCTCACTTGTCCTCTCCCAATGTGCACACAGGTGCATGATTCTGCACCGCAGGTGTGTTTATACTCACCCAGATGCATCGATACACCAGTAAGCCAACAAACCAATAATAAAATAATAAATAAATAAAGAGTAAGTGTTAGAATATTTATTGTGAAGTGATTAAAATTCACAAAATAACAACATCACACATAGAAAGACCAGAGGAGATAATATCATTTGAGAACATCTGTTTTGGCTAAGACCTCAATGTTATCTATTAAGTTTTGACCGCAAGCTATAGTATAAAGTTGTAATGATTAGTTCTCACCTTCTATCTGATTTCATATTCATGCTAGCATGTTTTTTTTATATAAGCACTTGTAAGTTGAGGGGATTCATGGCGCCATGCTAAGGATTTTTTTGTCTTGTTTAGTTTTTTGTTTTTTGTTGCTGTTGTTGATTTTTGTTTTTTGCTTTGACTATCATTCCATGGAAAGTAGCAGATACAAAAGAGCACAGTGACCTTCCAATCCTTCTGAAGAGCAGAATGAGAAATTCTCAGGAGAAAAATATTCTTGTTATGGCAACAGCATAGACACTTTCCTATCACCAGAGACATGGAACTAAAGCTGTGAACATCTGTGATTCTGTTTTGTCAAATGATTTTATTATCTTCAGTGTACTGTTCTCAACAAAGTTTAATTTTTCTGAGTTGGTAAACACTATAATGTATATGTCAGTTTGTCTAGTGGCTTTTGGGGTGATGGGAGTTATATCTTTCTATTGAGGTGTCTCATAATCTTGCAAATTCTCTAATTAAAAATTTCCATTCCTCCTAATAATCTGTCTTCTGTTTGTCCTAGCTAAATTCTCAGAAAGAATGTAGTGCATTTTATTTCCCCTATAAGGTACTGCTCAGTATGTGGGAAAATGAATTGCAAAAATCTATGCAGTTGAATGTCTATTTCTCAGGAGAATGACTTATATGATTAAGATATTCATATATAAATACACACACATATATCCATGTATTTTAATCTTAGTTTATACTCTGATGATGAGTGTTCCAAGCTATTGAATAATCACAATGAACTCTATAATTAAAATATCATGATGAGCTTTGTCTAGACTGACATACAACCTGCTATAAATTCATTGAAATATGGGTTTCTAAATGGGACTTACTATTAGAAATAATATTTTAATTCCATGTTTAATATGGAAATATGGAATATATTTAAATTGATATATCAATTTATTGTATTTTCATAAATCACTTAGTCATTTAATCATAATTGTTCCAAGAAGCCTATGCCTTCATTGTCTCCCATAAATATAACATTGGCTAATTGTTTTGTCTCTTGTTTAAGCAGCAGTAATTCATAGCAACAATTAAACAAATGTGACAAGGAACATACTCAGTTGTTCCTTAGGACACACTGAGAATTGATGCTTTTTCTAATAATAAGTACAAATCAAAATTAGATTCTTAGTCCACTTAAAGCACTCATGTGGTATATGAGGAAAACACTTGAGGACTTGTGAAATCTAATACATAACTTGTTTAGAACATTAATTCCAGCATTCAGAGACTGTGTGTGACTTTATTCAGATTTTCTCTCCTATGAATGCATAGGCAGCAATTCTATCAAGACAGAGCAAATTTACAGACCTATATCCTACCAAAAAAAATGTTAAAAATATTTAAAGCAGGGTATGATGGATGCATGCCTTTAATCTAAGCACTTACAGAGGCAGGCAGAATTTGAGAAACAAAGAAAAAAGAAAATATATCTTCAAAGAGTTCAACAAAAACATTAGAAGCCTAGGTTCCATATTAATATTTTTTACTATATTAAAACATAATTCTTTTTCCTTAAATTTGTTTCATTAAAAGTATTTATTGACTTTTGTACTCAGAATATCTGTAATAGTACTTCTTAATAAAGCCCGTATTCAGATAAAAAAGATCAGCCTGAAATAATTTTAGGATCACATAAAGAATTCTGTTGAGGGTTGGGATTTAGCTCAGCGGTGGCGCTTGCCTAGGAAGCACAAGGCCCTGGGTTCGGTCCCCAGCTCGGAAAAAAAAAAAAAAAAAAAAAAAAAAGAATTCTGTTGAACTAATAAGGTTATTTGATGCTGCAGAGAAACAAGAAGTTGATTCCTGTTGAAAATTAAAGAGGAAATGGTGTTTGAGCTGATTTCTAAAGAATGGCTTAAAAGTTAGATGATACTTTGCAAAAGAACGGGGTATATTAATTGCATGAACTATTAGATAATAAATTCCACATGAATGAAATTAACTCTCAGCTATACTTACATGCACACATACTGTTATGTTACTATGCTATTGCTGGCCTATGTTTGCTCATACTTCACACAATGTTTTATGTAATTGCCTTTACCAGGTAGTATTTTAATACCAGTTACTGGTATCTAATAAGGACTGTGTTCAGACTGGAGATGAAGGCTTACGTACTGACTCAGTGGCAGAGTTGCTGCGTACACATGAAGACCTGATTCCATGCAGTCTTGGGAAAAAGAGCTGGGAATGGCAGGAAACGCTTTTAATTCAAGTGCTGTTGGGTTACATTTGGGCTTCACGGCCAGTCTAAATTATTGCTAAGCTTTAAGTTTACTGAGGAGTGCTGTCTCAAAAATAGAATGGAGAGCAGTAAAGGAGCAGACTTGATAACAAGTTCTGGTGTCCACACTCACCTGCACACAAGCCTATGTGAAACCATACTCATGTACACATACATACATTATACACACACACACACACACACACACACACACACACACATACACACATATATACATACATATACACACACATGCGTGTGCGCACACACGCGCACACACACACACACACACACACACACACACACTGGAGATGGGCACTTTAATGCTTTTATTGTAAAAATATGAACACTGACATGTACAGTGTGTCACTCCAAGTTTGACACTCCACACATGAACTTTCACCTCTAAATTCCATGAGCAACTTTGTCTGCTTTTCTTTTTGAAGGTTTCATTTTCTTTTTTAACAGATATATGTGTACTAATTGTTCTCTGTTTTCTCTTGCGTGCTGGAAAGTTCACAGAAAAATTTATATTTTGCATATGCATCTGCCTTATGTGTGTTTTAAATAATTTATATTGTTTGCTTTCATATTTTTATCATAATTTTCGTGGTTTGTTTCCCCTGTGAGTTGTGAGGATCCTATGAGGCAAAAAAGTGTAAAGCTGGGGTTGGGGATTTAGCTCAGTGGTAGAGCGCTTGCCTAGCAAGCGCAAGGCCCTGGGTTCGGTCCCCAGCTCCGAAAAAAAAGAAAAAAAAAGTGTAAAGCAGTCTAAAGAAATCAAATATTACAAGAACATTATACAGCCCATGGGTTTCCTGAGTTCACATTTTTCTTCAGTTTTAAACTTATACATTCTTTAAAATTTAATCCTGTGACTATATGATTTTGAGATGACATATATTTACCTAATATAATTGTGCCATTTTATAAATGTTTCTGTTGTATAAATGTATAAATGTATCTGTTGTTTTTACATCCCCAAAAGAGCTGTGGACAAATTAAGATAATTTGTATCTATTTTAGTGGTCTGAATTACATTTTACTACTCAATACTGTATTGTATTTTTCAAACTGCAAGCCTCATACTGGTGTCTATTGTTATGCTGAACAAGCAAGCAACAAAAAGGTCCTTTTAAAAACAATTTAACTTTATTTATAAAAAAATCAACTTAAAAAACAAATGACCCTTGAATTATTTTCTGAAGTTATTTTGCAAATCAGTCACTGTCCGTTGCTCAGGTAGAAACACATCAGTATGTCTCACAATACTAATTGAAGAAAACAAATCACTTTGGGGATATGATTACTCAGAGTGGCAGCGAGACAAATGCTTGGTGCTGCCCGTTGATTAGCAGAGCTGTCCCTGTATGATGACTTGTACTGTGCGAATAGGCCGGTGAGGCAGAGAAAGAGATTACATTTGAAATGTGGCAAGCAGTCATTACTGTGCCAAGTCAAAAAAAGGACAGAAGTGCTGAACTTTTGAAAAACTAATAAATAGCTTTTCTTCTTCTTCTTCTTCTTCTTCTTCTTCTTCTTCTTCTTCTTCTTCTTCTTCTTCTTCTTCTTCTTCTTCTTCTTCTTCTTCTTCTTCTTCTTCTTCTTCTTCTCCTCCTCCTTCTCCTCCTCCTCCTCCTCCTCCTTCTCCTTCTCCTTCTTCTTCTTCTTCTTCTTCTTCTTCTTCTTCTTCTTCTTTCACGTTGTTCTTGGATTTACCTGTGTGAACGTTTTCTGTAAATCAAACTGAGCAGTCTATGGGAACTAAAACAATATCTGGTCCCTCCTATAGATAGTGATCCCCCTATGGCACATTAAGTATTTCACAGAACTCCTGACTTGCTGTGGCAATATGATAGATCCTATCCTGGGGCCTAAACCCAAATGCAAATTCTGCCTTTATTTGTAACTTAGTGTGTCCTTTGGGAGGCTGTCATCTGCTTCAGAAAAAGCATGCACAGCTCTGGGCCAGCTGTTCCTTTTGCAATTTTGTGATGCTAATTTCCTGGTACACAAAAGATGCTAAGGATTGAGGGTTTTTTGTTTGTTTGTTTGTTTTTTCTCCATCTTTATTAAATTGGGTATTTCTTATTTACATTTCAATTGTTATTCCTTTCCCTGTTTCAGGCCAACATCCCCTAACCCCCTCCCCTTCCCTTCTCTATGGGTGTTCCCCTCCCCATCCTCCTCCATTACCGCCCCTCCCCCAACAATCTCTTTCAGTGGGGTTCAGTCTTGGCAGGACTAAGGGCTTCCCTTTCCACTGGTGCTCTTACTAGGCTATTCATTGCTACCTATGAGGTTGGAGCCCAGGGTCAGTCCCTTAGTCCCAGGTCCTTAGGCCCAGGGTAGTGGCTTAGTCCCTGGAAGCTCTGGTTGGTTGGCATTTTTGTTCATATGAGGTCTCAAGCCCCTTCAAGCTCTTTCAGGCATTTCTCTGAGTCCCTCAACAGGGGTCCAGTTCTCAGTTCATTGGTTTGCTGCTGGCATTTGCCTATGGATTTGCTGTATTCTGGCTGTGTCTCTCAGAAGAGATCTACATCTAGTTCCTGTCAGCCTGCACCTCTTCTCTTTATCCATCTTATCTAGTTCGGTGGCTGTATGTATGGACCACAAGTGGGGCAGGCTCTGAATGGGCCTTCCTTCAGTCTCTGTTCTAAACTTTGCCTCCCTATACCCCCCAAAGGGTATTCTTGTTCCCCTTTTAAAGAAGGAGTGAAGCATCCGCATTGTGGTCATTCTTCTTGAGTTTCATGTGTTCTGTGCATCTAGGGTAATTTGAGCATTTGGGCTAATAGCCATTTATCAATGAGTGAATACCATGTGTGTTTTTCTGTGATTGGGTTACCTCACACAGGATGATATTTTCCAGTTCCATCCATTTGCCTACGAATTTCATAAAGTCATTGTTTTTGATATCTGAGTAATATTCCATTGTGTAGATGTACCACATTTTCTGTATCCATTCCTCTGTTGAAGGGCATCTGGGTTCTTTCCAGCTTCTGGCTATTATAAATAAGGCTGCTATGAACATAGTGGAGCATGTCTTTGTTATATGTTTGGGCATCTTTTGGGTATATGCCCAAGAGAGGTATAGCTGGGTCCTCAGGTAGTTCAATGTCCAATTTTCTGAGGAATCTCTAGAAGGATTTCCAGAATGGTTTTACCAGTCTGCAATCCCACCAGCAATGGTGGAATGTTCCTCTTTCTCAACATCCTCCCCAGCATCTGCTGTCACCTGAGTTTTTGATCTTAGCCATTCTGACTGGTATGAGGTGGAATCTCAGTTTGTTTTGATTTGCATTTCCCTTATGACTAAAGATGTTGAACATTTCTTTAGGTGCTTCTCAGACATTTGGCATTCCTTAGCTGTGAATTATTTGTTTAGCTCTGAATCCCATTTTTAATAGGGTTATTTGTTTCCCTAACTTCTTGAGTTCTTTGTATATTTTGGATATAAGGCCTCTATCTGTTGTAGGATTGGTAAAGATATTTTCCCAATCTGTTGGTTGCCGTTTTGTCCTAACCACAGTGTCCTTTGCCTTACAGAAGCTTTGCAGTTTTTTGAGATCCCATTTGTGGATTCTTGATTTTAGAGCATAAACCAATGTGTTTTTTTTTGGAAATTTTTCCAGTCCCATGTGTTCGAGATTCTTCCTCACTTTTTCTTCTGTTAGTTTGAGTGTATCTGGTTTGATGTGGAGGTCCTTGATCCACTTGGACTTAAGTTTGCCAGGGTGATGAGAATGGATCGATCTGCATTCTTCTACATGATTTTGAGTTTATTTTCCAGGAAGTAAAATGAACTCTTCCTTTGCTCCTTGATTTGCTTTGTATTTATATGTTAGTAAGTCACCCATCCCTTTGTCTCTTTGTTCCTGTCTCAATTATCTTGTGTCATTATGTAAGAATGACTCTCTATTCTGTGCTTATTCTTGTGTAGTGAAACCCTAGCACTGGGACAATCTAAAAGCTTACCATGGTCACCATTTGCTTAATGGAAACTGAGCCATACTGAGAAGTATCACGACATGAAGAGATTAGTGGCACACATTCTGTATGCTAACCATAACTTAATGACTACCCTGCATTTCTTCTGTTGAGTCAGTTTCTTTGCAGATATTCACATTGCATGCTTAACAGGACATTTTACTACCACAGAAGGAATGCAGGATAATTTTTCTCCCTCCCTGCAGTTAGGATGGCTGGAACCCCCATCATTCTTGTGAAGTTAAGTATAGTTGTAATTATAATCGGTAAGTTTTTTCCCCCTCTTTTTAACTTAGTTTAGGAAATATCCTCTTAATTTCTGCACAGTCCATTTCTCCTTTGACAAAAAACCCTCTTCTTAATCTCTAAACATGCTTAATTTTTATCTTAATTTAAAAGCAAACTCATTATATTGAACTTTAATTTTCCTTTCCAATGTATTCCTATATATAATAGCTTCCCCCACAGATTCAAGACACCAAAACATGCTGCATTTTCTCACGGTCCAATCACTCTCAGCATGGCTTTTCCTCAGCACTCAAAATGTTTTCATAAAATGCAATTCTCACAACAGTCAATGAGCACCCCCAGCTCCTATATACATTGTACTGACCAATTTTGGCTTGGTTGTGATTTTCTGACCAGTCCTATCCTAGCACATAGTAATTTTTATGATAGGATTAATTCTGGAGTTTTCTACTAGCAAATACATGACATATGCAGGGTAAAAGAGCTCTATATGACAATGCTGCCTTCTCTATTAATAGTTGTTATCTATTATAATATATTATTATATCTTCTATATTAATATAATATTATATGGAATAAATTATATTACAGTGTTACATTATATGTCATCTATATTATGTTATATATAATATAATGCTCTATTATCTTATCTTCTATATTAATAGTTGCTGCTTCAAATATATTATCTATTTACATAAATTATAAACATAACTTAGATTCATAAAATAAACACTATCTGCAAAGATTGGTTAAATATTTAATATACAACTAACAAAAAATCTTTGTATATTTTGTTATAGAATTCTTTTTATTATTATAAGTAGGATCTACACATTGTAACTTGTAAACTTCTAGGGTCCTTGAAGGTAAGTACATTCATTTAATATAGTACCATGTTATCGTACTTTCTTTGTACTGCCCGGGTCTGAATAATGATGGTGAAACATATTTATTATGAATGTCTAAGCCTTATAGCTAGGCTTGTTTCCAACTGGTTCCTAACTTATTAATTGATTCATTGTATTCTGTGTTCTGCCACATGGCTCTTTAGTTACCTCTTCTTATTCCATTCCTACTTTCCACTCTGTCTCTCTGGTGAATCCTCCCGCCTCTGATCCTTTGGAAGAGATTCTTTCCAGAGGTCCCACCTTGTACTTCCTTCCTTTGCGATAAGCCATCAGATTTTTAAATAAACCAATAAGAAGATAAGAAAAGGAGTGTTTACGAAACAATGAAGTTAGGTGATGCTTTACAATACCGAAGTTCAGCCCATAATCAGATCTCTGAGGTTCAGAAATCAGCATTTGTATAATACAGAGACAATATTTACATAGTGCACAGAAACATCACTCCAACAACATAATATTAAAAGTGTAGTAGAATATTCCCATCACTTCAGGTTATTTCTTCATTTCCCATCAAAAGAGAGGCGATTACTCCTCTGGTTTTTATAAACCTGTTCTAGTTTGCCTGCTAGTGAACTTAGAGAGCAAAGCACACATGTATCTGGTTCTGACTATTTATCCTAGGCACAGTTTGCTTGAAGACTTAGCATACATGTTTTCATACTTCTTTACTATTTATATCATTAGGTGAACACGCTACAAATCCATATTTAAGTTGATTTCAACATTTAATGATTAAAGATAAAGTTGATATGAATAACCCTGTAGTATTTTATTCCTCTCTCTCTCTCTCTCTCTCTCTCTCTCTCTCTCTCTCTCTCTCTGTGTGTGTGTGTGTGTGTGTGTGTAGTTATATCTCTTTTGTTCTGGATAATCAATTTGAAATAAGTGTGTCATTATCTATCTATCTATCTATCTGTACACCATCCAACTATTAATATGTGGTTATGTACATGCCATAAAAAGTGTTTCACATATATGTTACTATTTCAGTTTCATTCAGGCAGGTGTCTATATTCCTATATAAATTTGAATTTTTACATATTTTGCCACTCAAAAAGATGCAAAAAGCAGTTTATCACTGTGAAATCAAATATTTCCTAAAAGATTTCTATTATTTAGTACCATAATATGTGGTTACATAGTATTGTACTATTTTGTTGTCTTTGAATATTTTATGCATTTTATTGAGTCTGTCTTTCTTTTTTTTTTATTAGATATATTACTTTTCTTACATTTCAAATGTTATTCCCTTTCCCAGTTTCCTGTCCATAAGCTCCCTCCCCTCCCCTACCCCATATGGGTGTTCCCCCTATCCACTCCCCTTACCACCCCCCTGGTTTTCCCTGCACGGGGGTCCAACCTTGGCAAGGACCCTTTCGCTGGTGCCCCAACAAAGCTATTCTCTGCTATATATGCAGTTGGAGCCCTGGGGTCAGTCTACACAAATTAAATTACAAAATGAAATTTATATGAACTCTTTTGGTTTTAATGCTCCAGTTTATTTATAATGGGCTACTAACAATTTGTCAAAATAGGTTTCCGTGTTCTTGCATATTGTAAATAAAATTTAGTTTCAACTAATGGTTTTAAAACTTGTATTTTCCAAATGCAATCATTTGTATTCCAAATAGTACCAAATAACCTATATGAAGTTAACATGAAACTACAGTAAGAACACTACTACTTTCTTATAGTTGCTTCATGCGTATATTGGCAGTTTCTACATGCAGAATTTGAGCAAAAGGAGTGGACATGAGACACACACCTGTAACATCAGCTATCCAAGGTAGAGTCAAGAGGATCAGGAATTCAAAATCACCCATGATTACAAAGTAAATTTAATATGATCCCAGGTTATATAAGAACCTGTTTAGAAACATAACCAAACTAAACAAAACGTAAAAGCCCAAGTGAAAAGGCTCAGAATATAAATGAGCCAGTAATGTTCAAGCATGAGGATGTGAGTTTGACATTAACACCCATGTACTAAGCCTGGTCATCATGGATTTCTGTGAATACACATGAAAACTATTGAAAAGAGTAGTTCTAAGATTCTTTTCCTTTCTTAGATTTTGAGGCAGAATCATGTTGTGTGGATTACTATTTATATCAGGCTGGACTTGAAGCAATCCCCCTGCATCTGTTTTCCAAGTGCTATTTCTTTGCGGATCTTTGATTTATGTTTTAATCAATTACTAGGTATTAATGCTAAAATATCCAACTAAGTGTACTTACTATTTTTCCTTAAGCCTCTATAAATTCAACTTCATATTCTAATTAGTTATGCATCTGTACTGTCTCATTTTGTCGTCATTTTGTCAAAAACTAGAGTTATCAGAGAGGAAAGAACCTCAGTTTAAGAAATAGCTCTATGAAATATAGCTGTAAGACATTTTCTCAATTAGTGATCAACCGTGGTGTGTGGTGCCATCCCTGGGCTGGTAATCCTGGGTTCTGTAAGAAAGAGATTGGAGGAAGCAAGACATTAAACAGCCTACCTCCATGGCTTCGGAATCAGCCTCCCCCTTTGAGCTCCTGTCCTGAATTCCTTCAGCGAGGAACAGTGATACAGAAAAGAAAGTCAAATAAACTCTTCTTTCAAACTTGCTTTTAGTCATAGTGTTTTATCAGAGCAATAGAAACCCTAAGAAAATATATAAAATTATTTTCTGTTATAACATTTATTTCTTATGAGACTACTCTTTTTGGGGGTCTACTTATAAGTCTAAGAGTAATCTATGTATCTCATTTTAATATGATAAATTGTTGCACGGCTTGGATAATCAAAGTTCCTGTTTTGTGAATGACATATACTTAAGTTTGCTTTGCAATGCAGATTGGTATTTGCTTTCTCCTTTAACCTTTTTTTCTAGATTAACTTTTTAATCCTCTTTTTTTATTATGTTTTCTAATGTGACCAGTTTTATTTATACCCCAGTGAGTATTTTCTCTCTGTATATATTTTTTAATGAATTATTTTTGGTCTTCCTGGCACAATCAAGAATTAATTAACTTGTATTTTATCTTGCACTTATCATTTTGCTTATTATTATCTTCAATAATTTGGATGTTAAAAGTCCCTCAGATGACAGTGTGCAAAAATTTTGATCTCTGGGCTAAACCATGTGGGGTGATGTTTCATATGTTAAGCTGAAGAGCTTAGTTTGAACTTGAGAGCTCATCGAAATAGGCCCTAGAATGGGACTATGTGTAAATCCCCTTTATTCTTTACTTTATGTGATATAAAGGATTTGGCTGTGTGATGTGCTCCTACCGTCTTAAACTACCTCATCTAAGAGTTGAAAAAAATGGAGCCTATAGGAAATAGACTATAACTTCTTTCATGTTTGAATTAATAACTTTATATATTGCTACTACCTTTATCTATTCCAACAGGATTTCAGAGTATAATATTAACTCTTTGTATGTATATTTCCAATATCTTTACATTTTTTTTCTCATTGCATATTTCTGGCTGGCACATGTCTCATTACAGATCTTCACTCAACACACCTTGTCAAGTCAATTCTCCAGTGACAGAATCAATATTCCAAAATGCTTTAGTGCATGTATCATCATTATTTTAGAGGATTTGTCATTGCACTAAAAATATAATGCTATTTTTAGTTTTGCTTTTCCTCTCTTGACATATTGAAAATATTTATTTTACTTTCTTGCCTGATACTTTTTTTCTGAAGTCATAAAAAAATGTCAATTTCTGCATCTGTTTTTATATTTATCTAGTTTTGGGTTCATGGGGGCTTGCAAAGTAAATAAAGACATACGCAAATGGAAAGTGTGGGGAAAATATAATAAAATGCAGGAAAAATCACCCAAAGCTACAATCAGAACTTTGCCCTTCTCTGTTTGAGATGGCAGAAGCTTAAATCTGTAGTCTTTTAAATGGAGACTTGGTGAGTTTTGAAGGCCTCAGTCTAACATTACAAATTCCATTTTGAATTTAGACTCCATCTTGTGTTAAACTTGTCCTTAGGTTGAACTCAGTTTTTCCAGGAACCAAGGCACCCCTAGAAACAACCACAGCTCCCCTAACAGCCACTCCACCCTGAGTAACAGCCAATCAATCAGCTCTTGAGAGAAAAGTACCTAGTGTTCTAGATGTTTTGAAATAGATTACTCAAGTTAAACACAATTGCTCATCACAAGCTGAAATCATTTTGAGCCAAGAGAAATGCTCCAAGCTGCAATTTTCAAATGTTAACCAATCATGGAATTGCCAAGTTGGAAAGTCCCTTACCCTGCTGTAACTGTGATAAAAAGTCAAGGCTTTACCAGCTTGGATCCTTCCCCACCCATCCACTGTGTCGGAGTGGTTGGGGCATCCAAGTTTGAATAAAGACACTTTGCTTTTGCATACAAGTTGGATTCCTGGTAGTCCTTAGAAGTCCATGGGGAATTCATGATCTGGGTCTAACACAATTCACCGTTCTATAGCTATAGATTCATTATTTTAGCATTTTATAAAACAAGTCTTGTAATGGAGAATTGTACTGATACAACTGTTAACTCTGTCAAATGGGAATCAAGATTAGAAAAGAAAACTTCTTTCTTCTAGAAAGAATGAATGCAGTAACTTTTAAAATAAAAGGGAAAATAAAATGGAATGAAGACATGGATAGCCTGAACTTGGGCTTTAAACTATATTTCTTCTAGTGCAGCATATCTCCTACTTATTACTAAAACTTACCCCTTCCCTAGAGGAAGAGAATGCATTTTCTGTATCTTAGTAAAGGATTCGTGGGAGAAAAGATATTTAAATGTAATGTAGTCCATTTGGGATCAGTGAGTTTATATCTGTGTGGTTGTTAGCCACTTCATTTTTGTAATTAATTTTTTTTTTTGAGACAGGATTTCTCTGTGTAGTCCTGGCTGTCTTCAACTCACTAAAGCCTAGCCCGGAACTCAGAGATCCACCTGCCTCTGACTCCCCAGTTCTGAAATTAAAGGCATGTACCATCACCACCAGGCATTTTCATGTTCTTAGTTAGAAAGGCATTATAATTCTCTCCATCTTCCTCTTCTTCCTTACAGCTTCTCCCCAGTTACCTTCTTTTAACCCCTGGCATTGAGTTCCATGCCCTCACGTTCGTATCTTCTTTCCCATAGTGTTATATTCATAAGCTATATCACAGCTCCTGCATCTATGGCATTGCGTGGGAGGAGATAAAAAGATTGCAAAGGACAGAATACCAAGAATTCTCCTGTGAAATAGTTTTTCCTAGAAATGGTAGCATAATGAAGACATGAAAAATAGCAATATTAACATACATTTTAACATGGAAAAACAGCTGACACACCTAAGAAAAGAACTATAGGCCAGTATTGATTGCTGGAAAAAGAGAGTTAGACTTTCTCAGGGGTTGAATTCCTTATTGGTCATCTAGTGCAGAGTGGAAGGAATTGAAACCATATACATACAAATAATAAAAACTGACTCAGAAGGTTCTATTTGTATTTGTGCATATCCCTTTTACATCATGTTCTTGTTTTTAAAGAATATTTATTTAAACCCTAACCTCTGGGTTCCATTTTTCATGCCCATAACTCCACTGCCTTTTCTGGAGGTCACTTAGGCACGAGGGACCCCAAATAAAAACCCACCCTATGCCCTATGGCTGCCAACTCCTTTAAAGCACAATCAATATCTGTAAACTGCACCCCATCCCATGGGTCCCATTTTCTGGTCTAAAATTTCAGTAAAAGGTCTCTGCTTTTTTGGAGGCCACACCAAATCTAGGGACCCGAGAGGCAAGAGTGGCTACCAAACTCAGGTCAGTCGGCACAAAAGCCTCTGTGGAGACACTCTTCTTGGTATAGGAATTTTAATTCAGCAACATGACTTCTCTGATCACATACAAAGACTTTCTAGGTCTGTGTGATCTGACTGAAACCCTTAATCCCAAATGGTGATGTCTAACTGAGGGACTGGCAAAGTGGTGAATCAGAAAATGATTAGACAGGTTAGGTTACCCCAAGTCTCATAAGAATGGCAAAGGAAAGGGAGGCTAATTATGAACAGTGCGGGAAGAGAGAGGAGTTAAAAGTCAGTCAGTCAGTCAGTCAGTCAGTCAGTCAGTCAGTCAGTCAGTCGGAAGTCAGTGCAGTGTGTGCAATACAGTGGAGTTGAATTCACTCATGAATGCAGTGCCATACAGGTGAACAGAGTCCATTGAAGCCGGAGAATAAGACGACAGAAGATTAGAACAAATTGCCAGAGTTTGTTTGTGGCCAAACTAAATGTTTGAGTGAAAAGCTGAGAGAAACCAGATTGAATCATTCAGCATGGAGAGAAATTTGAGCCAGAAGAGCTGAGTTGAACCACCCAGCCAGAAACCAGGAAGAACTCGAAGGAGTAAATTCATTCAGCAGTAAGCCTCCGAGACAATAAACACAGATGCAAAGGAAAAGATACTGTGGCATTTACTGTATAGGAAGATGAACTGGTCACCAGAACCATAGTCCACTCAGGCCAGAAGACCAGACAGAAAGTAAAAACCAAGGGAAAAAAATCATACAAAACCAAAGGAACAAAAACAAAAAACAAAAACAAAAACAAAAACAAGCATGAACTCAGAATTCTTTACCTAAACCTACAATAATTTCCAAACCCCTAGTCAGAGGCCAGCATAAGAAACAATCAATAATTTGTCCTACCTACAAGATGTGCATGGATAAAGATGAAGCAGACATTTAATGTTTAAGCAACTCCTGGTCTAGCTTGAGATCCATGCCATGAGAAGAAGCCTACCCTTAACACTGTTAATGATATTCTGCAATGCTTGAAGATAGGAGTCTAGTATAACCATTATCAGAGAGGCTTCACTGAGAAACTGATGGAAACAGATGTGGTAACCCACAACCAAAAATTAGGCAGAGCTGGGGTAATTCTGTGGCAGAGAGGGGTGAAAGATTATAGGAGTCAGAGGGATGAAGGTTATCATGAGAAAACTCGATAATCAAATAGCCTGGGCACAGAGAGGATCATAGAGACTGAACTGCCACTAGGGAGCCTACATGGGACTGACCTAGGCCTTCTGCACACACGTAATCATTGTACAGCTTTGTTTTCATGTGGGATTCTTAACAGTGCGGGGTAGAGGCTGTCTCAGACATTGTTGCCTGCCTTTGGGAACTTTTTCACCTACTGGGCTGCCCTTTCTATCCTCAATAGGAGAAGATGCATGGACATATTCTTATTGCAATGTGATATGCCAAGGCTGGTTAATATCCATGGGACTCCTCCCTTATTCTAAACAGAAAGGGAGGAGGAATGAATTGTGGGAGGTGAGGAGAAGGCTGGAAGGAGAGCAGGGAAGGGAAACTGAGCTAGGCATATTAATTAATAATTTAATTACTTAACCAATAGAGAAATATATAAATGAATATATATTTATGTGGTGTATGTGTCTGTGTGTATGTGTATATGTGTGTGTATGTGTGTGTGTGCATGCGCGTGTGTATGTGTGTGTGCACGTGCATGTGCGTGTGCCTGTGTGTGTGCATGTGCATGTGTGTGTGCAACTGTGAATACTGTAGCACATGTGTGGAGGTCAAAGGAAAATGGCTATGATCAGTCCCTCCCTCTATGAAACTCACGTTTCCGAATGTGGCAGCAAGTGTTTTTACCCACTGACCCACCTTGCCAGCTCCCATTCTTGTTTTTCAAGTTCCACAACTTGGTAATTCCTAAGCAGTAAATTAGTCTTTAAATGTAGGCTCCAGTGTAAGACTGCTTCATCAATCTTTTGGAATGTCCCCCCCCACCCCCTTTCACTTTACTGAAAGTGTTTCCACAGAAAACTTAGATTGAAGTCATGAGACCTAGCTCATTTGAACCAAATCCCACACAGCATTCTAGTACATAAATACTATCTTTGTTACTAATTGAAGTTTTTAAATGGAGACTAGAACATTCAGTGTCACGTTTTTGTTCTTTCTGACTATCCTTAGGTTGCCGTATTTTAAAACCATTGTTGCCTCTAATTGCTTATCCTTTAATGTAGTTCTAATGATAATTTGAGGTTAAATAGTTGATTTTTCTGTTAGAACAATTACATAACGATTTTGCTTCCTGCTATTTGAACTGACATCTTTAAGCAGAAAACATTCTACAGTAAAGCTTTTTCACTCTTCACATCTTTCCTATAAGCGGAATTAATCACAGCCTGACTTTCTCCACAGATTACAGAAGAACTCTGTGTCTCAAGAGACACAAAAGGGGAGTAGCCAAAACTTCTGAGGCAATGCTTCTGAGAGCTCTGTTATTCACAGTGTGAAATGATCAAATTTAAAACTGGAAACATTTTCACTCTACTACTTTTATTAGTTTTTGACAGTTTTTGGCCTGTTAAATGCTTAGACTGTTTTCCTATTTTCTAGTGATTTTATATTTTAATAACAAACTCAAGAAAACTTAAACATAATGGAAAATTGTTGATGCTTAACTAGTATCTGTGAGAGTGACCCTTTGTACTCTATGACAGTAATATACTATAGTGTAGAAAATATTCAAGCAACACATATGTGAGGACAAGTGATTAGAAAATAGATAGCTATAGTTACATCCTGTGTCCGCATGATGACCAGTGGTCATGTGAAGACTTGTGGCCACATGATCACTTGTGGTCACATGATAACTTGGGGTCACATGATGACTGGTAAACTCAGTGAAACACAAAGAAAAACAAAATACCAATCAAATAACTAGCAGCAAAACCCCATAAAAATGAAATAGGGAATTTGTAGAAGGAAATAGGGGGAGGTTTGTGAGGGTAGGAGACTATTAATGTAGATGAGGAGACAGACGAAACCAGAATGTATTTAAACAAAATGGTCAAAAATAGAGGTTAGCAAACCTCAACCGGAATAAGATGGAGTAACACGATGATCTATAATCCCTCTGCTCTTACCCAGATATTTCAGCAAAGAATTATATTACTGGATTATTCATGTAAGGAAATAGAACATTGTGATGAAAGAAAATATTGGTCTGGAAGGCACGCTGTTTTGTATCTGTTATTGAAACGTTTTCATCTTTAACAACAAATGTTAACATGGAACATGTGTGCTGAAGGGTATTTCAAATAAATCTGCTGGTGCTAAATGAGTTTGAGTTCTTCTGCATAGCACAACTTTTATTTCCTTAGATGAAGGAATGAGATGAGAGCCATACCCCATGTAGCTATTCTCAGCCGTTCCCTCACTCTCTGCCTCCATGAGGGTGTTCCCCACACACCCACCTACTCCCTCTGGCCTCCCTGCCCTGGCATTCCCCTACACTGGGGCACTGAGCCTTCACAGGATGAAGGGCTTCTCCTCCCATTGATGCCCAAGGCACATCCTCTGCTACATATGTGGCTAGAGCCATGCATCATTCCATGTGTACTCCTTCTCTAATATGCTCAAAATCGGAGTTGACGAGGCCACAACTGCCCCTACACCGGGAGTGATAGGGACCCCTTACAGGATCCAGGAACTTAGGAACCCCTTCCCAGCCAGGAACATGGGTCCCTTCAGTCTGAACCAGTGCCCTGAGCAGACTTTGGGTACTGGATTTGTACCCAGTCCCACAAAACCCAGAGGAAGGCAAACCCCCAGGTGCTCTAACGTGCCCAGGATCAGAGGTGTTTTGAAACACCCAGGATCACAGGATCACAAGAATACAGAGGAAGCTCAACTCCCAGGAGATCGGACACAATCAGAATCTCAGGATCACAGGATCACAGAATCATAGGATCACAGAGACAGCCGGACTCTGAGGAGTTCTAACACATCCAGGATCACAGGAGAGACAGGCTGCAGTCAGAGACAGCAAGGGCAGGTAACACTAGAGATAACCAGATGGCGAGAGGCAAGTGCAAGAACATAAACAACAGAAACCCAGGCTACTTGGCTTCATCAGAACCTAGTTCTCCCACTATAGCAAGTACTGGATACCCCATCACACTGGAAAAAGCAAATTTTTTGATTTAAAATTATATCTCATGATGATGATAGAGGGCTTCAGCAGAAATTTTAATGCCACTATCTTTATATAATATAAAAAACTAACAAATTCTCTGCCACTTCAATTTTCAATTTTCCCATGGTTAAATTAGTCTGAAAAGGAAATTCTAATGACTACTGTAGAGGACTTGGAATCCAGCAGCATGGCTGTTCAAGCACCAGATAAAATCAGAGACCATGTAAGTCTACAGGATCCAGCAGGAATGTAGGCGCGGCCTGGCTGGAATACAGATACACCCTTAGGCCACACCTTTAATCCCAAATAATGAAGGTAAACTTTGTTTGTAAAAGGAAGTAGCCACATTTGAAAGTGAGTGGCAGAATAAGAAAGGAATCAGAGAAAGACGTGACTAAAGAAGTCAAAGATAGGATATGCCCAACTCTCATCAGAAGAGACAGGGAAGAGAACAGCAATAACAACACACACACACACACTCACACACACACACACACACACACACACACACACACACACACACACACACACACATACACAGACACACACACACACACACACACACACAGACACACACACACACACACAGACACACACACACACACAGATACACACACACACACATACACACACACACAGACACACACACACACCCACACACACACACACACACACACACACACACACGCACACACAGACACACTCACACACACAGATACACACACACACACATACACACACACACACACACAGAACACACACACACACACACACACACACACACACACACACACACACACACACACAGACACACAGACACACACAGACACACACAGACACACACACAGACACACACACACAGACACACACACACAGTCACAGACACACACTCACACACACACACACACACACACACACACAGACACACACACACAGACACACACACACAGACACACACACACACACACACACACACACAGAGAGAGAGAGAGGTCAGGAGTCAGTTAGATGAACAAAGAGACAGAGAGAGCAATGCAGGGGGAAAAAAAGAGTCAGTTCAGTTTGGTGCAGTTCACTTAAGTACAGTTGAGTTCTGCTGAGTTCATTCAGTCAGTGCGGCAGTTCCTGGAGAGGGATTTCAAGCCGGAACAACTGAGTTGAACAATCAAGCCAAGTTCAGAAAAAGAACTAAAAGGGTGAACTTATTCAGTAGTAAGTCTCAGAAGCTGAAAACATTCTAGGCCTAGGTTAGCACACAGAGGCTGGAAACTAAAGCTTCCAGGGTCTGGGCTTGCCAAAGATTAGATTGTACAGGGAGAGACTACAAGTTCCCAGACCTAGGCCCAGGAATAGTTAGAACAGAGAAAGAAGCGCTCTGGGCTTAGCCTGAGCTTTGTATTCACATAGCTTGGGTATGGCTCGCATCTCATTCTTTCATCTGAGGAAATAAAAACAGCACTTAGCCATTTACAGATTTGTTCTTAAATTATAGTAATATGTTTTCTAGAATAAACACTGAGTGCAAACACAAACACACACACAGAGACACAGACACACAGACACACAGACACACAGACACACACACACACACACACACACACACACACACACACACACGTTTTCTGGGGGAAAAAATGGAATCTTTCTTCACAATAAATTTTACAGTGGTGCATAGAGACTTACCCATAGGTCCTTGTATAGCTAACAATATTATCTATTTTATTTTTTCTGTTGCCTTAAAATGAGAGCAAGTGTCGTTTTGAGATATTATAATTTGCCTTTAATGCTATGTAAGTTAAGAAGAAAATCTGACGTAAGAATAAAGACCTGATAACTATCTTTTTAAAATTGTGAGGTTAATAAAATTAAGTGACTCTAACCACATTTGCACACTCCCTGATAGGAAATAAGTGTTCACATTTATATTGAATTGAATTGAGATGTACTTACTGCTCATGTAACTTATGAGAATATGTAAATCTAGAAATCATATAAAAATAAGTGAACAATTTTACCATAGTTCTGTAATGAACCAAATAATAAAGTCAGATGTGAAGAAATTACTTCACCACATTTATGAGAAATAAAGAATCTACTATGTTAAAATTGCAAAAATTCCTCTAAGTCTTAAACTTCAACTGAAAAGTGGTTTTCTATAAAAGATTCATGACCTTGACCCAATTAATTCAATGTTTTATTGCCTCATGCTTGCTTTAATTTAAATTAAATTATCAACTATTTGAAATTTCTACCCTCAAAATGTCTTTAACATTTAAAACTTAATTTCACATCAATAACGTTCCTTTGTCTGCAATTTGCCTTGTTTGATCTTTATTACTGCAATGACTTTATTTATTTATTAATTATGAACAACTGTCTTCTGTATTTTCATTGTTTTTTATTTAAAATACATATGATGAATTAAGAGTGATGACAATTAGGGGTTGGGGATATGGCTCAGTGGTAGGCGCTTGCCTAGGGCACAAAGGCTCTGGGTTGGGTCCAACTCGAAAAAAAGAACAAAAAAAAAAAAAAAAGTGATGACAATTGTATTGAAAATTTTCATTCTTATCTACAATATGAATCCACTATATTAATTCTTTTTCCTGAAACCCCAGTTTTACAATATTAGCTTTGTAAATGTTATGTTAAACTATAATTAAAATATACATTTAACAGCACTGACTTTTACTAGGTAAACATTGAGTGAAAAGAAGTAAGCTCTGGATATATCTTCATGATAGATAATATTTACCCCTACTCAAATCTTTGGGTTCATTATATGGTGCTAGGCATTGCTGATTTCCAAATATTTATATCTGCCAATATCAAATAATAAACCATCATTTGAATTATATATGGCTTATGATAACTGTCAAAAGTGTGTATTGTAGGGTCAGAATAAAATCACAACCTATTTTTAAAAATCTATTGTAAGTTATTTTATCATCTGGAAGCCCTTGACACCCTCTTTGTAAAGTGGAAATAGATGTTTAAGTCTACTAAATTATATAGGACATTCAATGCAATGTTTTAACTGCTACTTATGATTGATCTGTTCAAAAGGGAATACTATTGAACTCCAATACGGAATATGTTAATGCACATATGCATAAGAGTAGTTTATTTTACAAGCCAAATATACAAATCCAATATCACAGGACAAAGCATTCCAATTTCATGGCAGCTGAGACTGCCTGCATAATACTTGCATTTAACAAGCCAGGAAGCGTTCCAGCACAGACCTGGGAGTAGGGAGAAGTGTGAGGGTGTGTCGACCTCCACTCCTCCTGAAGAGGTACTGAGAGTTTGTGGCTGAGGAAAAGAAGAATCCAATTCCTGCATGGATGAAGAACTCAGTGTGTCAGTTGAACTCCACTGTAGATGGGTCATTAAAAACAAGAAGATAGGAGAAGGAAGGAAGTAGGAATGAATCTGGGAATAGTTATGGGAGAATAGAGGGAATGAATATGATCAAAGTACTGTACATACTTGTATGAAATTCTCAAATAATTAATAAGAATATATATCTTATATTCTATAAAGGCATAATTATGTGTTTCTGTGTTTCAGCATAGCCTGTGTATATTAACAGTAATACAGACTGTACTAAATTATTCAGCTTAAGAAATCAACACAAAGTTTAGGAATGCATGCAGGAGGCAGGGAAACCTGAAAATATCCTGGAATTTTGAAATGACAAAACTTTTAATAAGCACTACACTGCTGAAGTTGGTCGCATTAACAGCTCATTCTTCTTGCTCCTGCTTTCCTGGCTTAGTGCCGTCATCCCCAGACAGTGATGTCTTCATGAGAAGCATCTGAAACAACAGAGGCCCTCGACTTCCCAGGGCATTTAGAAATAATGTTAGATGTGAACCCATATTCCACTTCCTCCTGGGATGAATTTTCATTCTTCTCTTTCAAACTTCACCCACATTCCCTCCTTACTGCTTTCCTTTATCAATTTCCTACCTCACAACTCTGATATGGAAAACGTATTTTCTATTATAAAGAAACAACTGTGGTGCCAGAAGAGAAAGAAATATAAATTATTGTCTGTCAATGTTTCCCTTTTGTTTCTCACTATTTATTCCAATGGACGACTCTCTAATGGCTTCTGCACACTGAGGTGTTGTGCAGTCTCCCTTGATGTGTTTATTGATGTATGTGCTTAGCTCCATCATGTGATCCTACCATGATGTATACCTCACTCCAGACCAAGTAGTTCTAGGATGAACTCTCCACACTGAGAGCAAAATAATCCTTTTCTCCTTTCTGAGTAGCTGCCTCACGTGCTTGTTACAGAACGCAATGTGTAACAGAAACCTACTAACACTGAAAATGAATATATTATTTTTAAAAATGCAAATGGAGTGATGTGCTTTAACCTTTATCATCTTGCTCAGTATAAGATATTTGGTTTTCCCTTATTGCTGTATTACATACTATGCCTATATGAACAGTTATTGTTAAAACTATAATTTAATCTTTATTAATCAACATTCATTGTTTATCTGTGGAATGGCAAAATCCCACATCTCCACTTTCACCAGAAACTGGTTTAAACACCAAGAAACCCTTTGGGATTAATTTGTTACATGGCATGGAGTCTGTTTATGTTTCTTCTGTTTGTATTTCAAGTGGATTTTGACATGAGAACTCCCTATTGTTACTTGTGTTTCTACATTCATTTGTAACTTGTGGACAGTTAGCATAAACAAAAGGAGACAGTGTTTGGGAGTTGTTACTCATATATTATTTGAAACTCAAGATGACAGAGCAATATCTCTAAAATAAATTTAAGGAAACAGTTTGAAGTGTTATTTCTTATGATTAGTGACAACGAAGTCAAAACCATTCAGTTCAATTATTTTATAATCCTGCTAGGACCAATTTTCAATATTTATTTCATTGTATATTTCTCTGAGCCTACACTAACTGCTGTCACTTCCCAAGACAGTTTATATTTAAGAGGGGATGTGGGTGGGCAACTGAGAGGAGTTGAGAGAGGGGAATATATGTATACAATATTCAGGATATATTGTATAAAATAGAATAATAAAATCAAGTTGCAAATGTGGAGGCATTGTCATATTTAGGTTCATTGTATACTTCATGGTATACATGTACCTTTATTATGTACTCATTACAATTGTTCTTCTTAAGTAAACAGTTTGTTCCAGGCTTCAATACTGAAACATACAAAATCGAAATACTTAAAAATAAAATCATAAAAGACGTAGCTTATTTTAATGATGATGTAGCCTAGAATAAATTATATTGGTGTCCAAGACTCATGGGACATTGCTTAAGTGTCATTGCTAAATATTCATGGATAACACAGAGAGATGTATTCGTGAGGAAGCTGGTAGCCATACCAAATGGCAGTAATAGCCATGAAAAGTACATGTTTTCTGCAGATGCCCTCATACACTTTGCTCATGCTCTGCCATGAGTCAGAATTGATAGAATAAATAGCATATCCACTCAAGAGAAAAGGGATATGGCATTTGCAGCTTTAAACATGTTATTCTTTGCCTGTTTCACTCTTCAGGTAATTTAGTAACTATTTGTCATTTAGGACATGGGACTGAAGACATGATTGAGCAGTTTAGCAATGACTTAGTTTATATACAATTGCTGGACAAGAATAGACTCTCAGTGGCATAGAACGACACTTCATTATAGCTGTAGAAAATACCATTGAGTCTAAATTCAGTTAGATTTGTCTTTAAATCTTGCTTTATATCCTGTGGGCTGCAATCAACTGTGGATTAGTTAAGAGTTGAGTCTGCCATTTTGGAGCTCAGCTGGGTGGACGTGGCTCTAGATAATGACTTTCTTTCTCCAAAATACTTAGTTGGGCAAATTCACAGTAATTTCAAAATTTCAATACAAAAACCTGAATTATGAAGAACTTTTTGAGGCCTGTGAATTGGCACACCATTTCTCCTGTTCCATTTTCATGCCAAATGTATATCACAAGCCTATGACAGTTTAAAAAATAAGACTGTACAGTATCTATATTCCTAGGAGTTACTACAGAAAACTTCTTTGCTAAAATAATTAATAAAATGGTCACAAAGAGATTATACTATGTATTGTGATTCATGTTGATTACTTATCCATTTTCAATTAAGAAATATGTAAATCAGGAAAAAAATCTTGAATCTGACACATATGGTGTACGCCTATAATGCCAGCATTATCTGCAGAGGAAAAAGAAGAGTGATTTCAAAGTCAACTGGGTGGATACTATGACCTGTCTGTAATTCACAATAATCAATAACAAGGAATGATTAAAAACAAAAACAAACAAACAAAAAACCACAACTAACACACCCTCCAAACAATGGCAACCATCACCACCACAGATCAGCTTAATCCCAAGCATGTGCCATACGAACATATAACAGATTTGGTCATATGAACATTAGCATCTTCCTTCCTCCTCCTCCCTCCTCCCTCCTCCCTCCCTCCCTCCCCTCCCTCCTCCCTTTCTTCCTTTTTTTCCTTCTTTCTTCTTTTCCTTCCTTTCTCCATCCTTCCCTCCCTCCCTCTTTTTTTTTCTCCTTCCTCCTCCTCCTTGTTTCTTTTGGTCCTCCATCTTTCTCCTCTCCACCTTCTTTTTTTTTTTTCAGGATCAAAATTTAATTACGATATTTACCCATTTCTCTTCCTCCTTCCAAACAATGCCACACATCTCTCCCCATTCTCATAGAAACCCGTGATTTTTACTTTTCATTGTTTTACCAATTGTTATTTGCATGCATACATGTATTTGTTTATACATATATTTTCTAAAATAAAATCTGTTAAGTCTGTAAATGTTCTCTGCATGTTTTCAGGGCAGACTGCTTAATACTGGGCAACCAATCAGTATGATTTTCCCTAAGGAAAGCCTCTTCTGTTCTTAGCTTTCCTTTGTGACCTGTGGTTCTTTGTGTAGGCCTGGAGCCTCCTGTACTTTTCTCTGTCCACTTTGCCTCAGTGTTATCTTTATATCCTTATTTAACTCACATCTGAATAGTCACATTGGTTAAATTTCATGGGTATAGCTTCTGATATAATACAAGACAATCTCACAACGAATTCCATGATGCTCTAGTCCTTTAAACAATTTGTTTAGCCCCTCTTCAATAATATCCCATGAGCCTTAGGTTTGGGAATGTTCTGTAGATGTTTGCTTTGGGACTGAGCTCCACAACTCTATATTATGATTGGTTATAGTTTTCTTTATGGTTTTCATCTGTTTCAAAAGATGTTTCCTTGGTGAGGGGTGAATATGACAATTTTATGTGGCTATAATTATACATATTTATAGATTGTTGTTAGGGATTATGATGGTTTAGTAAATTAGTGGTTGCATGTTCGCTTTTAATAACCATGACCTCATTAGCCCTGAGTAGTTAGTCATGTTTTCAGTACCCGTCATTGTTTCCCTCTTGCTGAGTGACTCTTGTGTCCAATTAGAGAGCTTTTGCCTACTGCTAAGATGTGCATATCATTTTGTACCTCAGCGGTTATTGTGTCAACTTGCCAGTTGATATGATTTATAAGTTATAGATGTCTAGGAACTTTGATTGCCTTCCTTCTTTGGAAACTGGCCTGACACCTTTTGGTACCATGAGGGCGGAGGAAGCATCATCTATCTAGATGACAAAGACTCAGATGTATATATTAATATATGTATACAATCATATACAACATATCTGACATTATGTGTATTCTAGGTGGACTTTTGGAAAATAGTTAATAATGCGATTCTTCATAACTCTTCCAGGAATCCTTATTATTTTACTCACCTTCTTTCTTCTTCTGTACTTAAGCAAAGGAATCTGCTTTTCCTAAAGAGTTTCTGTTTTCTAACTTACTGTGTCAGATTGCGTTTATCCTTATATTTCCAGTATCATCCTCCTACCTTCGTATTTCTTAGATGTATTATGGGTGATAGCAGCAACTTTGACTAAAGGAAATTTAGTGACAGGTATTCAAATTGCCTTGTTTTATAGAATTAGTTAAAGCTTGGAATCAAAGTAATCTAAAATAGAATAAAATTGAAATTCTATTGCCTGAAAGCACATTGGTCTCCTCACACATATCCAAATATAAGAAATGCTTGCAGGTCTATGTTTAGTCTGTAGTTAAGTACAGAATAAGTTCTCAGATAAACCACTGATGCTCAATGTGCTTTAATTGGCATGGCTGATGCTACTAAATTGTCTCATGTTATCTGTACTATATAATTAATATCAGAAAGATAAAAATTGTGTCACAATTTCAATTTTGTGTCCCAGAGATTTTTGTTTCAAGAGTGTGTGCATGTACACATGTGTGTGTGTTTGTGTGTGTGTGTATAATATTATATTATAATATAATATATATATATATATTATAATATATATATATATATATATATTTCCTCACTATCTCTAATCCTCCTTTTCCCTGAGAGGTTCTCCCTTCTTCTGTTCTGGAGTTTTCCATGGGTCATGGGACCCACATGTCTCTGCATTTTCAACTCTGTGCACATACTGTACATTCTGTTTCCTGTTACATTCTGTTTATACATGGGATGGGAACCGGAACTGAGGTCCTCCATCATGACTGTGCAGTAAAATCTTTACTTCATTTGCTTTTTAGTGTACATGCCAAATAAAGATAGTCTGGAAAGTTTGTTCTCAGCACTCTCTTCTTACTGAAAAAAAAAATCTTGGAATTCATTGAGTTGTCAGGAGAGTATGAACACTGAAGGTTTTCTTTTGGAAAAGAATAATCACGTTCGATAAAAAGTTAGTTTGGGCTACAGCTCCTATGAGATAACACAAGTGAAACAGTCCCTTTGACCTCCTGGAAGAAACAATGATTTAAAACTTACTAGGAGGCATGAGTGTGGGAAATGGCCCTGCAGTTTCCTAGACTGAAGAGGAAAAAGGATCTAATTAAATTATAAATCAGAGAGACAGTACACCCAAGGACAGTTACAAGATCTTGGAAAGAATTATTTAAAAGATAAGAGGAGGAAATCAGTTTCTGTGTAGGAAGAGCCAATATCAATGATGGTTTAGCATCACAGGGTGGGAGACGCCTCCAGGGACCACTCTGAAAAAAACATTAGTCCTATGTCTTTTACAGAGACACATTTTAAATAGATATTGCTATCTGAATGGACATTTTCTTCAACAGTCACTCCTTTATATTTTCCTCTTTCATTTTTGTCTTTCTCCTATTTTTATTCCCATACACTGTGTGATGAAAATACTATAGTTCTACAGTTTAGGAAAATATCAAGTTTTAAAATACAGTATTATTACTTTCTATTCACCACAATGTAATTTAAGTCTCCAGATGTCTTCTGCTCTTGCTCAACGTTTCACTATGGTAGCCTCTAGTCACTGGCAAGAGCATAAATATATATATATATATATATATATATATATATATATATATATATATATATATATATATGGCTGAGTCCTTTTTTGCTCTGAGTCTGGCTTGTCTTATCTAGCATAATGTTCTGTAGTCTCATTCATGATAAGGCAAATATCAAGACATTTATTGTTTCTGAAAAATAACTGGTATTCCCTTGTACATACATGCAACATCTCTCTTCATCTATGGATTGAATTTTAGGTGGATTCCAAGTCTTAGCTTTAGTAAACGATGCTGTGTTCGATGCATGTGACATTCTAAAATGTGGCTGCTTCCAGAAAGACTTTGTGGCCATCAGTTGTGTATCCAGAAAGGCATTTTTTTTTCATCATATAGTGATACTTAAGTGTTTTAAATTTTAAGAAGCTTCCTGACTTTTCTCATAGTGATGACATCAGTTTTTCTTTCCTCCATTAAAGATGGAGGGACCCATTTTCTCTGTACTTTTATATTTGATCTGATAGTCATTCCCCGATGTGTGAGTGGTACCCCTGTGTTTTTATTTGTGTTTCCTTAGTGGTTGGTGATATTGAGGCAAGTGTTATATAGTTAATGGAAATTTCTGTGTCTTATTTTCAGAAACATACAACCAGATCTTTGAGCAGTTTACAGTGGAGTTGTTTTTGAAATTGTGATGCAGAAGTGTCTCGTTAGGGTTTTACTGCTGTGAGCAGACACCTTGACCTTGTCCTGTTGTAAGGACAATGTTTAATTGGGGGTGGCTTGTAGGTTTAGAAATTCAGTTCATTAAAACTAAGGCAGAAGCAAGGCAGAGTCCAGATGGGCCCAGTGTAGAAGGAGCTGAAAGATCTATGTTTTGTTCTGAAGGCAAACAGGAGGAGACTGGCTTCAAAGCATTAGGATGAAAGTCTTAAATCCCAAAATCATAGTGGCCCACTTCATCCACCAAGGCCACGTCTCCAAATAGTGCCACTTATAGGGCCAAGCATGTTTAAATCACTGCATTCGGTATTTAGATACTGAAGTATTAATCGCACATAAGATAGATAGCTTGCAAATGCTTTAAACTAATTCTGTTTGGTTTCTACTTGCTTCAAGGTTTCCTTTGCTGTTGAAACATGTAAAATATAATCCAATATCATTTAATATGTTTGTTACAAATATTTTTGTGATGTACTTAAGAATACCAGATCAATGTCAAGAAACTTTTTTTTCTGTATTTTCTACGTATGGATTTATAGTATTTGTCTTTATGCTTTTAATAAATTTTGAACATCTTTTCTAGACTGTGTGAGATGTCTCCAATATCTTTCTTTGATACGTGGTTATTCAGTTTTCTCAATTTAATAAAATTTTAAAAAGACTTTTCTTATCATGTGTACTCTACTGAAAACTAGTTGAGCATAAATGCTTGGATTAATTTCTGTACTGTTCAGTTTTTTTGTTCTGTATTTCACTTTATGTATTAAAATAATATTTTGATTATTATTACTTTGCTATGTATTTAGAAGATAGGAAGTGTAATGCATTAATGTTAACTATTCTTTTAAAAATATCTGCAGTTGTTTGGATTTTTGTGGCTCTGTCTATATTTTAGGAACATTTGCTTTCTATTTCTGTAAAGAATATCTTTGGGACATTTGTAGGATTGTATTGAATATGTGGGTTACTTGAGTAGCACATACAATTGAATAATCTCACTTATTCCGAAGATTGATCTATTATTCAAACATTGTAGAAGAAAGTCTCCAGAGAATAGGCACCATGGAGCAGAGAAAAATTATGCACAAATATTGCCAAAATCAAGGAGAGATAAAAATGCAGAGCCTGTGGGACACTCTTGAGGAGAGGTGAAGTAGTTGAAGGAGAAAAGAAGGTCGTTTGGATATATCAAAGCAATTCCACATGACTGCATGGGACACCACCACAAGAAGAATTTCTAATTTTTATACAGAGCAATACAAGGCAGAGAAACTGTAAGAGCAAGCCAAACTTTAGTGCAAAAGAGAAATCAACGAAAACACATAAATTTAAAATATTATAAGATCCCTCATTATGTATTATCAGGGGTACAAATGATCAAAGTTTTTCATAAAAAATGAAGAAAATACTTTATAATATAAAAGACAGTGCTAAGATCTAGCATTATTAGTATAACAACATAATATATGATAGAAACTCAATATGTGGCTGACATCCCAGAAATATGTAATAGGGATTAATAATGGAAGCACAGCCATTTGTATCATGCAAAAAATAAGTTGAAATAGTTACAATCTCAGTAAAATTATAAGAAACTTTCTCTCCAGTTAAAATATTCCATCTTCTTTCTTCTCCTTATGTCAAAACCAGACAATAAACAAATTTGTTTCTGAGCTTTGACAAGGGACAGAAATAAACTTAAGGAAAAGGCATTCTTCTAAACAGTGAACTGAAATTACGCTAATTCTAAACTTTTCTTAAAAAATAACTCAAACAGTAAAAACATTAAATTCCCTGTCAGCACTTTAAAGAAAAACTGTAATTATTAAATATTTTATTCACTGAAGAACTGTTATGTATGACAATGAACAAAATCACATTTTAAGGGTTTTGTGTCAGAAAAAAAGACAAATATTAAACAGTGAGAAAATTAGTCACCATAAGAGAAGAATCTATTGCATAATCATAGGAAGAAACTAAGAAAGATTTAATTAAATTATATATATATACTTCTGTAATTATATATATATTTGTAAAAATATCTAATAGTATCTTTACCAATAGGGTGAAAATGTCCATTATATGTGTGTTCCTATAAGAATTAGCTGGGTGTTAATTCTTAATTTGCTAATTCAATGGATTCAATTAACAAAATTGAAAAAGAGTGTTTGGAGAAAAGAGAACACATGCTAATTTAGGGATGATTTAATTTATGTTTACTCAGCCACTTTCTAGAAATTCATAGTTTCTTAAAAGTAACTTTTATTCACAGAAAGGAAAATGCAATGAACATAAGGGGTATGTTAGAGGAAACAAAATGATAGATAAAATAACAGATAAAAAATAAATCCAGTAAATGTGGAAACAATTTTATGTCTTAGTAAATATGAATAGGTATAGGAAACTGAAAAAACATTTGAAATGAACAAAATAATTCTTAAGTATTTTACAAAATGCTGACAAATCAGTGAAGAAAATGGCCTGCAAGGTGTCTCAGAATAGAGAACATTAATTATAAAAGACCCCTTTATCATAGAGAAGTCTGGAGGACATGCTTTAAAGCTTGAGAAGGCTTAAAACAGATGAAGGAGAGATTGGCATATCATATTCCTCACCATGTTGTGTACAAAAGATAGAAGCATCGCTTTGCGTTATAGGAAAAGAAAAGCACTATGGAGCATTCGAATCATCAGGAAACAATAGAACACAACGGAAACTGTTAAAAATATGACAGCTGGCACGTGTGCCTATTTCAGAGGCCCAGAAGGTAAATAGGCAGGTAAATGGTTTCATTTTTCTCCCTTTTCTGTTTTTTGCTTCCTGAAGAAGATTGAAAAGCCACTACAAATAAATAGTTAATCCTTAATTAAATGCTACGAGGTCTGAAAAGAAACAAAAGCAAGGGACAATATTATTAACATAATGCAAATTTCAATATTGACTAAATTTACATGTGAAAAATCTGTAAACTGCCTCAGTGTTTATATTTTGTAATCTATTAATATTTAGTGGTTGAGTGTCCTTTTACCTGAAAGGTTAATGCCATGCATACAGCCACTTCTTTGAATACATATAACTGTGTATTTATTCATATATACATATATATATGCAAATATAGGTGTTTAAAGCATTGTTACATTACAAATTCTCTTGGATTTAAAAAACGTCTTAAAGAGTTTGAGGCATTTCCTCTACTAAAAACTATTAAATTTATGTAGACTATATGAAAGAGTTAAACATGTGTCTTTAGTTATTTCCAAAGAGTAAACCTAAATATGAAGATATTGTACTTACTTAGAAAGATATGGTTATGATACATGGAAGGGTGCTTTTAACGAAGGAGTATATATCCTCAAATCCTGACAAGAATATTCTATGTGCAGTTCTATAGGTACTTCTGTGTTAGAGAAATATTCCTCAATGAATATTTTATTTCTAGAGTGTTGAAAATCAAAATGCCATTAATATAAGATTTTTTTTAATTATGATTTCCCATTTTCCCAACAGTTTTGACAAACCAGTTATTGTGAAAGCAATTGTGAGACATAATTTTAAATGCCACAATTTGACAGTTCTTCCATACTTGCACTATTGTCTCTAAATTTAGCTATAAATATTTTCCATTATAATACTGTCTACTATACATTCCATTTCCCATTGATATTAAACATGTTTAGGCATAGATATTGAGTTTCTACCTTTTAAATTACACAATTTTAAGTGACATCTGCCCTTTAAATTCCTCATCCTGAAATAATTATATTCTCACCAAAGGGATTAAAGCATTTGCATGAAATGAGAGTAACGAGAAGTCAGGAGGACATATAGAAAAAAGTACAGGAAGTAGAAGGAAAGACAAGAGTTAGAAGGTGCTTCTTTGAGATGAAGTGAGAAAGGGAACTGCTTTGGGATGTCAGCTGAGGAGGAAGGTCCACTGGGCGCTTTCTCTGCTTCTCTTGGCTAGCAGGCTTTCACCTTACCAACTGGCTGCTTAGTCTTTATTGGTAAAATTGAATGATTAAGACTTTGTTTAAAAAAAAATGTTAACCAACATGGGGTCATTTCACCTATGTGTATGTATCCTGAAACCATGGCATTCATGATGCTCATAAAAATGTTTAGAAGCCAAAAATCTCATTAGAATTTTCTGTGTTTTCATAGCTTATTTATGTAGCTTGCTATTTAGCTTCTCAGATATCCTGATCAACAGTTTCATGGTTAACCACAATAATTCAATGAAAAATATGATAAAGGAAGGCGGAATTTTTTCCTCTCCTGAAAATGTCTATTACCATATATGGGGTATAGATTTTATTCCCCCTAGGATAGATAGTAACAAAAGTTAGACATATAGTCCTCTACTAAGGATTTAAAGGTAATCCACTTAGGACAGTACAGGGAAAAGCACACCAATGGTTTAGTTAAAATCAAATGGTTTTCCCTGAATAAATATATGTAAGTAACATCATACAAACTGAGCCGATTATATTTAGCAATATAAAGCATATGATAAGGAGGGCCATAAGTTTTAAAGAGGTACATAGACTATGGTAAAAGAATGGAAGAGAGGGGAGGATTATGTAATTATAATATTAATTTTTTTAAGTACAAAAAGGGTTTATCTAGCAGGATAGCAATTTATTTATTTAAAATAACCATTGTTGAATCTTAAATGAAAACAGCAAAAAAGGTGGGTTTGGTATGTATGTGTGTGTGTTGTGTGTATGTGTGTGTGAGTGTGTGTGTGTGTGTGTGTGTGTCTGTCTGTCTGTCTGTCTTTATGTGTATGTGTAATTAATTATATTGGAGGAACTCTCAGATGTCTATAGGAATTTTTTTATTCTTATTCTTAATTTTTCATATATATATAATGGCTAATAGATGAATACAATTTTTGAAAACATTTATTTTTTAAGGACTGAAAACTAAGTCTACTTTCGGTCAAATATTCCATTCTTAGCTTCCAAATGACTTAAGACTAGTGTCTTTGTATTATGCATTTTCCAGTGATGATATTTTTCCCTGAGGTTTCTAAAAAGGATTTTGAATATTTAGAAATGTATACGATGTATCTTAATTATCTCAAATCCTTACTACAGCCTCCAAATCACTCCAAAGAAAAACACCTACTGTACCCCAATCCCAACTTTATGTCGTTTTTTAATTTGTTTGTTTGTTTAAACCAGTGACTTCCTTCAGAGATTCCCATATTGATTAAGGCATAGGAAAGATACCAGAGACCCCATCCCTAAATAAAAGTTACTCTTTATACCCCAGTAGCAATCAACTCCCTGAAAAGACCTTCTCCAACAACTGGTGGGATTATAAATTGTTTTGATTTTGGGAAAGTCTTAGGTAGGGAACCTCAACTCTTGTGACTTCATGTATAAGACAGCCATGTCATCTCCAGAGGTCAGCCTTTATGGCACTTCCCCATTATCTTGCTTTCACATTCTCTATGGTTCTTCTTCTGTGATGTTTCCTGAGCCTGTGTGTGTGTGGATTTGATTTCAATGGGCCATTTACAGTTAAGCACACATAGTCATTCACATGTTGTTAGCACTTTCAGCAGCAGTGTGTTTCTATTAAACCCTAACCCATCCACTACACAAAGAAACATCTAAACAAAATTGGGAGCAGCATAAATCCATTTAGAAGGCAGTTTGACTGTATGCCTATTTCTAACAACAACAGCAATAGGCACTCCCCTAGGGCCTATGATTTAAGTTTTGACTATATTGATAAAGTGGCTCCTTAATTGCTACCAATATTTATCAATTCTAAGAGAGTTTTGGGTGGCTTTCTATAGTCTCTTATAAAATTATATTATTCTTCTGATAGGAATACACTTTCTTTTTATATAAATTGTATCCCTGCAAAATGTCAGTGTATAATTCTACATGACATAGAGGAGACAGAATAGAATATTCAGCTGTCATGTTGTTACCATATTGTTCATATTCTTTTGTCAGATTTTTTTTATTAGACCAATTCTCAACATCATATGGAATAACAAAAGCTCAGCATAGGGAAAACAATTCTCAACAATAAAAGAACTCTCTTGGGGAACATCCCTGACCTCAAGCTGTACTACAGTGATAAAAAACAAAACAAACAAACAAATAAACAAACACATAGTATCAGTACAGAGACAGGTTAATCAATGGACTAGAACTGAAGCACCAGAAATAACCCCTCACACCTATGTACATTTGATCTTTGGAAAAGAAGCCAAAAACACACCGTGGAAAAAAAGAAAGCATCTTCAACAAATGGTGCTGATCTAACTGGAAGTCTGCATGTAGAAGAACGCAAATTGACCTATATTTATCACCTGTACAAAGCTCAAGTCCAAGTGGATCAAAGACCTCCACATAAAATCAGATACATTGAATCTAAAGAAGAGAAAGTGGGAAATACCCTCGAATGTATTACAGAGAGGAAATTTCCTGAACAGATCACCAATAGTTCAGGTTCTAACATCAACAATTGAAAAATGGCACCTCATGAAACTAAAAGGCTTCTGTAGGGCAAAGGACACTATCATAATTTCTTAATTTAAATTTTAATTATCAATATGTTTCATGACTATATATTGCAGAACCACTAAAGGTACAAAATGAGAGATGTTTAAAAGTTAGTACTGAAAGTCGGGCATCCAACAATCAGGAAGATTAGAAGTTTGAGGATCCCTGGGCTGATAAGCAATGTTTTCTCAAAATCCAAACCACAAATTTAAAAATTGATCATTGGGAATAATGACTTAGAAAAAGTAATCTTGTGCGACATTAGAAAAATTTAATGCAAAGTAATGCATTCTTAGCATTTAGTTTGTTCAAATTGTGACCTCAGCTTTCAATTGTATCTTGTGAGTAAAACCCGTTACTTTCTTTGCTGAAATAAACATTAGGCATGTTGTCAAAATTAATCTTTCCTGTCACATTGATTGTATTAAGAAGCATTTTGATTTTTAATGAGACATACTTTTGAAACTGCTCAAGGAAACTTGATTTGAAGACACAAGATGAACAATCCACCCTGAATGTGGAAGTGGCATACTATCCAGTGGGTTGAGGGCCTTGAACAAATAAAATGGGAGAACGTTTAATCCAGCTTGGCACAGTATTTCTGTCTCTTTAGAGATAGAGGTACACTTCCCCCTACCACATGCTCCTGCCACCATGAAGACATTGTCATAAACCTAAGCGAATCCTGTCTCCAACAAGTACATTTTGTCAAGTTTTGTTAGAAGAATAAGAAAAGTATCTAACACACAGGTAAAACAAACAAACAAAACAAAACAAAACTTTTCACTTAAGATTCTGCTTATTGCTTATTTTGAACATTTATTTTAAATATACTCTTATCATAACTTAGTTGGGTCTACATATATATAACTAATAGTGATAGAAGATCCTGTTTTCTATGACAAAAAATGGATCCTGAATTTACATATTACATAAAATTTCAGTATGAGGTTAAATCTTTTTAGAGTTTTTTGGAATAATTTTACATGGATAAAGATAGCACAGAATTAGTATACCTTGTGGAATTTTCCTTAATTTTAGTTTCATACATAACCATGACATGTGCTGTAGCTGAGAAATAAGAATGTACATCTTCATATTGATTAAATGACAGCCTTTATAAAATCTTTAAAGTTTCACAATTCATGTGAGCGCAAACTTATTTTTCTTTTCTGTATTGTTCTGACACATGGAAGGTAGCATCTGTCAGTTTGCTACCCTGAACTTGTAGTGGTTAATTAGAAAGGCCTTAAAATTAAATTTTAACCCTGAACTTTTTACTGTGAACCTCTATAAAATTCTGATTTCTTTCACTTTGTTTTTAATATTTGGATTCCACATGAAGCACGTTTTCTTTTCATATTTATTTATAGCATCATAGTATTCACATATATATTAGATAAATATAATTTTATATTTATATATGTATATTATTTAATATTCATATACACTATACATTATGTAATACATTAAACTATGTTTATTTCTATTTAAATATAATATATAATATAGCACTAAACAAAGGTAATCATTTCTCTTTTCTCTAGTTAAACCAGGGACAGATGATAAAAACCAACCATATTCTTCAATGACTGTATAAACATGTGGTAGCTGTGAATGTATTTCAGATTTCTTATTCAAGACAAATGTAAATACAAAGTTAACACAATTCCCCTGGCTCTGAATTGTTGAGTTTTCTCATTAAATAAGTGCACTGCAAATGATGAAAAGAAATCATGTGGAGGCTAAATCCTAGCAGTTACTTTTTCTGCCCTGATGCATACATGAACAGTTAATGAGGGCACATATGACAGGGCCCATGCAGCTCATCCATGTATCTATTATGTACGTTTTACAGCAGCAACCACAGGTGTTTTGTCATTGTGGTTACTATAAAGCCGGCCGAGAAAAATTGAGTAATCTACACACAACCACACAGATTGACTCAGATCTTTCTGTCTCTGACATTCCTATATCCTTCCCTAGGGACCACACCCTGTACAGTGACAAGAATGTGCACGAGCGCCTGTATCTCCCAAGTCTTTCCTTAGAAGAAAATGGCCACTTGTGTTTTTCAGTGCTTCCTCTGGATTAAAGTCTCAGAGAGCAGGTGCCTTAGTTTTCATGAAGATTCATAAAGTCTCTCATTAGGAATTTAATAGGAATACAGCAAATTTTATCATCTTACAAATTCTAAATGTGGATGTCAGTATTTATTTTACATTTTTTTGACAATAGCCCTCAGCTTCACTATAGCAATGTGTTTCTGCTCATGTGTGTGAAATGTGTGCATCTCTGTGTCGTGCCTGTGTGTGTGTGTGTGTGTGTGTGCATGTGTGCGTCGTGCCTGTGTGTGTGTGTGCTTGAATGTATGTTGCTTCTTGCTTCTGCCAATGAAAATGGGAGTCATAAGAGGACATGAGGGGTTCTGCTCTATTACTGCATCTTCTCCAGGAGAGGACAGGATCTCTCAAGGAACTAAGTGCTAGTACAGTGGTCACCAAGCCCCAGTGATCCTCAGGAATCTGTCCTCCAAAAGCTGGAATCACAGGCATGTGCAAACCTACACCCAGGTCCTCACGATTCCCAAGGCTACCATTCCTATCCACTGAGCCTTCTTTCAGCTCGGACTCCATTTTTAATTAAATGTAATGTTTCTCCAGGATCCCCAGAGCTCAGGCTGGCCAAGGTTAACTGTACCTCTTGTGAAACTGAAACAGAATCACAAGTCTTTTGCTTGTTCATAGAGTACAAAATGTCTTACTCATCCCTAACTCTGGCTAGTTGGGTAAATCTTCCTTCCACATGTCCCTACTCCAGGCATCACTGCATACATCTGCTCTTAGCAATGCTTTGATTCACTGTCCTAACACGTCTTCACTGTTAACTTTATACTCCCGTTTATTTGCGTCTTTCTCAACTGTTCTTTTTATTTAGTTAAAGATCGTGGCTTATAGTACATCTCTTAAAATTTCCATCTTTAATAAAAAATATTATTTATTTGCCATTATCAGATTTCTGATATGTTTGTCATGGATAATCAGGTATATGTGCTTAAGGCTCTGTTTTTGTTTCTCCTCTCAAACACTATAACAGCCCGGAGTGAGTATTAAATATTTCTTTTCTCAAGTTCACACTTAATTTTTTTCAGCAGTGTTATTCACTAAATACATTGTATTAAAAATAAATATGATGAAATATCTAATAAAACTTGTTATTTTCAAGCAAAGACCACGAATATTTTATGCTCTTGCCGCATATTGATTCCCAGAGTATAAGAACACTGTTCACTGCTTTCCGTAGCACATGAGTGAATCCATTTTAGTGCACCTAGACAGATAATGTAAATTCATTTTTAAACACTCCTTTACACCAACTGTGTTTGCCTCTTGTCTCCAAAATAGTTACGTGTTGAATCAGCTAGGAAGAGGTAACAAAAATCTCCCAAACCCCAGATGCCTTTTTTTTCTCCTGTGGAAATCAAGTCTCATAGTGTCTCACTGTACAATCTGCATTTTAGCAACACATCCCTATGTACCACACTGCCTGGATTTATATTTTAGACTTCGTTCTTTCTGTGCACTCACTTCTCATGCTTCTCTGCAAAACTGTCCCAGTAGATTTCTCTGCTTACCAAAATTCTTTTCAGTGTGGTCATGGCAACAGGGACTCAAATTACTTTTTTCAAGTAGCTTAGAACTATTTGCCCTCACTAACTCTTCTACCCTTGTCTCTAATGAGCAAAACAAAAAATATCCTTGTATTTATCAATTTAGCTTTTTGTTCTCCTTTTGGCTTTCATTTGGTGAGGGTAGGATACAGAAAAACTGTCAGAATGCACGAACATAAGGATGCAGGGCTTACACTCCTAGTTCTCTCATTGTCAGTGCTATGCAGGTTCACTGACCCTCTATGAAGATCTACAACCCTTCTTAGGCCCTTGTATCCTTAGAGTTCTACTATAATTCTCACCACCAATCTCCTTTGAACTCCAGACTTAGATACAATAATTATTCCCACTGTACTAATCCAAAATTATATGCTATCACTCTTCCAAAGCCCCACTTACATTTTATAATTATCTGCTTATGAACCTGTCCTTTTACAGTATGTTAGAGAGTGTCATATTTTTGCCATGACTCAACATACAAAGTGAATTTTTCATGACAAAGGAAGGATAGAATTAGTGCTTAATAAGTATTCATAATGCTTGAATTCAATCTTGGTTTGCTATGATTAAGCCTTATAATTTAGTGTATTTAGCCAGCTCAGACCTTCATGATATGGAAGTATTTACCTTGTTTTGAAAGACCCTACTAACAGCAAGTTTCAGTGATAGACTGTCCAGTCAATACTGTCTATATGGGAAAAACAGGTTTGTTGGAGAAGAAATTTACATGGTGTCTTTTACAGGAAAGTTCTACTCCCTGGCACTTCGTGTACTTACCTGAATCCCAGGGCATCTCAAAAATGAAAGACTTGTTTACACGGGTAGGCACCCTGTAATTGTTTCTAATTTGAGTCCAATTTATCCTTTACTCACCATAGATCTGTCATTGGGCTAGTCAACCCTGAGGTTTTACAAAAGGAGAAAGATAATTTATTGAAGACCGAAGAGCCTTTTCTTCATATAATGTCATAAATTATATATCCAACTAGAAATATAAAAGAATATGATTAGATATAAGCTCATACCTTTTATCATAATTAAGTCACAGTAGATGATAGACCTAAATATAACTGCACAAAACGAGCTGTGAGACTCTCCCTGTGTGTCTGTAGGTAGCTTAGAATTTGCTATATACCACAAGCTGATCACAGACTCTGTGCAATTCCTGACTCAGCCTCTCAAGTGGCAGGATTACAAATGAAAGCCATCATGCCAGGCTCATGTTTTCAAAGCAGTAAAAATAGACAACAGTTTAGAGGATCATATAGTCAGCAATGAAACCTGAATATTTATTTATTTTAACTGTATGTGTTTTGAATTTTTTTAAATTTTATTTATTTATTTTATGTATGTGAGAACACCAGAAGAGGACATTGAATCCCACTAGAGATGGTTGTGAGCCACCATGTAGTTGCTGGGAATTGAACTCAGGACCTCAGGCAGATCATTCAGTGCTCTTAACCGCTGAGTCATCTCTCCAGCCATTTTGAATGTTTTTAATGGCTGTTTATAAGTATACTAAGTATTCGTTTGGGGCTGAGGAAGCAAACAAAGAGTGTAAAGAGCTTCTGGAACTAAAGTTGGGAATGATTGTAACCTACCCTGAGGGTGTTTTTTAAAAAAAATCTCAGAAGTTTTATCAACAAAACAAAACAAAACAAAAACCTAAAACCCTCAAACACAAACACACAAAAAATAACTGGCAGTTTGAACCTTGCTAAAATCGAAAACATTGGCTCTTAAAAGTAGTTTTAAAATCAGAACGAAAGACACAGATACATTCATACTACATTTATGTTCAATGTATTTGGGGAAATCTTGATGGAAACAACCATAATTAAACTCACTGAATCAAAAGAAAAAGAAAGACAATGTTAATTCTATAAAACAAGGAGGGTACCTGTTGGATAAAGATAGGGCAGGTAACAGGACAGAATATTGGAGAGGGGGATAAGGAATATTCAGTATATACATATATACATACATACATACATACATATATAATATCTATGAATGTATGTATGTAATATATATAATATATATTTATTTGTCAAAGAGTAGAAATATTAAAGAAAAATAAACAAAAGAAAAAGAAAATTCTTGTAAGTGCCAGTAGTTGGTTCTCTTCCAACATCCATTTCCTCACTAGCCATGGGTAGGAAGCTAGGTTTGTAGGTCCCGGAATGATTACCTCCTACTGAGCATATACGAGAATGCCAATTGTCGATAGTGTCACCACTGTATCTTTAAAGATGCTTTCTTCTGTGCGTCCTTGCTATAGGCATCATGGTTGGATAGGATACTGATTGCGTCTCTCCTTTGGAAGCTTACACAGTACTTTCTGGTATTATGAAAGGTAGACTGCCAGAAGGAGGCTTTCAGGTTAGATCCAGCCATTACTGGATACAGAAATTACTGAACTGTTTGGTCTGAATTAAGTGATGTCTTCAGTAAAAAGGCCTTTGAGAAATAAAGACAAAAAGACAACAGTAGCGTATATTGCTTTGGTGTACTTAAAGTACACCAACAAACAGCTCAAGCAATTGATTCAAATGTCTGATATTGATCTATTGTTTTGTTACTTTGTTTGTTTTATTTTTCTTGTTGTTTTGTTAGATAGATGGGGAGCATTGTCAGCCCACTTAGCCCAGCCTCAATTGATCATCTACCAAAGGCTCAGGCCTCATTTTGGAACATGGACTGGGTAGATTGGAAAAGCAAGAGGGCCAGTAAATTTGTTGTATCTCCTACTTGGTATCTCTTAGAAACCACAGGGAAACCATATCCACGATACTTCAATAGTATGGCTGCTTAAACAAGATAGAGAAAAGACAACATCATGCTATTGTCAAAGTGTGATATCATACAGCAACCCATTTCTAGACAAAGAGCTAGAGGTAATCAATAAATGACTGCTGACAGAAGGAGCACTAGCTTATCCTAACTTCATAATAATAAAGAAACACAAACTTCAAAATAATAAAGAAAAGGAGCTATCAAATTGAGAGGAAATAGAGGAGGATGGGAGGGATTGAGGGAAGGGAACAAGGGACAGCACATGGATGGAGGAATAACAAGTGGGGTGGGCTAATTATACTTATATTTGAATTTTTAATAAAAAGATAATTTTATAAACTTTATGAAAGAACCTATAAAATTATCAAGGTAAAAATGATAGAAATAACATTTCAAAAGTACTTATCATCATCATTAACTAGAAAACTAGCTATAGAAAACTAAAAATAGAAATAGGTGTAGCCACATGCCTATAAGGACAGGAAGAAATGAAAACGAGACGGAGAAACCCATGGTAACTCAGTGAAAAGCAATAGGAATGGTTCTTCTTCTCTGAAAAGAGCACAAAAGAATGGGACTACTTTGGAAGACTTTCCTCAATGTATTACAAACACTAATACAGTTTTAGTAAATGAATAGCCACAGCATTTGAACGGTTTAATAAGTTATTTGAAAACCTGTGTCCGCACACAATCCTCTACCTAAAATTTTACAACAGACTTGCTAACAATTCATTGCTTGCAAATTCATTGCAGAATTGCTATATTTTTGGAAAGACGAAATTTTACAGAAATGATATAAGAATACTGGTTGCCCAGGATTTCATGACAGGTTTCCTAGGGTACAGTTGAAGGAGAGGAGAATTTTAGTGAGGTATAATAATTTTATTGAAGATTTTTAAAGAATATGTGAAGCTATGCATTTGTCAAATCTCATAAAAATTTATACACACTAAGAAAAAAATCATTGAAAATTGGGGTGTCCAGAAATATAACACAGAATGTGTCAGATCCTTCTAGTCACCTTGTAATCATATCACTTAACTGTAGAAATTTACTGGCTTTGGTGATTTGGTAGATAGTGGATTTTGTAAGCTAAAAGTGAAAGGAGCTATGCGTAATGTCTGCTCTCGGGTCAACAGAACCATGTGCCACCAGGCTAAGGAGTAATACTTCTCTGATTACTATATGTGCACACTACACATGAGCTGTTAAAACAAAGGACTAAGCAGGTTTTCGAGGACATTTAATGCTTAGATATTAGCTGAAATGTTTAGTATAAAAGGTTAACTTGACAAAACTACACTCACCTGAAAGACAGACCTTTTGTCATAGCAGTTTTCTTTATTGAATTAATTGAGTGGAAACCCTACCCACTGTAGGCAGAACTGCTCCATGACTATGACTGTGGGCTGCCTAAGTGGAGAAAGGGAGCTGAACATCAGGTAATTACTTGTCTCTGCTTTGTAAAGTCAGGCTAATGCAGTAAGGTGAGATACCTACAGCTCCTGCCACTGTGACTTTCCCACCATGAACTGTAGAAAACGAAGTCCTTCCTCATGTTCATTTTGTCAGTTTACCTTATCACACCAACAGGGAAAGAAACTAAGGTGAAGCACATTTATTGCAATGCAGTTCTCCAATGTAAGGCTTAGAGCTCTTAGAAGAAACTGCTGGCATAGGAATACCACAAGAAACATAAAACAAGAGTGGAACATTTTCTTCCACTGTGATGTAAAAGGATAAGATAGGAAGAATGATAATGAAACTAATGATCGAAAAACCACAGGTGTCAAATAAATGTCAACAACAAAACCTACAAGTATTTAAGTGACAGAATTTAGTGTAATCGTGTATAATCTTGAGTCAAAATACAAAATGAATACTTACAAGGTTATACTTAAATAAATATTTTATAACTGAATAAAATAGATAATCCAAGTCTTTTGCAGAAGATTTCTAAGTAATTTATGTAAATAGTTTTCCTTAAGGAGATGAAACCTAGTTTCGCAATTGTTTCCTGTGTGTTTCTAGTAGTGCGTGCCTTCTGAGCGATACAGGATGTCTGGGTTGTGATGAGGAAACAAATGGGCTTAACGTCACAGAGGAGATGTGAGGTTTATCTCCTCAGCCAGGTGATCAGGGCCATATCACAAGTGACTAATGTGATTAAGGAGCCAGAGTGATAGCCCATGCTTCAGATTTCATGTGATGAAATGTCTTTTATTTATTCAATTTTCCATTTACCCCTAAATTCATAAGCTGAACATAATCATGAAATAAAGTTAAGGCACATACCAATAGAATATCATTCAAGAGAAATGAGCAGCAACAACAAAAACCCTGACCACTGTCAGGAAAAGTCATGTGACCTGTTAAGGCCCACAAATCACTGCACAGACCACCCAAACACTAATCTTGGGAAAGCACAAATAATTTATTGAACATATACTCCAGGACTGATCATTCAGGCATGCAGGTCAGACTCAGGAGCTGAAACTGTGACCTAGGCTGTTTCCCCGGGGCAGCTTATAAAGAGAAAATCCACAAAATCTCATAGTGACCATAAACATAGCAGCCATAAAAGCTCATACACAGGTGTAGAAAGTGCTACCAGGCAGATGCAGTGATGGGTTCGGGTACAAACTTACTGTAGCTAACTAAACAAAGTATCTCTTACTGACCTTTATCATGATTGGCTCTAGAGCCGTGTGAGAATCTGGGGGAATTTCCAGAAACACCAAAGCATAGGTTAATGGTTAGCTAGGCATGAGAAAGATCCTCTGTAACAATGTAAGATCACTTGAATATAGGTATAAAACAAAATGGCTACAGTGATGTCCGAAAGGCAGTGACTACCTAAGTCATAAGATTACCAAACAATCAGAAAATCTCCAACCATTCCATCTACACCTAGACTAAAGAAAAAGGACACATCCACTTAACATAAGGTGTAGGTTAGATCTTAGGATTGAAAAGTGTTAATATTTATGTAAATTAATAATAATGTATCATTTTAGCCCATCAAATATATTGGGCAGCATTAATAATATTAATAATTGATAATAATAGGTCATAGTGTAGCTATGTTAGTTTGAATTAATTACATTTTTTGTAAAACTGTCCACATTAAATTCCTTAAAAATTATGTGAAAATGTTTTAGGTAAAAATTCATTTGCATAATTATAGGGCATTTTTATATTGGAATCTGTTATTTGTAAAGGAAATGTTACTCTTAACTTTTAAATTGTAATTGGAAGTATATGCATGAAGTTAGGTGAGAGCACCAGGATTTAGCTATGATTATCTATAGATGGTTAAATTATAGGAAATTATGGTTCATTAACAAATATCTACTTTCATAGTGTGAGCTAAATATTATCTCCACAATCAGTAATTTTCACACAAACAGTTATTATAAGGATAAAATATGTGTCAATCAAAATCAGTCCTCCCCTGAGAACTGTTTCTAGCAGTAACATATTAACCTCTCTGCCTTCTATCCTGAGCCGATACAGCTTTATTATTACATTGGAATGCCTCTAGGAATAACCTGAAATTTCACAAAAATTTCAATTAGATAGTATCTTTAATAATTTTCTTGAATATATAATTTTCCTGTGAGTAATATAAAGACTTTACTATTGTTCATGTATGAAGCAATCTTCCTATCCCACCTTGCGATAGTTTATCTTGATGTCATTTGGAGATGTTTAGAATCTTCATGGAAAGAAATATCTGAACACATGGACTTCCAAAAAGATTTAACTAAAACTAGAAGAACCATCCAGAATGGGGGTGATACCATGTCATGGTCTTAGTGTCACAACTGAATAAAGAGGGGAAAGTGACCTGAACACCAGTATTCATCTCTGGGGAATGAGAACTGACACCCACATCCCTGTTGCTAAGATTGGACATGCAGTGTCACTTGCTACCTCAATCTGCTCCTGCCATGCCTTTCCTACTATGATGGATTGTGTCCCCTTGAAATATAGGACTGAATGATACATTCTACCCTTAGGTTGGTTGCATCTTGTCAGGTATTTGGTTATAGCAAAGAGAAGTATTAATGTACCTAATACATATACAGATTTCTTTCTGTTGTCCTTTCTTCGATAATACCGCAAAAATGATCATAGTTATCCTAGTGCTTCTGATATAGTTCCATGGGTAAAGAGATGTGAGAGACAACTGAGAACTTAGTGCTTGGCAGTAACTAGGTGACAGGCTGAAAATGGTGTAAAACCCATCGCCAAGGCTTGGCATATGTACGTGTCCTTATTTCCAGGAGCAGCTGATGTTTAGATGGTAATGGGATCCAGGATCCATAAGAAACTCATTTCCCAGTTTTTAGTAAGTGAGTTGTGACTAGATCACCACTTTCTCTGTTTTCCAGGCAGATGACCAACCTCACTCCTTTCCCGTCTTATTTGATAGGATCTTATTTCTAAATCATACTTTTGAAATTTATGTCTGGTCTAGTCCAAAAGAATAAATCTCTTTAGTCATATCATTTCCAAAATACATTTTATATTCTGAAATATTGGAAATATGTTCAGATCCCTGTGGTATCTCCAGTAATATGAGTTCATCTCTTTTAAATGATTCGATGGAGAGGAATATTGGCCTTTTAATGAATTGAAATCATTCTAAATATTTAAAAGCTATTATTAATTATCCATAAAACCCAATGAGAAATGTAATGTAAATCAAATTACTACATAGTAAAAGGAATTTGTGATTTGTGAAATAATTTGAGCTACTCTGTTGTGAGGTGTATCCTATATGACAAACACTGACCTTTGTATGGATTAGTTCATCTAAGAAGTACCCTATAAGGTCTTTATGCCATTTAGAAGGAAAGCTGGAATACAGAAACTACGTTGTATTCCATTAGAAAGTTTATCATGACAAAAATTTTTTATCATAAAAAGAAATATTAAAAACATTGAGGGCAGAAGAGAACTTTCAACCTTGCTCAAAGTAGAGAAATAACCAATTACATTCCAAGTCTGCCACGAGTATCTGGAAAACATTTAATATCAAGTTTAAGAACTTATTACGGGGATGTTCTAATAACTTTAGATGATGCTACCACAGACTGAAGTTTACAAATTTTCTGGTCACCTGACTAGTAAATGCCACAGACAGAGACTAACCTAAGCTGGAGAGAAATGTCTAAACATTTACACATGCATGAGCTTATGTCTCCTTGTTTTGTCTTGTTTCTATTAAACATGGTTAAAGGAGTATATAATGTACATTGAATGTACTCTCCCTTTAACACCATCTTTCTCACTTCAGTCTTCCTTCCATTAGTCCACTTTACACCCTAGGAAGTTTTACTTCTATTACATATTATTTATACATGGCAGAATGAATGATTTCCTTTATCCATATAAAGCATAGTACTTATGAATGAAAAAAATGTAATGCTCACCTTTCTGGTGTTGGCTTAATTTGCCCAATATTTTTATGTTTAGTCATGTCCACTGCACTGAAAAAATATAATTTCAGTTTCCATTGATTTATATATGTAAAGCACATTTTCTTTACTTACCTTCTGTTGTTGAATACTTAAATTTATTTCATAGTTTAGTGCTTCAGCAAAAATTGATGTTCAAGTGCCAGTTTGACTTGGAGTATTTTGAAATAATACCTAGAAGTTAACATTTAGCTCTGTATGACACTAAAGTCTTTCAAGGCCTATAAGAATTAAAATATGGCATCTCTGTGTCAGGTTTATTCTGGATACAGTAATAGAACCATTAAATGGCCATAGGTTTTTCTTACAGAGAGACTTACAAACTACTATATATAAAATACATTTTAAAAAAATATTTTACTTCAAAAGGTAATGCAGTGAAATAGGGATCTAGGATCACACACAATTATTTGTTTTTAGTGGATACATTTCAAACATGGCCAAAAGGATGTTTTTATGTATGTATAAATATCCTAACAGCAGCAAAATAACCATCCTGGAATTGTGTTTCAGTTGTCAATAAACAGGTATTTTGAGTTAATTTTTGTTGATGTTTACGTTTGTTTTCATTATTTTTTATTACATTCTTTCTGTTTTGTTTGGTTATTTTGAGTCAAATTTATCAAGACATAAAGAGTAACATTTTAAAATTATCACATATTTTTGATTACATGTGTCCAAATGTATTTTGTGAGTATAGTAAATATAACAATATATAATTTGTATTATTGAATATTTTGCAGTTTTTTTCTGCACTGTATTTGTGGGGAACATTGCAGATGCTAATGTTGTGTCAAACTGTGGAAAAATTGGACACTCCTTCAACCAATTATATGGAAAAAGACTGAAGAAGAATTTTTATAGGTACATACCCTTCAAGGACTTATTAAATTAAGTAAATATACTGCGTTTTCTTACTTGAAATTGGACTTTTGATGTATTAACTGATCACTAAGTCAAAACAGGTGGCCAGCCATATTCAATTCCTGCACTTCTCAGTATTAATAGTTCATTATCTGCTATCTTCTGATGTTCACTTGAATATAAGCTGGAAATATTACCCACGAAGTAAATACTTAGCAGAGAAGGAAAGAAAATAAATGGAAATTGTTGAAGGGAGAGGTCTTCTACAGCTAGCTATAGTGTAAAAACCAATTATATCCTTATGCCTCATCTTGAAAATTCCATGAGGCAGATAAATTAAATCCTTGATTTTCATGTTGCAACTCATCAACTTGGGATGGATATTTAGCTATTGATCTTAGACGAAGTCATAGTGAAGTCAAGGAATATTAAATGAACATATTAGTAGTAAGAATGTTAATCCTGAAATACATATACATATTATACTGAAAAAAGAAGATAAATAGGTAGAAAGAAAAGACACTGTGTGTGTGTGCGTGTGTGTGTGTGTGTGTGTGTGAGAGAGAGAGAGAGAGAGAGAGAGAGAGAGACAGAGAGAGAGAGAGGGAGACAGAGACAGAGGGAGACAGAGACAGAGACAGAGACAGAGAAACACAGAGAATATGAATATTATCAGATTTTTACTTACTAAAAAAAAATCCATAGACATTGGTAGTAGTGATACTATAGATAAAATATGATCATTACCTCCAGGCATGGCTTTCTAGAGTAATAGATGACACAAAAACAAGTCTTGTTCTGTCCTTACTACTTCAATAACAACAAAATTAAGGGGTCATATAATATTTCCTATAGAAGGTGATCTTGTGCTAGCCACAATGATGAAAAGAATTTAGCTAACATCTCCAGGGAAGGCACTTACAATGACCAAGTAGTCTTCACTCAGCCAGCCTGAAATGTTAGCTCAGATCACGCAGTGTAATCTACTTATATTTGTTAGATTATTAAAGTTCATTTTTTTCCAGACTTGTCTCATTAAGCTATACAATAATACTGGCTAAACACTGCCTTGTTATAATTATCAAAGACAGGTTATTCTGTGTGTGAAAATGTATGCTCAGAAGCCCGATTTTCATCTGTGTTGTGGAGAACAGGTTTTATATTTACTTCCCAGAGTTCTTGAGTTAAGAATACTTAATAGGGTCATATTCCAAATGAGACAAGTCAAGAACTCATTCGCTCTAAATATAGGTGATTCTTCTCCCTTGACCAGGTTTTGTCAGTAAAGCATAGTTTTTACATGATTTCTGAAAAGCCTCTCTTCTTATTGCTTTTCATATTTACCTTGACAGTCATTATTATTACTTTGGACATTAAGAAATAGGGAGTAAAGGAATCTGACTAGATTTATTCAAACTTTGAAAATGTTTTAATTGAAATAGATTTTACTAATACCATACTAGAATTTACCACACTTTAGTAAAATTTGACCCTTCTTTAAAGGCCTGGGTAAATGTTTCCAAGAACTCCACAGCTATAAACTCGCCAGAAGCTATGGCTAGAAGAAGCCCACTGCTTTTAGTTCCCACAGGAGGCTGCTACAGGGTAAACAGTGTCAATGTATGGAGACCCAACATTCAAGAATATATCATATTCAAATAGCTTTGAAACAGCACGCTCAACATTAGAAAGCTAGGTGCTTAAACAATAATTAAATCAATTAAAAAGGTCATCCAATACTCAAGACAAAGTGCTACTCATTTTGAGTATGGAAATATGGTTTTTGAATTAATGTATTAACTTCTTCCTTGTATGAATAAATTAAAAGGACATTCTCATAGTTCTAATGTATTCATATAATTACACTTGCTTTAATTGAATATTTTATTATAACAAAGTTCAAAATAATCCTAGAAGGATACTGCAAGAATATGTATTTTAGAAACTGAATCAGATATTAGATAGATAGATTGATTGATAGACAGATCAGCATTATCAATAACAGATACATACATAGATGATAGATCAATGAATATGTGATATACAAACATAAGATAAGTGATAAATGATAAGTCGAAGCCAGTTAGATGATCTGTAGTTGATAGATGTCACTCACTCACATATATGGTAGACAGACTAAGATGTATATATAACACATATATACATAAAGAGAAGACAGAGAGAGAGAGAGAGAGACAGAGACAGAGACAGAGACAGAGACAGAGAGTGCTCCTGTGGAGTTTGCAATGTCCAAACATTATATGTCTATCTACAGGCTGAAAATTCTCATCAATCCTTATAACTTTAAGTTTACATTTACAGAAAAGTCAACTGAAAACTTAGGCTGTATTTCTATTTTCTATTTTGAGATCATATTTTCCCATTGATCAAGAAAATCTTTATTCTTAATTAGTGCTCTTGAGTTCTTCAAATGACTAATTATGGCTCACATGTATCATGGTATGTATTTCACATATTCAAATATGATTATGCCAATGATAAAAGCACATACAAATATTCCTAATACCTACAGGGATATATTATGCAGTAACTAGTCACTGTAATCTAGCAAAGTTACTGAAATTGTGTAGCATTATAAATCCAAAATGTATCGATTCTAAAAACCTATATTAAATATTATCACTAACACTGTACTTAAACACAAGTATTTATACAATTTGCCTATGAGCAAATTTATATTATCATTTTGTCATAATCAAGAGATATTAGTAAATCATGACATAGTAAAATGATTTTACTTTATTTCTCTGAACTTAAATGCTATTTTTCTTTCTTTGTAATGGCTTCAAGAAATGGTGTGTGGGTCATTTAAACATGTCAGAAACATCCCAACCAGCCATTTTCATTCATTGACAGTGTTTTGTCAATTTCCTTTCATCTTTCCAGTCTACATACCTGGTTCTTAGTGTTTATCTTCTGTTGTCAATCTGCATACTTTCTCTCAGAGGCTAAGCAGACAGACAATAGCATGGTATAAAGTACGCATAGGTGTATAATTCCTGTGAACTCGTTAGAGCTAACTTGGCAAGCAAATGTCAAATGATTACACTATTATTGGCTGCATCTGGGCAGAAGCTGGGTGCATGCTTCTGCCATAATCTTAATATCTCATCATTGGCAACATGGTGCAGTTAAAGGAGGAGAGTTTTTCTACACATACTTATAAACTCAGGGCAGTGTTTTTTATTGCATTAGGAATTGACACAAGTTTTCTGAGTAAAATATTCTTTCTGAGGAGTATACAAGACTGTAAGATAGGAGCAGAGCATAGAGTCCACTGTGAAATGAGGACAAAGGACATCTGGAAATAGAGCCTACTTTAGGATCACTGGGGATGTCCTATCAAGGTATTGGTTTCTGCTTTATAGGAAATAACACATCTTGAATAACAATAATTCTGACAAATATTTCCTTTTTTAATATTTACTTCTTTATTTCTTTAATTATTTTTTATTAATATGTGTGTTGTGAGGCAACTGTGTTATGGCACATGTATGACAGTCAGGGAACAACTTACAGAAGTTGATTTTCTCCTTCCAATGTGTGTGTCCTGGGAGTGAACTCGGTACCCAGGTTCAGCCATGTCCTTCAGTCAGTGTGGATATTACTGAAATGCTTTTGTAATGTTTTGTGACTGATTTGTTGTTGTTTTTTTTCCCTTTTTTCTTCTGCTAATTTCTTCTTTCAATATTCTAAATACAATGTAAATGCCATTATTGTTGACTGAAGTATATGAATGCATGAATGGCACTGTTGATAGTAGAATATTTTTAAATTAACTTCAATAGAAAGAAATCCAGTAACATCTAAATTAGTAACAATAAATTAGTAACATGGGAGCAAAAGTGATTTTAAGTGAAGTTGAATGTGTGTTATGACAAAAAGGAAATCATTTTAGTATAGTTTTTCTAAGTTTAGGCTATTGTGTAATTCTCTTGCAATAATTGAATTAGGAGGCATCAAAGAGAAACATCTGAGGAGAAACAGGTTAATCTTTGACATGTTGGATCTCAACTGTGTATGGAAGACTTAGTCAGAGATACAACACACCATGAACAAAATGTGAAGGACAAATGCAAGTTACAATAATCAACGCACAGATATTCAAGGCCAGGATGTTGATGCCCTCATCTAGGGAGCTTCTAGTGTGTCTATACATGAATCCAGGAGGAATGGCAGAGAAAAGTCTACAAAGGATCTTCCTGGAACAAAGTAAACATTTGAAGATCAGGAAAGATTACAGCTTAAAATTATAGGTGTCTTGAATTTGTATTCTTTTCAAAAGTTAAGAGTATAAAATATGGCACTTTAGGATGGCTGTGATAAAAAATTTAATCATTTATAATCTTTTAAAGAAGAATAATGAAGATACAAGTTCAGCTATAACTAAATTCATGATTTTTCATCCTTCACGTCTTTATTTCAGTCTTCATCAATCTTTAATTTCCTGGCTTCTAAATTACTCTAGAATTGAATCAACTTTTAAAGTATCTCCACTTGTAACTTACTGCCTGATCTGAGATGACGTTGATATCCTCAAGAACCCTTTATTGCATCATGTCCCTACAAAAGAAGGGCGTGGTGTAAGACTCTTTCCCCAACCAACCTAATCAGAGATAGGTTAAGAGTCAATTATAGTTATTGGACAGGTTTTAAATAGAGCCATTGATGGATTATTAGAAAAGCAACTCAACACAGCTATAACTTTATGAAAGGAAGTTATATAAATGTGTGAACAATTCTCTCTCTCTCTCTCTTTCTCTCTCTCTCTGTGTGTGTATGTGTGTGTGTGTGTGTGCGCGCGCGCGCATGTGCACACTCATATAAATGTGTGCTTCATTTGCCCCCAAAGAAGATCTAAATTTGAAAAGCAAGACTCAGTACTATGTTTAGATAAGTGATAAACTCTGTTTTCAGATGGAAAAATAGAACAGTAATCTTTATTTTGGAGTGGGGGGGCTTATCATATACAAGTGGTGTAGGTTCAGGGAAAATTTGTATATATGCATAAACATACTTATTATATATGTTTTTAAGTTAACATAAGATGCTCCCTCTGACTTTTTATTGGTTATTTTGCTTCTTTAAATTTAAGATGTTATCCCCTTCTCAGTTTCCTCTCCAAAACACCCTCCCACCCCCTCCTTCCTCTGTCTCCACGAGGGTGTTCCCCTACCCACCCACTCCCTCCCAACCACCCTAGCCTTCCCCTATGCTGGAGCATCAAGCCTTCACAGGATCAAGGCCTCCCCTCCTTTTGATGCCAGACAAGACCCTCCTCTGCTGCATTATGCAACTGGAGCCATGGGTTCCTCCACGTTTTTGTTGTTGTTGTTGTTGTTGTTGTTGTTGTTCTTGTTCTTGTTGTTTGTTTGTTTGTTTGATTTTGATATCTTATGTATTTACATTTCTTTTTTCTTTTTTTATGTTTTTTTCCTTTTATTAGACATTTTTTAATTTACATTTCAAATATTATTCCCTTTCTGGGTTTCCCAGAGGTAATCACCCTCCCCCATCCTCCTACACTTCTCTATAAGGGTGTTTCCCTCCCCATCTGTCATCTGTCCCTCCTTACCCCCCTCCAGATATTCCCCTACACTGGGGGATCCAGCCTTGGCAGGACCAAGGGTTTCTTCTTCCATTGTTGCCCAACAAGGCCACCCTCTGCTACATATGCAGCTGGAGCCATGGGTCAGTCCTTGTACCATCTCTGGGTAGCGGTTTAGTCCCTGGGAGCTCTGGTTGGATTGCATTGTTCTTATGGGGTTGCAAACCCCTTCAGCTCTTTCAAACCTTTCTCTAACTCCTCCAATGGGGGTCCAGTTCTCAGTTCAATGTTTTGCTGCTGGCCTTCGCCTCTGTATTTGACATGCTCTGACTATTTCTCTCAGGAGACACCTATATCCGGTTCCTGTCAGCATGCATTTCTTAGCTTCATAAATCTTAACTAGTTTTAGTGGCTGTATATGTATGGGCTGTATACCCATGTGGGACAGGCTCTGAATGACTGTTCCTTCAGTCTCTGCTCCAAACTTTGTTTCCCTATTCCCCTCCTATGAATATTTTTGTTCCCCCTTTTAAGAAGGACTGAAGCATCTGCACTTTGGTTTGTCCTTCTTCTTGAGCTTCATGTGATCTGTGTATTTACATTTCAAATATTATCCCCTTTCCTAGTTCTCCCCTGTCCCCTCCCACCTCTACCTACTTCTGTGAGGATGCTCCTCCTCCCACCCACCCACTCCCACCTCAACACTCTAGCATTCCCCTACACTGAGGAGAGAAGCCTTCACAGGAACAAGGGATAACATAATAATAATAATAATAATAATAATAATAATAATAATAATAATAATAATAATAATAAAAGACTCACAGGAACAGTGAACTATTTGATTTTAAACACAGGTTTTCAATGTTATTTAGCCTCAGTGATCTTTTTTCCCCCTGTTGTTGTTTTGATTAATTTTTTACTTTGATCTTCTATATCTCTAATTTTGTTTCTTCACGTTCACTTTTTATCTTTATTTCCTCCAGCATAATCTCTTATCTCACTTTCTTGCAACGTAATTTAGTGCTTATTTTTCCTGCCAACTCGATCTCCATAGCTCCTTTTGTTGAGAAAGTACAACTCTGCTGAAACTAAAGTCTGCATTTCATTCTGTTTAATTTTCTGGGTGCCTTGTCTATGACCCTTTATCTGCATTACCCCTTTCCTTGTTTCTTTTGTATTTTCCCTTTGAGATCGACAATGCAATGCTTTACTTTTCCATAGCTGTGCCTGAACTGAATGACCCAGTTTGTGTGTTGTCCTTCGTCACCTTCTGTTCACTTTTCAGCTCAAGCTACAAAACATGCTTAGTGCCAGTTTCTGAACCTGTTCTGAATTCTGTTCATAACTCCTCATTTTTCTGACTTTGTCGCTCACTCTCTTCTATTCTGAGGAATAGAATTCATCGGAATCTACATTTCCCAGATTTCTGATCATAAGCCCCTTCCTGGCTTCACTTTTGCAAACAATGAAACCTTCCCTAGAGGCTCTTTTTTTCTGCTAGCCTTTTAAAGTCATGAGTGTTTTATTAAACTCCGCTATCAGTGTTCATTGTATGAGAATCCAATATACAAAGACATCAAGGTTTGATTGCAAATATGAAACCATCCATTAGTTTTATGTATCTGCGCAAGGAGCAGAGTCTGGATTCTGTAAAGTCTGTGAATACGCAGGGTCAAGGGGAGAAAAAAAATGATCTTAGAGAGCAGATGCTTATACTGACTCTTTGAGGGAACAAAACACATGAGATGGAAGGAAGAAGATGGATGGAAGAGATGGAGGAAAAGATCAACATTACAACATTCTATAGGTTACCCTGGGTGGAGAACCAAAGGAGCCACTGTTCTTTCTTCTTTACTTTTCCAGATATGAAACCCCAGAGTTATTATGGTGTGTATATATGAGACATGTGTGAGGAGATCATGTACATTCCCCAGCATGTATAGAGGTCAGAGGATAACTTGTGGTGCCTCTTATTTTCATGTTGAAGTTGGTTGTAAGGAATGAACCTAGGGACAGCAAACTTGTGCTGCAAACACTTTCCTTGCTGAGCTGTCCCACCATGTGATTTCTTTTGAAACAGTAAAATATTCCCTTAAAAATGAACATGTTGCAATAGCTCTCTCTATGCTAATGTTAATAAATATCATTTTATTTCTACCTCTAAAATTGTTGCTGGTCTTTCTTTTAAAGTCTTAGTATTTAGTCATTAGAATAGCAGCATCTTTTTCCAGGCTCCCATATGCATGTGTGTATTGGAGCAAAACATTTGCTTCAATTACAGAAATATAGTTGTTTTTTTTTAAATCAATATTTTACCAATAATTTTTGTTACAGAAACAAGCAATTACTAATCAAAGTAGGACAGTCCACATATTCAATGAGCTTATATATGCTTTCACAAATAGGAATGGCTTGCAGAGAAGGGGCTCAGCAACTATCTGCCGAATAACACACTATGAATTGGAATATTCTCTAAAATGTCCTTCACTGGAACATTATGTATCAGATAAAAGTGCATCAAGAAGAATCTGACTTTTCCTTATTTCATGCATGGTTTCTCCAAGAATCTCCAAAAATTGAGTACAATTAGCCATCAAACTACTGAAGCATTTTGCAGGTATGTTGGAAACATGTTCATTTATGAAGAAAAACAATAGTCAGATATTTGGAAATTTTTCCACGTGCTTCTCCCCACCACATTCTCCTTAATCTGTAGCCAAAGTACAGAGAATAAACAAACCAAAACCAAGGGGGCTAAGATAAGTATTATAGCAGCATTTAAAATGATGAGAATAAAAACAAAAATCATTTTCTGTGACCCAGAACAAAATCAGAATTGAATTTGCTGGTGCAGAAAATGTATTTTTGGGATTAATAACACCATTGACAACTTAATATATTTCTGTGTAAATAACAATTTGTATAATCTCTCCATCTGTATGCACAGTATGTTTACACTCTTCCCAACAACAGCAACAGTAACAACAACAACCCAACAAGCTATTACTTACAAATCTTGGGAGGCACCTAATGTGGTACATTTTCCACAGTATTCTGTTTTATTTTATCCTAAGGTTTGATTTTTTTAAAAAGCAAAAGAAAGTTTTCTTTTAATTCAAACAAATTTAGTAAAGAAAATAAATGTATACACATAAAACTTGTAAGAAATGATGTCATTAAACTTCCATTAAGCATTTTTGGTAAAGATCTGATAATACTTTTAGTCTAAAATTTTTATTAATTCATTTATTTCCATTTAAATGTCTCACTTCCTGTCTCTCCATTGAAACCCCCTAGTCCATCCCCCTCTTCTTTGCCTCAAAGAGTGTGCTCCCAGATCCAAACAGCCTCCTTCTATGAAGCCACAGTTATGCTAATATCTAACCCACACAAAGACCCAACAAAGAAAAAGGACTTTAGACCAATGTGATTTATGAATATCAATGCCAAAATACTCAAAAAAATTTTACAAACCAAATCCAAAAACACATCAAACCAATCATGTATCAAGATCAAGTAGACTTATCACAGGATGCACATATGGTTCAATATAATGAAACCCAACAATATAATCCACTATATAAACAGTCTCAAAAAAAAAAAAAAGATCATCTCATTAGATGGTGAAAAAGCCTTTGACAAAGTACAACACCCCTTTATGTTAAAAGTCTTAGACATGTCAGTAATTCAAGGCACATACCTAAACATAAAAAATGCAATATATAACAAACCGATAGCCAACATCAAATTAAATGAAGAGAAACTTGAGTAATCCCACCACAATCAGGAACAAGACAAGACGGCCCACACAGCAACATAGAGGTTGGGAAAACCTCTTCACTAGCCCCACATCTGATAGAGGGCTAATAAACTGAAATATATAAAGAACTCAAGAAGCTAACCACCAAGAAACCAAACAACCACACCCCCTCCCCAAAATAAGATATAGAAAACAGAGAATTCACAACAGAGGAATCTTGAAATACTGAGAAGTACTTTAAAAAAATATTCAAAGTCCTTAGTGATCAGGGAAATTCAAATCAAACCAACCCTGAGATTTCACCTTACATCAATCAGAATGGCGAAGACCAAAACCTCAGGTGATAGCACATGTTGGTGAAATGTGCAGAAAGAAGAACACTCCTTCTTTGCTAGTGGGATTACAAACTGATACAACCACTCTGGAAATCAATCTGGAGGTTCCTCAGAAAATTAAAAATAGATGTACCTGAAGACCCACAGGGTCACATGTTCCACTATGATCATTGTAGCCTTGTTTGTGATAGCCAGAAGCTGGAAACAACCCAGATCCACAACAGAAGAATGGATACAGAAAATGTGATTTATTTGTACAATGGAATACTGCTCAGCTATTAAGAATGAGGACATCATGAGTTTTGGCAGGAAATGGATGGAACTCGAAAATAGCATCCTTAGTGAGGTAACTCAGACCCAAAAGGACATAAATGGTATGTACTCACTAATAAGTGGATATTAGCTAAAAAAAAAAAAAAAAAAAAAAAAAAGGTACAAAATACCCAGGGCACAGTCCTCAAAACTCACAAATGTTGACAAGCCAAAGGGCCCAAGTAAGGATGCCTCAAACCCACATGGAAGGTAGAAGGACCTGTGTGAGAAATGGAGAGGGAGGGGAAGGAGCAGGACATGATCAGGTTTTGAATAGGAGAAACAGGACTGAAGCCCTGAGGATCAGCAGAAAGAATGGAAACTGGCAACCTTGGGAGGTAGGAATGGGGAGATCCTCTAGAAGGTGAACGACTCTCAGAATTCAAAGGGAAGAACCTTAGTCATACACTGGGGAGAGGGAACTTATAGAATCCACCTCCACAGAAAGAAAGGGCATCAAGTGAGTGATGCGTTTGCCATGCCACTGTCAAAAGCTCTGACCCATAATTGTTCCTGACAGAAAATACTGCAGGAAAAAATGGAGAAGAGCCTGAGGAAAAGGAGGTCCAGTGACAGGCCAAATTGGCATTCAGCTCAAGCGGATGCCCCAAGTCCTGACACCATTACTGACACTACTGTGTGCTCATAAAAAAAGGGGCTTATCATGACAGTTCTCTGAAAGACACAACAAGCAGCTGAAAAAGCCAGAGGCAGATATCTACTCCCAAGCAATGGACAGAAGCTTCTGACCCCTGTGGTTGAATTAGTGATGAACTGGAAGGAGCTGAGGAGGTGGGTAACCCTGTAGGAGGACCAGCACTCTCAACTAACCTGGACCCCTGAGATCTCCCAGACACTGAACCGCCAACCATGCAGCATATTCCAGCTGATCTGAGGGCTCCAACACATATAGCAGTGGACTGCTGTGCCTGGACTCAGTCTGAGAAGATGAACCTTTCCCTCTAGAGACAGAAGACCCCAGCGATTGGGAAGATACTTGGAGGCATTCTCTTGGAGACAGGGGGTACAGGATGTATGAGATATGTAACAGTCACGGGGTGGACTAGGAAGGGGATAAAATCTGGACTGTATAAAATGACTAAATAAAAAAATGTTCAACATTCTTTGTCATCAGGGAAATGCAAATCAAATGACCCTGAGGTTCCACCTAATACCAACTAGAATGGTTATGATCAAAAACTCAGGAGATAGCTGTCCCTTCCCAAACTTTCTCCCGTCCCCCTTCTTTTCCCTTCCCTTCTACTCTCCTGCCAAATTCCCTCCCTCCCTCTGACATCCTACCAGATGCTGGCAAGGGTGTGGAGAAATAGGAAATTCTTCCATTTCTGGTGGGATTGCAAACAGGTACAACCACTTTGGAAATCAATGTGGTGGTTCCTCAGAAAATTAGAAATAGCTCTACCTGAAGACCCAGCTATACCACTACTGGCCATTTACCCTATGTCACTCCAATATATAACATGGTAACCCAGACCCAAAAAGGCATACATTGAGTATACTCACTTATAAGTTGATATTAGCTCAAAAGCTCAGAATACCCAACATTCAACCTCTGAATCATATGAAACTAAACAAGAAGGAAGGACAAAGTTGGATAATTCAATCCTACTTAAAAGGGGAAACAAAATAATCACGGGAGGCAGAGGGAAGAAAGGAACTGAGTAGAAGCAGAGATGGGGAGGAAACAGAAGGAGTTGCAGAAACAGGTATGAGAAGAGACAAGAGAGAAGTCCAGAGGGCTAGGAAAATGAATAGAAATAAGTAGCAGTGGGGCCTGGGCACCACTAGAAATTTCAAGATGCCAGGGATGAGAGAGGCTCCCAGGACCCAATAGGGATGACATTAGCAGAAATACCCAACAGTCAACAGTGGGCAAATAGATCCTGAATAGACAATGATCTCTAGTAGATAAACATGGCTCCCAGGGGAGGGATAGAGCCAGCCACACATCTCAATTGTTCCTGTCTAAAGGAAACACAGGAACAAACACTGGAGCACAATCTGAAGGAAAGGTCATCCAGAGACCACCCCACCTTGGGATCCATCCCATCTGGAAATACCAAACTCCTACAACTATTGCTGTTGTCAACAAGTCCTTGCAGACTGGAGCCTGGTATGGCTGCCCTCTGAGAGGTTCTGCCAGCAACTGACTAAAACAAGTGCAGATACTCACAGCCAACCATTGCACTGAGCCTGGGGACCCCCGTGGAAGAGTTAGGGGAAGAACGCAAGGAACTGAAGGGGGTTGCAACCCCATAGGAACAACAGCAACTAACTGGACCCCATAGTATGTCTATTAAGTTAGATATTATGAAAACCATTAATTTCCCTGATCTATAAAGAACACTGTAACTGACTTCATTTTTCTTGGTAAAAAGAATAGACAGATAGATGATAGATATTTATTTAGACTTTATGCTTGCTACAACTTGATCACTGAAGTTTAGATGACTAAGGGTTTCTCTCAGGCTCAAAATGTGGCAATGTCTAATTGTGAATAGCATTCTACTTTTCCCACATCAAACTAGTCTCTCTGGTTCATGTTGGGTAGTCACTTGGCTGATGAGGTGGGCCATAGTTACTGCTTCATAGTAACTGAGGGTCATGGCAATAACCCCTTTGATGGTTGACACTTTTTAATTCATGATTATAATATACAGGTTCTTTAGATCTGGTTACTATATTAGAAGGCTATTAAAATATTTCCTTAGTATCTATAAAATATTATTATCAATTAGGAAAGTATGCTGCCATCTACTGTCCCTTACTGGTTTAGAGAACAAAATGATATATTTTTTTCTGCTTGTGACATGTTGTGTCTAACTGATATGGATGAGTGTACTTAAAGTCTTCACACCTGAACCACAGATATGAAATAATGAAGAATAAAAATCTAGCTCAAATTTAAGAAATATTACCCAAAGTGTTTTGACTTTTTACTCAAAGAACAAAGTATCTTTATTTCCTGTGTAAATTATGACAACTCAATTGATATAATGCCAAATTTTGAAGAACTTTTTTCAGTTCTTCCTATTTTCTAATATATTCAGTTGTTGTTTGATTTACCAAATACATAAGATGCATATGTGAATAGATAACACACACAAATATATAATTATATATCATAAACTATGTTGTGGTATAATGTTTAAATCTGGGTAAACATAATGGTACAATGGTAACACAGCCTAGCACCACCATATCAGTCTTCCTGTCCCCATACAGCTTTTCTCAGAATAAAAGCTACAGTATAAAGTCTTCACTCTCAAGTTGATCTGTATTATTTTAAAATACTATCTCTTAATTCCTGAGTAAATATAGTCCTATTTAGGAAGATCTTCTCTGTAACTATTTCTTTTAAGGAACTGCCTATTTTCTTCTAAAAGATTGAGTGTTTTACAATGAGGTCTTTGATCCAATTGGAGTTAGTTTTTGTCTAATTTCATTATTTCATTGTTCTGTCTACATCACGTTTCCCCAGGACAATTTGATGATGATATTGTCTTTCCACCAGTGTATATTTTATGTATTCTTGCCAATAGGATTCCTGTATGTTACTTACTGTTATATATTAAATTTAAACGTCCAAAACTAGGATTCATAAATAAGATAGACTATGCATCCTTTGAATATCCTACTAAAATTAATTTAGATATCCAATGTAATCCCAGTCAAAATCCTGTAATATTTTACATAGAACTAGAAAACTAAATATCCCATGTCCTTAAATAACCATCAAAGAGTCTAGAGAGCCATAGTAATCCTGGGAAAAGAACAATGTCAGAAGAACTAGTACATGGGATTAAATTTATATTATGAAACCATAGTAATAAAAAATCAGCAACATGGTACTGATTAAAGGAACAAAACAAAAAATACAAATTCAAATGCATATAACTATGTTGACATGATATTTGACAGATGCCTAAAATATAAACTTTCAACATAGAAGAAGAATCTAGGTTGAAGTGATCTAGATGTTCGCCAATTCTGCCTACTGCCAACCCCAGCTTTACAGGATGGTTCTTATTGTATAGAATGCTCTGTACAAGGTACCCTGAAGGAAAGGTAGTTAATAGCCCTACCTAACTGTAAAACATACCCCATAACAATGACCAGAACAGCAAAAAGCTCCAATAGTTCTATAGTGGCACCTATATCTTTGGAGTAACCAACAGCTATGTTATTGGATCACGTCTGTTACAAATGAGGGAATTCACAGCTGGTACTGTAAATTTAGGTAACTGCATATCTATGCTGAGGTCATTGATCTTAAAAGGGAACCCACTAGTTCTACATTTGTGAACCAGTATAATTTCTAACTGAATTCTAAATATTTATCCCTAAAAACACCTGATAAGTGTACCTCTCAACTCTCATCAAAGAAGTCTCATTTTGTACATAGGGAGACTATCACAGAGATCCGCAACTTGTCTAAAAAGGACAATAGATAATTGTACGGTGCTCAACTGTGATATATCTGCAATACAACTCCTACACCTATTACTAATATAAAATCATGGAGTGGTGGAAAGACGGTAAGAACATATAGATAAAAAGATGGCGCTGACATCCGGTGGTCATTTGTGGTAAACAACCTTACAGCGCATGTGTTGGCATACCTCCAACATCTACAAGGCCGGGATGATATTCATGCTAATGAGGTATTACATGCTCCACCAATCCCTAGAGGACAAATATACAGCCATAGCCTGTTTTGTATATAAGGCTAGTGCCTTTGTTGCTCGGGGTCCCCGTATCAACAATGAGGTGTTCCTGCAATAAAGGCTGTTGAGAAGAATCCGACAGTGTTGTGTCGTCTTCCTTGCTGGACGAGGTGGGCGTGACAAATAGGTACTAACTAGATAGTGTCTGCTAGGCATGGCAAGGAAGCTGCATGCATAAAATTTCTATGAATTGTCTAAATAAGACTTTTATAATAACAACATTAAATAAGGTTTTATAGTAATAACATGGAATGGATCATTTCACAAGCCCTCACTTCTAGGTGAAGTGCAATAGAAACACTTCACTTTATGGACAAGCACTCTAATACAGTATGAAGACTCACATGGTCATCCCTTGACATATACACATACAAAAGACTTTGAATATATTCAGCAATATTGGGAGACGGTCAGAATGCCGAGGATTAGTTGGGGAGTTATGGAGTTGTAGAAAACACATGAATACAGTGACTCATGTTAATCTTGCAAAAAAGAATGTAAGGTTTGAAAAATATTTCTGCTTACTTAGTAATCAGGAGTTGAGAATTTACTAGTAAATGTTTTTCTATGTAGTCATATATTCACAAATGTATATAATTTTAACAGAATGATATTAATCTTCTTTTGTAAAGTTTTTAACTCCAAATATGAATTAAAGTTTTAAACTCTACGAAATGATTTTTTACCAGATAATTAGACCAATCCATCATGTAACTTCTATTTATTATCCACTTAAGTTTGAGCTACTCTTAATTAGATTGCAATTATCTCCATACTTTTAATATTATTGGAAACTTATAAAGTACATTGACCATTAGACATTTCATTCTTTAAGGATAAGCTACTATCTGGGCAATTAGATGGGTAATTGATTTAATGGATTTCCACACTAACAGAATTAATGAACTTTTGTGACCTTAATTTTGTTAAACACAGTACATACAAAATAAAAACGAATGCTGAGATACAAAACGAATTCAGGAGTTTAAATAGTAACCACAATTATTTGTGGAATGCTTGCTGCTGTGCATTATGGACTCCTTTATTTATATAGATGCATTAACCCTTACCTCTCATTTGACGATGGTGGCACTGTTTCCCACCTAACATATGGCACATTATATAAAATACATATAATCTGATAAATAGAAAACTCAAAATTCAAATCCAATTCCTTATCCCTGAAATCCCATTCTTTTGCATTTCCTTCCATGCACATATTTATTTATTCCTGCACATATATTCCACTTTGAGGATTGTTGACATGTCTTCTTACCATAAGGCAATGTTCAAAGTAAAACTCTACCAATGAAGACCTTGATCTAGATAGTGATTCGTATTATTCAGGTAGAGAACAATTTTGATTTTAAGATTTTATGTAAGCCTCAAATAATATTTCAATAATTGTTTCTCAGATGTCAATAACACCAATAAGTGTGGTTTGGATCCAGGGTATTCCAAGGAGATTTGATCATCTTCTGCAGTAATAGACTATCTCCTTGCTAAGTCTAGAGAATAAAGTATGCAGCAATGTGTGTTTACCTTGTCATGTCCTTTTAAAACACCCCTGAATTTTATGATATAATAAGGACAAATATTTGTAAACTACAGATACATGGTATCTGTTTAATGTACATAGTTATCTGAATATGCCTGTGTTTTGGAAGACCGTTCATCAGACAATCAGTACTCCTATGAATAATGATGAGTTATAGCTATTAAGCAATTCTGTTTCTAAACTACTTTAAAATATTTATAATTAATAATTACTTTAAAAGTGTTCATGTATTTGGGAGTCATATACTGTTACTATTAGTGTAATAGAGTATATCAAATAGCCATAAACTGTGAGAAAGTTAGCAAGAAGTTTTGTAATGTCCTATGATGAATATCCTGATAGTTATCACAAAAATTCAGTATAATAATTCGTATTGTGATTACTACAATTTTATGTATCTTGGTACCAAGATTGACTTTACAGTTAATGTGTTTACACATTAACTCCCATCAAATATGATATACTTTACACATTAAGTACATTATTAATAAGAATACTTTAGCAATTTACACTTTCAGTGAGTGATAATATAACTATGACATATTGTATAACAGATAACTGTATTTGCCAGCATCTTCGAGAAGTAAGTTGCAATAATTCCCTTGCAGGCTTTATAATAGGCAGCAAAAAACTGAGAGGTTGGGACAAGAATGAGACTTGGCTCAGCCATATTTTATTGTAACCAGTGTTGAGTCTGGTCCAGATCATTTAACATTAGCCACGTTTAAGCAGAGCACAAATTTTTGGGGAAAATGTATCCAGATAACAATTAACTCCACCCAATGAGTACACCAATGCTTAAGACATGCTCATATCAACGTTTTTTAACAAACTAGATTTGGCTTCTTTCACAAGAATGACTACTGTTAACTCAGAGATAGTGTCCAAGGTGTAGGGTAAAATGGAGCTTGGCTGAGGTTCCTGTGGATGTCAGGATTGGCCTTGCACTAAGAAGTACGTTTGGCTGTCATCACTCATAGAGTGGGTTTTATGGTCTAAAAGCAAAAGTAAAAATTTTAAGGGGAAAGAATTTGGGATTAGTAAAAAGAAAAATTTTAGAAGATTTGGGCAAATTCTCATCAGACAGCAAAGAATCACCAGGCTGTAAAACTGCATCATTCCTGACGTTCCAGGAAGAGCAGCTAAGCATCTCATTCCCCTGAAGAGGGAAGCTGTATGTTTAACTTTCCTGGCTTCTCCAGTGCTTATTGGTATGCCCAAAACCTTGTTGTCCTCTGCAGCAAGTTGGACAAGACACTGTTTCTTGTAGGGTGAAGCATGTACTTTAGTCAAGCAACTTTTACAACATGAAAGACAAAATGGTGAAATAAGGATACAACATGACTTGTATGAACACAACATGCAGAAACTATAAAGATTCTTTAAGTATCTTCTCTGAAGTCTAAACTCAGCTAAGTAAATATGTTTTCAGAAGAGAATATTCATATTTATGATGAAAATAGGAATAGGTAGGTTCAGAGTTGGATCTAAGTCCCATTCTCTTTCATAGCTATCTGAATGTCTTTTATGCTAACATGATTATTTTATTTCCATAACAATTTAGAGAAAATACAAAGCTTATGAGAAATAGCTGAGGCCAATGATAAAGTAAGCATTCTGATGATTTTAATAAAATTTTATTTGTTTTTAAAGTTCACAATGAGCCAAGCTCTGTTAATATGATGCAAATGGTGTTTGGCTGACTCTAAGCACCATGGAGATCCCTGTACTGTTGTGAAGGATTGTTTTGCACATAGAGGACAGCACTTCTTTCTTGATTAGCACGGCAGCATTTGAAACCAACAGGTTTCATTGACCCAAATTTTCTCTACATTAGTGGAAGAAGTGCTTGTCTCCTAACATCATTCATTCATTTAACCATCTGATATCAGAATGGGTTTGATTACTTCAAGAGTTTTTCATATTCCTGTCAGATCTTCCTGGGACTCGTACACATTGAAATCTTAACTTTAAAATAGTACAACAGATAAACATGATTTGTGCTTCATTACTACATTCTCTTAAGTTTCGAGCTTTCTTGCCCACATTTTCCTACCTCATTCACATAAGGTTCATATGGTTTCTAAAAGTGTTCTAATTTTTTCTCTAAATCATTTTACTAAGCAACTTATTATTCGAATAACATGTTAATATGGATACTATTTATGCATGACAAATGAGTTGTCGGGAATGTCAGTGTGGGTCTGCAAAGAGACAAAGGTGGTGATGTGGTAATGGGAAGGAGAAAGGCCTATGGAATCTTCTGTCAATAACTTCAAATTGTACAGGGGCAAAGTTTTGAAACCATGTAAAAACCAAATTGAGGCTCTCAAAATTTAAAAACAGAGATTTAAGATGAAACAATTCATTGGTAATAGGTTTTGTTGAGACACAATCTTATAGCCACTGGAGACTATGATATGATGGCAGAAAATGTTTGGTCAACTCCACCTCACTTTACCTATCTTGGCTTCATTTGGCCAACCAAGGTATATAGAATGAAACAAAAGTACAAAACATAGAGAATACACCTTCCAACACCTCTAAGAAAATATTAAAAATATATTCTCCCCCTTAAATGGCCATTGTATAAAACTTAAACTTCTATTAAACTTTAGAGAAAAATGTTTTGAAAATACTTGATCACTAGATATTGTGCATGCACACGTGCGCGCGCGCGCGCGCGCGCGCGCGCGCGTGTGTGTGTGTGTGTGTGTGTATACATAGATTACATCATCTCCAAGGTTGTTTGAATAATATAGTAAAATTCAAATGTAAATTAGAATTGTGACACAGAATTACTACTGATTAACAATTCCATTACTGTGATGCAAACAGTGAAATAGTGTTTTGTAAAAGAAGTATCTGGAGACAAGTCAAAGGTGAGAGAATGCTGAGCTAGGGAAAGGGCAGAAGAAGTAATTAAAAGTTAATTTGGAGACTTTACTCTTGAATGCTCGATATAATTGTGTGCATTGTACAGTGCATGCTATTAAGCATTAAGTAAACATGGCTACTCTACCCTGGCCAACAAGCAGGAGCAATAGAGAAAAAATAAAGATTACTCTGGAGAACTGGGTTGATGTGTATGGTTTAAACACAGGGAGGCCTCAGGGTGGTTGAACAAGTCTCTAAATGCTTAATTCTGCTACAGTAACATTTTTCTCTTTTCCCCCCAAATTACAAATAAATATAATGTCTTCATTTTCTTTTCTTTTGTGTGTGTCAGGTGCTGTTTTTGATATATGTGTGTGTGCTCCACATGCCTGAGTGCCTAGGCAAACCTCTATCATTCTCCACTGTATTACCTTGAACAAGGGTCTCTCTATATACTGAAAAATGAGTGTGGCTTTTCAGTGAGCTCTTGAGTTCTACATCTGTCAATACTTTAGGGCTGTGGTTATAGGCCAACACAACCTATGCTTAGGATTCATGTACATTCACTCTTTTGATATATTAAATAAAATTTTAGCCATAAATTACATATGGCTTATTAGTTATGATTTGAAAAAGGCATGATATAACATTATTTATAATGTGTAGTTACCATAGTTATGAAGAAAGACATTTGGTGAAGATGAAATGCCATGATCAACTAGAACACTGGAGAATTTATGAGAGTACTACTACAGAGTCAGATGCTCACTCAAAGGGAAAATTGGTCACGTTTGCAAAGGCATCACTCAGGTTAGGACAAACCTAAAGTATCATTAGCATGAAAGTCAAAATGCATGGACAAGTCATTTTTAAATGTCCATGCTTTAGTATATGTCAGTGAGATATGTCTAGGCCAACATGTAGAGAGCTAACATGCTTATTTTAAATAAATATATAAAATAAAATGGTAATAAAATTTAATTCTAAACCACTGAATTACATACAATAGCTGGTAAAATACCTTGGATACCAGATATTCAGAGTCCAGTACTGAGGGGAGCGGGTGTGGCGGCAGTCCCAAGGTGGCGCCCGGGACTGCAGCTAAGTCTCATGACTAGCACCTGACTTCCTCACACACCTGAAACTAGCCATGTCCATTGTGAGAGCTGCGCAGGCTCACCATGACGCAAGATCAGGCCATGTGATGTGGACCTATGAACTGAGATTACACAGTCTGGACTGAGGAGGTGGAGTTGAGGGAGGGTATAAGGGAGTGTGCTCGGGGGCAGAGGGCGGAGAGAGAGAGAATGAACGAAGAAAAGAGAGATTGCTGCTTGCATGCAGAAAGAAAGGTTCCTGAATAAACTGCTTTGAGAAAAACGTCGTGGTGTCACTCCTTTCTGCGGGATGGAGACTGAGGCGACACAGTACTGCACTCAGAGGACAAGTCAGCATATCTCTGCCCTCCTCCCTTCTCAAATTGTCATTTATGTCTGTCTCACATAGGACACCTGTGCATCCAGGCCAGCAGTGACACATATAGCTTATAGCTATTAACTATATATATGTCCATGAAACTTGGCACCATGTAGACATGGCTGAAATCCATATTTCAATTTCTGACTCACAGTTCATGCAAGAATACACTTGAGGACAAACACATGTTTATCTTCCTATCTCATTGAGTAATACAGCCTCACTAATGCAGAAACAGAAACACATTCGTCTACTTCCAAGTCAAAATGCCTGCCTTGGTATCCAGGAACCCAGAAGCAGGACCTCCCAACATATCCAGCAGGTTACATACAATCAAGATTGCTCAGGGTCTTTATGGCAAGAGCCTCTATCTTGTCAGGCACTTTCTCCAGAGGAATTTGTGATAGTTTCACAAGTCAACCCTCTATACCCAGGAGAGCATTGGCACAGGAAATCCCTTTCTCCTGGGGTATTCACACAAGTCCCAATTCCTTGGGTCTCCATGTTTTACTTAGGGAGATATAATGAGAAGTTCTACCCTCTCAACAAAGCCATCTTACTAACAATAAAAGGCTAGATTATTTACTAAGTTCTAATTTATTGAACCCCTGAGTGGAGTGGGAGAGTGCTTAGAACACCTGCAATTTTTTGTCTTTCAAGTCTAAGGAAATCCAGATCCCTAAGTAAATAATGAACACTGACTTACTTGAGATGGAGTCTCAGAGATAGGAACATGGCTGCCATGTAAGCTAAAGGCTGTAATTTAGCTAAAATATGCATTGAATTGCTACAGGGACAATGGGGGTACCTGTCAGTCTCTGGGTGTTGTAGACAAATTAAGATCGTACCCACTATTGGGTTCCCTGAATCTCAGATTAAACACACAGGCATGGTTGAAAGAAAAAGGGAGTCTGGTTTGTCCTGCATAAGAAAGCAACTGCATACAGAGCAGAGCAGAGCAGAGCAGAGCAGAGCAGAGCAGAGCAGAGCAGATTGAATTTTGTCATGGGAAAGAAGTATCCAACATGACAGCAGGTCATGCAGGTGAATATCTGTTAATGGTTGGCTATAGAAAGATACAAGTTTTCAGAGTTACTAGAATTTTTAAATCTAGCTATGATGTGACTACATTTCTGTATTTATTTTCCAAAACTCACAGAAAATATAGGTTAAAAAATGGTTTGTGGATTAAAGAGAATAAATTTTATTAACTATAAGTTACAATACATTTTGTTTTGTGAATAAATGTTTAAGATTTAATATAATTCAGTGAATATCTTTCACCCTAAAATATTTTAAGATAATGACAGTATATCATATTTTTGTACATACACAAGGTTGAAAACATTCCTTACAAAACTAAAAACCGATGACCATTGGAAACAGAAAATATATAAATAAAATTTAGTGTGGTAATTAAATAGTGTTTCAAATAATTAATCTGGCATACATTAATGATGCAGATAATAGCATATGCATATAGTTATATTTTATACATGGAAGACAAATTTCATAAAGTGTAATTATATTCTTTTATGTGATGAGGTCAATTTTCTCTGCTATGTATATATGATTTTATGTCTGCAAACCAGTATGCACCCTATGCACCTGTTTCTTTTCTCTGATACTCTATGTGATTAAATATTTATCTCTCGCTTATCCTTCCTCACTTTCTACACACACACGCACACACACACACACACACACACAAACACACACACACGCAAAGAGACAGAGAGAGAGACACAGAGAGAGAGAGAGAGAGAGAGAGAGAGAGACAGAGAGAGAGAGAGAGAGAGAGAGGAGAGTGTGTGTGTGACATAGAGAGAGAGAGAGAGAGAGAGAGGGAGAGAGAGAGAGAGACAGAGAGAGAGAGTGAGAGAGAGACAGAGAGAGAGAGACAGAGAGACAGAGACAGAGAGACACAGAGAGAGACAGAGAGAGAGAGACAGAGAGACACAGAGACAGAGAGACAGAGAGAGACACACACAGAGTTATGAACAGTGCCCTCAGCCAACTAATTTATAAAGCTGAGCTTACAAGCTGAGAAAAGGAATGAAGATAGATTTTCTGATATAAGATGTCAAAGGATATACAAATTCCTCAATTATGTGGGATATGCATGGCATTAAGTTATTTCTGAAGACAGGGGACAGTAGAAAGCTATGTCACTGTGTAGATATTCTTACCCAGCATGCTCCATTGGGTTCAGTTCTTTGTATTGAGACTTCTTTTTTATCCTGCTTAAAGTATTTTATTTATTTACACTCCAAATGTTATTCCCTTTCCTGTATCCTAGCCTATAAACCCATCCTCTTCTACCAATGAGGGGCCCCATTCTTCCACCCAATCCTTCTGCCCTCAATCCCTGATAATCCCTAACCTGGGGCAGTGCTCCTGACAGAACCAAGGGCCTCCTCCCATCGTCCAACAAGGCCATCCTTCAGTTATTATGGAGCTGGAGTCATGGGTCTGTCCATGTGTACTCTTTAGATGATGATTTAGTCCCTGGGAGCTCTAGTTGGTTGGTATTGTTGTTCTTATGGGGTTGTAAACCTCTTCAGCTCCTTCAGTCCTTTCTCTAACTCCTCCAATGGGGACCCCATTCTCAGTTCAAGAGTTGGCTGCTAGCATCCACCTCTGTATTTGTCATGTTGAAACTGCTAAAGCATTAATCAGTTCTTCCCCAGATGCTCTCAGCCCTCAAGGTAGAAGTAATAAGAGCTGGGGCTAACTGCTCAGTTAATGGACCATGAGGTTTTCTAAAATTGTGCAGTGTGCCAGATTACACAGTCTGGGATAATTCCTGGGCATAAAAAAATGTATGTAATATTTCCTGGAGGCTCATGGTTCCCAAAATATGAAATAAAAATATTTTTCTTACTTTTTTCAGCTCATTAAACTTGAAAACCTTTAAATTGTCATACAAAAAGTTTGTAAATAGACTTGGATATATAAAAAGTGAAATTGTTCTTGGTGGAAATCAAACAGTCCAAGAAACATAAGAGGGATTTTGTTTTTTGTTTTTTCTGATGTTCCTTTTTCCCATTTCACCCTCTATCCCTTTATTCCATATTTTGATTTCATTATGTTATGTAAAAATCTAAAGCCTGATTCACCTGTTGGATGCAGAAGCATAGATATATCTGCTACCCAGTTGAAGGCAAGGTGAAAGAGATCAAAGGTAAGACAGAATTCCTTTGACCAATTGCTACTTCAACCAAATAACCACTGGGGAAAATAGAACCTACCTCCTCTTTTATGTGCCAGAAAAGCTGTAACGTCAACTTTACTCTCTAGAGAATGGGAAGATTGAAAGTCACACCCAAGTTTTACAACATACGGTTTCAGTAGACATTTCTATCCAATCTGTCCTTGTGTTTGGGGCTCAGGGCCTGCAGGGACTGGAAGTTTCTAGCTGTCATAAATCTAATTTTTGAAAGCCCAGGGCCTTGATGATTTCCAACTTTCAGCTTCTGTCTGCTAACCGAGGCCACGAATGACTTCAGCCTCTAAGGTTTACTGCTGAATAAATGAATTCACCCTTTCTGAACTGTGGTTGACTGGTTGAAGTCAACTATTCTGGCTCAAACTCCTCTCTGAGGTGACTGATTCAAATCGGCTTCTTTTGCCTTCTGACTGAACTGCTGTGCTTGGGAATATTGTCTCTGAGCTTCACTGACTTCTCTGACTGAATTGAATGGAATTGCATGAACTAAATTGAGTTTAACTGCTCTCAACTGAACTGCACTAACTAAACTACTTCTCTCTCCCTGCACCACTCTTAATACCTATCATTGAGTGAAAAGAACACATAAGTCAAAATTTTGCAATCCTAATATTTCCTTTATTAACTATTTATTTTACTTATTTGCATCCCAAATATTGCCCCACTCATCACTTCTAAGAGGAGATACCCTCCCCTTCTGAGTATCCCCCTACCCTGCTGCATCATGTTTCTACAGGATTAGGCACATTCTCTTCCACTGAGGCCATACAAAGCAGTCCTTTGCTACATATGTACCAGGATCCTAAGACCAGACCCTACTTATATGACCTTTGTTTGGTGACTTAGTCTTTGGAAGCTTCCAGAAGTCGAGGTTAGTTGATACTATTGATATTCTTATGGAATTGCCATCCCTTTCAGTTCCTTCAATCCTTCCCTTAACTTTTCCATAGGGATCCCCAACCTCAGTCCAATACTTGACTATGAGTATCTGCATCTGTCTCATCAACTGCTGAGTAGAGCCTCTCAGAGGACAGCCATGGTAGGTTCCTGTCTGCAAGCACTATGTAGCATCAGTAATAGTGCCAACGATCTGTGTCTGTCCATGGGATGCTTCGACTGATCACTGTTTGGCCATTGCTTCAGTCTGCTCTATTTGTGTTCTCTTTATTATTTCTATTTTCATTTTTAGGTCTTGAATCATTTTGTTCATTTCTTTTACCTGGTTGATTGAATCTTCCTGACATATATCATTTTTAATGAAAACATGCTGCATAGCAAACTGCCTTCCATTTGCTTAATTTACTCTGTTTTCCCTGACACGTCCTGTTATTTTTCTTAGCTTCTACAGATTTTCAAGTAGCCAAACACAGGATTAATTCAAGAATCCATAAAAGTGTGAGTGGATAAAGTAAGTGAGGAGTATATAAAGGATAGGGTAGTGTTTAGAATTAAAATTCTGTCATTTGTGAAATGATAATGATATATTATGTCAAATGAAATAAACCCAATATACTCAGATGAAATAGTTCATGGCCTAACTCACATAGAATCAAATACCATCAAACTCCTAGAAACAGTCACAGAGCTAGTGATTGCCAGGTGCGGAGACAGGAGGATTATCCACAGCTCTTTCTTTGAGTTTTATTTCTTCATTCTCTTCCCCACACTTTCTTAATTTTTAGTTTTATATGATACATTTTAGATAACATAATGTTTTCCTACATCTAAATTAAATTCTCCTATTCCAAGCAGTGATCCATATTTGAAGAAGTATCAATTTATTTCATAAAACAGACAGAATAATATGAAATATATTAGCATGGTTGGAGACAGTATTCCTACAAATCTTAACATAAAGTCTAAAGAAAAAAATAAATACCCCACTTTAATACAGAAACACCGTGACAGTTCTAATAAGTCTTAACCTGGACTCCCACAAAAGCAGAGGTCAAGACCAGAGCTTCTAATGCAGAGTTTGAGAAACAATCCCAGGCCTGAGGAATTGAATAAAGGAGGGAGAAAAAAACACAAGAATTTTATTAGCATGCTGAAACTTGCTATGGATGACCAGTGCTCTACCCCATGGGACCATCTTTAATGTCTTAAAAATGTAGGTCAAATCTGTTCTTCCAGGAGCTGAAAGGAAAAGGCATTATTTGGTTTGGTTATTACTACATTACTGAAGGATAGCCCTGCTGGAAATGGCTTCTCCTATTCTAGATGCAAGCATCTGAATTCCATTCAGGCTCACTACCAGGTGCTGATTCTTAAGCCTTGAATGACACATGTGGAATTAAGGAAGGTAAGATGCCAATATAATTGAAAGTAATATCAAAGTCATAAAATGTATTCTTCATGACAGGTTTTTTTTTGCTTTATGAAGTACATAATGACTCAAATTCACAATCCATGGCCTTAAGCTTCCCTAATTTGGGGCATATACAAGTGTGCATTGTCATGTCTAGCTCATTTTGATGTAATTTACATCATTTTAGAAGATTGTGCTTTCTAAAGCTCACGCTATTCTAGAAATGCTGTCTTTGAGTGTCATGTAGGTAAGTTAAAAATAAAAATGTGTTTTTATTCAGACAGACTGGATGCCTGCGATTATTAGACATGCCATACTGAGAGCGCTCTGTCCTGGTGACACCATCTTCCTATTCTTTAAATTATAAACAATATATCTAGTTTAGCATTATGAAATTATTAAATATGTTCATGTCTTTTACTATTGCACCTTTAATTTAGCAGATATAGATAAGCATGTGGTATTCATAGTTCTTTTTGGTTTACACAAATGAAAATCGTCATTCCACTTGTTAACCATTTTAATCCTGTGGCATCTCTAGAAAGGATGTCATGTCCTATAAAGCAGAACACAAAGATAAAGCTAATGACAAAGATTTGAAAAAAAAATTGTTGCTTTTCTTCAAACACAGTGTTTAATTTTCCATCATATGATGCTTCCACCTAAGAAGTATTTTAGTGACGTTTGTATTAAATTTTTGAATACACGCGTTCAAGACACTGACTTTATTCTTGGAGTGTCAACATTTAGTACAGATGAAATGATCTCAGGGAAATGTCTCTGCTTCTTATTAGTTCTAGAAATGATAAACTAAAGCTAATTATAGAAGTAATAATTGCCTGCCATGATATCTATACTCTCTTAGGTAGCAAACCATTAGCATGTAAAATCTTCTCTGTATATTTCTGTTAGTTTTTTAAGTTAACCAATTATTTATAATCAGAGGAAATATTTTACAATTGGGAAAAATGTTTGCAAACCAAAATATATTTGAACATATCAATGTTAACCTCACTATGAAATAATATTTTGGTGCAATTATTAACTAACCAAATAGCATGGCATTTAAATCATAATTACATAGTTGGAAAAACTCCTTGAAATATTGCTTTAGAGATCCACCAAGTGTATGTTGAGTGGCTACTTGTGAAAATATCTACTGCAGTGGTGTCTGACTCAGTGGTTGAACACATTGTATGCTCTGGACCCACAGCTTGTAAAGATAATACTGCATTTCATGATCTTGGCAAGGTGGTTTAGAATGATATCATCTTTAAAGCAGCCATATGAAAAAAAAGATCTTCACAGAAGTCCATTCATACGCTATTATAAGGTGGGTTTAACTTCCCTTTGTTCTCCTTTTCATTTTATTTATGAATAGACTGTACTTTGAAACTATCATCAAAAATGATTTCATTCTAATTTTTGCTACAAGTTATAAAATTACTGTGCTTCTGTCTGTCTTCAAAGGTGTTTTTTTCCAACATTGTTGCCAATGTATTCCTTACTGAATGAGAGAATGCCCTCCTCTATCCTAGAGAATTTTGTTATAAAATTATCTCCCTCCACTTTCGGGGAGAGACTTAAAACTAGTTTTATCCTGTAATCCTTTTCATTTTAGGTATCTTAAAGTACAATGGATACAAAAATATTTTTATAATTTTCTTAAGCTTGAAAACTAATTGCCCAATTATTTTCATATTGGAACACCATTTTGTCAACATTTGAAATGCTCCTGAATTGTTTGGAAAAGTGTAGATTTTAAACTGTTCAGCAATTTCTATAAATGGCTTAGCATTTTAGCACCTGTTGGCCTCAGCAATTCAAAGGTAGATAAAGCATGTGTATGTGCTTCCTTAAATGACTTGTTTAAAAATCCAGAGAAACTAGTCATGCACAATACTCTAATAGCTGAGACCTTTATTTTTAATTATGCTTTTTTATAATGATATGAGTTGTATATATAATGTGCCTTGTAGGATGACAATTACGGTGCCAAAATAGCTTATTTTCAAACACACAAGCAAAATGTTATTTAGAGTAGTAATTTAGAAAACTCATTCTTATGTAATCTCTATCAGTCCTAACAAACAATTGGTTGGTTTCTTAAAGACATTAAGTGATGCTTCCTCTTGTAACACTGCAGTTAAGCTACATGGATTGTAGAGCTTTAGGTGTGGGCAAGAGTATTTTGCACTCATGTGAGTGAAATTTGTCCTCTACTCCATCTCTTGTATGTTTTTCTTCTTACTTGTGTAGATGTTGTCTTATTAGGTTAAATCCTTTGTATTTAGATTTATGTGACCTCTTTCTGTCCATTACTATTTTTATCAAACATTTGATAATTTTCTTACTTGTTTTTAAACTTCTCCACTTATCTGATTAAGATTGACTTCATTGATCCACAATTGGTTTAATATGTTTGTGGTGTCATGCACAGTATAGGGATTATATCACAAACCAATACTAATTTGGGTTGATATTGGGTTTGAGGATCCTTTTAACCTTGTAGAAAGAATTATAGGAGATGGCTTTCTCAAAAGCAATGAAGGAAATAAATTCTGGTAGAAGATATATTTAGTCTAGAAAAAAGTTTAGAGTGAGCAAGAAATCTCTCAGGATTGGAAGATACACACAGAGTATATTACTGTTTTAATTGTTGCTATCTAATGGAATGTTTGTGGATTATATAAAGCACTGGGGGACTGGAGAAGGGATGGTTTAAGTGCAATACAGTGGATATTCATTAGAAGAATGTCAATTTTTTCTCAAATTGAGTGTGGTATAACCCATGTACAAATAGAGAATTCATCAGGAAAATGGTACAGGATTGAAGATTCAAATAACAAAGTATAGTAGTCATGGGCAAGTGTGGTCAGACCTGTCACTCCTGTACCCAGAATTCTCTAAATTCAAAGTCATTGTGATCTACATAATGAGTTCTAGGTAAGGCTTTTTAGAGAAACATGAATGGATAATTAAATGTTGCATGGAGTAACGCAAGTAAGCAGAGTGACCAAATCTTTAGAGAAACTGACATGAAGCAAACAGATTGCTGGCTAGATCTAATATGAGAGATTGATAGAATAATGTACAAGTTATCTATTATGCTATTGGTCTGGAATCAGATTGTAAAATCCTGTCAGAGTTAGGGTGCCTGTAACATTTGAAGTTAAACAAGAATATTCATTGAGCTATAGTGGGGATAGAATAAGGCAAAAGTGCAGGTACAGGGGTCAAGAGTAAGCAGGAATTGGCCTTATGTGTAGTTTTCTGAGATCCCAAAAAGGAGAAACAGTGTTATTAGTGTAAGCCATTTCTTAGGAGAATGTCTATTCCTTTAGAATGTTAGCTTCAATGAGTTTTTGCAATGGACAGGGGAACAGGACTGCTCTCCCCATGTATGTGCCAACCCAAGTGGCCTTTACTGTAAAGGTTTTAATTTTAATTATTGCATAATGATATATTTTCTCCCTTTCCCTTTCCTCCTTCTAGCTCATCTTACATCCCCTCTCTAACTAATTACTTTATGTTGGCCTATGAAGTAATTGAATTCATTATAATATTTGATACACATATGTTGATACATTTAGTCCTTATTCTCCTGCACTATCTTTCTTGACCACTCTTCATAGTTCTCTTCCTTCTCCAAAACTCCCCTCCATTTCAAACTTCATGTTGTAGACATTCTATTATCCTCTGTTTTCTCCTTCCCTTTTCTTTAAGGCACCCCTTAGGATAGATATTCTTTTGAGTTTCACAATTTATACACACATAATTAAAATTTTGATTCTGATTTGTCAAGCCTCTCATGGTCCAGGTGGGAACAGAATGATATGGTTCCTTCCCCTGGGACAGGGCCCTGGTGTGAGCCTCCATGAGAGTCAATGGCTGCTGTGGGAATAAGGCTTGTTTGTGAAATAATCCATATTTTCTGGACCCACTAGCAGTGGAGAACTCTTTCCTTCCGTGGAATATCCTCCTTGTTAGTGTTAATGACTCCATGATAGTGAAAAACAGCAAGAGTCCAGGAGTTGAGGGTGTGGCTATGTCTTAGCAAAATGGTAAATGCTGGAACCTCAGGACAGCCCTTAAGGCTATGGGAAAGAGCTCTACATACATGAGTTGGAAACTATATAATTTCCAAACTATGAAAAAATGTAAGGATGCAATTTGAATTATGGGGGCTTCACAAATCTAAAGGAAGAGAGTTAGGTACACTGTGAGCCACCTCCTCAGAAAGATAAAAAGACAGGAAGATGCAAATGCAGGCAGATTCCTAAGTTCAGCCTGTGACATAGCAAGTCTAGGTCAGGTATGGTAGACACGGTAATTTCAGGTCAGAGTCCCAGGAAACTAGTTTATCATCTGTGCTTAACAAAGTCAGATGCCAAGAGGTGCGTGCTGACAGGAGCCTGATATAGCTGTCTCCTGAAAGACTCTGCCAGAGCCTGACAAATACAGAGGCAGATGCTCACAGCCAACCATTGAACTGAGAAGAGGGTCCCCAATGGAAGAGTTAGATAAAAGACAGAAGGAGCTGAAGGAATTTGCAACTCCATAGGAAGAACAACAATATCAACCATAAACCAGAGACCCTAGTGCTCCTAGGGACTAAACCACCAACCAAAAGAGTACACATAGGGACTGGTTCCCACCACATATGTCTTGAGAGCACGGGCTTGAACATTGCACATCAATGGGAGGAGGACCCTTGGTCCTGTGAAGGGCTAGGGAGATAGCTGTGTAGGTGGGGAACAACCTCATAGAAGCAGAGTGACAGAGCATGGGATAGGAGGTTTCTGGGAAAGGGGATAATATTTGAAATGTAAATAAAGAAAAATCCAATAAAAGAAAAAAGTCAGGTGGATCTCTGAATTATTTTGCAATATTAACAAAAAAATGTTTGTTTGTTATCTCCTAAGAATCAAAGGGATGGGGTCATGGGATGCTGATTCATAAGATAATCAGACGGAAAAGCTAGAGTAAATGACTGGATTGATATGCAATCCAGGACATGAACTATTCATACAATATTTTAGGATAAAAAGAGAGAACTTCATGTAAAACAAGCACACGCACACACACACACACACACACACACACACACACAAGCAAGCAAGCAGAAGATGGAGAGAGAGAGAGAAAGAGAGAGAGAGAGAGAGAGAGAGAGAGAGAGATCTTAGAATATCAAGCAAGCAGAATATAGACAGAAATATCCAGAGAGAAAACAGAATATAGAGTGAAACCTAGACTGAAAAGCTGTATCAAACAGAACACAGGTTGTTGGCTTGGATTCATGATTTTACTTTGAATTGTTCTTTTTGCCACCCCTTCTCTCAAAACCCCTCTCCATGCTGAGGCTGGTCCTTGGCACTGATTTTGAGAGAAAGGATATGATATACCTGGTTATGTCTTTCATGTGAAAGGTTGAAATATTTGGCTTACGGATAAGACCAGTTTCTCCCAGTGTTTTAGTCAATAAAATACCTAGTACTGGGGTCAGGGGGAGTTTAAAGACCTCAGGTCCTTTGGGCCTATGTAATGAGTTCTCAAAAAGGACGTTTAGAGACACAAAATGAAAAATAGACTTGTTAGGGAAAGCACACAACTGGCTGGTCATGAATGATCAATTCACCTCTCAATAAAGTAGAGAAAGTGAGGGACCATGTATAAGAAGTATTCTCTCCTTCACCAGTCACTAATTTCTCATGGGAATATTGAAGCTATACAAGCTCCACAGTGAGCTATTTAAAGGTTTATAAAGTGATGAAAAATTGTCATCAGAGAGATTGCTCCTACCAACTCATGGGATATGTGGAGACTCACAACCAAACAGGCAGAACTAGAGGATTCCTATGGAACAGTGGCAGGAAGGACTGTAGGAGCAAGGAGGACAAACACCATAAGAACCTGCCCAACAGAATCACTAACCATGGGTCATAGTGGCTTACAGAGACTGAAGAGACAATCATGTAGAAAGTATAGGTTTGACCTGGGTCCTCTGAATGTATATTATAGTTGTGTAGCTTGGTGTTGATGTGGGACTCCTAACAGTGGGAACAGGGGCTGTCTATAACTTTTTGCCTGCTTTTGGGATCTCCTTTCTTCCTTCTGGGTTGCCTTTTCCAGCCTTGATATGAGAAATGATCCTAATCTTATTAAGATGCAGTATGCCATACTTGGTTGATATCCTTGGGAGCCCTGCCCTTTTCTGAAGGGAAATAGAGGACAAAGACTAGATCTATGAGAAAGGAGAGATGGAAGGAGAGGGAATGGGAGGAAAGGAGAGAGGGGAAATTGGGGTTGGAATATAATATGTAAGAGAAAAAGAAATAAAAATAGTAAAAATTAAGAAGAAAACTGATATAGTAATTATAGGTTATGACATTATCTGAAAATAAATGGCATCATAAACATTTTCTAGTTGTAGAAGATGATAGGAAATCAGGGACTTTAATCTTTTATCTCAAATGCACCTTATGTTAGCAACAGTGTCTTTAATGAAACTTAACTCTGCTGATGTAGGAACAGTGTTCGTTCCTGTGGTTGACATTTTCTTTCTTGGAAAAGGAGGCATTAATTGCACTTCTGAGGTAAAGTTCTGCATTATAAAGTAAGCCTTCTTAGAACATCACAGCAAAATTATTAGTAGTTATTAATAATAATAAAATATTACGTGTTGATTACGTGTTGATACCTACTTACCCATTACACTACAGAGTTATATATTATTTAAAAATATTATTTAATTTTTAAAGATATATATACATTTATAAATTTATCCAAAACTTATACTACTAAAACTTCATTCATATTGTCGTTTCAATTTCTAAACTATTTAATTTAATTTGAGTACTTAGTCTTTTAAAATTAAGCTTTAAAATTTTCAAATTAAATTCAAAATTCTAATCTTATTTCTAGGGAATTTGTTTTCAAAGGTCCCACATAATTTTGGCATGAAAATTTTAATATTCTGCCTTTTGGAACCTATCTCTGTACCATTATCATTTTATTCAAGTCCAGAAGTTCAGAATATAGGCAAATATGATATTTAGTGAGGGAAACATTTTAAAATATATGATATGCTGTTAAGTCTTTGAAAACCTCATACTTTTATATATTGCTTGCTGATCATTTATTACCTATATTTTCTTCAACTCCTCTAAGAACCACCCATACTCCCTCATTTCTCCTTGCAATTTCTGGTACTATTTAAAATAATAATTATCATTACTAATTACCATTACATATCAAGTCTAATATGTGCAGTCTATATGCTCACGAGGGGAGCATACATCTGGGATGGTCTACCTACTATGCGCCACAGCCTTATGGGAAACTGACTCTTCCTCCTTCAGCTGTCGGTAGCTCCTCAGCTAAAATTGGGGGCTTGTAAAGTGCTATTCACTCCATGTTGATTGGCTCCATCGTTTGATGAACTGGGGTAGGCAAGCAGAGGTGCTATGATTTTAGGAGTAGAGATTTTTCTGTCAAATCAAGAAAACATTGTTTCCTCCTGATCTCCCTCAATCTCTGGTACTTACAGTCTTCCAATCACTCTGATGGCCACTGAGCCTTGAGAAGAGAGTATGTTAGATAGATTTCCAATTTATGACTAATGACGAGCACGGTTTTCACATTTTCTCTCCACTGCTATGTGACAGAAGGACAGAAGGGGAGAGATAATTCTTTTGAGCTTTTCTTTTTTAACAATGCAGTATTGACAATATCTGAGAGGGTTCTGTTTCGATATATTAGTCATTTTCAAAGATACAGTTTCTGCGTAACATAACTCTGGGTAAAGATGTTTAACGTATGCTATTTCTGGGGAACATAAGCATTAGGAGATTGCATTCAGCTCAGAACACATTTCACATTCTCTCTTTGTACCTGACACAGAGCGTATCAGTGAGGAAGTCAGCATGAAGCAATGGAGTTATGTGCCTTAGAGGCCACATTAGACGTTGTACTCGACAAAAGTAGATTTTGAAGTGTAATCTTAACATCCCTTGTCATCTAAAAAATTAACAATGCTAATTAACTTGTGATTTTTAATTTTTTATATCAACCAACACTCAAAAGTCAATAGGTTTAAGATACTATTGCGAGGTAATTATCATGAATGCATTAGAACAGTAGACCAACGAACCCGACAGTTAACTATGTGCTACTATTGGTCACTGTTCACCAAAGGGTTTGTTATCTCAGTTTTGTTTAGATAAGAAAACTGTTTCATAATCTACTTTATATGCATTGGGAATTCTCAATTTTTAGTTTTACTTTGCTAAGAACAGCTAGTATTATTATTTTTTTACCTTTTCCCGAAGGAGGAGGAGATGGGAGTCTTCCTTCCTCATTTTCTACATGAGAGGGCACCTATAATTCTCAGATTGGCATAGAACATTAATGAGAAAAGGACATATAGGATTTAATTAAGATCATATTGTGTTTATTAGTGTCTCCGCACGTTAACTCATTGGTTTCAGTTTGGAATACACAAGTGTCCCAGTCGAGTCAAGAAGTGTTTTTAACGCATGTGCTACCTGTACTACCCAGTAACGGAACTATCTGTTCTCTACATTTTCTAATAAACTAAATTTGTAAATTAAAAGCAAAGGCCCTAGAAACCAATTATGAAAAAATAAGAGTGGAAAATTGTGTTAAATAAAAGGGCATTTGTAAAAGGGGCATCCATATTCATTATTCCTAGGAGAAACTACTTTATCACTGACAGCTTGGGAAGTAAAAATCGGCTAAGACAAAAATGTCATACAAGAGCTGTTCGGTGGGGCCAGAAGCTGTAATTTTATTGATGACCTGCCACCTGTCAGTGGTGGCCATGTTTTTGATTAAAAGTATGCTCTAATGAATTGCTGCCCTTAAAGCCTGGGTGTTCTAGCATAAGTTATAGATGACAATAAAGTCGTGGAAAGTCAGAAGGAGTGATACAGCCACACATGAAGATATGTTCAACAGATTGTCAGGAATTCACTAAGTGACCAGAATAACATAGAGAGGACATATGCTCACCAGCCTGACACACAGTGGGAGAGCATCTGGGTAGGTAATTTAATTACATCGTCAACCACATATGGTGGGAAAGGCATTACTAACATCTGAGTCTTTATATGAACTTTCTCCCAAAGTGTATAAAAAAAATCCATACAATTCTACACAATTTTACTAGAATTTCTATAAAGAGCATTCTAAATTAAGTTAACTCTAGTCAAACTGATGAAAACTATACAACCAAATGCCTCAGGTGTCATGACAGTGGCAAAATGTTAAGAATTACTGTGCGAATATATAAAATACCGTCTCTTGGGTATATACCCAAAAGATGCCCCAACATATAAAAAAGACACGTGCTCCACTATGTTCATCGCAGCCTTATTTATAATAGCCAGAAGCTGGAAAGAACCCAGATGCCCTTCAACAGAGGAATGGATACAGAAAATGTGGTACATCTACACAATGGAATATTACTCAGCTATCAAAAACAATGACTTTATGAAATTCGTAGGCAAATGGTCAGAACTGGAAAATATCATCCTGAGTGAGGTAACCCAATCACAGAAAAACACACATGGTATGCACTCATTGATAAGTGGCTATTAGCCCAAATGCTTGAATTACCCTAGATGCCTAGAACAAATGAAACTCAAGACGGATGATCAAAATGTGAATGCTTCACTCCTTCTTTAAAAGGGGAACAAGAATACCCTTGGCAGAGAATAGAGAGGCAAAGATTAAAACAGACACAGAAGGAACACCCATTCAGACCTACCCCACATGTGGCCCATGCATATACAGCCATCCAATTAGACAAGATGGATGAAGCAAAGAAGTGCAGGCTGACAAGAGCCGGATGTAGATCTCTCCTGAGAGACAAAGCCAGAATACAGCAAACACAGAGGCATATGCCAGCAGCAAACCACTGAATTGAGAATAGGACCCCGTTGAAGGAATCAGAGAAAGAACTGAAGAGCTTGAAGGGGCCGAGACCCCATATGTACAACAATGCCAAGCAACCAGAGCTTCCAGGACTAAGCCACTACCTAAAGACTATACATGGACTGACCCTGGACTCTGACCTCATAGGTAGCAATGAATATCCTAGTAAGAGCACCAGTGGAAGGGAAGCCCTGGGTCCTGCTAAGACTGAACCCCAGTGAACTAGATTGTTGGGGGGAGGGGAACACCCATGGGGGGAGGATGGGGAGGGGAACACCCATGAAGAAGGGGAGGGGGAGGGACTAGGGGGATGTTTGTCCGGAAACCGGGAAAGGGAATAACACTCGAAATGTAAATGAGAAATACTCAAGTTAAAAAAAAAGTAAAATAAAATGCTATATAAAATTAAAAAAAAAAATACCGTCGTTGCTGCATAGTCCTTTCCAAGCGGATAGTGAGTTTGCCCAGACCATGTTATTTAGCAAAGACTGTCTCTTTTTCCCTGTATGTTTTTGGCACCTTGTTGAACTCAAATGGCTGAAGCTGTGTGGGGCTGGTTTCTGGGTTCTCTATTCTACTCTGGTTTCACTATATCTATTTTTATCGCAGTACCGTGTGGTTTGTTACCGTGGTTCTTTTGTATAGTTTGGAGTCAGATACTGTGGTGCATTCACTATTACTCTTTTGCGTTCCGTGTTTGTGCCTGTGGCCTCCCAGAGACTTTTGTGCTTTCGTATGAATTCTATGGTTGTTTTTTCTACTTAAGAGGATGATGTCACTGAAAATTTAATGACAGTTTATTGAATCTGCAGTTTGCATTCTATCACAGTCATATTCCCATTACTAACTCTGCTGATCCATGAACATGAGGGTCTTCCCATCTTTTTTCACATTGTGTTCAATTTCTTTCTTCAGTGGTTCATGCCTTTCATTGGCAATATGATATTGCAGCCACTGGAACGATCTGCTTCAGAAAAGCTTACAATTATACAAAACCCATATTTGAACATGTTTAGTCACTTTAGTGCTGTGGCATAGGTCACAAAATACAACTACTTAAGCAAGTTACAATGGATCTATGTTTGAAAGCAGTTGCTTTCTATTCTTGTTTTAAAATACTAGTGATTCAAATATGAACCTAAACTTGCTGATTGACACAAGTAAAAATGAGACAAAAGGAAAAACATAATTTATAGGGAGAGATTGTGTTTCTTTCTGCTTTAAAATGAGCTAAATAGGAAGGAGAACAATATGATATCTGTGTTTTTCTATGTCTTTTACTTTTTAAAATTATGTGTGGCTATTAATAGCATAAGAGATTTTATTATGCACATTATAAAATTCATTTCAGTGATTTGATTGTACCTCTCACTCTGATTCTACCTGTAGCATGATTGTCCTCGGTTCTTTGTGTTACTTTAGATGGACAAGTGAGAAGAACAATGAGGAGACAAGGACAACTGACAGTGAGGCTGACTGTCCATGGGCAGGCACTGTGCACCAGACGCACACAGACATCAGTAATGTGTTTTGTAAAAGGAAAGAGCTTTTTAATTGTAATTATTTGTTTTTTTATTTTGAGAATATCATATAATTACACGTTTGCTTCTTCCTCTCTTTCCTCCTCTTCTGTGTACCCATTCTTACTCTTTTGTTAAATACATGGTTTGCTTTTTTAATTAATTCTTGTTATGTATGTATGTATGTATGTATGTATGTATGTATGTATGTAGAGCATGTGCATATATGCTGGTGTACATGTTACTAAGTAAGATATTCTTCTCTAGAGAAGAACACACATCAATTCATTATCCAATACCAAATCAACATGTCTGAAAAATACACATACATGAAATATTTCAAGGACTGAGCAGGCTGTAATTACATGTTTAGGAAAGTGCTTTTATTGCAAGCATCCCTACAGTGAGACAGAGGACAGGTGAGCACCAGGCTTAGCAATTGAGGAAAGAGTTAAAAAAGCTCTTTTGGGGGTTGGGGATTTAGCTCAGTGGTAGAGCACTTGCCTAGCAAGGGAAAGGCCCTGGGTTCAGTCCCCAGCTACCAAGAAAAAAAAAGAAGAAGAAGAAAAAAAAGCTCTTTTGCCTGATGGGATGATTGTAACCAGACACGCTGGTGGCATAGTTCCAAATATATAAAGTAGAAAAAACATGATCAAAATAATAATTTTGTCCTATATACAACTGAATTATATAGGAAATAAGAGATCATTACGTTCAAAATTTTGTTATTTTGTGAAGTGCAACATAAACATCAAATTTGAAAGGATGGAGAATTTTGCTAGTGGTTGCTAACATCTCTTACATCAATTTTTTCCTCCCCCAACACATGATATTCTGTGGCTAAAGAATGTATTTACCAGTTATTAATATTATCAATTTTACTGGACAAACAGTGAAAACCAAGTTCCTTTAAAGTTTGATGGTAGCCATAAAATTTGCTTGTGGTATATCTGCAACAGCAAAATACACACACACACACACACACACACACAGCAGATAGTGCTGCTGATTATGTAGGACTGATTCTTGTGAAAAGAGGTATGTTTTTTCATATTCCTTTATCTTTTTCTTTCAGATGCTTCCATTAGTTTTATGAATGTTGTTTTGGCTAAAATACGAAGATAGAAAGACAGTACCATAGGTTGTGATACTCAATTCCAATTCCACTGAAGCTGTCCTTGGTGTGATTTTCACTGTCAGAAATAAACAACATTAGCTGAAGGAGATTCAATTAAATGAGAACTTAAATATTGATTAAGTCAGTAACTTCTGTCTTTATGCACACTATTTATTGTAACTTGTCTATAGCATGTCACAGAGTTAACATAGTGGTTTCACTGAACAATGTAGACCTATCTGGCTTGGAGGACTCATTACCCAGATGTCCACCTTTACTTTGACAGTTATCACCCAGACTAAAATATAATCATGCAATGTTTCAAAGTCCTATATTGAAATATATCATTCTCCACTAAAAAAGCAAAGCAAAACAAAACAAAACAAAACCAAAAAAAAAAAAACCCCAAAAACAACAACCTTCTGCACAGATGCAACAATTTTGCAGTTTAGTCTCCATGTTGAACTTGTAACAGCAGGAACAGGTGGGGTCTTTGACTCCATTGTTTGACGTTTGATCCCTTTCTCCTAACTGGACTGCCTGGTCTAAACTCAATAGGAGATATACAAAGGCAGGTTTAAATCCTTGGAAGGCTTCCCTTTTCTAAGGAGAATGGGAGGAGGGAATGTTGAGGGGGAGGGAGGATGAGAGGGAAAGATTGGGAGGAGAGACTGGTAGGGAAGTTGCAATTGGTATGTAAAGTGAATTAATTAGTTAATTAAAAATAAAAATGTTTTCCATGAAAATTGAATTGCATCATGAGGAAAATTTAGTAGGGTCTCCCTCTAGACCTAGAACTACAGTCAACTATTGACTTTTGGGAGAATCAGTATTAAGCTTTCCCAGGGATAAGCACTCTCCTTGGTTTTGTAATGCAAAGTGGTCAGCCCTAAAACCATATAGACAGAAACAACCAAACTGGGAAGACCAAAGTGTGTGTGTGTATGTGTATGTGGTGTTTATGCACAAATACAAATCTTTATGTTTTAAGTTTTAGTAGTGCTGTATAATTCTTTGCTCACTGCTATGTGTTAACAGAATAAAAGACAAGGAACTGAAAGGATGGAGAAGTTATGCATATTGTCCAAATGAACTTGCAAGGACCATGATACATAATAAAATAACAGTGATTGAAAAGACATATCAAGAAATACCAAAGTAACCACATGACAGTGCAGAATCAGAGTAAACAAACAAACAATAAAAGCTGAACCAAAATAAAAAGTAAGTCTCAAAACTGTGTGGCAAACACAGTGGAGAGCAGTAATTTCTAAGCTAAAACTCAGGGTTCAGTCCACAACACTATAGTAAACAGGTAAATACTTCAATAAATAAACAATATGGAAAACCAAAATGAAATTATCCAATTGGCCAACTGCTTAATTTTTATACATTACATATTAACATTTTTCTGTTAGTAAATATTTGTAAAAAAAGGATATTTTATGGTTATAAAATGTCTATAAAACACATATTTTGGTGTTAATATATAAACCTCCTTGGAATTTGGGAATATATAATATTTATTAAAAAACTTGATCCTTATTTCTATAACAATGTTAGAAATCAATATAATACAATATTTAAATGATACATTATTTTCCAAGAGTTGAATCCTTGACTTCCCTTGATATATCTTCAGATACTGATGCAAATTTTTAATAAGAAATACTGAAGCTGGGTGGGGGAAGTAGAAGCTGGTCGATCTCTATGAGTTCTAGGTCAGCTAGGATACACTGTGAAATCTAATCTCAAACAAACAAACAAAAATTAAGAAGTACTAGATAGACAAGCATGTTGTCACAGGTTTGCAATCCTGGATACTTGAGAGGCAAAAGCAGAAAAATTATAAATTTACCTACATCTTGAGCAATTTAACAGGATAATGTGCCCCCCCCCCCCAAAAAAAAGTCAAAAAGAGGATTAGGAATAAAGTTCAGCAGAACAGTTTTTTCATAATATTTTTTTTTCCTAGTTTTTAATTATCTGGACCCAAAATTGCAATCCTAGCCTGTCATTGTTTAAATGAGACAGAAGGTGTAGACAACAGTCACACACCAGTAGACAGGGTAGTGGCCCAGAGGACCAGGAGAAATGGAAATCTGCAGCTGGCAGGGGTTGGGGTAAGAAATCTTTAGAAAGTCCCAGAGACCTGGGATAATGGAGACTCCCAGCAGTCAATGCCAGTGACCTTAGCTAAGATGCTTAACAGTGGGGAACTAGAACCTGAAGAGGCCACCTCCTGTAGACAGGCAGGATCCCCTGACACTATTAATATGTCTCAGTTATACTTGCAAACAAGAGCTTAGTGTAACTGTCCCCTGAGACACTTACCCAGCAGTGGACTGCAACAGATACACATACCCACAGCCAAACATTGGACATAGGCTGGGCACCCTTATAGTAGTTAGGGAGAGGAATGAAGGCACCACAGGAAGACTAACAGAGTCAACTAATCTTAACCCCTGGGAGGTCTTAGAGACTAAGCCCCTAAGTGAAGAACATACAGGGTTGTAAGAAGCCCCCAGGCATATATATCTGACATGCATCCCAGTCTCCATGGTTGCCTTGTCTGACCTCAGTGGGAAAGGATTCAGCAAATTTGGCAGAGATTTGATGTACCAGCATTTGGGGGTGGGGGTGGATAACAAGGGGAAAACACACCCTCTTAGAGGAGAAGGGGTTGGGGGAAGGGACTGTGTATGGGAAGGACCTGGAGGGGGAGCAGTATTTGGGATGTGACTTAATAAAGAATAAAAGGAAGGGAAGAAAGAAAGAAAGGAAGGAAGGAAGGAAGGAAGGAAAGAAAGAAAGAAAGAAAGAAAGAAAGAAAGAAAGAAAGAAAGAAAGAAAGAGAGAAAGGGAAGAAAGAAGGTGAACTACTGTCAATGGGGATGAGAGTGAGACAAAGTGAGACAGTTATCGCAACAGTATCAGCTCTATCATCAGTCCTCTCAATCTTGAATCTACCTAATGGAACTAATCTTCCACCATCATAAAAAAAACTGGATTGTGTTATGATGAGAGTGGGGAAGGGAGGGATGATGGTAAGAGGGAGGAAGAAAAAAGAGACAAGATCTTTAAACTTTCACGCTCACTTGTATGCATGTCTGTTGACTGATTTAGAGAGCCCATTTAAAGAATAATATACTCTAAAATGTTTCATTAATATTACTTATGTTAGGGGATCTGGATCAACCAAATGAGGTTTATACATATGATTTTATATGCCCTTATACTTTTTTGTGAAATGAGAAATATGTTCATAAATGAGTAGGAAAGTCAATAGATAGTGGGTCTTCATTAGTAATTTTTGTGAATATCATTAAAATGTAAGCTTTTCTCCCTTAAATTGCTGCTTTGCAGAATAGGACCTCATCAGAACAATAGAAAAATAAATTATAGTGTATAGGTATGTATGTGTGGATAACCTACTGTGAATGTTCATTATTCCAGAATTCATTTTTACTAATTCATAACAGTTTGAATTACCAATTTCTGTTGTTCAATGTTGTATAAAAGATGTTATTCTTCAAGTTAGAAAAGACACATCACATGATTGTCTTTGAAGACAACCTCTTGTTGATTCTTATCCTAAAATGTTAGCTATGTTGTCCTCTGGTCTCATTCACAAAAATAAAGGCTGACAAAAATTTGCATGTACACATGGCAACAGAAGAGTGTAGCTGAATAGCTGCTAGTGCCTGGCTAGGGACATGGCCTATTTGAATCTAAGTCAAAGTTGGTTGAATATCATGATTCCTGAGTCAACTTTTATTGGCAGTATGGATGCCCACAGATTGCACATAAGTCACCTCTCCTTGGAAGTTCCAGGAACCTCTTTTAAGAGAGCAACTGTCTCTCAGATTTGGTTCTACATATAAATAAGAGTCCTGAGTTCACTTATTATTCTTAGAAAGAATTATTCACATTTAATGAGCTATGTATGTGAGTGGGGTAACGAAGTTGCCATATTATGAATTGACAAGGCTCCCATAAATCTCCTTGGATATATATGACAGGGCTCCATTGGATTCCCAATTCAATTTGAATACTTAATTGTATTTCTTATCTTAGGAATTATGTCTGAAGAATACTCATATCTTTTCTTTTCTTATATTCCAATAGTAGTGTTATATTTGCTTATGCCACCAAAATTTGTTATAGGTATTGAAAAGACTTAAAGTAGAAGTACAAGAACTGGGACCAACTCACTTGCTAAATAACTTCTAGTGCCAACAAAGTTCAGGGATCATGATGGGAACTGACTGATAGAGGACAGCACACACAAGTATGAATAATATTTCACTTCAGGATCCATTCTAGTATGGTTCCTATAGCTGCTGTTTGTCCTTATTGAAAGGTGTCCATTTCATTAACTACTGCCTTGTCTGTTTTCTAGTAATCCTTCCTTGCACTCAATCCTTCATCCTGATGGCTCAGATGAACATGAAACAAGGAAAGTTTTATAAGATGAATACAGACCAACTAAATATTCAGTATGGTTCACATGCAGTACTGTAGGGTGACCCTTAGAGGTGCACACTCATCCAAATAGTCCCTATCTTTACATTCTGGGATCAATTCATCCAAACAAGGGAGTAGATGGCTCAAACTAATTTGCCTGTGAATCCCTGAGCTCTCTTTGGGTATTACCTATAGAACCTATAGAGTGTTCCATCTGATAGTTCCCATCTATAGAGCTGGGACTGAGAAGATGTATGATATGGCAACTCAGAGAAGTCAGGATAGAAAAGTCAAGTCTCAAACTTTCTGTTTAAATAAAGCCTATCCTTTTAACTAAATTGCTCCTTAGGAAGTGGCTCAGAGGAGAAGGCCCTCAGAAGCAGCCCTACATGCTGGGTAATCTGTCTTGCTAAAATGAGAGAAATATAAGAAGGAAAGTGAGGTAGAATCTGGAAGTTCTTTTGAGAAAATTTCTGGGTACTTATTCCACAGCAAAGGTAGGTGTCCATGGACAGAAATAGGGAAGATTCACTGAAGAATGTCATTGCTGGTTGTCATTGTGGTTTCTCACCACCACTCTGTCTGTAGAATGGTCTGGAAAGCCAAACAGAAACAGAGACATGATTCAAACACCACATGTGTGAGTGTAACCCTTGGTAAAGTTGAAGTGGTCACATCATAACCTGTAAAAATTACAGCAAGCTATCAAAGGAAAAATAAAAATTGGACAGAGTTAGGCATGTTGGTAGTGCTTTATTAACAGACATTAAAGCAAAAGGAAGATAAAGAGCACTGAGGATAGACTCTTCAGTAGCAAAGGATGAAGTATTTAAAATCAAAAGCAGAAGAATTGCTAGGCCTTTTGTGTTTTTAAATTGACCTTTGCCAAATGAGAGTTGAACTTTGCAATATATCATGATAGGAAGTAGTTTTACAAATTAAGTAAGCTGTTTACAGAAGGTAGATTCCTAACTTTCAAAAAGGAATGAAGAGACAGAACTATATTTTCCTAAATTGTTACATATCAAGGGGCTGACTCACCTGTCTTTGCCAAGAAGTTCTGGGTTATAAAACTGGTATGAGATTTTTGTTTTTGGTTTTTTTTTTACGATAAAAACCCTGCATTTCATACAAAATGACAGTTTCTAAATATATATATGTGTGTGTGTGTGTGTGTGTGTGTGTGTGTGTGTGTGTGTGTGTGTGTTCACTGAGGATCAGTGTGAGAAGAGGGTCTATGCAGGCAGGAACAACCCTGTTCAAGATCAATCAAGCCACCTTGATCGGTGGTAAGGATCACCCATGATGTCACAATTAATAAAACCTCTGATTTAGGCCAGTGAACGTGTGTCTTCATGTAAAGTGATATTAATTGATCAACTCTAGCAGACATATCAAGTCAAGCAATTCAATGATATTTTCTGCAGAAGAAAAGGGGAGTTCATTCCTTTGTGTTAAGTCCAAGATTGAGGATATGTTCCCATGTTATATATTTAGGTACATCTCATTGAGGAGCCATATTGCTAATCAGAGGAGTGCTTGATCTGTAGCTTGACTCTTACAGGTCTCATCAAGAAAAAGAGCAATCTTATAAACATCTATAGGCAGGTCACAACCATTTTATCAACACTCTCATTTGTATCCATTATTCCTGGTTGAAAGAACTCTTTGTTCTGCCAAGCAGCATTTTTATGTAGCTTACCAAAGAGCCAAGCCATTGTCAACAGCCTAAGAATTAGAGGAAGACATAAAGAAGTGCATTGATTTGATATTGGATTGTACTAGTGGAAAAATCTTGGGTGAAAACCCCCAGAAGAATAAGTATGTCTATAGTCATTGCTAAATAGCTTACAATAGGCTGAACTGTATATTTAAGAAAAACTGAAAGATCACAGAGCAGTCCATGGATCTAATGTTATCTTAAAGAAGATTCTCTGTCTCTCTGCCTCTCTGTCTCCACCCCACCCACTGTCTGTCTTTTCTTCCTCTCTCCTTTCTCTTTATTCCTTCACTCCCCCATCATCATATTCTCTTCCTCTATATCTCACTGTCCTATTCCCTTTCCTTCATCTTCTCCCCAATTCTCTCCTCTCCTTTACAACTCCAAAATACTGCCAACAGTCTATATTCTACTTCAGCAGTTAGCAGTTGAATCATGTTAGTAATTTCATTTAACTCGATCCATGCTAGGCCATGTTAAGCTAGTGAATCTAGTCCTGGAACAGGATGACAGTTTTACACAGCATGCTAATAGTTCTATTGGAAAATGAGCTTAATTGGTGCTCTGTCTTAGAAGCAAGAAATCTAAATCTCTAAGACACTGCTCTGGCTGGAGACTGGTTCCTTTATAGAGAAACTTTTGTTATCAAATGATCAATCTTTTAACAAGTTGTTCAGAAGACATTGAACTTTGAAGTATACTGTGGTGTATTACATAGTACATATTTTCATTCAACCCTTCACACTTTTGCCACATACTTTTAGTTTCCTAATTATTAAAATATGACACAGCCATGGGAGGCAAATGATGTCTCTAATACTAAGCCAAGTAATATATTGAATAATCTTCTTAATGATTACGGTTATAGAAACAGTAGTTCCCTGACAGTAGGGAATTTCAAGTTGTGATTCTGACTTCATGATTTTAAGAAGATATTTTTGCTCACTGTGCACTGATTCCGTGTTGAGAAATATCTTTTATTTTTTCTGGCAGGCTTTCATTAATTGAACGATCATTGACATTGAACTCATTCCTCTGAAAAGGTTCAGGGTACCTGATTGTAGAGCACGATCACTAAGTATTGGACTGTGTTAGCTAGAAATTTCATGCATGTAACCTTTGCCAATAAAAAGATCCTTATGGAATACTTGCACCATTGGGAAATACGAATATAAGGACTTACATGTCAAACCAATTACATTTAGAGAAAGACTGGGCTTAATTATGTCTATAGGCATATCTCTCTTCTCTCATCCATGAACTTTTTATCAAGATGCATCTTTTAATGTGATCATCTTCTTGACATCATTTGGATGGTAACTAGGGTACCTATATATGATAAAGTCATACAGACTTGAATCCTCTGCCCTCTTTGAAGTCATCTAATACACCTAAATTGATATTTAAGACAACTAGCACTTTTATGAATATAGAGATTATAGCTTAACCTTTAATCATCTTTTGAGCTGAGACTGTGGTACAGCATAAAGGATTTTTGTAGCAAAGTGTAGTTTGGAAATAAATGAGGACATTATATAATCAGGGCATTTTTGAGTAGTTCCAGCAACTACTCACCTGTAAGTCACATTGCTATCAGCTCTTGATCTATGGAAAACTTTCTATTATTTGGCAATTTCTTCATAGTTGACCTCCATTATTTCTGATCAGAGGACTGTTTGGCCTGCTATCTATGATTACACTGTATATGGCCTGCTATCTATGATTACATTGTATATGGCCTGCTATCTATGATTACATTGTATATGGCCTGCTATCTATGATTATATTGTATTTGGCCCTAGGCACACTTGCTGTTTTGTTGTCATAGGTCAGCAACCATCTCACCATTTTACCTCCTTTCTTTAGTTCTATCTGTCTCTCTCAGGCTACACAAGCAAGTGCCAGACTGGGAGACAGTAAATTCTAATTCTCTCACTCTTGCCCAACACCTGCTTGGGGGCCTAGATATCAGTTACCACAGAATTTCATTTATCTCCTAATATGGTTATAAAACCTGCTTGTTCCTCCTATAGAAGTCTAAATTTTGATTAGCATTGTATCCTCCCTGATACAAATATTATGGATTATAAAGCATCTAAAATTTTACTTCATTAACAACCCAGGGAATTAACTTGCTACTGAATTCTGAGATATACCCCAAAAAGTTGAGGAGAAATTCTCGTGTTTGCAGAGAGATGTAAATGTATCTGTTGGAAGATTGTGCATCTGATAGAATGTGGATAAATGGAATTATGATTTTAGGGGACACAAATATATTATACTGAATTGAATACTGTAATTATACTAAATAGTGTATTAGATTTGTAAAAGAATCTTAAAATGGGAAGTATATGTTTTAATAGTCTCTTGTCTTTCAGTCTGTGCTTCTAGAACATAAAGGAGACATTAGAGAGGATGACTACTCCCTTGTATAGTTCAAGGTTTTGTTTGTTCAATATCAGCATTATTTTTATAATCTCAAATGTCTGTTAATTGCTTAATTTTTCTTACTTAATATTTGACATTCAATAAAGCAATTATTCTCTCTCTTTACACACACACACACACACACACACACATATCATATGTATACACACATTTATTTCATTTTATCCATTAGGTGATACCATATAACTCACTACATGATTTCATAACTATTCACTGATGGCTTTACGATCGTTTCATCTCCATTGTCTTCTTTTGAGGTAACAATTGCTTTTGTTTTAATATTTAACTAGTCCTGACTTGATTTGTTTCTGTCTTCATTAATTTACATCTTGGGGTTGGAGTAATTATAACATAAAAGGGAATATTTACCTGTTTTTGAAGCCTGGTTGTTAGCAGGCATTCTACATTGTACAACTGCGTTAGGAAAGCCTGGGGAATAGCAAGAGCGGGCGATGATGCCAATTATCTTAGCCTCTCATTATCTTTCAAAGTGGCGATCTCAGCTTCACCTTCAGAGAGGAGACACTTTGATCATTTTCCCAGGCTTGGAAGTAGATGCTTAGTGACAGGCAAGCTTGATACAGTGCCATCTCATGGCAGGCAAGATGGCTAGAGCAAGAGTCAATCAATAATATGAAATAAAGCTCAGAAAAAGGGAGCTAGGGGCTTTCCCAAGGTGCTATGCAGAAAGCACTTTAGAATGAGACAAAAAACATTTGTTTGTCTCCTGCCCATAGTTTCTCAACAAAAGGTTATGGCATTAAAAGATATCTATGAGATACTGGAAAGCTGTATCTTTCATTTCCAAATGAAGGGTAAGACATTTCTTTTCTATGCACAATTGAAACAAATACATCTTTGAAAGAACCAAATCTCTGTTTTCTATTTTCATTTTATTATATTCAAGGACACTTGGCCATCAGCGCAAATAACGAGACTCGGAAAATATTTTTAGAAGTATATATAGTTAAAGAATTTAGTAACATGGTTTTCAGCACAAAGGACACACGTAAGAAACTTGTTACTCCTCACATTTAACTATATAATAATTGACATTTAAATTGAAGAGCAAATTTATGTTGGTTAAAGATGTTGTGGATGCTTCAGTCCTTCTTAGAATGGGGAACAAAATATTCGTGGGAGGTAGAGAGTGGGAGAGACTTGGGAGGAAGAGAGAAGGAAGAAGAGGAAACAGGGGGACAGGATCAGGTATGAGAGGAGACAGGGATGATTTACAGAGGGTCAGGAATTTGAACAGAGGTGTGTAGCGATGGGGGATGGGAACTGTGAGTAGCTACCAGCAAGTCTCAGATACCAGGAAACCAAGAGGCTCCAGGACACAAGGATGAGATTAGCTGAAGTGTTCAAGGGAAGGAGAAGCTGTAGAGACCATATCCAGAGGTTAGGCAATGCCCTCCGATTGGGGGATGTGTTCACCCACCCTTCTCAAAATTTTAACCCAGAAGTGATCCTGTCTAAAGGGAATACAGTGATAGAGAGTGGAGCAGAGACTGAAGGAAAGACCATCCAGAGACTGCCCCATCTGGGGATCCATTGCATTTGCAGCCACTAATCCAGGTCACTATTGCTGATGCCAGGAAGTGCTTGCTGACAGGAGCCTGTTATAGATGTTTTCTGAGAGGCTCTGCCAGAGCCTTACTGATACAGATGAGAATGCTTTCAGCTAACCATCAGACTGAGCACAGGGACCCCAATGGAGGAGTTAGAGAGGGGACTGAAGGAGCTGAAGGGGTTTGCAACCCCATAAGAAGATCAACAATATCGACCAACCAGACCCCCCAGAGCTCCCAGGGAATAAACCACCAACCAAAGAGTACACATGGAGGGACCCATGGCTCTAGCTGTGTATGTAGCAGAGGGCAGCATTATCTGGCATTATTAAGAGGAGAAGTCCTTGGTCCTGTGAAGGTTCCATACCCCAGTGTAGAGGAATGCCAGGGCAGTGAGGTGGGAGTTGGTGGGTGGGAGGATGAGCATCAGCATAGAAGCAGAGGGAGGGGCAATGGGAGAGAGGGGAACCACCACGAAACGGGATAACATTTGAAATGCAAATACTTATAATATCCAAAAAAATAAAAAAGAAGAAATGCAATAGACTGAGTCTTATATTAAGAGTAATACTAGTTTATTAGAGATGTGGGGTAAAGAAACAATTAGAGAACAATAGGTAAAGTGGGGCTGAAGGTGGGGTTATATGAGGCCGAATGATCAATATGTCTGAGGGAAATTCAAGGAAAGACCGGAACAGGCATTATGAACCACAACTACAAAGGTAGCTTTGGTAAGATTTTCTTAGAAAAATGAGAGGGTTATTATATTCAAGAAAACTAAAATGCAGAGACACAAATTTGTCAGTATAACACCATGCACTGCAATAGCCCAAGTCAGTCCCTATCTTTAAGTCAATATCAAGTAATCTTTTAGTATTTTAATATAAGCACTTCCCCTCACTCTCGGATAGTTTAATAAATCATTTTAATAAACCATATTCATTTTATTTGTTTTATACTGAAATCTTTTTGCCATGTATGTGAGTGTTTTTAAAATCACTTGCTCCTGCCTTCATTCCACAATTATTTACTTTCTGCCTCCTGTGCTGGGTTCTTTCTGGTAACTCTCACACAGAGTCTCTCAACACCTACATGAATAAGATGCCTTAACACAACGTACAATGTCATTGCTTTGAATGTCTGCTGTGCAGAAGGACTGGCCTTTTATTATTGGACTAAAGTCTAAGTGGCCTGGCTTTGGAGCCGGGCTCAATTAACCTCCTATGCAAAGCACTTGCATTGTGCTTTCAGAGGGAATGCCATCTTTCATAGAGATCTCAACTCTGAAGCACATATCATAGGTGCTTTACAACCATGTAGAGTGTTCATCGTATACTGTAGGATGTGCATTTATTTGAGTAAGAATATATCTAAATAGTTATACTTACTATCTCATTTAATATAGCAGTAGAATTTGGCTGTTGTTATTACTGACAATAATGACTATTAATTTGTATTTGATATGCATAAATTATTACTTTAGAAATTTCCCTAGGGGTTAATTGATTTAACCTTTACTAGGATTCTCCACTATAAGTACTCTGTTTATCCTGTATTCTTCTGGTTGGGCGGCTACAACAATGTCACCTGTCTATAAGCAGGAGAGATTTATTTCTCATTTTGGAAATCTCAAAACAGCAATCAAGCATTCAACGTCTGCTAAGGACTCATTACCTAACTCAGAAATAGTGCCTAACCTGGTAAAAGGATCTTGCCGGTGCCCTGTTGTCCCTTTAATAAGGGCAATGTTCCCAAATCTCTATACTTTTCCATGAAGACCTGGTCACTTCCCAAAGGCAGAGTATCTTGACACATTGATGATTATGTTTCCACAGCCATGAGAGTTAACAGAGATATTCAGATCCTAACACATAGGAATAGAAAACAGACGTAACCCTTTAAAGTCACATGCCTCACAAGAGGTAGCAAGATGATTTTAGCCTAGACAGACTGGCTCCATGAACCACCATCTTCACTCCCTGAATCCCCAGGTATGCACTAATTGTCATTTGCACTTCACAGATGAAGGAAAATCAAGGGGAACTTTTGAATAACACATAGATGCTCACAAAGCTTGTAGAATCTGGAGCTCAAAATTTTAGAGTGATTAGTTTGCACTCTGAACTGGAAAATACTTTGGTGTGTCTATCAGAAAAAGAGAAACAAATAAAACACAGCAGACACTATGAAAGCACTCATTTACTAGAGTCAGGAGGGTTTATCTTTGTTTCTCTCACTTGCTAATCATCTCAGTTTGTACCCAGCTACCCATGCTAGAAGTAGGAAGATAAACTGTCCTCACCCCATTCTTCTGCAATGATGGCTCCCATACTTGGTTCTCAGAAACTCTTTAAGAACAAGTCAGATCATTGAATACTATTCCCATTTTCATTACCACTATGACGTTTATTAATTTAATTTACACGTCATGATGTCACAGATGAAACAGCTCAATTATCATTACACTTTGATAAAAGGTCACAAACTTCTACTATAGGTAGACACATTTAAGTTTCTTAAGGAAAGGAGGTTTCCTTGGCAACAAATTTAAGATAAAGTAAATAAATTAAATGCATATAAAGCCCAGCCTCTGCTGTTTATGCTGCTATCTCTTGGGGCAGAGGCATACCCAACAAAGGGATCTGTTCAAGGTCATTCCTCCTCAGCAGTGGGAAATGGGGCTTGCAGCTCTGGCCCCCTGTTCCCCAGCCTGCTGTTCTGCTAGCCCAGTTGCACTGTCTTCCAGATGTTCATCTGTTAGTATGCTCCCCGAGAACTGTTCAAAGTTCCCTAAGGTTCTGTTCAGCATATACAGAACAATTAAAGAAAAATCCATTTATGAGGGAAAGTGAGTTCTGACTCCTTGAGGAGTATTGTATTGATGGCTGTTCCTCAGGGCAGACATTTACATAGAAAAATATCCCAATAACAAACTATGCTGATAGAAAATGTACAAGCCATAACCAAGTCTGCCTGATTCAGACCACATACCGTAGATTTCATTCAGCCACTCCATTCTGTGCGTCTTTAAATACGTTTCTTATTCCTTTGTCCCAATTGTCCAGTTTCCATTTTCTGAAAATATCATAAGAATAATCTCACAGCATATATATGTATGCATATAATGTATAAATGATCAAATAATTGAAATGTACCAAACTCTAGGCTTATATGCTAACAATGGCTTCATAGATTGAAAAAACATTTGTATGATGACTTGAGATGAGGAACAGTTTTCTGAGACAATTATTTTGTTTTTAGTGGCAAGACACATATTTGTTTCTTCCTTCCTTCCTTTCTTTCTTTCTTTCTTTCTTTCTTTCTTTCTTTCTTTCTTTCTTTCATTTATTTACTTACTTATTTTTTCATATTTATTCTCCAAGCGGTCCACCCCTCTAACGGTTCCATATCCCATGTCCTGCCCCAACCCCACCAGACCTTAAACTTCCTGGGGCCTATCCAGATGGGGAAAGTCCTCTGCATATCTTGGGTGAAGATCCATACATCTCAGGGGTCCAATTTATTGGACTGCTGGATCCTCCCACAGGGTTGATGCTTTCCCAAACAAGACTGAGATATTCATATTTCAAAATAAATTTAAAACAGTAATGAAAATAAGAATTCCAGAAAGCTATCTGTGGTGGCTAATTTAAACAAAACTTTTTATATAGTGCCATCAGTTTGACTTTTCCTTAAAATGGCTCAGTAGCTATAGGGTCATGTCCAGACCAGACAGTTACTTTTGAAGGGCTGACAGAATGTGCTCATGTTGATTTTCCATTTTCTATTAAAACAGAGAAGATGAACTTTTATCCAACATAATTTACTACAGCAAAAAAAGAAAAGCTGAGTTTAGAGCCTAAATTGAGACCATTATGGTAACTCTAGGGAAAAAAAAAACACAATTAAGGGCATTTTAATGAGATCTCTTTGTAGTGAAAATATAGCTGAAATTAGTCCAAAAAAACTGACAAAACTGACAAAATAATTAAAGAAGAAACTATCTTCCAAACAATATGAAAATATCGGGTCATCTTTAGTACTAAATTATAAGGAATAAAGTTTGGGAGGTGGTCTATTCATTCAAGTGCTATCAACATAAGGTGCAGGACTTCTGCTCACCTCCCTAGGAAGGAGGTTAATAAGCTGGGCATCAAGCTGGGTATCTGTGTTCTCAGCACAGGAAAGACAGAGACAAAAAGTTCCTTGGACTTTTAGTCCTGCCACTCAAGTACATCTGTGAGGTCCAACCTCAATGAGAGAATCCACCTCCAATAATATAAGATAGAGAGTGAATTCAGTCTTTGTGCTCTAGAAACATATACATGGGAACTGCCACCCCTCTCCCTTCCCCACATTTATAGACTATAGTGAATTGAGAAGAAAGGTTAATGGAATGTTGTATTATTATATATCCATAATAAAATGTCATAAAACTAAATCTTAAAATTATAGTAAAGGAGTAAGTCTCTGCATAAGATAATCTCTTAGACTTTACATTGTTATGAAGATACACCATGACCAAGGCAATTTTAATAAGGACAACATTTAATTGGGGCTGGCTTATAGATTCAGTGGGTCAGTCCATTATGATTAAGGTGGGAGCATAACAGCATCCACACAGACATTGTGCAGGAGGAGCTGAGAGTTCTACTACTTTAGCTGAAAGACGCTAGGAGAAGACTGTCTCCCATGTGGTTAGGAGGAGGTTATCATTGCTCACCCCCACAGTGACACACTTCCTACATTTAGGCCACACCTCCTAATAGTGCAACTCCCTAGGTCAAGCACATTCAAACCACCACAAACATAATAAGCAGAAAAGACTAAATCATTGATGTATATAACACAAATGGGGAAGGGACCCATCAAAGAAAAAGGCAGAGTAACATATGATTCATGTCACTGATTGTTGATACATTTATTTGTTTAATAGATATAATAAATGTGCATCTTCGGTGAAATTAAATTCAAATTTTCTAGAAAATTGAAACAAACATTTCTGTCTGGCATAAATAATTAACATGTTCATTAAAATCAAGTAGAATGCAAAGAGGGAGCAGTAAAAATATTCATCTAATATGAGTTTTTAAAATGTCAAAATAAAAAAGTATTATATTTAACTAAAATTCCAAGAAGAATGGAAAAAAGGAAAGATAATATGAAATAAAAATGAAAGAAAGCATTAGAATTCTTTGTTCATTTAGGTTTTAGATCATAGTAGTAGATAAAAGTAATTAGCCTCCAAGTGTCTTCAAGAATAGATATTGGGTTACGTGACCAGGATGTAAAGTGAATAAATAAATAAAATAATAAAAAAAGCACGCCCTGTTTTTGTACACATCATTTTATCATACCATTCCATGGTGTGCCTTTGTTATGTGTGATAAACTAGTGGTCACTCATGAGGTCAGGTGAAGAAAAACTTGAGTTTTTATTGGAATATGGTCTCCTATGTATCTTTCAATTCTCTCCATTTCTCCCTTCTCTGCTTCTGCTTCTGTCTCTATCTCTCTGTCTTTATCCATCTTTCTGTCTCTGTCTTCCTCTCTCTCTCTCTCTCTCTCTTTCTCTCTCTCCCTGTACCTGTACCTGCATTTCTCATCTCTTTTTTTTTTGTTCTTTTTTTTCTCCCTTACACCATTCCAAAGTAATCAATCTACCATCTTCTAAGTATTGCTATGGAGAGGATCATGATTAGTTAAAGAACACCTTGATCAACAGAAAAAGAGTCGCAGAAGACAGACAAGGGACAATAGCCTATACTTGGAAACTGATATTCCAGTCAGAAGTATCTTGAGAAGAACCTACTCTAGCTCAGAGCCTGACAAAAAATCTTGTAAATTATCCTAGTTCAGAACCAACCACTAAGCCAATTCTAGATTTTAGACCCACAGAATTATATAAAATACGAGATGTCTATTTAAGAATACAAGATTAGGGAAATTTTCTCTGAAGTACTAGCTAGATTATAAACCATCTTCTTGGCACATAATGTATAGAAGATAAACTTTTGAAAACTACCAAACTCAATAAATTATACAAGTATGAAAAATGGAATTCATTGTATAAGCATGCTAACAATTTAATACAACATGATCAAACAAAATGGAAAAACATTTATTTATAGTTGACTTGGAGTAGCAATTGGTTAGCTGTTTTGAGTCAAAAGTTTACTTAATGAAATAGCAAAAAGATATTTGTGAAAAGTCAGTGAGCATATCTGATTTAAAATGTTTGTGGCTTGAGGACATAGCTAGTTAATAAAATACCTTCTACAGATGAGGATTTGAATCTAATCACCAGCACCCACCTAACAAGCTTGGCATGAATATATACCAGAGCTGAGGAGGCATAGACAAGTATATGGTTGGGGCTCACTGCTCAGCCTAACTGAATTGGCAAGCCCAAGTCTGATTGAGAGAACCAGTCTTGATAAATGAGGTAGTCAGCACATGAGGAATGACACTGGAGGAGACCTCAACATATACATATACACATGTATATGGATCCACACACACTTATATAAATACTAAAACATACTCCCTGGTTCTTATACACAGAGTATTGTCAAGTTGCAGTCAACTTTTTGTTAAAATATGATGTTGTATTTTGGTGTAGCATGGTGCTTGTGTGTGTTAGTGTGTTTGCACATGTATGCGATTGTATGTTCTTGTATTTGCATATAGAGGGTAATGGAGGTGTCCTAGTTACTTACTGCAGATCATTGCCTGTGTAGGTGATTCTGGGCTACAATATCAGAAATGTAACACGAAATGAGGATAATGGGGTGCCCTTCTCTCAGTCTGCTCCTTTATTTCTCAAGTCAGAGAGTCTCTGAATCTGGAGCTTGTCATTTTAGCTAGGGTGGCTGGCCAGCAAACTGACAGGTCTTCTACTATCTGACTCTCCACACTAGGGTTATAGTATTTTCAGCTATGGCCATCTTTTATGTCATTCTGGTGATTCAAAGGCAGTTTGCCATGCTTTCAAAACCATTAGTCTCACCTACCAAGACAACTCCTCAGTCTACATATGTTTTTCATGAAGTTGCATTAGCATCACATGGCTTGATGATTTTTGTAGGAGTTGATAGCAGAGAAGAGCCACTTAATCATTATCACTTTAGAAAGCATGTCAGACATTGAGGGTGATGAAATAAAACAAAATTTTAGGGTTTTTTTTGTAATTGAAAATTAGATGAGGTATGCTAAGTTCAATTATTTAAATGGATTATAAATATTAATGCATTCAATTCCTGTTGCAGTCCTATGAAAAAGATATTTCTAAAAAGAAGAACTATCATTCTACAGAAACCAGAAAGAAAGGAAAAGGAAAAAGAAAGCTGTCATTATCCAGTTATCATGTGGAGAAGTCTTTCTTTAGAGGGTGTGTTTTTCAATTAGTATTTCACAAGCAGCGGGGGTAAAGGATTTACAGTAAGTGAGCATACAAGGGAAAAACGTTTCCAACAAGAACTTCACGTGACCTAGGAAAGAATGGTCATAGTTCACAGAGAAGAGAAGCAAAGGAAAACTTTGTGAAGCTGTGTGGAAACAGGCCTACCAAAACAACCAGTTTCAGTTGCAGCAAAAGTGAAAGACCATTGCCGAGAGATCATTAGAAATGAACTGATCCCTGGGAGATGTGGGAAGAGTAAGAAGACAGATGTAGCATATATGATCTTATAAACCATATAAGATACATATTTAGATAGATATTTAGAGGTGGTTGTAAATACTGAGAAATGTAAAATTCAATAAAAATGGTGATGGAAAACTAGTCATAGTAAAATGTATCATGGCTTTTGACCATGCGAATTATGACCTTGATGTTTAAAGCTCCCTGCTTCTACATGACCAGGGAGGAGGAAACATGAGTAAATAAGAGGTGTAGAAGTAGAATCTGTCTATACACAGGTAAAGGACAGACACTGCTCATTGACTTTTATGCGAGTGTGAATGCAAAGTGCAAGATAAAAGGACATAGGGGTGTGTAGAAGGCTTTGATAAACATTAAAGTAAGACGATAGCTGACAGAAGACAGGAGATAAAAATGGGAGTGGAATTTTGATAAAAGCTTGAGATTGATAATACTTTTTTCGTACCTTGAAGGGAGCCGAGGCTATGAACAATGTTGGTGAAGAATAAATTGAAGTGGAAAGGTTATTTATTAAAGGATCAAAGGTCAGCCATGAAGGAAAGGAAAGCAGTAATGTAACTTCCAACCTTTAAGAAAAGGAAAGAGAAGAAAAAGCAAAATCAGTGACCGAACTGTCACTCATCCGGGCTCCATGAACAATCAGCACCTCAACTCTAAAGAAAGAAATGAAAGTGTTCATTTAGAACACAGCCAGGAGCAGCAAAGAAGCCTTGACTTGATATACTTCACGGTGAATGTTAGAGGTTTTTCACTTGTTACCACCACTTGTGAATTTTTTAGATAAACACAATAATGATATAAGGAAAAACATATCATGATGGTAGGAACAAGTAAGTACCAAATTGGAAAATAATCTCTACCATGTATAGCAAAGTCTCAATGTTTATACCATATGGATAATTATTTCTCTCAAGCAAGGAAAGCAGAAAATATATACTTAGATCATTCTGAAAACAAGTGTAAATTAAAATGTGTGTGGTGCCTCATTTCTGTAATCCCAGCATTTGGGAGGTGGAACAGGAGGATCAAGGGTTCAAAACCAAACTCAGCTACACATCACTCTTGAGGATACTCTAGGTTACACGAAATTCAGACTAGGAAAAAAAAAGCACAAACAAACAAACAAACAAATTAACTAGCTAACAATGCCCTTCTCCCTCCAAAAACAATAAAAAATAGTAAATGCAAATTAAATATGAGCATTTAAATATCAGTAAATGGTCAAAACTAGATATTCAATAAATATCATTTACCATAGCATATCATCAAAGATAAAAATAAAAAGCTAGCCAATTCTGCAAATACTATTAATAAATATTCTTTGAAATTTGAAGATTAAATACATAAAACTCCTTTAAAATTCAGGAAAAAAATGTGAGACAAAACTTTAGCTTGTTTATGCACATAGAATTACTTACTGATTATTTTTTCGTTATACCTCATGATAGATATGAAAAGTGTTTATTTAAAAGAATATTTATGAATATATATAGATTATTTTAAAAATTTAGAAAATATATGAGTATTTGGTTTTAACTAAATTATAATGCATTTCACAAAATGAAAATTTTTCATAAAAATTATATTATGGAAACACATTTTCTGAAAATGCCTAGAGTAGGCACAAAAGCAGACTGTGAAGAGATGTATGCACATCGAATATATCTTGTTTGTTTGTGTGTTGTTCCATTCTTTTATATACTGAATAAATCATAAGCTAAACATATCAAATGAATAAATATAAAAGCTAAATATATTACAAACTAAATAAGTGACTTAAATTAACTAAAAGCTAAGTATATTAAGAGTTTGAAATCTATTGAGTTTGTCCTTCTAATGTTCTAAAATGAGCAAGACAACTACTATGCAACCACATTGAGTATTGGTGTTTCAGGGAACCATCATAGCAGAATCTCTTTCCTCACCAAATATAGACAAAATAAAGTAGTTTGAGGCAGAACTGTAATAACAACCAAACACATAAAACTTTGGAGATGTTAATCATTTCCTTGAAGCAAAACATGAAATGTTTATGTTGTTCAGAAAACAAAGAAATCAATGTGCTCATATTTAGAAAGGCTCTGTAGCAATCTTAGACTATATCTTAATATTTTCAGTGGTCTGCTAATGAAGATCCATTGGTAGTGTGCTTGTCTAGAATGTAATAGGTCCTGGGTTGCTCCATGACAGCAGTTAAAAAGAAAAAATCCATGGTAATTTATACCGCTAATCCCAGTACCTGGGAGGAGGACAGAGCAGGGTTAGACTTTCAATATTATCTCCAGTCCTGTAGTGAGTGGCAGGCAGCCTGCTTTATATGAGAATCTGCCTCATATAATAACAGTGATAGTTGCAATAATAACAATCACTGTGGTGTATTCTCATATGTGGAGGTTGATACATAGAGTTCCAAACATGAAAGATAGAATATAATACAAAAGATCCTCTTTATTTTAGAGAACAAAATGAACTCCTTTTAAATAAATATTGATTCTAGTCTATGAAAAGAGCTAAGACACAAGATTCTGGAGTAAATTGACAGCTGTTTAACATCCAGAACTTCCTTTGAGATAAGCTGTGCATTGTAACAGCAGTCTCAATTTTCCATCCATCATTTGAAATGGCAAGTACCACCACTCTATCACAGAGCATTTATGAATTTAGTATCTACTCAGAGTCTTTATGTGCCTAAAGAACTGTAGAATTTTGATATAACTTTGTACCTCCCTTCACACTGTGTTACTTATTTTCTGAACAGGAAGAAACAATTGGTGTCTGTATGGGATGACAAAGCAGACTGTTAAATGGGGAACCTATAGCAGAGGACAAGGTGCTTTCTGCTTCATGTTTTCATGAAGAGATTCCTCTTTCCTTAAAACATTTGCAAATCATTTCAATGAGACTAAAGTTTAAGATTTTTTAGTAGCCTCCAGAGAATCAAATAACCTTATTAAAAAATGGGAGACAGAACTAAATAAAGAATCTCAACTGAAGAATATCAAATGGCCAAGAAGCACCTAAAGAAATGTTCAACATCCCTAGTCATCATGGAAATGCAAATCAAAACACCCCTGAGTTTCTACCTCACAGCAGTCAAACTCAGGTGACAACAGATACTGGCTAGGATGTGGAGAAAGAGGAATACTCCTCCATTGTTGGTGGGATTGCAATCTGTTACAACCACTCTGGAAATCAGTCTGAAGGTTCCTCAGAAAATTGGACATTGCACTACCTGAGCACACAGCTATACCTGTCCTGGGCATATATCCAAAAATGCTCCAACATACAACAACACACATGCTGCACTAAGTTTATAGCAGCCTTATTTAAAATAGCCAGAAGCTGGGAAGAATCCAAATGTCCTTCAACAGAGGAATGGATACAGAAAATGTGATACATTTACACAATAGAGTACTATTCAGCTATTAAAAACAATGGCTTCTTGAAATTCTTAGGCAAATGGATGGAACTAGAAAATATCATTCTAAATGAGAAAACCCAATCACAAAAGAACACACAGGGTATGCAATCACTGATAAGTGAATATTAGCCCAAAAGATCCGAATACCTATGATACAATCCACAGAGTACATGAAACTCAAGAAGTTGGAAGACCAAAGAGTAGATGCTTCAGTCCTTCTTAGAAGGGAGAACAAAATATTTATAGGAAGAAATACAGTGTGGAGCAGAGATTGAAGGAAAAGCCATCCAAAAACAGCCCCGCCTGGGGATCTATCCCATATACTGTCACCAAACCCAGACAGTATTGTGGATGACAAGAAGTACATGCTGACAGGAGCCTTATATAGTTGTCTCCTGAGAGGCTTTGCCAAAGCCTGAGAAATACAGAGGCAGGCACTCACAGCACAACCATTGAACTGAGAACGGGGTCCCTAATAGAGGAGTTAGAGAAAGGACTGAAGGAGCTAAAGGGGTTTTCAACCGCATAGGAAGAACAACATCAACTAACCAGACACTCCAGAGCTCCCAGAGACTAAACCACAAACCAAAGAGTACACATGGAGGGACCCATGGCTCCAGCCACATACTTAGCAGAGAATGGCTTTATTGTGAAGACTCAATGACCCCACTTAGGGGAATGCCAGGGCAGGGAGAGGGGAGGGAGTGGGTAGGTGGGTGTGAGAACACACTCATAGAGGCATGGGGAGGGGGAAAGGGATAGGGGGACTCCAAAGGGGAAATCAGGAAAGGGAATAACATTTGAAATGTAAGTAAAGAAAATATCCAATAAAAAAAGAAGAAGAAGAAAAAAATAATGTCAGGAATAGGAAACAATACAAGCAGTGATCAAATGGAGACACTGAAAAGCCTTAACTTGTTCCTGATTTTAGTAGAATTGCTTGAAGATTTGCTCCTTTTAGCAGAAGGTTGAATGTAATGTCTCTCATAAAGCCTTTTTTAAATGTTGGACTCTATTTACTATTTCTTTGACATGAAATTCTTCTTTAACGATAATTCCAACATTTTCTATAGTGTGCAAAGATCTTGTTATGTTTCATTCTTATACTGTAAAAGAGGCGGCAGATGGGATGGGGAGGGGAATGGGCAGGGCAGGGGTTCAGAATCAGGTTTGGGGAGAGACAGAAGAGTGGGCCAGAGGGCCAGAGGGATGAATGGGAAAATAAAGTTGGCAGGTGTGGGGGGATTGGGGGTGGGATCTCAAGGACCTGTCAGGAACCCAGCATCAGGGAGGCTTCCTGTAATTAGTAGGGGTGCCCTTAACTGGGATTTATAGCAGAGGGAATAGTAACTTGAAAAACCAACCTCCTGTAGTGAGGCAGGAAAAACAGTGGTACTATAGGGACACCAACCCATTCACAAAAGTTTCAACTCCAAATTTATCCTGGCTACAAGAAGTGCAGTGATGGGAAATGAAACAGAGACTGAAGGAATGGCCAACCAATAACCAGTCCAACTTGAGATGCATCACATTGGCAAGCACCAATACCTGACACTATTAATGATACTTACTTTGCTAAACTTGCAGACAGTAGCCTAGCATAACTGTTTTTTGAGAGGCACCATCCAGTAGCTGACTGAAATAGATGCAGAAACTGCAGCCAGACATTGTATAGGGCTCAGGGACTCTTAGAAAGTTGCAAAAGTGATTGAGGGCCCGAAAGGGGATAGGAACTCTATAAGAAGGCCAAAGAGTCAACTAACCTGTACTCTTCGAGGGCTATCAGAGGCTAATCCACCAAGAAAGAGCATATACAGACTGGACCTAGGTCCCCTGCACCAGATGTGCAGCTTGGTCTTCATGTGGGTCCTCCAACAACTGGAGTGCAGGCTATCCCTAAAGCTGTTGCCTGGCTGTGGAATCTTTGCTCAGTAGGAGAGGGTGCTCCTAGCCCTCTAGAGACTTAATGTGGCAGGGAGGGTGGAGAATATATTCAGGAGTCTCAAACCTCTCAAAGGAGAAGGAGAGGGGATATTGTGTAGGATGCTAGGTGAGAGTGTCTGGAGGCAACAATTGGGATGTTAAGTGAATAAAAATATAAACTTAAAAATTTACTAAATGATCCAATTCCCTACTGAGTTTTTGAGCCCTGAGACTCTTTCTTCAGCATAACCCCATTCACTTTCTCAGATTTTCCATTTAATTCTTTACATTGGAATTGAAACATTACAATTATTATTTCCAGCTTTCTTCAGCATGGATAGTTTTTCTGGAATTCTATGTTGTTCTCATTAGATTCCATTTATATGGATTGTGTGATCTTTGTCAGGGACACACAATTCCCTGGGCTTTTGACATTGTGTTTTCTCAGTGGGACTTGTATATCTTTCTTATTTTTAACATTTATTTTAAAATAGCTTTTTATTTCTTTCTTCAATATATTTTTATTATATTTTCTCCTAAATCTTCTAAGATCCTCCTGCCATCCAAAACACCTGCACAATTTCATGTTCTTTTCTTCTCTTTAAAACAAAACAGCTAAAACAATGTGTACACTTGCACAACAAAATCATAAAGCTCATTTGGTGTTGGCCAGCTACTTCTGAGTATGAGGCCTGATATGCAATGTAGTAGAGATATGAAGAAAACTGTCTCCTCCTCAAAGATGCTATTTATTGCAAATAGATTGTCTATTATTTTTATTGTATTTGATTATTTAAAGGAATGTTAATGGAAATATAGTTTGATCATAATCTTCTCCTCCCCCAAGTCCCTCCAGATACTCTCTCCTCTACCTAACCAACTTTAAGCACTTTCCCAAAAAACACATCAGTACACAGTACAACAACAAAATCCTCAGAAACCAAGAAAACAAAACATCATCCATTTTACAAAGCAAATCAGAAAATTGTAACCAAATAACAGCACACATACAAAATCTGTAGAGTCCTGTTCTGCTATAAACAAGAGATATGGGAAATGAACTTCATACAGGAACTGAGGAGCTGTGGGTGCCAGTGAGAGGAAGGTCTCTCTAAACCTGGCAAATAGTTCTGCTCAGATCCCGAGCAGCAGGACAATATAAAAAACATGAGTGTGCTTGAAAGGGAGAGAGCATCAGAGGTAGAGACAGAAATATACAAGGAAACTCACAAAAACATAAACTAAACATTTAAGAAATTTCTTTTGATGGAAACTTAACCTTTATTTTCAATTTCAAATTTCAAATTATTCTATCCAAGAGATTGATTGATAAAAATTTCTCACCTATTAAAATTCATACTTATTATTAGTTTAAAAGAAAAGTTTCAACCCACAGTTTTAATCTAAACCTGTGTGTTTTTGATTTAACAAGTTATTTTCTTCCTTCTATCCCTCTGTATCTTCCCACCTCCTTTCCCCCATTCATTTCTTTCTTTCTTTCTTTCTCCCTTGTGTTCATACTTTCTTCCATTTTTTTGGGGAGGTGGGGAAGAGTAACTTTCATAGTCTTTCTCTTTCTTTTTAAAAATTTTAATTAAGATATAATTATATCTTTATTCTTTCTCTTTCTTGCCTTTAGCCCTCCCATATCTGTCCCTCCAACTCTGCTCACAACCCCTCTTTCCTCAATTTCATGGCCTCATTTTTCTTGAGTATTAATTGATGCATCTATCGTCTCTACCATATATATATATATATATATATATATATATATACTATATTTTGATAATGGTCACTATTTTTTTTTTTTGGTTCTTTTTTTTGAGCTTTTGCAAGCGCTCTACCACTGGCTAAATCCCAACCCGTCACTATTTTTTTGAATGAAAAAATTTCTTTCAAAAGAGGTGAGAGCTAATAATAATGTTCTTACACGGTCTATAACCTCTGTGTACTAGGAAAATTTTTTAGGTTTCTAGTACTGAGTAGTATCTGTCTCCTGTTTAGAGGGCCTAAAGTCAATCTGACAGCTATTGGTTGCTGCTAAATATGAGTTCCCTATTGTATATTAGTTCCAGTGTATGTACTGGTCACTGTGGTTCATAGGTATCACAGTTAGGTAGGATAGTTGGTCACTGCAATCTCTTGGGAGCTTCCATGCCCTTTCTGGTACTATGGCAGCTAGACTTTAGGAAAGAGGCTATCAAATTAGATTTAGCTTTCATCTCCTGTGTCCTGAGCCTAACGTTTGTATTATATTCAGCAATAGGGACTAATATGAAATCTGAGTCAACTAAAAGCCCTGGAAATAGTCTACATTGTTTTCAGAGTCACGTGGGCTGTATTATTTTGTGTGACAGAATCTTACTGTTCATTCCAGGCTGATTTTCAACTAATGATCCTATTTTCTTCAAGTTCTAGGTGCTGAAATTGCAAGCAGAACTCACCAGGTCTAATTCTGTTTCCCAGCCTCATGAAAGCAATCACAGATATCAGTTGTCTCCAGTCCTCATCAATATATAATAAATTATTCTACCCCATTAAAGAAAGCAGCATGTTCCTTCTTTGTAGCTCAGTGATCAAGAAAAGAAGTATTTAACACATGTAAGTAACCAAGAAAGAATAAATAGTTACTTTATTATTAATTAGTTAACTTCTTTTGACAATTACTTTTGAGAGTGATGAGCCTACTATACAGACATAACAAATCTATCAACTCTGTGAAAATGTTCAAGTCATTAAGCTGAAATTATAACTTAACCTAAATCCAGCCTTGAATTATAATTTAGTTATGTTACAGTTTTACTTAAACTAAGCACTGCTGCTAAATTACACACTTACACTAAGTTATAGCACCTTGGATACAGATTAAAGAATGTGTGCTTTCACTTAGAGATCAACCTGTTATCTTTGTTGGGACATTCCATTAGAAGATAGTGATATTTTAGATAATTAATAACATACAAAAACAAAATCTTTCTATGTAGTCTAACTTTCTTGACTTTTCTGGGAATAACTAGACTTCTATTTATGGTAACAGGTTCCATTTTGATGGCGTTAAAATATATATCTTCAGTGCATTTCAGAAAACATATGTTTTTACTAAATAAACATACACTTAACAACTAGTATTCAGCTTCTCTACTACTGAGTTGCAATACAAAAGGATCATGCCTGAGGGGTGTCTTACGTCTAGGTTCTCCAGAGAAATAATTCTGTTAATTATAAGAGATGCATGTAAGAAATAGGCTCACTTGAGAGGATTCAAGACCTGTAGTCACTGAATGGAAGAATAAAGAACAGTGGTCTGGTGTATCTATATATACATACAAGTTGTTTTGTTTTGTTTTTTCATTTGTTTTTGTTTTGTCTTATTTGATATTTTTTTTTTACTTTCATGACTTCAGGGGAAGCCCATTATCATTGCACAGGATATTCTGATTTGCTGAGTTTAACAATTAAATATTTATATATAATGGTCTTATGGATAATCCTAGAATAATGATAAACAAAATATCTGAGTATCTTATGTCTTAAGTCAAAGTGACACATAAAGGTAGGTAAGATTTTTCTTCTTTCAAGATTGGTTCTTTTTAGACAATAATATTGACATCTCTCCCTCAACCAATGATGTATTGTTTTGAGGTCTTGTATGTGCACCACAATTTTAAACATGAGAGAGAGGAAAGTACAAGAATTAAGAACACAGATTCTGCAACTAAATCTTGAGCTGTGTGGCTTAATTGAAGTGAGTTAATAAGTGTTAAATGAGTGGAACACTGTTTATTTATGGATAGCAATAAAAACTACAGCATTAGTTATATCTTACCATCTCAACTATTATAATAAATGGAGCAACATATATTTCTTATGTATCTGTCTATAGGCTTCATTAAAACTATCCTAAAATTTTCTAGAGATAAGTTAAAGGTAGTTACCCTTAAAACATTAAGATATAAAGCCAATATCTCTCTAAAGGAGTTTTCCTCTTATCAAAACAGTTTAATCACTCTAAGTCCAGTTTGATTAAAATTGACTTATGAATTGTGGAAGAGTTCTGGTTGATTTAATGTGAATGTTTTCTGGTGTGAATTGATTTATAAAACTCTCAGGACTTGCTATCAGAGGAAGTCAGAAAATGCTCAGGGCTAGGTTGTCCAAACCACTTTTTAATGAATGATGTTTCCCTTGTTTCACTGTGAAGAATTTGAGAGCACAGAGGATAGTGAGAAAAGTCTCATTCCCTTGATCTTTTTAACTCTAGAGACATGCAATGATAAATTAATGCAATTTTACAAAAATTATAAAATACTTGCATAAATGCTAGTTCTTTTTCAACAAAATGAAGGCACAATATTGAAATGACCAAGCAAAATATGCTTAAAAAAACAAAACAAAACTATTGCCTGGAGATTGGAAGTCTCACCAGACAAAAGTTATTGCAGCTCACTCTGTTCTCTCCCTACCATGGATGTAAAGAATTGCCTGATTTTTCTTTAAAGTAAAACTGTGAGACTCCTGCTTCTGTTTTGTTATCCCTGAAGCCATACTTTGTTACTCTGTGAACTGTACGCAGAGATATGTTTTCTTTGGAGTCTTGCACATTCCTAAGAGTCTAGAAATTGATCTGATGGTAGATAAACAATTATCATTAATTTAGGGATATTTGGATTCATTTTGGGTAGCACATGATTCTCTTCCTACAGCATAAATGGTGGTATAATGACTGTGGCCTTATCCTTGTATCATAAATTAGTCCCTAGATATTTTACAGAAGGGAAAATTCAGAAAGGCATCAAAAACCACTGGCAGATATCACATTCTTATGCTGTTATATATTGTCAGTAGTGTAACACTTATTAAAAGTCATAAAATCTAATCATCTTTTGGTATACTAAAGCCCAATACTAGCTAATTAATATGGGGAGGAAATAGCCCACTTAGTGTTTCCAAGTTTGAGAGGAATAGAGGAAAGTAATTACTAGATTGACAATAGATGGATGTGCCATGGTTTGCTTAGTCAAGAGACAAAGTTTAAGAAAGATATAAGGATTTAATTTTGCTGTGCTTTCAGATATTCACTATGGTTATGTATGCAAATATTCATTATGGAATGAGATAGCTATAATGAGACTATGGTATTGTTTGTGTGGTCCAGTTCTTGTATATTTTTCTTGTTGCTCAGATAAAGAAGCTTGATTGATGATACCCACACCCAGAAACAGCTTGATCCATAGTAGTTCTGATAATCCCAGGCTCACAGGTGAGTCCTCTACTACTGCTCCAACACTTGGCCTAACTGGGATGCAGGAACTCTGGCCCAGAGAAACAAGTTCCTTCCCGTTCCACTCTGTGCCCTGGAGCATATCCTGTGCTCCAATCCTCTCTACCCCACACATACCCAGAGACAGCTCGACCCCCAGGAGGTCTGACACACTCAAGATCACAGAGGAGGTCCCAAACCCTGTCCCAATACCTGGAATAATTGGGACTCCTGGTGCCTAGAGGACACATCTATGCCTGGGAGCTGATGCTGTGCTCAAGCCCCCATCCATACCCCATCCACATCCAGAGACAGCTGACATCAGCTGATAAAGTCAGGCTCACATATTAGGCTTTTTACACCCCCTCATATACCCAGAGATAGCTTGATCCAAAGAGGCCCAACATAACCAGGATCACATGAGAAACAGGCTCCAGTCAGAGACAGCAAGGCCAGTTAATATCAGAGATAACTAGATTGCCAGAGGCACAACCAAGAACATAAGCAACAAAAACCAATGCTACATGGCAACATCAGAAACCAGTTATACCACCATAGCAAGACCTCAAAAAACAACATACCGTGAAAAGCTAGATTCTGATCTAAAATTCTACCTAATGAAGATGATAGAGGACTTTAAGGAGGACATAAATAATGTCCATAAAGAATAAGAGGAGAATACAGGAAAATAGGCAGATGCCTGTAAAGAGGAAACACATACATCCCTTAAAGAAATTCAGCAAAACCCAATCAAACAGGTGAAGGAATTGTAGTAAACCATCTAGAATTTAAAAATAGAAACAATAAAGAAATCACTAAGGGAATATAATCCCAGAGATACAAACCTAGGAAAGAGATCAGGAGTTACATCACCAACAGAATGCAAGAGATAGAAGAGAGAATCTCAGATATAGAAAGTACTGTCACAGAACAGTCAAAGAACATGCAAAATGAAAAGCCCTTAACTCAAAACTTTCGAGAAATCTAGGACACAATGAAAAGACCTAGGAAAAATAAGTATAGCAGAGAGTGAAAAGTCCAAACCAGTAAATATCTTCAACAATTATAGACGAAAACTTCCCTGACCTAAAGAAAGAGATGCCCATAAATGTATAAAAAGCCTACAAAATGACAAATAAATAGGAACAGAAATTCCTTCTGTCACATCGTAATGAAAATGCCAAATGCACAGAACAAGGAAAGAATACTAAAAGTGGTAGGGAAAACAGTCAAGTAACATGTAAAGGGAGACCTATTAGAATTACACCAGACTCCTCAGCAGAGACTCTAAAAGCCAGATGATCTAGGGCAGATGTCATTCAGCCACTAAGAGAACAGAAATGCCAGTGCAGGCTACTATACCCAGTAAAACTCCCAATTACTATAGATGAAGAAACCAAGATATCCCATAGCAAAAACAAAATTAAACACTTTCTTTTCTACAGTCCAGCCCTACAGAGAATAATAGAAGGGAAACTACACATAGATGAAGCAAGAAATTAATCTCCTAACAACAAACCCAAAAGAAGAGAGCCACACAATCATAATTCCAGTTCTGACAACAAAAAATAACAGGAGCAACAGTCATTGGTCCTTGCTATCTCTTATCATCAATGGATTCAATCCCCCAATAAAAATACATAAACTAACAGGGTAGATACATAAACAGGACCAAGCATTTTCTCCATATAGAAAACACACCTCATTTGCAAAGACAGACACTACTTCAATGTAAAAGAATGGAAAAAAAATTTCAAACAAATGGTCTCAAGAAACAAGCTGGAGTAAAAAAATCTAGTATCCAATAAAATAGACTTTCTAGCAAAATTATCAAAAAAAAGATGGATAAGAAGACTACAAACTCATTAAGGATAAATGCACAAAGATTAACTCTCAATTCTAAACATGTATGCCCCAAATGCAAGGGCACCCAAAGTTGTAAAAGAAAGGTTACTAAAGCTCAAGGCACCCATTGCACCTCACACAATAATAGTGGGAGACTTCAACATGCCACTCTGACCAGTGAACAGATCATGGAAACAAACTAAGCAAAGACACAGTGAAACTAACAGACACTATAAACCAAATTGATTTAACAAATATATTCAAAACATTTTGCCCTAAAATAAAAGAATATACCTTTGTCTCAGCATCTTTTCCAAAATTGACCAAATAATCAGATTCGAAACAAGCCTCAACAGATACAAGAATAAACAATTAATCCCATGCATTCTATGAGACCACCAAGGACTTTGGTGTTCAAAAATAATAAAAGCAACAGAAAGCCCACATAAACATGGAAAGTGAACAACTCTCCAATCAATGAAAATTGATCAGAGAAGAAATAAAAAAGGAAATCAAAGACTTTTTAAAATTTAATAACAATGAAGGAACAGCATACCCAAAGTTAAATGACAGGCTGAAAACAGTGCTAAGAAGAAAACACATAGCTCTGAGAGCCTTCATAAAGAAATTCAAGACATCATACACTAGCAGCTCAACAGAACATCTGAGGTCTCTAGAAAAAAGGAAGCAAATGCACCAAGAGGAGTAGACAGCAGGAAATAATCAAACTCATGGTGGAAATAAACCAAGTAGAAACAACAAGAACTACACAAAAAGTCAACAAAACTAGAAGCTGTTTCTCTGAGAAAATCAAGAAGATAGATAAGCTCTTAGCCAAACTAACTTTAGAGCATAAAGACAGTATCCAAATTAACCAAATAAGTAAAAATGGAGACTTAACAACAGAAAGTTAGAAAATTAAAAATATATATATATCGTCAGATCCTATCACAATAGACTATACTCAACAAAACTGTAAAATCTAGATGAACTGGATGATTTTCTGGTCAGATACCAGGTACCAATGTTATATCAGTCAGCTAAATCATCTAAGCAGTCCCATAACCCCTGAGGAAACTGAAACAGTCATAAAAACTAGTCCAACCCAAAACAGCCCAGACCAGATATCTTTCGTGCAGTATCAGACCTTCAGAGAAAACCTATTGCTAGTACTCTAACTATTCACAAAATAGAAACAAAAGGAATACTACGTGGATCATTCTATGATGCCACAGTTAAGCTGATCCACACAAAGACCAGACAAAGAAAGAGAACTTGAGAGCAATTTGCCTTATATTGATACAAAAACACTCAATAAAATGCTCTCAAATGAAATCCAAAACCACATCAAAATCATTTTTCAACATGACCAGGTAGGCTTCATCCCAGGGATACCAGGATGGTTCAATGTAAAATGCCATATAAACAAACTGAAAGAAAAAAACAGATTTACTTCATTAGATGCTGAAAAAGGAAAAAGCCTTGACAAGATACAATGCCTTTCATGTAAAAATTTTTGGATAAAAAAAAGTTTTGGATAGGTCAAGAATTCAAGGCATATACGTAAACATAAAGAAAGCAATATACAGAAAACCAATAGCCAACATCAAACTAAATGGAGAGAAACTTGAAGCAATCTCACTCAGTAAAGTCAGGGTAAGACAAAGGTGCCCACTCTTTATTTATTTAATATAATACTCAAAGTCCTAGCTAGAGCAATCAGACAACAAAAGGAGGACAAAAGGGATATGAATTGGAAAGGAAGGAGTCAAAATATCACTATTTGCAGATGATAATAATAGTATATTTAAGTGACCCCAAAAGTTCTACCAGAGAACTCCTAAGCTTGATAAACAACTTCAGCAAAGTGGCTTAATATAAATTTAACTCAAACAAATCAGTAGCCTTCCTCTGCTCAAAGGATAAACAGGCTGAGAAAGAAATTAGGGAAATGACACCCTTTACAATAGTCACAAATAATGTAAAATACCTTGGTGTGACTCTGACCAAGCAAGTGAAAGATCTGTATGACAACAACTATAAGTCTCTGAAGAGAGAAATAGAAGACCTCAGAAGATGGAATGATCTGCCATGATCATGGATCTTCAGGATTAACATAGTAAAAATAGCCATATTACCAAAAGCAATCTACAGAATCAATAAAATCCCCATCAAATGTCAGCTCAATTCTTCACATAGAAACAATTCTCAACTTCATCTGGAATAACAAAAAAAAATAATAATAAAGAAACAGGATAGAGCAATCTATTCTTAACAATAACAAACATATTTTTGGTTGTGAGCCTAGCCTTTAACAGCTGAGCCATCCTAGTAAGAGCACCAGTGGAAGGGGAAGCCCTTGGTCCTGCCAAGACTGACCCCCCCCCAGTGAACGTGATTGTTGGGGGGAGGGCGGCAATGGGGGGAGGATGGGGAGGGGAACACCCATATAGAAGAGGGGGAGGGGTTAGGGGGATGTTGGCCTGGAAACCGGGAAGGGGAATAACAATTGAAATGTAAGTAAGAAATACTCAAGTTAATAAAGATGAAAAAAAAATAAAATAAAAACTTGGGGCAATCACTATCCATGACTTAAAACTGTAATATAGAGTAATAGTGATCAAAACTGTGTGATACTGATACAGAGACAGACAGGTAAATGAATGGAGTAGACTTGAAGACCCAGAAATAGAGCCACATGCCTTTGATCTTTGACAAAGAAGCCAAAACCATCCACTGGAAAATAGACAGCATTTTCAACAAATGTTGCTGGTTCAATTGGTGGTCAGCATTTAGAAGAATGCAAATTGATCCATTCTTATCTTCTACTACAAAGCTCATGTCCAAGTGGATCAAGAACCTCCACATAAAACCAGATACACTAAATCTAGTAGAATATAAATTGGGAAAGAACCTTGAACACAACTGCACAGGGTAAATTTTCTGAACAAAATACCAATGGCTCATGCTCTAAAATCAACAGTTGACAAATGGGACCTCATAATATTGAAAGGTTTTTGTAAAGCAAAGGACACTATGAATAGGACAAAATGACATTCCACAGACTGGGAAAAGGTCTTTATCAACCCTACATCTGACAGAGGGTTAATATCCAAAGTATACAAAGAACTCAAGAAGTTAGTATCTAGAGAACCAAAAAATCCTGCTAAAAAATAGGGTACAGAGCTAAAGAAAGAATTCTTTGTTCCATATTTGCATTGCTTAGTCTATTTATTTACATTTCAAATCTTATCCCCCCCTCCGATGATTTTCCCCTCCACAATCCCACATCTCCTTCATCACCCACTGCCTCAATGAGGGTGTTCCCCATCCGGCACAACCACTCCTGCCTCAGCACCCTAGCATTCCTCTTTTCTGGGTCATCAAGCCTCCACAGAAACAAAGGGCTTTGCTCCCATAAATTCCAGGTAAGGCCATCCTCTGGTACACATCCAGCTGGAGTCATGAGTACCCCCATGTGTCTCTGCGGTTGGTGGTTCAGCCCCTGTGGGCTTCAGGGTATCTATTTGGTTGATACTGTTGTCCTTCCTATGGCGTTGCAAACCCGTTCAGTTCCTTCATTCCTTGCCCTAACTCCTCCACTGGAATCCCTTCACTCAGTCCAATGTTTGGCTGTCTGCATCCACATCAATAGTGGTCTGGCTCTGGCAGAGCCTTTCAGAGAACAACTAACTATATCAGGCTCCCGTCAACAAGCTCTTCTTGGCATCATCAATAGTGCCTGGGTTTAGTGTCTGCAGATGGGATGGGTCCCTATATGGGACATTCCCTGTGTGGCCTTTCCTTCAGAATCTGCTCCACTCTTTGTCCCTGCATTTCCTTTGACAGGGGGTAATTCTGGAGTATCATTTTTGAGTTGGGTGAATGGCCCTATCCACTGAATTTGGTCTGTATAGGTTCTGTCAGGCTTTTTTGGAGTATTTTGGCTAATGTTCTTTCAGTGGGTCCTAGGAACCTCTTGGATCCCTGGCATCCCACTAAGGAAACAAAGCCTCTATTTGAGAGCACCAAACATCCAGAGGCTTAAAGATAGGTATCTTATGAGTTGATTCAACAACTTGTTCTGTTCTGATCCCCTGGAACTGAATGATTTACGGGCCCATATTTCACCTAATAAATAAATCCCAATCATCTTCTTACAGATTTACATAAGCAGAGGAAAGACAAGGTTGACCAGTTCTCAATTAGCTTCAGCGCTTTAATTATCCTATAAATTCCTTCCTCTTTGCTATGATTTATGGAGTAAAGAATGAAATTTCAAGTAAATTTACCATAACAAGGGATCTACAAAGACAGTGTGTTAGCCTTGTATAAGAATTGTTAAGAAATGTGGTAACACTGGCACACGATTTGGCGAGAATGCTTTCAAGCATTTGTTCTAGGAGGATGGTTGGGGAGGATACCCGCACTGTTTGCCAGGCTGTGTGTGCTCTACTGAGATGTAAACTAGGATACTGAAATGCCTTTTTTTGTAGGAAGAAAATGGTTGACTTTCAACTGAATATCATTGATATCCAATGCCTCTATATCAAGTTTTTTAACACTCAAGACAATAGGTATGTGAAGGCTGAGCAGCTTTCTGCTGATAGGTAGATTAAACTGCTTAGTGATCCATATGGGCACATTTCATTCATTGTGCTCTCATTATCTTTAAAGTCAACAGAAGTTATTTACCATTAAGAACAAGGATGGAATTTATGAGGCACAGTGTAAGCCAATGCCAGGCAAGTTGTCAGAAAAGAGTTAAAAGGCTTTCAGTAGTTGAGGTCCACTTTCAAAATTTGGCTTCTTTCACAAATCCACATTAAGGATACAGTTCTGATTAAGACTTTGTCCTTTCAATGTGCCTAGTCTTGCAGAGACTTGATAAACAAGGTTGGGGGATACCCAAGGAAGCGGGGTACCTGCTCAGAAGAGAAGGGGAGTGGCAATGTGGAAATGATTGTGGGAGAAGGTGGCCAGGATTGGGGCAGTGAGCAGGATGAAAGTGAGTATATAAAAATAAATAAAATCTTTTCAAAAAGAAAGTAATTCCCAAATTTTCTCCAGTAATGAACTTACACATCCAAGTGTGATATTTAGTGGCTAATACTTAATTGAGTGAGTGCTAAACTGAGATGGACATATTCTTCTATCATTTAGTTCCTCATATAGGTTCAGTTTCTCTTACAAGAGCCTTTCTAACTATGTGAGGCTCCAATAGATCTGGAAGAGTCAATTATCTTTAATGATATTCTATATTTCTTCTCTTCTGTTCAAAGATTTTGATAAGAAGCTGTATCTCCAGGGAAAGACAATGTTCCAAGCCTTCTGAAATGAGTTGGCAATGACTTCATGGTATTCAATACATGGTTGCCTATAAAAAAGAGTAGTTATAGACCATGTATATTTTGAGTTTTTATTTATTTTTATCTTATTATTATTATATTTTCATATTTGGTTTTAGTCTAGTGAGTTCCAGAGAAGAGCAGTAAGATCACTAGCACCATCCCATCAAATTTCAGTGTCATATAAATGCAAGGAAAGATTTTATGTAGCAAGTCTCACTTTCACTAGAAATCATGATCATGTTCACCAGCCATAGTTGTTTTACATGATGCATTCAGGGTTTGTCATTCCCTTTATCCCTTCTATCAAAGACTTAACCAGAAAGAGATTTGAAAGATAAGTCACATTTTTTGGGGTTCTCAATGACGAATCTACCAATGGGTGCTTTCTGCCATTTAACACCTGATTTCTTTCTTAAAACATCTGCCTTCAAGCCCTTCTAATTAAGCTGTATATTGTGAGTGAGGAAGAATATGGCGAAAGCACATTATTTAGATGAAGTAGTATGTCATTATGAATATCATCACCTTGCAGAATTGAAGTATTGTAATGGAAACACAGAATAGTCCATGTAACCCAGGAATACCTTTCTAAATGGAACTATTACTTTCCTATTTCCCTCTTTTAACTGAAAAGGTAAAGCCAAAATTTTCACATAAGGAAGTGCTCTGGTATACATTGGAAAATTATTTCTTATCAAGGAAGTTTGCTTTTGCTTTGTATAAGGCTTAGTAAACAGACTGCCTGTATCCTGCTTCTACAAAGTGTGTTCCATCATGTTGTCCTGGTGGAGTTGAGTTCAGAATGACTTCTGTGTTCTTTGCACCATTGTGATTGTCTTAAAGTGGTTTTCGCCTACCTAAATCTTCAGTGCAACTTTTATTTTTATGGGTGGCCCCATCAACAAAACCTTATGACTTCCTTTGGCAAATGTGATCTGCAGAATTTATGTGAATCACTTAAGGATCAAAATTATTATAGATTTTTCATTCTTTTCTTCTAGAAATCAACACCAATCAACCTGGGTTTTACAATGTTCCTGACAAACAAATGAATGCTGATGACACAGAGGTGTGTGATTTAAATGAAGCACAGATTATATGTTAAAGTGCTGAGACTTGGGGGCTATGATGTTCCATTGTCAACCTAAGCAAAGCTTAAGTCATGTAAGTCTGTGTGTCTTCAAAATGGAAAAATAACTAGAATACACAGTTGAAACAATCATATGTCTCTCATATGGTTATATAAGTAACTGGCCAGAGACTGCTGTAAGTGTGTCATGCCTATTTTTTGCCATGCTTATTCAATGCTAAAAGTTGTTTATATGAAGCAGCCTGTTAAGTAAATGATAATCATGCTACAGTCCACAGACCCAGAGAAGCCAAGTAACAAGGAGGGCTCTACAGGTTGGGTCTCTCAGGGCAGGAGAAATAGAATAGATTTTGCAGGTGGACTGGGGTTAATAAAAAATGCAGTGGATGGTCTTCAATAAAGGAGACAAATCAAGACTTCAGTCTTTTAAAGTTACTCTAAATAGAAATTCTGTTTTATTTTGAATATATTAAGATCCAAGCAAATTAACTCAGGGAATGTTCTAGGTTTGTTTCAAGTGATACCATGGTGGTGAAAATGGCCACATTGCAGGTTAGTGATTGCAGAGATAAACACATGTGGCTTGTGATACTGTGCTGAAATCTAGACTACAGATGTGTTAATTTATAGGGAATAACAAACTCTCCCATCATTGTAGTTCTTATGAAATATTTCATAGGAATAGGAATTTTGAAAAGAAGATAGGTCCTTCTATAAATAAAGAATGATATCATATAATGAAATAAGTACAACTTCCTTGTTTATATTAGGGTATGAGACCTGAATACCTTTCATTTGATGCATTTAAGTAATGTATGTCAATGACATAACTGAGATCAATTGATTCCCTTTTATCTTGGTGCTGAATTGATAAATGCATCTATTTTAACCAATGTCATCTAGATTATTTCTGGTGCAACTATCTTATAGGTTTTCTGTTTTCGAGTTTATGTTGATAAGTCTATCAAAATCTAAGTGTATTAAGATTTATAACCTGGAAAATGTTTGAAGATCAAACATCTCTCTATTTTTTTCAGTGTTTCAGCGAGAGAAGAAATGTAAAATGCTCTCTTCAACTTAATGCTCTGATAATATCCACTGTCATTTTCCCATTTGATTTTTGTAAGTCCACTTACATGCTCGCTCATTATGTTTTAGTGTTCATTCTGTTGCTATGATAAAATACTGATCAAAAGCAACTGGGAGAATGTGCATTTCATTTTATAGTTTATGATCCATCATTGAGAGAATCTGAGGCAAGAGCTAGAGGCAACAAGACAATTGAGATCTCTTCTTTCCATGATTGAAGTTTTCTTCTATTGGAGAATAACTAATAATAAGTAACCAGTATACTTTAGTTTTCTTCTCTTCACTTTTATTTGACTTATTTTTAATTAATTGATTTATTTTATTGAATATTTTATGTATTTACATTTCAAATGTTATTCCCTTTTCCCCCTCTCCCATCCCCTCTTCCCCCTGCCCCTGCTTCTATGAAGATGCTCCCGCTCCTACCCACCCACTCCTACCAAGACCCTAGCATTCCACTACACTGGGGAAATGAGCCTTCACAGGACCAAGGGCTTCTCCTCCTATTGATGCTGGACAATACCATCCTCTGCTACATAAGCAGCTGGAGGCACCATGTCTCATTATTCTGTATTTTGTATCAAACTAAATAAATCAAAATGCCACAATTGTCTGGAGCATCTAGTTTTCTAGATTTTGTTTATTCTTTCAAAAACATACATATTAAGGAAATATGGAAATGACTCAGCAGATAAAGGTCCTTGGTCCCAAGCCTGACAAAATGAGATTCCTAGAAGTTAGATGGTAGAAGGAGATATCTCAATACCACAGGTGTCCTTTCACCTCCAAAGGTTTTCCGTGATATGTGTAATAAGTAAGTAAGTAAGTAAGTAAGTAAATAAATAAATAAACAAATAAATAAGTAAATAGACAAATAAATAAAGTAAAACATACAAATAATCTTTTAAATATTTTATATATCCCAAATAATAATGATTCCTAGTTCTCTCTAAAATTATTTCTGGTGGAATGAGAATTCTAGTAGAGAATATTGGTATTATTCCACATAAGATTTAATACTAAAGAGGCAGGTTAAACATTATACTTTTTCATTAATATTAAGTCCCATGGAAAATATTAATAAATCATTTAATAATTCAATTAACAGGAGGACATATTCTGAGTAGTCAAAGTCATACACAGCAATAGACGTAGACATCTTCAGGTTGATAGATAATCAACATAGACACAGAGAGATATCAAAATGTCTTATGCTTAAGTAAAATTAGGGGGTTGGGGATTTAACTCAGTGGTAGAGCGCTTGCCTAGGAAGCGCAAGGCCCTGGGTTCGGTCCCCAGCTCCGAAAAAAAAAAAAGAACCAAAAAAAAAATATTTGTTAAGTAAAAGTAGTTATGAGGTTTAAGATATATGTTTAGGAGAATACATGTTTATAAGAATAAGGAGTAAATGACACAAATTGCATTTGCAACAGTTTCTGTACCATTATACCACAAAAAGTATAGTTTACTATGAATTTGTTCTTTATGTGGCTACTGTATTTCATTTCTATAACTGTTGAGTCCTATCTTTTCCTTTTTAAAAGATATGTGTATTATATTTTAATTGAGGAACTTGTTCGAATGGAGTAGTGTGGTAGAAAGATACATTTTGAATACAGTAGATAATTGGGAAGCCATTTATAGAGTCAAACTATATGCAGAATAAAAATTATTACTGATTTTTCATAATGTGGAAAATTTTACCTTACAGATTTACTAAGTATGCATTGAATTGTAATTTTTTCATGTTTCCTGCAAAAATAATATTTTTACTTTTAGCAGGAGATAGTTTTCAGTGCTGTTCTGATTTAGGACTGTTTGACTAATGAGCTGTATCCTTTCTTGCTAGTTCATCAAGATGCTCCTATTAGAAACCATGGAGCTAATCGCAACGATCATCTCAATGAAAACAACCAGGTTTTTGATTCGTTTCTGTTAAGATTGATTAAAGAATCTTTTCACTTCTCTTATTATTACCTTATCTATGACTTATATCTTAATATTATAAAACGGTTTTTAGTATGGGAAATATGATATCTTATGTTCCTCTTTGAGGGTTCATGGCTCTAATTGGTCTCAATTAGATTAAACTGTTTAATAATGAACTGGTCTCAATAAAAATAAAAATATTTTAACTAGATTTCACTATCCTATATCAATTAGCATGGGGCATATGATATGCTGTAAACTATTGATTTGGGTAGAGTTCCCTATTAATAACTACAGTGGTGAACAGAAACTAATCAACTTCATTTCCTTCATTTATTCTTCATTTCTCTAAAGAAAACAATATTTAGGTACAAGTATTAATTTTCTTATTAAGCATAGACAATACATGATATAAATTATTCACCAACTATGCATAAATATTGTTACTTCAGAGGATATTTAGGGGCTAATTAATTCTTTAGCCATGATAATTTTTCCAGTTTGAATAATTAATTTGCAGATCTTTGTTGTTTTATTGTTAGTTTCTTGTTCTGAGGATAAATATCAGGGTTTCTTATGTGAAAAGCAAATTTTCTTCCACTTAGCCACACCCATAAATCTATGTAATTAATTTTAAAATTAGAGCTTGACTCTGTCAAAATTTTAAAATCATTCAATAACATTGTGAAATGACTTCTAGAACCTCAATTCTATCTAAAATAACCGTGGAGAAAGCATTCTCTTTTAGGTTGGTTATGTTCAGGATCATCCTTTCAGATTTAATTGACCAACTGTTAGTACCATATATAATATATACGTGAAATCAATGCAGTGGGGACCATGGAGTTTCTAAAGCAGTAATGTATGCATGGAGCAATGCATATTATTAGGCTATTATTTCCTCTGACCGAATATTTCTTCTTACCTCATGAAATGCAATCTAATAACCTTTCACATTTAAGATAAAATTGTCAGCACTTAAGAAGCATGCAGAAGAAATTCTATTATTTATCTGTGATCAGATGAATCAGTCCTGCTGAGGATCATGTCTGAGAACTAAGTAGGTTAAGGTTCATCTGCATTTGTCATTCTCTGACTACATTATGACCTATTCAAGACATCATGTATATGTTATTTACTGTCTTGCTATAGATCACTCATGGTATTATGAGCTACATCAGGGGTTGTAAAACATATCTGTGTCAGTGCCATCTGCTAATGGCATCATTTAACCCAGGCTTAACATTTGCACACCCAATCAAGTGAAGCGAATGATTAAATAATTTCATTCAGATAGAAAGAGATGACAAGTTCCTAGACCAACATACTTCATTAATAAACAACCGTCCACCATTCCCCATGGATTATATGGAGGGGGAGGGAAGACTAGGGACAAATGTCACTTCGAAGGACACTTTTAAGACATGGAAGGGCATGTGTTAATACTGCACAACTGCAGAGAATTTGTTTTAGACTCTATTAATGCAGAGGTGTGTGAAAGGGCAAAGGGGAGGTTAGGACTGTGTACCGTGATGAATCAGAAGTCTCCATGCTGACTTTTAAAAGGATTTAGAACACACACGCTATTTTTCATAGAGAACCTTTTCAGCACCCCATTTGTTTCTCCTACTGCTTTCCAGGAGTAAGGGTTGGTTTCAAATCAAAGAAAATGGGTAATGCAGGGTATTTGTGTTTTCTTTGTCCAAATTACCCAAAGTGTCTTTTCTGTATGGAATGTTGAGTTAGGGTGCCCTCTAATGTCCTTTGCTCTTGTTACTAAAGTGACAGACAAAGAACTCCAGAGACATAGCAAGTCTGGCTTCTGTACTAGAATGAGTTCCACCAAAGGACTCAACACTGAAGAACAACTTCCACCTCTTCTTTCTTAAAAGGTAATTTTCACAACATCTGAACAAGGTCCGATGTGAGGGGTAGCAACGCTAGACAGAGCACAGAGAAGTAAAGGCAGACAACTCATACCATCTTCTTTGATCTCTAAGTGAAATCAGTGTGCAGAGTTATCTGCCTGTGGTGCTGCAACTTGACGCAAAACTAAGTGAATTTTTCCTGGCACTTAGTGAGAAACAGCCAGCCTTGTAAGGACTAAGCACATATTCTTCTTTGTCATATGGACTTTTGTTAATAGTGGAAAAAGAACTTTAGTTCTGTGATCTACAATAAAGATGTATGGAAATTTCACATGAGAAAGTTCACACTTTGAATCCCTTTACTCTTTTTTATGTCTCCTAAACGTGTATTAATTTAATTCCCCTAATTTATTTTTCTTCCCTAATTGCTAATCTCTACTCCACAATTTAGTTGCATTTCATTATAGGCTTATGCATATATGATGAACCAGACTTTAAAAAAAATTAAAATATGATCAAAAGGTTGTATGGGAACTTTCAACATATAAAGAAAATAGTTTTGTATAAAAATACTCATGTGGTATTTTAACTATACAATAAAAAAGGGAAAAATCTTAACCATAAAAATAAGAAAAAATTTAAAAATCTGAAAGATTAAGATTTAAAGCCCCAAATATGTCATGTATCATGTGGAAAGCTTCAAAATTTATGAAGCATTACCTAAAAAGCAAGAGAAAAAAATCACATATAAGTTGAGGCCATCAGATGGCTTAACATGTGCTGTGTTTTCTATTTTGCTGAATAATTGACCTTAGGAGGATATTTCTGCCACCTACATTTGCAGACTGGTAGTTTGCATAATCTGTGAGGTAGTTCTGGACTAATATAGGAACACATTGACTTAAGTATCATGGTGTGATAAAACAGCAAGAAGAAAATACATATCTGTAAAACAAAATAATTTCATCCTTTGAAGACTAATTCAGAGTCTAAATTTCCCATATCTTTTAGGGCTTTCCTGATGGCTTAAGTTCTACCTCTTTGAAAAATAAAATAACAAAGTACCACATTATAAAATTAACCCTGAAACTGGTCTGAATTCTCTCTTGAATATCCGAGTGAGACTAGCATTCACATCATAGCAGTAGTCTCATTTCCCTTTTCTGAATTGCCCCCATATGCATGTACCTTTGTGTGTGTGTGTGTGTGTGTGTGTGTGTGTGTGTGCACCTATGTGTTTGTGGGTTTGCATACATGTACACAGTTCACACCTATGCATACTGTAGTTGTTGAAGTAGACTATATGATTATATGATTTTGGCAAAATGATGTAAACAGAGATTCTATTGACCAACTTTCTTCAAACCCCTAAAATAAAAGTGTACTTAGAATTTTTCTGTAAATCTGTTGTTTTTCAGAGATACTGTAAAGGAGAAATTATATAATTACTGTATATTTAACTTTACTGGTTTTCCTTCCAGAGAGTAAGTTACACCCATCAACATATAAAATAAATTTTTATAATTTTTTATTAATAGTATTACTCAAAGACTAGATGGAAAATAAAATAATAAAACTACAGTCACATTTAAAGCTGAGATCAATCTCTGTTTCCTGAAGTCTTTAATGAAAAAATTCATTGCATATTACTCACAGCTATAATGAATAAATAGCATTATAAGAATAAAAGAATGAACTGGAAGTTGTTTTTCTTTTCTTTGGGGGATGTTGTAGTCTCCCACTATAACACGGTTTTCAATGTGTAATTTAGACTTTCACAGTATTTCTTTTACGAATGTGGCTTCCCTTGCATTTGGGACATAGATAATCAGAATCAAGATGTCATCGTGTCACTCTTCCTTTGATGAGTATGAACTGTTCTTTCTCATTTTGTTTTATTAAATTTGATTGAAAGTATATTTCATTATATATTAGAATGACTGCTCTAGCTTACTTGTTGGGTTTGTTTGCTTAGGAAAACCTTTATTCAGGCCTTTGCTCTGAGATAATATCTGTCTTATTTGCTAAGTTTCTTGTATGCAACCAAAAGAAAAATTATGTTTTTGCATCAATTCTGTTAGTTTGCGGGTTGTTATTGGTGGTTTTATTCCATTGATATTGAGAGTTATGAATGACCAGCATTGTTAATTCTAGTTATTTCGATATTGGTGGTGGTAGTGTGTGTTTCCATTCATCATCGTCATCATCATTATCGTCGTCATCGTCATTGTCGTTGTCCTCCTCCTCATTTATTTTTTTTTTACACTTCAGATTTTATTCCCCTCCAAGTACACTCTCCTACTGTTCCACATCCCATACCTCCTCCCCAAACCCTGTCTCTAGGAGGATGTCCCACCCCACCCAAACCACTAGACCTCTAAACTCCCTGGAGTCTCCAATCTCTTGAGGTTTAGGTGCATTTTCTCTGACTGGACCCAGACCCAGCAGTCCTCTGCTGTATATGTCTTGGGGGCCTCATATCAGCTGGTGTATGCTACCTGGTTGCTCATCCAGTGTCTGAGAGATATCGGGGGTTCAGGTTAATTGAGACATCTGGTCCTCCTATAGAGTTGCCCTCCTACTCAGTTTCTACCAGTTTTTCTCCAATTCAACCACCAGGGTTAGCAGCTTCTGTCCATTAGTTGGGTGCACATATCTGCGTCTGTCTATTTCACATGATTGTTGGGTCTTTCAGAGGGCAGACTTTATAGGTTCCTTTTGGTAAGCACTCCATAGGCTCAGTAATGGTGTCAGGCCTAGGGGACTCCCCTTGAGCTGGATCCCACTTTGGGGCTGTCACTGGACCTTCTTTTTCCCAGGCACTTCTCAGTTTCTAGCCCTGCAGTTCTTTTAGACAGGAACACTTATGGGTCAGAGTTTTGAGTGTGAGATAGCAACCCATCCCCCCACTCAATGCCCTGTCTTTCTGTTAGAGGTGGACTCTACAAGTTCCCTCTCCCCCACAGTAGGGCATTTCATCTAGGGTCCCCTCCCTTTGAGTCCTGAGGGTCTCTCACCTTCCAGGTCTCTGGTACATTCTGAAGCCCCCCCCCCCAGCTTCCTACCTCCCACGGTTGCTTGTTTCCATTCTTCCTTGCTGGCCCTCAGGGCTTCAGTCCTTTTCCTCTACCCAATACCAGATCATGTTCCCTCCCCAAGCCTGCCCTGTTTTCCCTTCCAGGTCCCTCCCTCCCCACTGTGGTTGGTTGCTTTCTTCTCCCTTCCAAGTGGGACTGGGGAGTTCTCACTTGGGCCCTTCAGCTTGTTGTGTTCTGTGTACTGTACCTTGGGTATTCTGTACTCTTTTTTTTTTTTTGGCTAATATCCACGTATTAGTGATAATATACTGTGCATGTCCTTTTGGGCCTGAGTTACTTCACTCAGGATATTTTCTAGTTCCATCCATTTGCCTGCAAAACTCAGGATGTTCTTGTTCTTAATAGCTGAGTAGTATTCCATTGTGTAAATGAACCACAATTCCTGCATCCGTTCTTCTGTCCTGGTACATCTGGGTTTTTTTCTAGCTTTTGGTTATCACAAATCAGGTTGCTAGGAACCTATGCCCCCGTGGCATGGTGGGGCATCTTTTGGGTTTATTCTCAAGACTGATATTGCTGGGTCTTCGGGTATATCTATTTCCAATTTTCTGAGGAACCTCCCAATTGATTTCCAGAGTGCTTATTTTCCTTATAATTTTTCTAAGATCATGTGACATAGACATGAAGGATAACTAAATCTTTTGAGACAGAGTTTCTTGGTGTAGCCCGGGCTGTCCTGGAACTTGCTGGCCTCGAATTCACTGAGATCTGTCTGGCTCTGCCTCTGCCTCTGGAGTGCTGTGATTAAAAGTGTTCCCCACCCCTACCAGGCACAAGACATGTTATAAAAGTTGTGGATTTGCCCACTTCCCAGCTCATCTACCTTGCCTGTTAATTTGAGCTCTCACTGTTAATTCACACTTATTTCTTCATCATCACTTTAGTTTTTGTAGATTTAAAATTTTTACTACTAATAACTGTTTGGTATTCACATTTTTTTTCCTGAAGGCAGAACTCATCCTCCTGTAACCTTGAGCATGGCTTTCATCTTTTATTCATCCAATATTTATTGTATATATTGTAACTTGAGTTGTGTTTAACTTCTTTCAGCAAATTCAATGTGTTTGGTAAATTAGATCCTTAGGGGACTGTACAACAGTTTAGAAAATAAAACTGACTAATATGACCTTCTTTGAATCTCATAGGCCACTGATTTTTTAGCTCTATCAGAGACAAAACTGGCTCTTTGATAATTTTACTTCTTGAAATGAAACCCACAGGCAATACAGCTCCATTGCCTCAGAAAAGTCAATACAAGGCCTTACCTATAATTCAGGACAAAAGGAGGAGGAAGAAGCCTGCTAGTGAAATTATTTTATGCAGGAAGCATACACATTCCGAATTATTATTCTAGAAAGCACAATGAGTCCATTAGAACCTGTGTTATGCATGATCAGTCTGAGTATCATCATTACAAATGGAGGTTGACCTTGGTCTCCTGCATGAAACTGGTGGTTCTTATGCCCAGATTTTGCTCTCTTAGTACAATAACCTACCAGTCTCGCTCCCACAGTTGGTACAATTACAATTTCTCCAGGTGTGACCAGCTCTCAAATATCCCCGAACCTTACATCATCTAAAAAATACAATATATTAGCCTGTTATTTTGCCTTTGTTTTGTTTACAAAGCTCAGTATGTAATTTAACTAACGTTACTGTTGTTGAAATGGCTATAAGAATCTAAGGTAGTAACAAGTCAGAAATTTTACTGATCAGAGAAGTCTCTGCATCTCTAAAAACAGTTAAGATAATGCTTGCTGAAATTGTGACTATTCTGATAATCACTCTAAAATAGAATGTATTCTATTTTAAACTATGAAATATCAATCCAAATGATACACTTACTGTTTAAATACAGAAAGGATGCTCTTGCTCTCTCTTGCCATCTTGTTCCTTATTTTCTTTTGCCTTCCTGACCCTACTCTCTCCCCATTACCTCCCCCTCCTCTTTCCATGGACTCATGGTCATCCTTTATCTCTCTCTTCTCTTCTCTTCTCACTTCTCTTCTCTTCTCTTCTCTCTTCTTCTCTCCTCTCTCTCCTCTCTCTCCTCTCTTCTCTCTCTCTCTCTCTCTCTCTCTCTCTCTCTCTCTCTCTCTCTCTACCTTTCTCTGCCCCTACTACCCTTTTAACTCCACTCCCCATGCCCTAAACAAACTCTCTTCTATACTACAAAACAATACAGAAAGGACATAACAAAACTGATTAAAGTAAATATTTTCTGTATAAAAATACAACTGTATAGGTTGGCTAATCAAAACCTTCAATCATTTCACTATTACAATTAGTTGCATTATTATTATATGTTGAAATTTAAATAAAATTCATTTGATGACAAAAACATTTATTTGTAAGGGGATTACATAGACTTTCAGACTTAAAAAGTCACAGTACCCATACTGAACTTGTTATTTATAGAATGACCACACCCTGTAAATCTATTGAATTCCTCTCCCAAGATTTCTAATATTTTCAGTGCTTTTATCTGCAGAGGATCTTTTAATAAAATCTAAAGGAAACATAAAATTCTAAAAATTTACATTTTAAAACTATATAATCAATGTCCTTAGTTCTTTTGTTATAATTAAACATATCTTTTACCTGATAAGCATTTTAATACCGTTCCTAATGAAATGCATAATAGTTTATGAACTCAAGGTCAGCAGCTTTACTGAAGTTTACAGGCAGCTTTTTCAAAAACATCATGTCACTGAGGACTACATTTTTAATTATAGATACATAAGCAATAAAATTACTAATGAAGATTAAAATAACATTTCCTCAACTACGCATGTTAGTGCCATCTTGATTCTATAAAATACACCTTGCTAGACAGTGCCATTTCTTTAATAATTAACTGAGATATTCACTTTTTATTATATCCATTATCAAGTCCCTCTCCAGCACTTCATAGCTTCCTTCTAAACTTCTGGCTTCTCACAAAACTCTCAGCCATCAATCCCAAAAGATTTTGTTTCCTAATGTTGCTTACATACATTTTAAATCATTTATATGTCTAGAAAGCTTTTTACTAAGAAGAGTCAAGTGGTTTAAAATGTTCCCTGCATGGTTCTATGGCCCCATAGCATTCACTTAGGGATCTGATATACACAAAGCCATTCCTCCTGTGACCTTCTCATTAAGGATTTTATTCAGAGAGCTTTAAGAATGTGGACACTGAAAATAGAAGTGTTGTCATTGAAACATTCAACATTCAGTTGTACCAGCTTGTCAGAGCATCCCGTGCTATTTAGCTTTGTCTTTTGTCTTTTTTAATATAATAAGACTAATGTAAATTATGAAAAAATGATATTTAGTTAGCTTAGCATATTATTGAAATCAATGTTGTGTACATTCAAAACCTCCATTTAAAAGCAAGTCTGTTCAAAAATTCACTTCCTTACAGTTGTGTCAGTTATCAGTATTAATAGACTTGAGTATGCTGGATAAAAATGGTAAAGCCACATTTACAAAACAAAACAACCAAAAAATAACCTGGGCTCACTTATATTTAACATCTAACTGACTTCTTCAGTAAATGTATTTTATGGGCTTTACTAATACATGTCCCAGTTTAGAGAGAAATCCTAATGCAATGAGTGTGTATTCCTTTAAAGATTGTTAGTGAATAGTAACAAGTCCTCACTAGTCATGTAATCCCAGTCTATAAAAAAGGGGGGGCATAGACATGTGTTTTCAGATCAAGTAATTACATGAATTCTGTAGAAAGAAGGGGTGTTGTTCTCAGCAGTGTTACAAAGAAGTGTCATCTACAAATGATTTCAGATTGGAAAACAAAGTAAGTCTCAACAGGCAAAAATAAAAGCGAGCAAAAGAGGAAGCATTTTAATATCACTTATTGAAAATATTGCCTGACAGATTGAACTATATGATAGCTATGGGATTTTAAAAGACAAGAGGGCCCATGGTAACAATTTTACATTCTTAAAGATGGACTATAAAGTCTAAGGTTGGCAAAAGTTAATTAGGAGATTTGATGATGTTTCTGTAGAATTTCTTTTTTCCTATTTTTAAAATTTTATTTTTTATTTTTTTACTGGATATTTCCTTTTTAACACTTTAAATGTTATTCCCTTCTGGGTTTCCTGTTATAAGTCCCCTATCCCATCCTCCTCCCCTTCTTCTATAAGGGTGTTCCTCTCCCCATCCACTTCCCATTAACCCCCATCCCATTCCCTTGCACTGGGAGGTTCAAACTTGGCAGGACCAAGGGCTTCTCCTTCCATTGGTGCTCAACAAGACCATCCTCTGCTACATACGCAGTTGAAGCCATGGGTCAGTCCATGTATATTCTTTGGGCAGTGGTTTAGTCCCTGGAAGCTCTTACAACTTATTTCATGAATATATTCAAAAGAAATCACTTAAGGTTCAAGGAAAAGGATAGAATGCAATCAACAAATGTGAAAGTGGTTATCTCCCCTTTTTATAGAATGGGGATACTAGTGGAATCTGTCTTCATAACTTCTTGACAATGTAGACTGTTCCCAGTTATGCACAACCTTTCATCTCCAACATACCACAAAAACTACAAATATTGTAAGAAAAAATGTAGCAAGCCTGAAGCCATTAATAATGGCCCCCATGTTTTTCTAATGTTAAGTATCCTTTTTCTGGTTATTTTTATATTCTTGTCGCTTCTGTTTCAGTCCCACAGAAAGGAGTGACACCACAACATTTTTCTCAAAGCAGTTTATTCAGGAACCTTTCTTTCTTCATGCAAATAGTAATCTCTCTTTTCTTTTCTTCTCTCTCTCCCAGCCCCCGAGCACACTCCCTCAGCTCTGCCTCCTCAGTCCAGACTGCGTAATCTCAGTTCATAGGTCCATGTCACATGGCCTGATCTTGCATCATGGTGCGCCCGAGCAGCTCTCACAATGGACGTGGCTAGTTTCAGGTGTGTGAGGAAGTCAGGTGCTAGTCATGAGACTTAGCTGCAGTCCCAGACGCCATCTTGGGACTGCCGCCACACCCGCTCCCCACATATTCTTTCATTTTCAAATCATTTATTTGATCTGGCAGGTGCTTTTTCTCAGCTAGTTTACCAGTTTGCCAATATATCTGCAACTACTCCTTTATAGTACTTCATAGTCATAGTCAACATATTTTGCAAATTAAGAATTTTATTTTACCCAAAGACATATACTTATTGCTCAAATAAATTTTGCCTTTGGCATTGTGGATATTATAGGTTTTGACTAATGTGAAATAATATGTATCATCTTCACAAATACAGGCAGAATAAATACCTTAAATTCTAACTTGCCCTGCCTCCCCCTTCCCTCAATTGTCAGACAACTATTGGCTTTTTCCCCCATCTCTCTCTCTCCATATTTTAGACTTTCCTAGAATTCCTTCCATTTAAAATAGAGTAATTTCAGATTGCTTCTTTCATTTAATAATGTAAATTATCATTCTTTCCTGTCTAATTACGGATTGATGCCTTCCTTGTTTTTAACAAGACTAAAACGCCCATGAATGAATACACCATAACATATTCCAATCTGCTTCCAAAGAAAATCTTGAAATCTTGTCTATTTACAAATTGTGCCAATTATGAGCATAGCTATTGCAAACATACATATCTGTATTTGTAGGCATATATGTGTAGTGCAACTGGGAAAATACTGTGCAAGTTTCTAGTATATAAAATCAAAGCATTTTAGTTTTATAAGAAACTACCTGCAAAATTCATGATGCCTTTGTTTAATAGATGAACAGTATTCCATTGGATAGAACAGGGGGCTGTCTCAGAAGCTGTTTCCTCTCTGTGGGATATGTTTCTCTAGATGGGTTGCCTTGTCTGGCCTCAGTGAGAGAGGGTGTGCCAGGGTAGAAGGTTACCCACCCTCTCAGAGGAGGAAGGTAAGGAGGAGGGCATGGAGTCTTGAATGAAAGGGGAACTAGAAGGGGCAGTGGTGAGCAGGATGTAAAGTGAATTAAAAAAGGATGTTTCTTCATAATTTAAAAATAAAATTTTGTCTTTGATTTTCTGGAAATAAAAAAAAAAGAAAAAGAAACTGACTTCTAACATGAACGTACCACTTCATTTTCTTGCCACCAGTGTATGAACACTCCTGCTGATCTGCATCCTTGCAGAATTTGGTGATGTCAGTGTGCTAGATTTGTATTTAATAGATATGTCCTACCTTCTTGTGTTAATTGGCAAAACACAGAAATAAGTACATAGTTTAGATGTTGAATATCATTTCTACCATGCAGAGGAAGAAAATAATTTTGTTAGATTGAGAATGACCCTGTCTGCCATTTAAGGACCTCTAGAGGCACAAAGAATCAATAGAAAATATGCTTTTAAAAAGTCCCTTGTTGCCTTTCAGTGAACTGCTTCCCTTCTTTGTACTTCTGAGTGGTTTTGTACTGCATTTATAACTCTCATATAGGCTATGGTTAAACATTTGACATAATTATGATTATTTCATATTGTCAACTCTTTGACTTTATGGCATTCGAAATAAATCTTTATCAATAAGGAATATAGCTATATAGCAGTCTAAAGGCAGAGTAAATTTAATAAACGTGCAGAACTTTGTATAGATTTCAGTGTAAGTATGGGTTCTAACTCTCATAGGAGAAGTTTCAGTGAAGTAAATTGCACAGTGGGATTTACCCTCTAGTCTCCATTCTTTCAGCGATTCAATAATCATTCATGGGACACATGCTGTGAAAAGTGCCCTGCTAAATGGTGGGAGAAGATAATTAAAAAGCTACGGCTCTTGCCCTGGAAGATCTCACAGTCTAGTAGACCACACCAGCTAAGTGCAGAGCAGTATTGCAAATGTTATTCCAGTGTTCTTCTTCACATACAAATTGCATATAAAGCACACTTTCAGACAGTGACTAATAAAGAAACTCTGAGTCCAGATCCAACTTAATTATTTCTTGTAATAATACCAAGGGATAACTTACTTATTTTAAAAGTATATAATCCCTAGTATGCATTTCCATTAAAAGGAAAAGTAGGACCAAATTACATATAAGATACATATTAGTGTATGATTTCAAATCATACACTTAGAGTTTTTTTTGGTTGTGAGTTCTGCATGCTGCTTTAGAAACATGCTTACTCTTGGATTTTTTTTTCTTGTTTGTTTCTATTGAATTCAAAAAAATCTCCTCTAACTTGTGTCTCTAGAGATTAACATTGGAAAATAGCATTGTTCTATAAGGTGTGGTAAACCAAATATGCTTTTTTTTCCACAAGAAGATAAACTGTTTTGCATTATAAGCTTGGCAGGACACAAGCCCATCTGCTGACAAAAGACATTTTCTACAAAATAAAGCTGAAGGAAGCACCTGCTGCAGATACATGGATAACGGAATTATTCTCAGAAAATTAACCGGATGGATTCTGTAGTAAGAAGTGCTGTAGTGGTTTCATTTCTTTTTTCTTCCAGTTGTTTAAAAACAATAAATATTTCTTATTATAAGACAGTGTGCAATCTGATTATATCAACAGTCACTTTAATGAATATTGAATAGATTAAATATTCTTAGAAAAATTTATAGTATTTTGTGAATTTTGATCATAAATACAGGGTATGTGTATACATATGCATAATAAAAGCAAGAATCACATAGCTCAGGAAACTTATTTCAAAATATTTCTAGTGTAACTTTTAATAAAACTTCAAACAGAAAGGTCATGTAATTAAAATAACAAATATTACCAAACTTAGAAGCAAGTATATGATGTTTCCCTATGTCCATCTCTCTCTCTCTCTCTCTCTCTCTCTCTCTCTCTCTCTCTCTCTCTCTCTGTCTCTGTGTGTGTGTGTGTGTGTGTGTGTGTGTGTGTATGTTCCTGTGAGTGCATGTAAGAACATGTGTACTGTATGTATATAGGTCCAAGTCTCAGACTGTTAACTAATGATCCGTCTACCTTAGTTTGAGACAGTATCCATGGCCTTAGCTTGCTTCTTCAGCTGTATTTTGGGGTTATTAAATTCCAGGATCCAACCTCTGGATTTAGAACCTTTTTATAACTTTGTACAGCTTTTAGTAAAGGGATAAAGCTCAGGTTTTGATATTTATAATGCAAGCACTTCACTGACTGAATTATCTTCCCAGCCCTGAGGATATGTATGATTATGAAGAATTATGAACTATTGACTGCGTTTCCATTCTAAGGGGAAAGATCAGGTTATTTTGGAAAGGTATATGGAAATCTTAGAAAATATGTGCATATTGTCACCTGATGGTTGGGGCTGCTCTGTATCGTCACAGCTGTCTCAACAAGATGGATATGTCACTGAGACTACATACCCAGATGTGTGTGTGTTTAGTACATATCTGAAGACTATTGGAGAGACATGATTTCAAATATCCTCACGCCTTCAAAACAGCATGTGCTTACCCACTTCACAATAAATCTGTATACCAAAAATTATCTCTCTAAATAATAAATACATACAGCTCCTGTCAAGTAGTATTAATATATTAAAACAGGAAATATATGATTCAAACGAGGCAATAAAGTTACATCATGGACATTAATTTTTAATTGACTGTAAATTTTTCAATTTGAAAAATTATAGAGATTTTTGTCCAGGCCAGCACAGCCGCCGGGAGCTCAAGAGTACAGCAATTCTGTCATGTCTAAAAGATATTGTTTCGTTATGGTTCTTCAGCATTTTGAGTTTTTTTGTGTCGTGGGGAATTTTAGCAGAGCAATTGTATCTAGCATGGATTCTGAAGTGATGGCACCTAGGCTTTGAAGTAGCTTTTTGTAAATAGACTGTGATTGTTATCTGAGGTTTGAGGAGTTGCTCTGCCTGAAGGATTCACAGAGCCTTTGCATAACTAAGTCTGAGACATACCTGTCAAACCAGGAAGTCTGGTATGGCGGAGAATTGCTTTAGGTAATTGTTAAACTTCAGACAATTCCTACATCAGATAAGAAGTTTGGTATGTAGAAATTGACTTGCTGAAAAATGCCTTTTTTTTGTAACAATAAAGAAGTTTCTGCAAAGAATTTAGAGTTCAGTCCATCAGAGGATGTTCCACCCTGCTGCTATAAGCCACACTACAGCTTGCATTGTGTCTGTCCTTCTGATCAATCTCCATAGCTCAAAACACTGACATTTTGTGCAGTGGGAGGTGGTTAGCTCAGATAACGACAACTGGACAGAGTGCAGAGAATCTGTGTCTGTTGGAAATTCAGCCACAGCAGCACAACTGTACCATATCTCCTTCTCGAGGTTCAGAAAACAAGGCAGAAAGGCTGCAGAAACTATCTTGTTTTCAGGCAGGGTCTCTCATTGAACCTAAAACATGCTGTTTCTACCAGGCTACTTAGCCAACTTGCCCAGATGTCTTTCTCTATATATATTTATATATTGGTGTCGTTCATTGTCAGGATACTGAAAAGCACAAGATACTAGTTTTTTTTAATATTGGTGCTAAGGATCCCAACTCAGGCCCTCATGCTTGTTTAGCAACTATGCCACCCCCTGTTCAATGGGCTCCTCTGAAACCCCTGTTCAATGGGCTCCTCTGAAACAAGGCTTCCTCTTTAATTTCTATTTTAAATTCTGTGTTATCAACTACTCAAATACATACATACATTTACATTTACAAAGAATTGGAAAGTCTGAAAAGATAAGCTATGGAACCATTTACTTTTAAGTATACATGGTAGCATATCAAGAGTTCCTTTTTGGTACTTGTCTAAATCTAAAATTTTCTCCATTGAAATAAAAAAATTAAGTAAATGTCAGATAATAATAAGATGTGGATACTGAGAAATGAAGTCATGAAGGTTGTATTGAATACTTATAAATCTATAAATATTTAACATAAGCAAGACAATAAAATAATTGAACTACTTCTAAACAGGTCTACCTTCCTTTTGTCCTATTTACTATATTTTCTCCTCTATATTTGGACCATGAGCTAGCAGGAGGGGGGGTCAAAATGTATGAATATCCTTACTAAAGTAGGTTTTGAAAAATCTAAGCCTATAGGTGGCACCCAAAATGAGGCTTAAGCCAAAATGGGTAACTCTGCTTTGAATCTAGCTGAGGAAAAGGCAAGGCAAATTATGGATGGGTAGCAATGTACTCTAAGGAGTTTGCAAAATGGCAGCTTCTACTGCTGGGTGGTCTCCTACCTTGTTCCCATTAGAAATTTTCTGATTTTTTTTTTGTGATCTTCATGTATACTATTTGAAAATGATTGGGGAAAAGCTGACAATTCTCTTATATTAGAGAAGGTTGCAGAGTTAGCTAAGCACTTAAAGAGTTTGAGAATATAAAGTAGAAGTGCTTCAAAAGCAAAAACAACAGGGTTCAGGCTTGGTTTCTGAGACTGGGAGTGTATTACAGAATCCCATAGGACAAGCAGTTATAGAAAGAGCCAATCATACCTAAAAGAGATGCTTTTTAAACAAAAAGAAAGAGTAATACACCCAGGGATAGACTAATTAGTGCTTTGTTAACTAATTTTTTAAATATTGGTAAAACAAACAAACAAACAGAAACGGAAAATAGCACCCAAGAGACATTGGGTTATTGAAAAAAACTGAGGAATTAAGCCAACCAATATACTAAAAGGATGTGTTGATATTAGAATGAAAGCCTGCAAATATTTAAGATGTGGTCATGGTTATGCTTATATACCTATAGGAAATTAAAAAAATATGGTTAACAAAACAAAAAAACCTTTTAAAGATTAGATTAGACCACAAAAGGACCCTTTATCAGCTAAGACATAAATATCTTCACAAAGCAATTGTCCAGGGTGATTCATTCTCACAGACTGTCTCAGATACTGATTTCTCCAGAAAATGCATGTAAATCAACTTCAAAGGAGAAAGCTCAAATGATAGATCGCACAAAGACTGGACAACACATAGACCGGACAGACAACACAGAGACCAGACAGACAACACAGAGACTGGATAAATGCAGAGACTGGGCAACAAAGACTGTAAATAGTAGTGTTTCAGGTTAACCATTTTCCCCCTTTGGACTTCAAAGAGAAATTCTTTGTCAATTCAACAGGAAGCAATGATAAGAAGAACATCATCCGAATCCCTTAAGTTGGTGTAAATGGCTTTGTTGTTTGATGTGTAATGGTTACTATCTTCTAGAATGGTAGGTTGTTTTGCTTAATTATTGTGTATTGATAAGAATTTAAGGTTGTTTTGTCAGATATTGTACTGTATAAAGCTGTTTATTTAAGATGTGACGTAGAATTCTTGTTTTGTGGCTTGTATAATTATGTTTATTGCCCTTAAATTGTTAATGTAAATGGAAAAGACAAATTTTAAACAAAAAGGATAATGAAGTGAAAATGTACGTTTGTGTCACACAATACTTTCCTCACTCACATGATGTGTTTCTAAAGTAGACTCATGGAATATTTTGCTGAAACAGACCAGTGAGTGGACCTGTGATGTTTGAAGAGAGTTCAAGTAAGCCCCAACAGACAGTGACAGTTCACTTGCATTGCTAGATGTGCAATGTTTCAGGGTCTCGTGTCTTCACTGAGCTTCATTGAGAGAGGCACGGCAGAGAACTTCTCTTGGCATTCTGGCTAGCTCTGGTCACTCCCACTCACTAGTGATGACTGGTTCCAAGCCTGGCTGTTTCTGCTGGATGGTGCCACCACTGCTGACTCATATTTGGCAGCACTTTTAAACTGTACTGCAGGTATCCTGACGACAAAGATTGAAATCACCCAAAAGAACTACTTCTAAACATGTCTACCTTCTCGGTGTTCTATTACCTATCTTTTTCTCCTCTGCCCTTGGATGGTGGGCTAGAAGTGAGGGCTCGAAACATTTGAAAACCATCTTTAAAGTAATTTTTGAAAAATCTGAGCCTACTTCTATGAACAATTTATATAAAATATTTTATTCTTAGTGATGTTACATATAACATCACTAAGTAGCAGTGCTAATGTATTAGGAAGTGAAATAGCAGTCATTATTGCTCTTCTATAATGGATGTTGTCCTTATGAGAAAGCATACCTAATGAAGAGCTTGAGTTAGATTTAGATATTGGAATGAACTGCTTTTTGAACTGTTAGCACTAAAGTGAAAATGTATCCATTGCTCAGATGAACGATGCCCTCCTTTTCAGCGTTATTCTACTAACACGAACATGAAGGATGGGATAACCCACTGTAGAAGGGTTATCCCATCCTAACATAAAATACACTGCTTCTCCCACTTCCACAGTCACCGGTCTGTCTTTTTGGAAAGTGCATGTTGAACACACATAGGTATATAATTGTGTGTGTATATGTGTGTGTGCGTGCGTGTGTGTGTGTGTGTGTGTGTGTGTGTGTGTGTGTGTGTGTGTGTGTGTGTGAAGAGAGAGAGTGGGGGGGATACATGTTTATGTGTGTATGCCTGTATCACTTACCGGATACCTATTTGATACACAGCTTTAAACAACTCTGAAATCCCTCAAAGCTTCAAAGACAGCCCCATTATATTTAATTTAAACTCCTTTTTCCCTACAAGCCTCTAGAGGAAAAACAGTTTTATGTTTCTCTTGCACTATCAAATTATCTTTTAAAAGACAAATTCTACTGGTCACTTACCCTTATATTACAAAAGAAGTTAAATTGTTTAACACTTAAGAAAGTGTTAAAATACCAATTGATGTTCATGAGACTTTTCCTGGAGCTGTATAAGAACAGCTGTTTACTGTGATAGTTTGAATGTTATAACATCATTCTCTTCCTCTCACATGCTTTATTCTTAAGCACTATAATTTTATATTTAGTTAGAATTTTTAACTTTATTTGCAATTGAGACATAATGTTCTATTTTCATACATGCCCATACACTGATCATTTTTCTCATCCAGTTTCCTCTATTACCCCTTGCAAATATCATCTACATTGTACTGTATTTACAAGTCAATGTTTTTAGCCTCCACATATAATGAGAAATGTATAATACATGTCATTCTGTGTCTGGCATTTTTGACTGAGCATAACATTCTCTAATTATATGTATTATGTTGGAAATGACCGAACTGCATTCTTTCATGTGAACAAAATAATCCTTTTGTATATATTTCTACATTTTCTTTATCTACTCATAATTTTGAGACCAAATCATATTATATATCTCAGCTATTATTAATAGTTCTGCACTAGGCAGGAGATTGCAGTAATATACTAAATGTCATAATTTTATTTCCTTTGAGTATAAACAGAATTGGAAAAGCTGCATCATGTGATAGCTCTATTTTAGGTTGTTTTATGAATGCCCCTGTATTCTTAATAATAGTTGAAGTAATTTGTGTTCCCACTAACGATGTATGAGTTTCTGTTTCTTCTCATAACCACCAGCATTTATCATTTATTTTCATTATAATCATTCCAACTGTGGTGAGCTGATACTTTTATTACAGTTTTAATTTGATTTCTAGTATAGCTAATGAGATTTCTATATTTATTGGTCATTTTTGTTTCTTATTTTGAGAAATATAAGTTAGATCATTTGTCCATTTTTAAATTTAACTATTTATATATATTAGCATGATGTCCCCGAAGGAAATTAAAACAGCTATCTCAGCACAGTTGTTACAAAGGTATGTAGGAGGATAGTATTTCTACAAAGTACTATGGATTAAAAATTATGCTAGAGGACAGAGCAAAAAATTCCATGAATTATCAATCATCATCCATATAAATTATACAGGATAACCAAATTTATAGAAGTAGAAAGTCCTTTTTTTCTTAATGTTGAAAACTAGAGAAAATATAGAGTACAGAACAGAATGGAATGACAACTGAAAAGGGTAGGTTTCTCGTCTTTGCAGTAAAAATACCTTTAAATTGACAAAACTATATAGAAGTCTGAAGAGCATTTAAACATTGGGTGACATATTTTTTGAAGATTAACACTTAATACCTTAATGCATGTTAATGTTTAAACTGTACATTCTACTTGCTTATGTAATATGTAAGTTAAGGTGGAAATTGTTCCTGCCTGTAATCCTACTTGTAAGGATATATTGAAAAGCCTATATCAGCCCATGTAATACAAATTCCTTATTCAGTAAACAGATAACTTGAATATTACTTTTGGAAAAATAAAACAGCACTAAATATACTTTAGAAGAACAGAAATGAAAAGTGTCACCAACACCAAGCATAGGCTAAAAATTCCCATGTTTAATTGAAATGAAAAAAAATGGGGAGGGAATCCATTGGGAATAGCTCAACAAATTATACAAAATAATCAGAGCCATTGTGACACAGAAATATTATTCCAGATCTTTAAATAAGACAAATACATATTTTATAAATATATAAATATTTCTAAGTGAATGCTCTTGGCAACGTTCTTTATAATTGTATAAAATAAAGCAATCCCAAATTGGATTAAGTTTGTAAGTACACAGGTATGGCATATCTAGTAATAAGCCCATTATGTCCAAACAAAAATAATCAAGATGAAAGATAATATTTCAGAAGAAGACAGAAATGGGAGCTCTCTTGTATTAGTTACAATTCTGTTGCTATCATAAAGCACCGTGACCAAAAGGCAATTCAGAAAAGAAAAATCCACCCCCTCTCTAAATATCTATTTATCTATATAGATATATAGATATAGATAGATATATAGAAATAGATACATATATATATGTCTCTCTCTATGTATGTTTCTATATCATATATATATATATATATATAGTTATTTATACTTTCAGAAAGATAAGAATTCTTAATGATCAGTGTGGGAGTGTAGCAGCAATTAGCAAGCATGGAGGTGAGGTAGGTGAATGAATCTGAGAAATTCCATCTTCGACCACGAACAGGAAGCAGAAAGAGTGAGCTAGATATACAGTAAAGCTGTTAATGCGCTCTCAAATTATCATTTGAGACAAACTACCACCAGCCAGGCTGCACCTCCCTCTAACATCCCTAAGCAGCCCTATGAACTGGGAACCAAATGTTCAAATATCTGAATCTATGCAAAATATGGGGTGGCATTTCTCACTTAAGCTTCCGCACCTCCAGTTATCCAAGAACAAAATTTAAATTGGTTTGCTTCTCTGAGATCATCAGGGAAGAACAAAGTAGAGTGAAGTTTTAAATGTTGAATGAAAATGTAAATCAATCCCTTCCAAAAAAAATTACATACATTTTGTTCTTAGCAAAATTATCCTTCACAATGAAAAAAGCCATTAATGTTTTGTCCAAAAATTAAATTGAAGGTGATCATCTGTATAGCTGCTTTGAAACATGCTCTTTATGGAAAAGAAAAATGTATAAGTCTGAAGTTTGCATCTATATTTGGGAAGGAATACTGTTAGAGAAGGTAAATAAAAATGAAAGAAACTTTTTTTTTGATCTTGTACTCTTATGTGGAAGGACCAATTTAAATAATAATAGTCATCATGTATTTGCCTATTATATAAGCTTACAGATGAATGAAATAAAAGACAGTAATTTTCTAAATAATGGGAAAGAGTAGGTGGATGATCTGTCAATGTTCCTTGGACTGCCTGTGAATCATTGTAAGGTTTGGGTCTGCAGCACAAGAAAAAGAATAGTTATTGATGGGGGAGGAAAGATATTGTGAAAACTACATTCGAAGTCTGCTAGACATATATTGCTTAAATCTTCTAAGTTCTTGGAATAGGAAAGATGCATATGTCTGGAATAAAACCATTTACTTTTACTGAACTAATATTAATCAACTTACCACAATTGAGACATTTTAATGTATACAAAGAGCTTCACAGGTCAGTGACTTTATATGTTCTTCCCAAAAGCCCAAGGAGGGAGACAGAGCAAGCTTTTTGTCTTATATATCAATGGTTATATTTCAGGTTTGACAGCATGTCTTGCTTTCTAATGTAGAAGCTTGGAACAAGTGCACATTTCTAAGGGCTTCAATGAGCATTCATTAGTGGCTTACCTCCATGAGGACAGAAGATAAAGATCCAGTTGTGTAAATAGTGTTATGTCTGTAGCCTTACCAGTAACTTGTTTGCTCTTTGAAATGAGGCCAAGTTCTCACAAATCCCTGTCTCTGAAATAAAATGCTTGGTCACTTGATACTAGGTTAGTTGATATTGGCTGTAGATTACTGGTCTTTATAAATCTGATTTCTGAGCATCAATTAGACTAGTTATCCAGGGAAGATTGATTATGAATTTAAGATACCTGAGATGGCTAGTTTTATGTCAACTTGACATATGCTAGCTTCAATAAAGGAAGGGAACATCAGTTGCAGAAATGCCTACATAAGATCAGGAGCTAAAGACAAGTCTCTGGGAGCACTTTCTTAATTAGTGACTAATGTGGTAGGAGCCAAGAACATTTGTGGTGAGGTCATCCCTATGTATGAGGTCCTAGGTTATATAAGAAGGCATAATGAGCAAGCCATGAACAATAAACCAGTAAGCAACATCTCTCCTTGGCCTTTGTATCAGCTCCTGCCTCCAGACTCCTACTCTATTACAATTCCTGTCCTGATTTCCTTCAGTGCTAGACCATGATGTGGATGTATAAACCAAATAAACCTTTTCATATTTAAATTATCTTTTTGCCATGGTGTTTCATCATAGCAACATCATTGTGACAAACCTGAGCATGTATTTTTGGAAGGATTTTAAAAGAAATTTGAATCCTTGGGACAGAAAAGCCAATAGGCATTCAAACCTTAGTATTATATCTATAGAAATATGGAAGATAAAGAATGTTAAGAAGAATGAAGATGATTTAATTATGGCTTGTAAAAGTCTAGAGGAAAGATTGATTCATATAAATTCATATAAATCTGGCCCATTGCATACTTCTAATTAAGATTCTGTAGTCTGATCAGCTGTGGCTGAAGAGTTCACTGTAATTAACAAGAGACCATACCATCGTAGTGAAATTTTTGAGTCACTTGAACTGTTGATGCTGGTCACCCAGAGCAGAGAATTTAACAATGATTAAAAGGAGACCAACATCATGAAGGTGAAATCTTCTCAAAGTATTTTCTCGAGTCAACACACATAAGCTATGTTCCAGAGGTATCTGAGGTTGTACCTGTAGGCTAACAGCTGAACTTAGTAATATAAAAGTCACTCAGTTGGTACTACACATAAAGGCAAGAAGAGTCATGGGAGTAGCTGAGGGTTGACAGAAGAGGCCATGGATAAAGGTATATCCAGTAGCAGTCAAAGTCCCAGGTCAATGACGAAAAGTTGATGTTTCACACCATGAAGAGAACCCAGGACAGTCTATTTTGAAAAGTGCAGGCTAGCTGTAGCAAAGGACTCCAGTGTTTTGTAGATTGCAAGTCCATGGATGAACATAATGAACAGCAGCAGTGGAGCAGGGCTGTTGGGAGATTCTAAGTATACGTAGGGAAGAGCTAAAGACTTGACCCAAATCTGCCATGCCCAGAAGACTGTGAGTGGATTTCAGATATTGGGCATTGAGTTATTTGCAGATATTTACTTTTACTTTGATTGATCATCACTGTGCTCTAGTTCTTTCCTTATTTTTGACTTTATAGGATATATCATAGTCAAGATATAATGTTAAAAGACTATATTTTAAAGAGTCTCTCTCTCTCTCTCTCTCTCTCTCTCTCGTTTTTATTCTCATTCTTGAATCTTTGTTTACAGTCCAGTCTTTATCCCCATCCCAGTCTTCCTTCCTTGCTACTGTTCCTCATCCCATTCCTTCTCTCCCACCCCCAACCCTACCCCACCAAACCTCCCCTCTCTCTGGGGCCTCAAGTCTCTGGTGGGTTAGGTGCAACTTCTCTCTCAGAGTCCAGACCCAGCAGTTCTCTGCTGTATATGTGTTGTTGGCCTCATTTCAGCTGGTGTATGCTGTCTGGTTGGTGGCTCAGTGTCTGCGATATACTGGGGGTTTTAGATTGAGACTGCTAGTCTCCCTCTGGGGTCACCTCCTCCTCAGCTTCTTCCAGCCTTTCCCTAATTCAACCACAGTGTTCCCTGGCTCCTGTCCAATGGTAGAGTGTAAGTATCTGCATATGTTTTTGCGGCTGCTTGTTGGGCCTTTCAGAGGGCAGTCATGCTAGACTCTTGTAAGCACAGCATAGCATCAGTAATAATGTCAGGCCATGAAGCCCCCCCTTGAGATGGATTCTAATTTGGGACTGTTGCTGGACCTCCTTTCCCTCAGGCTCTTCTCCATTTTTGTTCCTAAAGTTTTTTCAGACAGGAACAACTATGGATCAGATTTTTTGACTGTGGGATGTCAACTCCATTCCTCCACTTGATGCCATGTCTTTCTACTGGAGGTGGACTCTCCAAGTTCCCTCTCCCAAGACACTGACTATTTTAAAGAGAATGTATTTTCATATATTTGAAATTTTAATGACTGAGATTTAAGTTCATGAAATATTTTGTGATGTGATATGTTGCTTGTGACCCTGACCAAGATCCTTGCAGGACAGGACAAGGAGATACAAAATCATCAACACAGACTTGGAGTTAGGCAAGAGGCAAAAGGGAGACTTGTTTACTACAGGAACTGGGAAGCCCTTCATACCTCATCCCAGCATTCATTTGCTCTCGAGTAGCCAGATATGATGCTGCCTTTTTCTCAATGGCTGGCTTCATCTCCTGATCCAGTATCAGTGGTCTCTATTTGTGCTGGCAGATTCTAGGTTGGCTCAGAAGAAAGTATCAGCAGCACGAATGCCAGCATTATGTCTGGGCCAGCTTGGCTAAGTTTCTCCTACAGTGATGTCTTTATTGATATGGGACCTTATATGAAAGGAAATGTTGTGGCTTACCAGTGATGTATTTGTGTGCTAAGTTGACAAGAATTCAGTCGTGTTGGCAAGTTTTATGTCAACTTGAGGCTGTTTCATTAGAGAAGGACCCATAGTTTATAAAAATGCCTCCATAATGTGAGACTGTAGGCAAATCCTATAGGGCATTTTCTTAATTAGCGATTTATGGTAGAGGGTGTAGCACATTGTAGGTTGGGTCGCTCCTTGACTGTTGGACCTGGGTTCAAGAATGTAGTCTGAACAAGTAAGTAACACTCGTCTGTGGCCTCTGCATCAGTTTGTGACTCCAAGTTGATGACTACTTTAAGGTCTTGTCCTGACTTTCTTCAATGGTGGACTGTAATTTGAAAGTCTAAGATAATGAATCCTTCCTTAATCAGGTTGCTTATGATCATTATGATCACAGCAATAATAACTATAGGGAGGTTGGCTTTTCAGTGTTGGTGCAGAACACACCTAGCCACAAAATTCTCAGTACAAAGAGGATTTATTAATGAAGAGGTGCAAGCAGGGGCTGCAGAGGCATCAAGCAGGTGTTTTTTTCTGAAAAGCGTGTTTTCAAGGAGAAAACGGGGAAATCTGTGTTAGGAGAGAGTTTGTAAATTAATAATGGACAGGTCAAACAAATAATGACTTTTGTTTGTTGGACCTCTGTGTTTTATCTAGGAATGAACTAGTGACCAAATAAGGGAATAGACATTATGGACTATCCTTACAGGGTTAGAAAATTGAACAGAGTTGTGTACAAATGGGGAATGGGGACTCGGGGAGGGGTGTTAGCTGCTAGAAAGTCCCAGATGCCAGGGAAACAAGAGGCACCCAGAACCCAACAGGGAGGCCATTAACCAAAATACCCAACAAAGGGGAAACAGAACCTGTAGAGACCATATCCAGGGGTTAGGCATAGCCAGCAGTTGAGGAATAGGGCTACACAGCATCTCAAAATTATTAATCCAGGTGCCAGTATTCAGATACTAAAACATAGGTGAGGTAAATTTGTTTTAAATTTAGCATCTTCATATTATTGGCACAAAGTTGCTTGTGTACATCTTTAATAAATATTTCTATTTGTTCTTCCAAAGGAGGCTGCTGAGTGCTCAGCCTGGACATTCATGAATATGAATGCTTCGCTGTGCTTGAATCAAAATGCAAGATCTAGAAATAAGAAAATAATCAAAGGACTTGGAAAGGAAATAAGTGAAGCTTGCTGCTGCTGCAGGGTCACCAATTTCCTAAACCTCACACAGGTCTGTCACGCTGAACCACATCTACTGGACAGATGATTTGACTTTATTATTGCTGCTCTGGGTGGTTTAAGATAATGATTGTCCAAAACTATTAAAAAGGAATTATCTGTGCATGTGAATTAAAACCAGACATTGTTCATTCAATAGTTCATTCCCCTTACCATCTAGTGGCAAGAACTTGACAAGTGATCACTTTATTGAGGAAAATTAGGGACTTTCCTGATTAATAGGTCTCCCTAAGGGAGTGAAACTTCTCTATATTTTATTAGACCATTACTATTATTATCATCATCATCATCACTGTATTAACCAATAACATTTTAATAAATGTATACATACACATTCAAACATGCTTTATAAATATATTATATATAATAAAAAACTTTAAATAGTTTTTGTAAAGACATTCTAATACATGAGGTACTTTGAGCATCCAGATTTTATGTGTGTAGGTAAAATCTAGGACCCACATATTATAGAAAACATAGCACATTTGTCATTCAAATACTAATCTTACGTAATTTGATTATCTTTAGCTGTATTAATTTTCTTTCCAAAGAAATCAGTTTTTAATAGAAGACAATATTTTCAGTGTGAGTGTGTGTGTGTGTGTGTGTGTGTGTGTATGATATTTTCTTTAGCAATTTCTCAAATACACAACTTAATTAAATTATTTAGTTACAGTAATTAGTGCTGCAGCAAATGTTGGTTTGCAAGTCCATTTCGATGTATTAACTTGGAGTATTTTTGGGTAAACAATCAGGAGTAGTATTTATGCGCTTTGTGATACATAAGCATTGAGGTTTTCAGAACCTACATACTATTCCATAGGGTCTAGGTAAGTTCATCTCGCCAACACCAGTAAAACCCCCATTGCATGGAAATTCGTTTTAGTTCACCTCCTGGCTAACGTTTGTTGCCCCTAATAACCATCATTTAGACTGGATGCCTTTGAATCTCAATGGGGCTTTAATGTGCAGTTCTGTGGTAACTGGTTGAGCACTTTTTATACACTTATTGACCATTTGAACTTTGTGTTTTCAAAACTCAGTTTATTTGCTCAGCACGTATGTTGATTTGGTTGCTTATTTTCTTGTCATTCAGTTTAATAAATCTCTTTATTTCTAAAATATTAATCATTTCTCAGATATAAAGGGAATTTTTTACCATTCTACAGTCTTTCTTTCAAATGATTGTTTCCTTTTATGTATAGAAACTTAGATATTTTTGAGAGTTTCAAACATGAGTACTGAATTTACATCATCAGAGTTAACTTTTCATGTGACCTTTTCAGATCTTGTCTTCTGAACCTGGGATCTGAGGGCCTGAAGGTCTGAAAAAAAAAGGGAGGACTACAGTCTAATGTTGCAGACAACTTTATTTCGGTTTCAATGTAATTTTATACATGGGTAAAACAAAGAATGTGATGGCTCAAGGAAGATTGTTTGTGTTCTAAAAACATGACCAAATAAACAAACCTGTAAAAGGCCAGTATGAACAGAGAAGCCCTTTCCCAGAACTTTCCCAGGACTGACCAATTTAAACACAATTACCTGGATATACTATAGACCATACCTGGGAAAGCATGAAAGCAAGGCAGAAGACCATATTCAGGGTACAATGAACATATTCAGTTCTATAGCTTTGATCTGACATCTAACAAGAATACACATAACTTATAAATTCAATGTAAATGTTTGTCACAGAAGGCAGAAAATCCTGTCTAGAACAATCCAGGAAACAAAATGCACCTGAGGCAAAAAGCCCTCGGCCTCTTACCCGGAGCCCTGCCAGATGTAATATGGGAAGGTTTAAGGCTAGCAGGTGACTTTTCTGGAAGATCGCCCACCTTTTGCATGGCCTTAGATGAGTGAGTATAGAGAGGCAGGGTTCCAAGAAGCTTCGTCTCAGGATTGCATCTTGCAGCTGATATGCCATTCCTGACACGATCATGTATCCTAAGGACTTCTGGGAATCAGCCTACCCTGTTGAACAAAATTCCTATAGATCAACATAAAGATGAACTTTCATGAATTAATTCTTTTGAGAAAAATTAATGATTTTACAGTAGTGCTGATTTGATTCAAATAATCTTAAGGAGAAGGTTTTAAGAGATGGTTTTAGTTGTTTTGCTAGAAAGAAGTAATAAAATTGGAATCAAGAATAGAATGTGCCCATTCCTCATAAATGGTAACTAAAGGTTGCAAAATAAAAACTAGGACAAGCTTTTATATTACACTAAAGAAAGACAAATAGGGTTGGGACAAATTTGTTTTCAGGGAGAAATATTTAGGTCCAAGGATAAAGCCAGAAGTGTGCACTATGATAAGACAAGGTCATGGGAAAACTGTTGTTTTTAACTTACAGCATGAAACACTGCTTGGATTGACACCATTCTGAAAATCCCCCCTTGTTGTAGCATTTTCTCTATGTGACAATTCTTTCTAACATAGAGAACTTTTGTCTAAAAAGCTATAAAAAATGCTGAAAACAATAAAGAAACGTAGTACAGCCATATTATGCTTCAGCCTCTGTGTGTGTGTGTGTGTGTGTGTGTGTGTGTGTGTGTGTGTGTGTGTGTGTGGTCTGAGTGAGTGATTTCTTTCTTTTCCTTTCTTTTCTTTTTGGTTCAAAAAGAGGTAATGAGCTCCCTGGCCAGGAAGAGGCTTCTGGCTGACTTGCTAGGCCAGAGAAAGGAGCACTAGCAATAAATCTTTTTCCTCCGTTCCCACTGTTAAACAGCATGTGTTAATTTGCCAGAATTGAGAGCTTATTTAAGCACAGAGAAGTAATAAAGAGTTAAGTTTTAAACACAGAAAAATAAGAAAATTAAATCTTCAGTGCTCATTTAATCACAAAACAGTAAAAGTTAAGTTTTAAGCACAGAACAACAATATATGGTTGGGGAATAGAGAGCTCTAGAAATGGTTCTAGGGATTATCTATCTATCTATCTATCTATCTATCTATCTATCTATCGATCTATCTATCTCTCTATCTCTCTATCTATGTCATATGACATAACTGTTATATATATATATATATATATTCTGTTGGATATAGTCTTTATATTTTTAAAGTAAGTATCTATATTTTCCCCTTTTTTCCATGTATTTCAAACAGTTTCATCTGTTTACTGGCAAATTTCATGATTTCATTCTTCTTTACAGCTTTATACAATCCAATCATGTATATTCATCACATTTTAATTATCCATACATTATCTGAAAGATATTTCTGTTGTTTACATTCAAAATTATTATGACTAGAGCTGCAATGAACACAGCTAAAAATTTGTCCATAAAATATGCTATGGTGTCCTTGGCATTTGCCAAGTAGGGTTATAGCTGAGTCATATATAGATTTATATTTAGCTTTTTATAATTGTCCATACTAATTTCCATAATATTTTCATCATCAGGCAATAGTACCAACAGTGAATGAGGGTTTTCCTCTTCTGATATCCTTACTAACATTCATTGTTAGTTTTTTTCTTTATATTATTCATTCTACCTGGGGAATCCCTTAAATCTGATGATGACATGTGTACCTTCCTAGGTCTAGCTTTGAGTCCACATCTCCTGTATCACCTTTGCCTTGTTTGCACAGAACAATGCTATCCATGCCACTTCCATATTCAACAATATTTTTTCTTAGCATACACAGCTCTATATTAATTCTGCTATCCATGAGCATAGAAGGCCTTTTTATCTTCTAATACCCTCAAATTTTCTTTACCATCACAAATTCTATTATAGAGATATGTCAGTTGTTTTAGTAGGTCAATTCTGAGACAGTATGTGAGCAAATAGCAATGAAATTGCTTGCTCATTTCTTGGTGTTTACATATAGAAAGGCTATGTTTGTTAGGAAAGCCACACATGTTATTTGAATATAGGAAGGACTTTGTATGTTAATTTTGTTTTTATTTTCTTCCATTTTTATTATACTAGGTATTTCTTATTTACGTTTCAAATGTTATTCCCTTTCCTAGTTTCCAGGCCATCATCCCCCTAAGCCCTCTCCCTCCCCTTCTATATGAGTGTTCCCCTCCCCATCCACCTCCCATTACCGCCCCCCCCAACAATCCCGTACATTGGGGGTCCAACCTTGGCAGGACCAAGGGTTTCCCCTTCCACTGCTGCTCTTACTAGGATATTCATTGCTACATATGAGGTTGGAGCCCAGGGTCAGTCCATGTATAGTCTTTGGGTAGTGGCTTAGTCCCTGGAAGCTCAGGTTGGTTGGCATTGTTGTTCTTATAGGGGGTCTCAAAGCCCATTCAGCTCTTTTCAGTCCTTTCTCTGATTCCTTCAACAGGGGGTCCCGTTCTCAGTTCAGTGGTTTGCTGCTGGCATTTGCGACTGTATTTGACATATTTCGGCTGTGTCTTTCAGGAGAGATCTACACCTGGTTTCCATCAGACTGCACTTTTTTGCTTCATCCATCTTATCTAGTTTGGTGGCTGTATATGTATGGGCCACATGTGGGGCAGTCTCAGAATGACTGTTTCTTCAGTTCATGTTATAAATTTTGGCTCCCTATCTTCTCCTGTGGGTATTTTTGTCCCCTTTTAAAGGAGTGAAGCATCCTCATTTTGGTCATCCTTCTTGAGATACATGTGGTCTGTCATCTTGGGTAATTCAAGAATTTGGGCTAATATCCACTTATCAATGACTGCATACCATGTGTGTTTTTCTGTGATTGGGTTACCTCACTAAGGATGATATTTTCTAGTTCCATCCATTTGCCTATGAATTTCATAAGGTCTTTGTTTTTGATAACTGAGTAGTACTCCATTGTGTAGATGTACCACATTTTCTGTATCCATTCCTCTGTTGAAGGCCATCTGGGATCTTTCCAGCTTCTGGCTCTTATAAATAAGGCTGCTATGAACATAATGGAGCATGTGTCTTTGTTGTATGTTGGAGCATCTTTTGGGTATATACCCAGGAGAGGGATAGCTGGTTTCTCAGGTAGTACAATGTCCAATTTTTTGAGGAACTTCCAGACTGATTTCCAGAGTGGTTGTACCAGTCTGTAATCCCACCAGCAATGGAGGAGTGTTCCTCTTTCTCCACACTCTCTCCAGCATCTGTTGTAACCTGAGGTTTTTTATCTTAGCCATCCTTACTGGTATGAGATGGAATCTCAGGGTTGTTTCGATTTGCATTTCCCTGATGACTAAAGATGTTGAACATTTCTTTAGGTGCTTCTCAGCCATTCGATATTCCTCAGCTGTGAATTATTTGTTTAGCTCTGTACACCATTTTTTAAAAGATTTATTCATTTATTATATATAAGTACACTGTAGCTGTCTTCAGATACACCAGAAGAGGGCATCAGATCTCTTTACAGATGGTTGTGAACCACCATGTGGTTGCTGGGAATTGAACTCATGACCTCTGGAAGAGCAGTCGGGTGCTCTTAACCGCTGAGCCATCTCTCCAGCTACACCATTTTTTAATAGGGTTATTTGTCTCTGTACAGTCTATCTTCGTGAGTTTTTTATATATTTTGATATAAGCCCTCTATCAGTTGTAGGATTGGTAAAGATCTTTGGTTGCCATTTTGTCCTAACAACAGTGTCCTTTGCCTTACAGAAGCTTTGTAGCTTTATGAGATCCCATTTGTCGATTCTTCGTATTCTTATCTCTCTCCCTCTCCCTCTCTCCCTCCCTCTCTGTGTGCCTGTGTGTGTGTGTGTGTGTGTGTGTGTGTGTGTGTGTGTCTAAATGTTTATCAACTTTAACAGCTTTTGGCTTGGTCTTTAGGATCACTAATACAGAGAGGCATATACTCTACAAATAAGAGAATAATGGCATTAGTCTTTCCTGTGTCACTTTAAATTAGGTTAAGATATGAGATTTTAAATCTGAAAAGAATAAAGTATTCATGCATTGATTATGAAATTTCAAAGTCCAGATAAAGACAATGCTTTTTCCCATTGAATCTTAGTTAAGAAAGTAAAATAAATTCCTAAAAAAGCTTATCTGGAAACTCAATCCCATCAATCAGTGACTTCAAAATAAAACCAGTAACACTAGATTTAATAGAACAGAAAGTAGGGAATAATTTTGAACTCATTGGTACAGGGAGAACTACCTGAACAAAACATCAATGGCTTAGACACTAACACCAACAGTTAAAAAATGGAAAGTGAAAATATCTGTAAGTCAAAGAACACTGTCAATAGGACAAAAAGACAGCATAGAGATTGAGAAAAGATCTTCACCAATCCTATATCTGATATAGGCCTAATATTCAAAATATATAATTGTGTCAGAAAAATCAGATATCTATGCTATACTCCTCAAAGCCAAAGTAGCTAAACAAGAAAGAAGGCTCAAGTCAAGATGCTTGAGTCTTACTTTGCAGGGGGGAATAAAATAGTCATGAGAGGTAGATGGAGGGAGGGAACTAGGTAGGAGAGGCATTGGGGAGGGGGATGGGGGGGGAAGTTCAGTATCAGGCATGGGGAACGAGAGGAGAGATTGCCAGATGGCCATGAAATGAATAGAAATCTGAAACTGACATGGGTGAGGAGGTGGGAGGAGCATCTTCAGCAAAAGACAGAGACCTGGGATAAGAGATATGCCCAAGAATCAATAGGGTAAACTATATGTGACTCAGAGCACAGGGGATATGGAACCTGAAGAGGCCATATCCTGTAGCCAGGCAGGCATCCAGTGGAGAGATAGGGAAAAAATCCACCCACCAAGCTTTATCATATCTACATGAAATGCAGGGCCAGTGTCTGTTGGCACAGAGACTGGGGGAATATCCAACCAATAACTGGACCAACTTCGGATTTATTCCATGGGCATGTACCAATCCATGACACTATTAAGGATACTTGGTTATGCTTGCACCCAGCAGCTTCCTCAGACAGATACAGATACCCTCATCCAAATAGAGGACTCTTAAGAAATAGGAGAAAGAATTGAAGGCCCCAATAAGGATAGGAACACCACAGAAAGAATAATAACATCAACTATCCTGGACCCTTTGGGGCTCTCAGAAACTGCAACATCAACGAAAGGGCAAACAAAGGTTGAACCTAGGCCTCCCTGCACATTTGTAGCAGATGTAAAGCTTGGTCTTGATATGGGCCCAGAACAACTGGAGTGGAGGCTATCCCAAAAGTTTTTGAATGTATGTGGGATATGCTCTGCCAAATGAGCTTAGTCTGGACCCAGTGGGAGAAGAAGAGCCTAGACTCCCAGAGACTTGGTGTATCAGCATGGGTTTATTACTGGGGGGGGGTCACCTCAGAGGTGACAGGAAGGGTAGCTGATGGGGAAGAATTGTGGGAGGGGATGGAAGGGGGCAGTGATTCTGATGTAAAGTGAATAAGTAAAACAAAAATTTAGAAAAAAAAGAAAATGAGAAAAAAGAAAAAAAGAATGGCCTTAAAGTACAGGGTAACCATGCTATAATCCAAAGATCTAAGGAAGCCAAATAACAAGGAGGGTTTAAGAGAGGATGACTGAATCCTTCTCAGAAGGGAAAATAAAATGGACATTAAAGGTAGATAGAAAGAGGGAATTGGATGGGAGAGGAGAGGGGGAGGAGGGCAATGAGGGATAGGGTGAGGATCAGGTGTCAGGAGAGCAGGCAGGAGAGAACAAAATCTGTGGTGGGTAGGCAGCATCTCTAGGGAGTGCCAAAGACCTGGGATTGGGGGTGGGAGCAATGTCCTATAGTGGTGACTCAATCTGAGACACCTGGCAGTGGGGGATATGGATCCTGAAATGCCCAACACCTATACAGCTAGACAGGACTTCTAGAGGAGAGAAAAGGACAGCAACCCACCCACAAAACTGCTGACCCTAAATGTGTCCTGATACAACATGTACAGGGACAAAGATGGAGAAGAGGTGGAGGGAATGGGCAACACACAACTGGTCAAAATTTCAACCCACCTCATGAGCAAGAACAAATTCCTGACACCATTAATGATACTCTGTTTTGCTTGTAGATAGGAGCCTAACAATTGTCCTCTGAGAGGCTCCACTGTGCAGCTAGTTGAAATAGATTCATCAGAGACCCACAGCAAAACATTAGGTGGAACTCCAGGAAGTCTTGTGGAAGTTGAGGAAAGGACTGAGAGATGGAAAGGGCACAAGGATTCTACCAAAAGACCAACAGAATCAACTAACCTAGACCCTGGGGGGTTCCCAAAGACCGAGTCACCAACCAATGAGCAAGCATGGGTTGGAATTAAACCACATACATTTGTATCAGATGTGCAGCTTGCTCTTTCTGGAGGGTCCCGCAGCAATTAGTAGGCTGTCTTAGAACCAGTTGCCAGCCTGTGGACTCCATTCCTCTAGCTGGGCTGCCTTGTCTGCCCTCAGTGGGAGAAGATGTGCCTATAACTGTAGTGACATGATATGTGGGACACACACACACACACACACACACACACACACACACACACACACACCAAGGACTAGATAAACGTGATGGGGGGAGGTGTTCTCCAAGAAGAAGGAGAGGGGGGTATAGGAGGAGGACTTCTGTGTAGGGGGAGGATTTCTGTGAAGTGTAGTGGGAGAAGAGGGGGTGATTTTGAGATCTAAAGTGAATAAATTAATAAACATTAAAAAGTAAATAATTGTTCAGTTTTGTTAAAACTATAGTAAATATTTATGAAGATGCATTTTGGAATCACAAAAGGATTAAAGATTCTTTCATTAGGACTTGGATTACTCTTAAGTTAGATATTTTATTTAAGTAGAGTATATAAAATCATATCAAATAAAACATTAAATGTAGCTCTTTCTTAATCTTTTCATAATTGAGTAGTCATAGGTGATATATCTCAAAACAATTGAATAAATACCAATTGAAAAGGGTTGGAGACAAAGTGATAATTTGTCTATTACTGTGCCTTATTCTAATATCAACCATCATCTTTTGAAGACCAATTCTCATATTGCTATCATGTACATGAATTAATTTACATTTCAAATTCTTCCTATTTCAATATTTTTGCAACTCAATTTATTGTAGCCAGGATTGTATATTTCATGTAAGTATATTCATCGTTGATGATTTAATTTTATGATTGTAACTTGATTGTCAAATTTCTGGGATTTAGGACCACCATGAAATCTAGGCATGTGTGTGAAAGATTACCTAGATCAGATTAGTGGAAGTGTGGAGTTCCCTTAGTGCGAGCAATATCATTCCATTGGCCGGGCTGTTAGACTCGATGGAAAATGGGGATCGGACTGAGTATAAACATTCAGTGCTCTTGCTGTTGAGTCTAGATTCAGGTACCTCCCAACACTGCTGCCATACGGCTCCTGTCTGAATGAACTGGTCATAAGCCCAAATCCACTTTGTGTTCCTTAACATCCTTTGTCTGCAAGAAGACAAGGGACAAACACAGGGAGCTGAAGGACATAAACCAAACTGTAATTTTCTCTAGTCATATGCTAAAAATATAATCTTGGAAAGCCTAATTAACAAGAGACTATTATGTGTCAATTCACTCACCTGAAAATTTGGGGACTATAACAACATATTTATGATTTTTTATATGAACTTATCATAAAAGTATGCTGTTTTATCTACCACTTTTAATTCCTATGTATAATACAACATGCTCATCCTTCCTCAGGAAGGTTTTGGCTTTAAGAGCTTAAGCTGTATTTAAAAAATTCAAAGAAATGAAAAAAGTCATATGATTAACATGATCTAAGTATCTTAGATGCATATAAAATTAAATATTGTTGGTTTTAGGAATTGAGAGATATTCTCAGTTTGAGAAATCTATGGTTCGTAACTTCATAATGAAAGACAGTGCTCAACATTTTTGAATTGAAAACTAAAGCTTTATCTGTAGTGTGCAACAGTTAATAGAGAGACTCATAACTCCACATGCTAGTACTAATTGATTATAAAAGACCTATACCTAAGCAGAACATATACATGACTTCTCCAAGGCTCTAGAAACAGCATGAAATAGGGGACAGAAATACTGTAAGATTTGGGAGATGTGAATGAATGGTATAAAATGCTGTCTTTGGAATAGAATAAAACTATTGCAATCGTAAAACATGGTTGTGCTTAACTCTACAAATCCTGCATACCAACAAAAACCTTTAAGGGAAGAAAGCTTAATTGGGAGGAATAAGGCTATGAGGAATAGCAAGAAAAAATGAGAATAATGGGATAAATATGATTACAGTATATCTTATACATGTGCCAAATAGTTAATGAGTATTAAAAAAAGAACAGCATTGAGAACATATATCATTAAGTAAAGATATATATCACTTAAGGATAGACTCACACATGATCTGAATAGTGAATAGATAGGGAGTAAGTGTTGGTCCATTCTTATAGTACATATCCATAATATGACTAGCACATTATTAGATAATGTAATCTTATAAAATGACTAATACATATTATACAATATATTGTTGAATATATATCATATATGACCACATATTAAAATTGTATGTATCATAATTGATATCATGTGTATACATAAGTATAAATGCAATGAAAGACATAAAGGTAGCAAGCTTCAATGTCCCCCAATGATAAAATTTAAGCCAAAACTAAAAGAAAAAAAAAATATGAGACTTTTTATAGTTTTTTAGAACTGCAAATATACAGAGTTATTCCCTTTCCGGTTTCGGGCAAACATCCCCTCCCCCCATCCCCTCCCTTCTTTATAGTTCCCCATTCTCCCCATTACCGCCCTTTAGAATGGGGGTTCAGGCACCCAAATTCCACTGGGCTCTTACTAGGATATTTGAACCTGGGGTCAGGATCCAGGTCAGTCCATGTATAGTCTTTTGGCTTAGTCCCCATTGTCCTAAATGCTCTATATATGTCTTTAGAATCAACAGATTGAACGACCTCCTGTCTTTTCTGTATTGTCATAAATGGAGAATAACACGATTTCCTTAGTAAAACCGTGCTGGAGCCATAACAAATGTGCAGCCACATTCCCTTCATTTCAGTTCTTGTAGAGTGTTTAGTTTTCTTAGATGAAAAGTAAGGTGATTTCATGAAGAAATATATCAAAAGCATTGGATCCTTTATGTACTACACCTGTGAGGTTTGGTCCTCTCTAGATTTACCCACAGGTGCTCAGATTTACAAACAACATAAAGATTAGTTGTTGGTTTTTTTTTAAGGTTTCTTGGTTTCTTAACAAAATGAGAGTCATGACAGTAGTTGTAGAGAATGAGAAAAGTCCATTCAGGGTGCTTATTACCAAGCAACACCTTGTCGTTCAATGATCATCTGAGAAAATCCCTACAAATGGAGAATGTATCTCCAGTCAGGTTACTCTCTTTTTATCCAATTAAAAGTCTTTCAAATGCAAATATCTATTTTGTTAACTTGCTGAATAACTAATACATATTTCTTCGCACCAGCTTTTGGGTGGAATAATATCCACAGTGGTTTCTGTCTGATCAGCAGATTGAACAGTAGATTTTCTATTGAACCATCATCAAATTAAACTCCATTGTGTTCCTTTGGTTCTCTGAAACAATAAGTACTACATGTGAACAGACAAAAACTGGAATTTATATGTACATGAAATAAAGTTTAAATAAGAACCATACAAATCAAAATTGGCTTTAAATAATTTATTTATAGATACATACTTTCATTCTGAAACTGCACACACATTTCCAAGTATTAGTATGTATAATTATATGGCAACATTAATAGGAAGGATTTATACTAAGTTGTATATGATTATGGGCATGCTTGCATCATAACCTAAATTTTCATGACAGTATTTCTGATATACACTATATCTTATTCTGTTTTAATACCATGTTTGGATTTTTTTACATTGGCAGAGATTTATTCTCATGAATCTTGAATACTAGAGAAACTTGGATGGAATTTTCAAAAGTAACCATACCAACTGCCCAGAGCTTCTTAAGATATCCCTGTGAAAACAAGAGATTATAATGTATGGGCAACAGGAACAAGTAAAGAACATTATGTGGAAAAATTTCTGTGTCTTATTGCTGTTTCTTTTCTATGCATTATGCTCATGTTTTCTCTTAATGAACTCTTGTGTGTTTAAAAATAATGTAAGTGATAATTCACATGAATAATCCAGAACACAAATATAGTCATTGAAATAAAGTATTATCTTACATCTTTCCAGAGGCTATACCTTAACATCTTTGTGTTCTCAAGAGGTACAGAACAAGAGTACATTTTGTTTTTTTAAGAATGCTTCTCCCTTTAATCATCATCTTATCTCCTGTCTGTTTTTACAAACAAGGACTGAAAGCATTTTAAAACCATTCAGTGTACTGTAAAGTTACTATGTCAACGGAGAGTTCTTACAGAATTTCATTTCTAACATCTTTTATACTTCACATCTCATCAAAGCAAAGGTTCATGTTTCATTTTCTTTGAAGAGGACAAAAGTGTGTCTGATTTATGGTAAAATGACTTATATTAAAATAAGCATAACTACATGTTCATTCTATAAGACCATCGTTCATCATGAGATTGTTGTGTATATAATGTACCCTTAAATCATTTCTTACTTTTTTTCTGTAAATGAATGATCTCACTTTGGAGGTAGATGACATGCGATCTTAGTAGCTAGAAAAGAAAATTTGAGATTTATTTGGAATGAATTATTTGAATTCTTAAGAAAGGTCATTGATTCTATTAATCTATGTCTGTGAAAAAATGAATATTTTATATCAGATATTAGTTTATATTTCTCTTCTGAGCAGGGGTAATATTTTAGATAAAATACAGGCATGATTAAAAAAAGAAATTTCACTTGTGAAGAAAATAAATCTGTGGCATTTAAAATGATCAGGAAGCATAGCTGTAAAAATAGTTTTCCTATCATGACTATTATTTTTTTCATGTATTTACTTCTGGATAATATTTTTCTTGATTGACTAAGAATTATTTGGAAGATGAAACAGGTAAAGAAAAAATAAAACTATGAACAAGGCTTACCCTTGCCTCTTGTTCAATTCAAAAGCTAGATTTGATGATCAGCAACCTTCATTTGAGATGGTAGATTTTGAAAATACCCTAGTACAAGCAACAGCTTTGAACTTGACAATTATGTGTAATACATGGGAGACATGACCAAGATCAAGAAATGCAAAAGTGTCTACATAGGTAGGGTGAAAATAATGTTATGTCAGAGTGTCATATTCCTGAGAACATTTATTTTTCTATCAACTTTTGTGACAGTTCATTCCATACATACATACATGGCTATGTCTAGCTTAAGAGACCATTCATTAAGATAGCCATATTATATTATATAAAATACATAAATACATATATCTATTTCTTTTACAAATGTTGTGTAAGATCTCTATATGCCCACTCTGTCTGGAATAAGGTGGTAACCTTTGGTCTTGGACATCTGGGAAGATACTGATAAAGAAACATTCAGAAAGCTACGTATAGCAAAAAAAAAGACCCGATCACTACTCTCAATTGTTTTTTAGTTTTATTAAGTAATAGAACAATTGCATTGATAAGACACTATCACATTTAACTCTCTAACTAACTTTCATTTTTTATGAGTCCATTCAGCACCTTTGTTTTGGAGAGCTTTGTATGTCTATCTACTTTACATCTTTCTATACCTGATGGCCTCTGGAAAGCTGACTTAAGCTCTCACTCCGGCTGTGAATGAAGGAGGAACAGAATGCTCCTCTAGCCTTCTGTGTCTGTCTCTATAACTGGTTCCTCGGCTTTAACTGCATCCAAGATGACTGTCAAATAGCCCTCGTACTTAGCCATTTATGGGAACAAATGAATCCAATAGACATGTTATTTAAAGTTTTCCTAATTTGCTACTATCTTCTCTATTTTATAAATATCATGTCCCATCACATGCCTATGTAAAGCAATTAAGGTCTAATACTAGAACTGTGATCCCTGCCAAATTAACATGACACAGCACACATCTCTTCTAGCCGGTCTTCCCTCTGCAATGAGTGTCTTTCCTATCCTTTCCCCAAGTCCTTGATCTTCAGACTATTCCCAAACGATGATGACACATTTTTCTAGTGATTCCAATGATCTTGTCTATCTGGAACAGACTTCTTTTGTATCACATCAAGCTTTGTTGTCATTGTCTAAGTGAATGATTACAGTGCAGAAGTTTCTCTAATTCTACTGAAATCAGTACCATCCCATCTACCTCTACATATCTATCACAAAGATCCCAGAGCAAAGTGTTGGCAGAGTTTTTATTTCTTATTTAAATAGTCTATAATTAAAGCAATTCACATTCAGAATATTACCTCATTGTATATTTTCCTAATGTGGTCATTATGAATGTTCCTGTATTCATGGTGACTCATAGATTTTTCTCATCCTATGTGTAAGAGTCAGACTTGTATGGTATTTTCAATTCTTCCTTTACACCTCATTCTTTCCCTCTCCACCCAATGATGTTTAATAAATTGCAAGCTAATGAATCCAAGGAACCCTTCTCTGCTTTTTGTGGCAGAAATGAACAAAAGGCTGACCTTGAATTTCATATGTACATGAAGAATACCTTCAATTTCTGATTCTCCTCCGTAAATTAAAATGATAAAATCATTCCTGGTTTATGTGGTCGTTAGGATTGAATTCGAGACTTGCATATGGTAAGTAAACACTGCACCAACAGAATTTTTATATACAGTCCATAACTCACATTTTTAAAATTTATTTTCAGGCTGACTATGTCACACATATGTATTTTATCCTGTTTTCTTTCTTTTTTTTTTTTTTTTTTTTTTTGGATCTTTTTTTCCGGAGCTGGGGACCCGAACCCAGGGCCTTTTAGGCAAGCACTCTACCACTGAGCTAAATCCTAACCCCATCCCTGTTTTCTTATATTTGGCAAAATACAAGAAATACTAAGCCAATATGTCCGTCTCATCTTTCCTTCTCGCCACTGTTCCTGGTATTCATCTAATGATAAAGATCAACCACAAGATCTGCACATTTAGTTCCTTCTTTCACATCATTTTTATTTTTCTGAGAAGACCTCTGGGACTCAGTCATATGTAAACTCAGCAATAACAACGTCCATGTCATGAAGTTGAAGCACGCTTGTGATTCTACTTAATATATACTATTCAAAACATTGCAATATATCCTCTATTTCAATAAGCATTTGGACATCCTAAAATTTGAGATTCAATTCAAAGATTTATGCCGTAGAGAAAGAAAGTCACCCTGGGATTTTCTCTAAGGAGTCTCAAATCTCCAACGGTTCTACTTTGGTTAAAGTTCTTACCTTCCATTACAGGAAAGGTAAAACCTCCACTACAAAATGAAGGACACAATTCTGTATCCCATGGAGTAAGGTATCTGTATGTTATTTGTCATTAATGATGCTATATCCTCAAGTAGATCAATTGCACATTCATCTACCATGGAAGCTATGCAACTGCTCATCTCCAACTCATTTTTCGTTCATTCAGCCACTCCTTTGTGTGTGTGTGTGTGTGTGTGTGTGTATAGTTTATATGTGTGTTCCCATAGCTGCACATAAACACATGTTTATTAATTCTATTACTAATAACAGAACAAATGATTCCATGAGATCATTGGGGTTACTTACAGAGGCATGGATGGTATACAGCAGTCACATCACCAAAATGTCCTCCAAGTATAACCTCTCCTCCAAGTACAGGACAACTCAGAAAAACTGCATCCCTCATGCTCTCTGTTCTATCTTCAGGCAAGCAGCTCCACCGTAGGGATTCCTTTTCCTGCTATTTGTTATTACTGAGATTGCCTTGGAAAACAGGCCATGGGCATTGTATCAGTCCAGGATATTCTAACACCTCTTAACTTCCTTGGGCTTCCTGAGCCTGACAGATTTTATACACCCAAAAATCATATGAATCAACCTCTTTCCTCCATGAGAGAACCTTCCAATTCCAAGGAGATAGCAACACAATAATATCTTACGTTAAGCTAACTTCTGGAACTCTAGAAATGGTCCATACCTAAAACTTTGTGAGTGCCCCTAAATCTACTTCTTGTAAAATATTTGCTTTGTGAACTTGGATTATTTTGTAGCTTCTCATATTTTATTTGCCATTTACATTTAAATACAGCTTATCAGTGGTTTCTACTCAGTGGTTCATGAGTTTAGATGCCTTTTTAAAATTTTGTGATCATCAGAGACTGTATTTGCAGAAAATAGCGCAGTTATGTCATAACTAGCCACCAAATCTTCTGTGATCACACATGGAAAGCATAAAAATTACAGTTGGCAAGTATAAGATTCAGTGATCTTTGACATATTACTTTATTATCATTATCTAATCAAGATAATCTTGTGATCATTTTTCAAATTTAGCTGTCACAGGAGAACTTTAGTTTGATTTGAACATAATATAATTACAATGATAGGATGTACACTCTATAACATATACTTTCCTTCTTTTATATTTGAAACATGTATGCAATTCAATAGAGAGCTCTTGAAGGTCTTATAAACAATACATAAAGCCCCTGTTAATAATTTAGAACAATATGCTTACATACTTTCAATTCTCCCTTATACATACCTTAGGATTTTTTTCAAACTATTGAAGTGGCTATAATTCCATAATGCTAGGATGTATACACAGTTTTAACTTGCATTTTCTTGATGGTTAAAGATTTGTAATAACCTTAACTAAGCCTGTTGGTCATCTCTTTATCTTTTTTCATGACTTATATGTACAAAAATATTTGTTCTTTTTAAATTTATTATTATTATTATTATTATTATTATTATTATTATTATTATTATTATAGATTTCAGCACAGAATAGGCCAGTTTTGAACTAGACTGTGGTTTGAAGCTGAGCGATGTTAAGCCTGCCACAAGAAAGAAAACCTTTTTTGTATTTGGCAAACTCTTGAAGATGAACCCATAAGAAATGTCTAGGTACCTCTCTTGGGCATATACCCAAAAGATGCCCCAACATATAAAAAAGACACATGCTCTACTATGTTCATCGCAGCCTTATTTATAATAGCCAGAAGCTGGAAAGAACCCAGATGCCCTTCAACAGAGGAATGGATACAGAAAATGTGGTACATCTACACAATGGAATATTACTCAGCTATCAAAAACAACGATTTTATGAAATTTGTAGGCAAATGGTTGGAACTTGAAAATATCATCCTGAGTGAGCTAACCCAATCACAGAAAGACATACATGGTATGCACTCATTGATAAGTGGCTATTAACCCAAATGCTTGAATTACCCTAAATGCCTAGAACAAATGAAACTCAAGGCGGATGATCAAAATGTGAAGGCTTCCTTCTTTAAAAGGGGAACAAGAATACCCTTGGCAGGGGAAGAGAGAGGCAAAGATTAAAACAGAGACTGAAGGAACACCCATTCAGAGCCTGCCCCATGTGGCCCATACATATACAGCCACCCAATTAGACAAGATGGATGAAGCAAAAAAGTGAGACCAACAGGAGCGGATGTAGATGGCTCCTGAGAGACACGGCCAGAATACAGCAAATACAGAGGCGAATGCCAGCAGCAAACCACTGAACTGAGAATAGGACCCCGTTGAAGGAATCAGAGAAAGAACTGGAAGAGCTTGAAGGGAAACAAGGACCCCATATGTACAACAATGCCAAGCAACCAGAGCTTCCAGGGACTAAGCCACTACCTAAAGACTATACATGGACTGACCCTGGACTCTGACCTCATAGGTAGCAATGAATATCCTAGTAAGAGCACCAGTGGAAGGGGAAGCCCTTGGTCCTGCTAAGACTGAACCCCAGTGAACTAGACTGTTGGGGAGGGCGGCAATGGGGGAGGGTGGGGAGGATTATAAAAGGAAGGGGAGGGGAGGGGATGTTTGCCCGGAAGCAGGAAAGGGAACAACTTTCGAATGTATATAAGAAATATTCAAGTTAATATTAAAAAAAAAAGAAAAAAAGAAATGTCTAGGTAGATTTACAAGACTACAGTACAGTATGTTATAAAAAATAATATTTAGGTAATAATTATATTTTCTTTCAAATAATATATAATAGATTATGTTCAGTCATATTGTTTGCTGTAATGAATTCTAAATACTCTTATTAGAGACACAGGCTTTTTTTTTATAGTTTATCCACTATTAAATTTGAGCAATCTGTTAAAAGCAGAAATTATTTGAATGTACACTTGGAATTATAAAGCCTAAATTTGAGTACTCTGTGTGATATGCAGCTAAGCATCTAAATATACAGTGTGAAAATATTTAATTATTCTTCAATTCACATCAGACATAAAATATAATGATCATCAGAAGATTATAAGATATGTAGAAAATGCAATAATCTTCAGAAGTTCAGAACTTTGGTAATACCATAAATAAGAAAAATTCGACCTCTTCTATAAATCAGTATAGTATCTTCTTATAACACATGGCCAAATGCAGACTGTGCATACTGACTAAAGCAAATAAAACGTTTATTACTTGTTGTAGTGTTTTGTTTATAAAATAATGATACTAAAAATATCTCCTGATTTACTTGGTATTGGTGCAATATCTTTTCATATATTTTGATCCATGATTGATTAACAAAATGAAATAGATAGGATTTATTTACTCTGTCCCAAGAAATTTTTAGCATCATAAATTCATAATGTATTTTAATTTGTTCTTGGAATTTCAATTGCTAAATATGAAATAAACAATTGGTAAATTGTGAAATTATTTTTAACAATTTTAAATACTTGACACATTGTGACACATTGTATAAAACAAATGTTAAAAATGATACCAAAAACATTGTCAGCAAAAAATTCTCTTTATAATAGAAAGGAGAAAAAAATTAAAATTCAGAGGAAACATAAATTATGTTTGACTGAAGATATATCTTATTTCTTTGACTGCTTTTTATATCAATAAACCACAAAAGAACACAAAATAGAAATGATAATTCAGCTTTGTCTAAAGTAGGCAATAAAGTTACCCTATTTCATGTAATGTATCAATAAAATATGTATTCCAGGCAGCTCAAAAAGTAAATGTGTGCATACGTATTATTATTGGTGCATGTTATATTTGAGTTTATTCTTTTATTTCAGTATGACGAAAGGCAATGAGAAGATGTGTTTTTGTATGTTTGTATGTGTGTGTGTTTGTGTGTTTCTGTGTGTGTTTGTGTGTGTATATGTGTGTGTTTGTGGAAAGAGAGAGAGAGAGAGAGAGAGAGAGAGAGAGAGAGAGAGAGAGCAGGAGAGACAGGTAGATAGACACAGAGAGAAAGAGACAGAGTATTTTAGAGTGTCAGTCTAACTGATATAACCCCAGGATAGTATCAGATTTGAACAAATATTATATTATGATGGAAATAATAATACAATCCCAAATTAGATCTTGTTCTGAACAAGTTATCATAACAACCAAATGATGAGAATAAAAATTAATTAAGGCATATTACAAACACCTCAGCATTTAAGGATCTTTCTCTTTAACAACTATATTAGAAACATAAATCAAAATAAAATGAAGTCTAATCTATACAACAAAGATAACACAAATCAAATATAAAGATCTGTGAAATATTTAAAAACATGTTCCAAAAATATTCTCAAAGAAATAAAAATTATGATCATATTTATTGAATTATATATAGAGACTCTAACATTTAATACTACATATAATTGAAATGTACATATTTATGATAAATTATTGCTCTGAAGAAAGAAAATAAAGACAATCTCAGAAGATGGAAATATGTCTCATGCTCATGAATTGACAAGATTGATATTGTTAAGATGTCAATCTTGCCAAAAGCAATCTACAGTTCAGTATACTCCCCATCAAAATTCCAACTCACTTTTTCATACAGTTGGAAAAAGCAATCTGCAAAATCATTTGGGATGGAAAAAAATCCCCAAATAGTGAAAATTATTCTCAATAATAAAAGAACTTCTAGGGGAATCACCATCCCTGATACTAAGCTGTATTACAGAGAAATAGTGATAAAAATTGTATGGTATTGGTACAGAGACAGGCAAGTAGATCAATGGGATAGAACTGAAGGGCGAGATATAAACCTACACATCTATGGTCACTTGATCTTTGACAAAGGAGGTAAAACCATCCAGTGGAAAAAAGAGTATTTTCAACAAATGGTGCTGGTTCAACTGTTGGTCTGGATGTAGAAGAATACCAATCAATCCATTCTTATAACCCTGTACATAGCTCAAGTCCAAGTAGATCAAGGACCTCCACATAAAACCAGATACACTCAAACTAATAGAAGAAAAAGTGGTGAAGAACATTGAGCCCATGTCACTGGGAAAAATTTCCAGAACAGAACATCAATGACTTATGCTCTATGATCAAGAATGGATAGATGGGACTTCATAAAATTGCAAAGCTTTTATAAGGCAAAGGACACTGTCATTAGGACAAAACAGCAACCAACAGATGTGGGAAAGATCTTTACCAATCCTATATCTGATAGAGGGTTATTATCCAGTATATTCAAAGAATACAAGAAGTTATACACCAGAGAATCAAATGTCACTATTAAAAACTGGGGTATACATAAGGAAGGGGGGGAGGGAAGGGGATGTTTGCCCGGAAACCGGGAAAGGGAATAACACTCGAAATGTATATAAGAAATATTCAAGTTAATAAAAAAAAAAAAAACTGGGGTATAGAGCTAAACAAAGAATTTTCAACTGAGGAATATCGAAGGGCTGAGAAGCTTCTAAAGAAATATTTAACACTCTTAATCATCAGGGAAATGCAAATTAAAACAACCCTGAAATTCCATCTCAGACCAGTCAGAATGGCTAAGATAAAAAACTCAGATGACAACAGATGCTGGAGAGGATATGAATAAAGGGGAATATTTCTCCATAATTGGTGGAATTGCAAACTGGTACATCCACTCTGGAAATCAGTCTTGAGGTTCTTCAGAAAATTGGACATAGTACTACCTGAGGAACCAGCTATACCTCTCTTGGGCATATACCCAATAGATGCTCCAACATATAACAAGGCACATATTCTACTATGTTCATAGGAGCCTTATTTATAATAGCTGGAAAGAAACTAGATGTCCCTCAACAGGAATGGATACAGAAAATGTGACACATTTACACAATAGAGTACTATTCAGCTATTAAAAACAATGACTTCATGAAATTCATAGGTAAGTGGATGGATCTAGAAAATATCACCCTGAGTGAGGTAACGCGATCACAAAAAACCCCAAAACAATCAATAACAACAACAACAACAAAACAAACAAAAAAAATCCCCCAAAACCACACACTCACTGATAAGTGGATATTAGGCCAAAAACTCAAATTACTCAAGATATAATCCACAGACCACAGGAAGCTCAAGAAGGATGACAAAAGTGCAGATGCTTAAGTTCTTCTTAGAAGGGAGAACAAAAGTAATAATAGGATGAGATATAGAGACAAAGTTTGGAGCAGAGGCTGAAGGAAAGGACATCCAGAGACTACCCTACCTGGGGATGAAGTCTATTTACATACAGCCACCAAACCCAGACAACATTGCTGAGGTCAAGAGGTGCATGATGACAGGAGCCTGCTATAGCTGTCTCATAAGAGACTCTGCCAGAGCCTGACAAATACAGAGGCAGACACTTGCAGCCAACCATTGAGCTGAGAACCGGGTCCCCATTAGAGGAGTTAGAGAAAGGACTGAAGGAGCTCAAGAAGTTTGAAACCCCATAAGAACAATAGCAACCAATCAGAATTCCCAGGGATAAAACCACCATCCAAAAAGAACACATGGACAGACCTATGGCTCTAGCTCCATATTTAGCAGAGAAAGGTTACACCAATGGGCACCAATGGGACGAGAAGCCCTTGGTCCTACCAAGACTTTACACCTCCCCTCTCCCCCAGTGTAGGGGAATCAGGGCGGGGATGTAGGAAGGGGTGGGTGGATGGGTGGGGAACACCCTTATAGAAGAAGGGGTGGGGGAATGAGATAGGGGGTTTATGGACCAGAAACTGGGAAAGGGGATAACATTTGAAATATAAGTAAATACAAAATCCAATAAAAATTAATATTGCTTTGGAAATGAGTTTCTGAAAACATAGTGAATGCTTTCATAAAAATAAGGTTGAATACATAATGTAATATTACTATATAAGCCATAAGAGCTAATTAAAATAGATTATTCATTTATTAATTAATTTGAAGCTGATTAATAGCAATGTGAAATTCAGGAAAGTAAGGTAGACAAACAAGAAGGACATAAATGTTAGTAAAGAATTTATTTATTTAAAATTCCTCATATATACCTGTGGTATACTGTATTATTACTGATAAAATATCCAAGAACAATTGATACATGTACAAATGCAAGCCTGACCAATTCCAGAATATGTATGGACATATTAATTAAATTGAGCACAAATCCTTCCTTTAGTCAACGCATTGACAATTGTTAGCTACTGAAAGATGTATAGATAGTTTTCTCAAAGAGGGTGTGGTGGTTTGAGTATGTTTAGCCCATTGAATGTGGCATTATTGGAAGAGGTCTGGCCTCTTTACAGGAAGTGTGTCATTGTGGGGGTGGGATTTGAGAATCCTATGGTGAAGCTCCACCCAATGTGCAGATCAAATCTACTTCTGGCTGCTGGGGAAAGACGGACTGCTTCTGCTGCCTGTGGATTAAAATGTAGAAATATGGGATACTCCAGCCTATGCCTACATATGCTGCCCCATTTCCTGCCACAAAGATAATGGACTGAATCTCTGAAACTGTAAGCCAGCCCCAATTAAATGTTGGTTGTTATAAGAATTGCCTTGGTGATAGTGTCTACTCATAGCAAAATAGCAAAAGTACCTAAATCCTGGTAAGTTAACACAGTCCAGTAAGAGATCCAATATCAAAGTATATATAGTAGCACAATTTGATCTTGAAGGGTTGGGTTTCTTTAAAAAAAAACACAGTAGGTGGGAAATTGAATATGATTAAACTGTTGCCTTAAACTCTAAAGTAACTAATATAGTTTTAAATTCATAGATAATATGTATAGCTTCAGAGCATACAATGTAATTCTATATAGTAGAAGCATCTAAATTAGTAGATAACATATTAAACAAGTTGAGATATCGGTTCCTAAATAAAACAGAAACCTGAGCAAAAACTACAGAAATAAATGAACAACAAAATACATCATATAGAGTTTGTGTCACATTGTTACGTTTCTTAAAGAGAGTTAATAGTGCTAAATTGCTTAATCCTACCACAAAGGCATGTTTATTGTTTCATGCTCAGCCATGTTTATTGTTTCTTTATGCATAATGACTAGAAATTATAAACAACCTAAATGTTCCTTAACAGATGAATGAATAAAGAAAATGTGGGACATTCATACAATGGAGTAAAAATGACATCATAAAGTTTGTACTAAATGGATAGAAATAGAAAAAATCATTCTGAGTGAAGTATCCCAGACCTAGAAAGACAAATATGGTATATATTTGATTATTTGTGAATGTTAGCTGTTACGTCAATGATAACCACCTAAAATTCATAGAATCACAGTGGTAAAGTATAGAATAAGATACTTTTGGATATATGCAGATCTCATTAGGAAGGAGTAAGCAAATAGTGATTTTAGTGAGCTGGTGTGAGTGGGATGAAATGGGAGGACCAAGTGGAAATGGAGAAGAAAGTTGAGGGAGGAAACACAAGAGAAAGATTGCTGAAATGTGCCCCCGCCCTGTCTTCTCTCACACCTAATCCTGACCTCCCTTCTATCTCCCCCACCTCTCTCCCTCCTGAGTCCCTCATTTCTTCTACCTCCTATGATTATTTTGTTACCCCTTCTAAGTAGGACTGAAGCATCCACATTTTGGTTGTCCTTCTTCTTGAGCTTCAGGTGGTCTGTGGATTGTATCTTGGATATTCCTAGCTTTTTGCCTACTATCCCCCTCTCAGTGAGTAGATACCATGTTTGTTCTTTTGTGACTGGGTTACCTCACTCAGGATGATATTTTCTAGTTCCATCCATTTGCTTTCAAATTTCATGAAGTCATTGCTTTTATTAGCTGAGCAGTACTGCATTGTGTAAATGTACTACATTTTCTGTATCCATCCCTCTGTTCAGGGACATCTGGGTTGTTTCCAGCTTCTTGTTATTATAAATAATGCTGCTATGAACATAGTGGAGCATGTGTCCTTGTTATATGTTGGTGCATCTCTTTGGTATATGCCTAGGAGTGCTATAGCTGGTACCTCAGACAGTACTATGTCCAGTTTTCTGAGGAATAAACAGACTGTTTTCCAGAGGGGTTGTATCATCTAGCAATCCCACCAGCAAGAGGGTCAGGAAATTGAATGAAGCTGTGTATCAGTGGGGGATGGGGAACTGGTGGTCCACTAGAAAGTCTCAGTTGCCAGTCAGGAAAGTAAGAGGCTCCTAGGACCCAACAGGGATGACATTAGCTGAAATACCCAACGAAGGGTAGAGAGAACTTTTAGAGACCATATCCAGAGGTGAAGCATTGCTCCTGGTTGTGGGATATGGCAACATACCCATCTCAAAAATATTAACCCAGTATTGCCCCTGTCTAAAAGAAATTTAGGGACAAAGGTGGAAAAGAGACTGAAGAATTTGCCATCCATAGACTGCCCCATCTCATCCCATCTGCAGATACTAAACCCAGACACTATTGCTGATGCCAAGAATCACTTGCTGACAGGAGGCTGATACAGCTGTCCCATGAGAGACTCTGTCAGAGCCTGACACATACAGATACAGATGCTCACAGCCAACAGTCAGACTGTTCATGGGGACCCAAATGCAAGAGTTAAGGGAAGGACTGAAAAAGCAAAAGGGGTTTGCAACCCCATAGGAAGAACAACTATATCAACCAACCATACCATCCAGAACTCCCAGGAGCTAAACTACCAACCAAAGAATACACAAGGAGGGATCCATGGCTCTAGCTGCTTATGTAACAGAGGATGGTCTTCTCTGGAATCAATGGGAGAGCAAGCCCGTGGTCCTGTGGAAAATGGATGCCCTAAAGTAGGGGAAAGCAATAGCGGTAAGGCAGGAGAATGTAGGTGGGTGAGGAACCACCTTCAAAGAAGCAGGGGTAGGGGAATGGGATAGGAGTTTTGCAAAGGGAAAACCTGGGAGGGGGGATGACAAATAAATAAAATAGCCAATAGAAGAAGAAGAAGAAGAAGAAGAAGAAGAAGAAGAAGAAGAAGAAGAAGAAGAAGAAGAGGAAGAGGAAGAGGAAGAGGAAGAGGAAGAGGAAGAGGAAGAGGAAGAGGAAGAGGAAGAGGAAGAAGAAGAAGAAGAAGAAGAAGGAAGAAGAAGAAGAAGAAGAAGAAGAAGAAGAAGAAGAAGAAGAAGAAGAAGAAGAAGAAGAAGAAGAAGAAGAAGAAGAAGAAGAAGAAGAAGAAGAAGAAGAAGAAGAAGAAGAAGAAGAAGAAGAAGAAGAAGAAGAAGAAGAAGAAGAAGAAGAAAGACAGTTTATATTAAGGGGCAGTTGAGGGGCTGCATGGAAACCTAATACAATAGAAACTCCCTAAAATATATACATATGTGATGTCAATTTAAATTAAATTGGCAAAAATTGGCGGAACTAGGATCTCAACTGGCCATTCCTTGTTACCAAACAAAACTTCCAGTACTTGGATTGGGTTCTTATAATTGAGCCATCAGTCAAAGGGCTCCAATGGAAATCTCCAATCAACCAGAATTGGTTGCTGTTAATATAATAGAATGCTGTGCACAACCTGACAGTAAAGTCTCATTACTGAAGAGAACAACCACCCAACTCTCAGAAGAAGGGGAAATAGAGCTGGTGCTGGTATTGAGCCATCACCCCTATGCTCTATGGTCTTCAGTCCAGGAGGATACTCTGTATGCACCCAGAAAAAATGTAAACAATAAGCCATCCATAAACTCTTTGATCTCCAATAATGTTCCGCCTGCAAGATATGCTATTTTGGCACACAAAACTTGTGGGATTAACCAAGCAATAATTGATTTAACTTAAGCCCCACTTCACAAGATGCAACTCACTACTTGCATGACCAAAAACCAGAGATCAAATAGTCCTGGACCTATGGAAACACCAAATACTACTATATAAAAACGAATGAAACAAAAACAAAAATAAAATCAACATAGTGATAAAATGATGCATGTCAATATTTTGCTATACTCATAAGTCAATGCCTTGTCCAGCTATCATCAAAAAAACTTCATCCTGTAGCCTATGGGAACATAGGTGGACCCACAGCCAGACATTATGCAAAAAGTGTGAGACATTGTTTCAGCCAGTCGTAAATGTGATATCTAGAAACCCTGTAAAGAGGAGGCTGACAGAAGGAGCTGGAGGGGATGGAGGATAGGGAGAAAACAAGGCCTTCTAAAGCAACATGAGCAAAACTTATACTAACTCACAGGGACTGAGGCAGCATGTACAAGGTCTGCTCAGGTCTGTGTCAGGTCCTCTGCACATATGTTATAGCTTTCAGTTTCATGTATTTATGAGATTCCTGAGTGTGTAGATGAGTGAGTCTCTGATTCATGTGCCTTCTCTTGGGCACTTTTTCTTCTGTTCATTGGCTTTGTCAGAGTCTGATGTGACAATTTTTGTTTTATCTCTTCATATTCTATTTTGGTATATTTATTATTTCTTAGAAACATGTTCTTTCTATTGACAGACAGAAATCAGGATCCAGGTGGGAGGGGAGGTGAAGAGGAACTGGGAGGAGTAGAAGGATGAGATCTCTTAATCAAGATATATTATGTATATTTTGAATCCATTTTTGACAAGGAAAGAAACAGAAAGAATAAAATAAATCTTAAAATATTGATTAAATATTGTGAAGGAACAAATTCAAGCAATATTTCTTCCTCCAATTACAAATAAAATAAATACACAGGACTTTGATTTTATCCTTTATCACTTCCTTAATAATAAATGAAAATAAAAACTATATAAAAGGAAAAAACTTTCATAATATTCATCATAGAGTTCAGTTTATACTAAGTTCCCTAAGCTTGCAGGAAATAGAAAATATCCAATTCAGGGTTGATACTAATTATGGAAATACATGCTTCCTTTTCTTCAACATATGCCACTACTATAATGAGATTATTCATAACAAGAGATAAAAGCTAAAATCCACAATTAAATAAAAATGTAGAAAGAGTAATAAAGATTAAAAGAGACAACACACATAATAAATAAAAAATAGTTTTAAAATACAAGGTACAAAATACATACATAATCAACCAATAACATTGATGCACATGTTAAATGCAAAATATGGAGAAATATCATTGAAATACAGAGTCTGGGCTTAAGAGGTGGCTTAGTGCCTGAAAATACTTGTTCTGGCAGAAGACCAGAGTTCAAGTCCCAGACACAATCTCCGGTGCTTCACACTTTCAGTAGATCCAACACATTCTTTTGGCTTCTAAGAACTCTTGAACACACGCACAGCCCCACACATATTGTGCACACATTAAAATAAAATGAGATTGAAATGAACAAGAGACAGAGTTTTTAATACAATGGCACAAATTGAAGAAAGGGTTTTGGTAAAGATATGGCCTATTAAGTCTGACAAAAGAAAATTTGAATGGCTACATTGTTTTCAGATAAAAGAGAGCATAAGAGGGTAACGGGACTAGTGATAAAAGAGGTAACGCTCACTGTAATGTGCCAATTTAACAGAATGTAGAAAAATCTTTAATTTCTGCATATCTGAAAACAATTCTTAGTAATAAAAGAATGGCTGGAGGGGGGGGGAAGCACCATCCCTGATCTCAAGCTCTACTACAGGGCATTAGTGATAATAACTGCATGGTATTGGTGCAGAGACTGACAGGCTAATCAGTGGAATAGATTGAAGACCCAGAAATAAAACCTCACACTTAATACACATTTGATCTTTGACAAAGGAGCCAAAAATATACAATGGAAAAAAGAAAGCATCTTCAATAAATGAAGCTAGTCTAACTGGCTCTATGCATGTAGAAAAAGGAAAATAGACCCATATTTGTCACTGTGCACAAAGCTCAAGTCCAAGTATATCAAGGAACTCAACATAAAACCAGAGGCAGTCAATCTAATAGAAGAGAAAGTGGGAAAGAGTCTTGAATCCATTGGCACAGGGGAAATTTCCTAAACAGAATTCCAATGGTTCATACTCTAAGATCAAGAACTGATAAATGGGACCTCATGAAACTGGAAATCTTCTGTAAGGCAAAGGACATAGTCAATATGACAAATTGGCAGCCTACAGACTTGGAAAATATCTCCACTAACCCCACATCTAATAGAGGGCTAATATTGAAAATATATAAAGAACTCAGGAAGATAACATCCAAGAAAATGAAACAACCCATTAAAAATATGTTATAGAACTAAACCAAGAAGTCACAACAAAGGAATCTAAAGTGGCTGAGAAGCACTTAAAGAAATGCTCAAAGTCCTTAATGATTAGAGAAATGAAAATCAAAACTACCCTGAGATTCCACCTTACACCAGTCAGAATCAAAACCTCAGGTGACAACACATGTTGGCGAGAATATGGACAAAGTGGAACACTCCTCCATTGCTGGTGGGATTGCAAATTAGTATAACCACTCTGGAAACCTATTTGGAGGTTCCTCAGGAAATTAGAAATAGATCTCCTTGAAGACCCAGCAATACCACTCTTAGGCATATACCCAAAAGAAACCCCACAATGCCACAGGGGTGCATGTTTCACTATGTTTATAGCAACCTTATTTATAATAGCCAGAAGCTGGAAACAACCCAGATGCCTCATAACAGAATAATGCATACAGAAAATGTGGTTCATGTACACAATGGAATACTACTCAGCTATTAAGAACAAGGACATCCTGAGTTTTTCAGGCAAATGGATGAAACTAGAAAATATCATCCTGAGTGAGGTATCTCTGATCCAAAAGGACATGCAAGATATTAGTCAAAAAAATACAGAATACCTAAGATATAGTCCACAAAACTCATAAACATTAACAAGCTGAAGAGCCTAAGTGAGGATACCTCAATCCTACTTGGGAGAGAGAAGAACTTAGAGGGAGAGAGAGTGACCTTGGAGGGAAAGTGGACAGGGTGGGAAGAGTTGAACATTATCTTGGGAGGAAAGGAGTGAAGCTGCCTAGGGTCAGCAGAAAGAATGGAAACAGGCAACCTCAGGAGATAGGATGTAGGGAGTACCCCTCAGAATGTACCAGCGACCTGGGAGATGACAGCCTCTCAGGACTCAAAGGGCAGGACCCTAGATGAAATGACCTACAGTGGGATCAGGGACTTGTAGAGCCCACCTTCAGCAGAAAGATGGGGCATCAAGTAAGGAATGGGGTTGCTATTCCACAATCAAAAACTCTGACCCATATTGTTCCTGTCTGAAAGAACTGCAAGGATGGAAATGGAGAAGAGGCTGAAGAAAAGGAGGTCCAGCTACAGGCTCAAAGTGGGATCGTGCTTAAGGTAAGTTTCCAAGGTCTGAGACTATTACCGAGGCTATTGAGAGCTCACAACAAGGGGCCTATCATGGCTGCCCTCCAAAGGATCCAAGAATCAGGTGAAAGAGTCAAAGGCAAGTATTTGACTCCTGTGATTGAATTAGGGAAAAGCTGGAAGAAACTCAGGAGGAAAGCGATCCTGTAGGACAACCAGCAGTCTCAATTAACCTATACCCCCAAGGTCTCTCTGACACTGGATCACCAACCAGGCAGCATACACCAGCTGCTATGAGGCCCCCAACACATATACAGCAGAGGACTGTCGGGTCCGGGTTCAGTGAGAGAACATGCACCTAACCCTCACGAGACTGGGGGCTCCAGGGTGTTTAGATGTATGGTGGGATGGGTGGGAAGGAGACAGGCGTGTGGGAGCGGGAAGTATGAGATGTGGAACAGTTGGAGGGTGGACCGGGAGGGGAATAGAATCTGGATTTTAAAAAGTAAGTATTTAATTAATAAAAAAATAAGCAGATCCGTCAAAGCCATGAATTTGACATCCACCCACAGCTGACAAAACCAGCAGGCAATAAATCATTGAAGATAGAGTTGAAACCATCAACACCATCCATCAACAAGTTCTAATTGACATTTAGAGAAGATCTATCCAAGAATCATCCAAAAACTTCCTCTAAAGCTTACATAGGACATTCACATAAATTGATCACATTCTTCAATATAAAACATAAAATTCTTATGAAACATGCTGATTAGAATTAAAATGGAAATGAAAAGGCAAAATGAAGAGTCACGGAGGCATGCCAGTCAGCACAGTGCTTGCTACACAAGCAGAGATATGTGAGTTTAAGTTGAGGCTGCCAGCTGGTAATCTCAGAATGGGTTAGGGTTAACGAGGACATAACTGGAGTTCAGCTACTAAGGTGTGATTTTTGAGGTTGTTCTTTGCTCTACACAATGTCACACACACACACACACACATGCATGCATGCACGCACACGCACACACACATACAAACACACATACACACACACATACACCCAAGCACACACACAAGCATACACGATGCACCTTCCCACTTACAGATGTATATGCATATGGGTGTGTGTGAATGTATGTGAATGTATGTGTGTGTGTGTGTGTGTGTGTGTGTGTGTGTGTATGTGTCTGCATATGTGTATGTGTTCAGGTATTGGTTAGAGGAGAACAATAAAATCTAAGAATAAATTGCACAAAGGAAAAAATGTAACAAAAGTTGGAGTAGAAATCATTAATTTAAAACAGAACAATCAAAGAATTAAAAAGATCAAAGGTTGATTTCAATGAAAATTAAAAATACATGAGATTGATAAAGTTTTATTCAAGCTAATAATGTAAAAATGATGTTATGTCAACTATTAATACCAGACACATGAAAGAAGAAATCACTACTGACTAAATGGTCATTGGAAGAGAAGTAAATGGATATTATAAGAAATAATTTTACCCAAAGGTAATAATAATATAGGTGAATTAGAAAGAAATGAAAAAATCTACTAAAATCTCTGTGATTGGAAACAATGTAAGTTAAACATTGTTCTTGCTGCTCATGCTTTTCCAGCTCTTCTCAACAGTAGCCAGGATCTGTACCTATCTCTCAGTGAATAAATGATTCGTGGAAATGCAATAAAATGCTGCCTTAGAAATTTCTGTCCTCAGTAACAGCACTAAGGGAACTGTTCAGTATTGCGTCAAAGGAAAGAACCTAGACACAATGAGACAAAAAAATGCATGACCTTGTTCACAACAGAAACAAAAATGCTGATCTAGGAGAAATTTGAAGTTACCAGAAAGGAAGGAGATTTTGAAGTTAGGAACAATTAAAGCATAAACTCAGAAATATAAAAAATATAAAAATAATAAACTATGGAACACTTTTAAGTTAACAAACTCTTTACCAGTGATTCATAAAATAGTCCTTAAATTAGTTAACAATAAAATTTCAAAAAAGTAAACAGCAGATCTTTATATAAAGGGGTAAATGGAAACAGAAAGGGATTCAAAAAGTTCCTGAGAAAGACTCGAAAAATTCATGAGATTCAAAGCTTAAGTAAATAGTATCCAGAAAATTTGATTTTACTAATAGGTTTGAAAATTTAGAATATATAAAGAGAGATAATGATAAAAGATGAAATATTCGTGACACTTTCAGTGTTAGGGCATATAAAATAATGTACATGATAAACAAAGCAGAGAGAAAGCAGCGCACACAGAAGATGGAGAGCTGTCATTCCCTGAAGTGTGCCCTGGCCACTCCTCTGGGAATGAGTGATGCCACCTGGCAGACGCCTGGAGACTGAAAATGTTCTCCAATCTGGGGCTGACTCATGTTGCTATCTCTGCTGGAGGAGAAATCAGACGTAAATAATCAGAAGTAAATATCCAGAATAATGAGCTAGGTAGTGATCTCTCTACTTCCTCTTCAAACAGACAGAATGTATTTAATTGTGTGGAAGGAAAAAATAAAAACATACTTTGCAATGATATGACAGAGTACTTCTCTAACTATGCTCACATGTTGATTATTTGCTAGCTTATCATTGAGCACTCATGGGTTTTCTATGTACAACAACAACATCAACAAAACTCCTGCCATGTTATTTAGTTTATTAATAAATTATATGAGATCCATGCAGTTTGATATTTAAATATACTCCTTTAATTATCAAAGAAGAACCTATCACTTCACATATTGAGAACTACGTTGAAGACAGTAAGAGCTTACTTAACATGAATGACTGGAAAGCAGAAGAAATTTCCCTCCACAATGGTAAAACTCTGGGCTAGAGGGACAGAACTTGATGATCTTCCAGAGGATCTTAATTTGGTTCACAGCACCCATGTTGAGCAATGCATACCTGTCTGTAACTCCAGCTCCAGGGGATCCAATGCCCTCTTCTGTCCTCTGCAGAAACCTGAACAAATGTGACAGATACACAGTGACATACACATGTGCATACAAATAAAAGCAAAAGTTTAAGTATTTAAAAAATGAATATTAAATAAACCGCTTAGAGAAGTAGAAACTCTAAAGACAACCTTACAGAAAAATACATGATAAAATAGTTCAGTCCTTCTTAAAAGGGGGAACAAAAATATTCCTAGGAGGGGATATGGAGACAAAGTTTGGAGCAGAGACTGAAGGAATGGCCATTCAGAGCCTGTCGCACTTGGAGTTATATACAGCCACCAAAACTAGATAATATCTATGAAGCCAAGAAGTACATGATGACAGGAGCCTGGTAATAGCTGCCTCCTGAGAGGCTCAGCCAGAGCATGATAAATACAGAGGCGAATGCTAGCAGCCAACCATTGAACTGAGAATGGGGACCCCATTGGAGGAATTAGAGAAAGGATTGAAGGAGGTGAAGGGTTTTGCAACCCCATAAGAACAACAATACCAACCAACCAGAGCTCCCAGGGACTAAAACACTACCCATAGACTACACGTGGACAGACCCATGGCTCCAGCAGCATATGTAGCAAAGGATGGTCTTGTTGGGCACTAATGGAAGGAGAAGCCCTTGGTCCTGCCAAGGGTAGACGCCCCAGTGCAGGGGAATGTGCAAGGGGAGGCAGGAATAGTGGGTGGTTTGGGAGGGGGACACCATTATAGAAAAAGGGGAGGGATATGGGATAGGGGCTTATGGCTGGGAAATCTGGAAAAGGGAATGACATTTGAAATGTAAATAAAAAATATCCAAAAATTCATCAGTAAATATAAACATAAATTTCACAAAAAAATTAGAAGAAACTACAAAACTACTGATTAGAGTCATCTATTCATTCAGTTCTTTAAGTTACTCATCCTGAAGTCATCCCTATTTCTGTTATGTATTGTAAAGATACAAATCTTTATATATACAGTATATTTGTATATTTAGAAATATAATATATTACTATATATTTAGAAGTAACTTATGGTAATATATTATATTATACATTATACATTATACATTATATGTTATGTGTTATATATCACATACAAGTTGGAAGAGCTTTTTTCCTAAGGGGGCTGAGTATTTCCTTCCCAACTACCATTTTTTCTTACTTTTAAAGAAGTGATAATGTTTAAGTTTGAATAAATATATTAACTCTCTGAATGGCTCACTCATGTTTTTTCATTTTGGTTAAACTTCATCTTTCTCCCTCATCTTCTCTATCTACCAATCCAACTGTGTTTGAACCATTATCCCCTACAATTACCACTCTGTCCTTTCATACTTTCCTTCCATTTTTCTAATTTTCTGTCTAATTGTCGAGACAGGGTGTGTAGGATATATCTGAAATAGAAAATGGGTTTATACTTTTTTTTTGGTACCCAATTCAGTATATTTTCCCCATTGTTACCCACTTTATGACCTTATTCTTTCCCACCTGAATAAAATTATGTTATGCATGTGTATCACATTTTCATTATGAGTTATTGGCCAGGGACAAAATAGAAAGCTGCCAAACAATACAGGATCTTGTCATTCCTTTTCTAGGCTTACCAGAGAGAGGTGATAGACACTATTGTTAAAGACATAACACAGGTTAATTCATGACATACCAAAATCAAATTGGAAGTAAGCTTGACATTTCCTTTCTATGAGATAGCTTTCCAGTACAGTAATGTACTATGAAAGCTGCTGACAGAAGTGTAAAGTACCGATGCTCTTACCCACCTGTGATCCCTTCAAACTATAAATCAGCCATTCAAGTGAGATATGGCCACTTGAGAAATTGTGCCACAGTTGTTATAGGGGCAATCAAATGTCTACTGTTGGAATTTTAGGACTACATGCAGAAGGGAAGACAAATCTGAGACTATACAAATCCCATGGGGTAAGGTTATTAGCCACTAAGAACAAACTTAATTCTGCTATTTAGCTAAATTAATATAATGTCAAATTACCCTAAACACACATGTAGGTATATGTTGTATGCATATATGTATATGTTGTATCCATGTAAATATATGTATGTGTGTGTATTATACACAGAAAATAGACACTGTTAACCTTAATAAGAGAAGATTCTCTCGCAAGTGAACTGTGCTAAATACAGAGACTTTTATAAAGTTCTAAGGCTTTTATAACATTCTAAGCATGTTGGGTGGCAGTGACACATGCCTTTAATCTCAGCACTTGGGAGGCAGAAGCAGGCAGATCTCTAAACTCAATGCCAGCCTGATCTACGGAGTGAGTTTCAGGACAGCTAAGGTTATCCCCCACCCCCCAAAAAATCTTGTCTTGAAGAAAACAAAAACATATACAAACAAAGCAAACATCAAAAAAAACAAGAACAACAACAAAAGCTATAAGATTACATTGCTGAGTGCCTGATGTTTTCTTTTTTTTAAATTTTAACCATTCCTTCTAAGGCTCAAAGGATATTACAGAAAAGGAGGCTATAACAATTATAGCATCAGAGACAGTGAGAAAGGATTGCAGCGCCATTTTAGAGTTGTACACAATAATTGTTGTCAGAAATTCATAACATTTATGCATGCCTATAGTGGGTCCACATAAATGTGGGCTCATCAATTGCCATCTTTAAATGCAAGAGGGCTGTGGTGACCACATCTCTCAATGTTAAATTATTTGCTACTGGTAAATTCAGGAAGGGGAGACATCTCTTTCAGGTGTGTGCTCAATGAATCTGAGCTGGATCTGACCTGAAAGTCTATTTCCTTTAGTCTAGTTTCCATAGTTCCAGAAAAAGCTATGCAAACTGCCAAGGAAACAATGCAAATGAATAGTCCCATTCAGATGCAATACCCATGAGTCACAATTATCAGCACAACAAAAGACATGTATAAATTGTCTTGTATATTTATAGAAGAAGTGACACTCACACATTGACACCAACCAACATCTGTCTAATTGGACTTTAGTGTCATATTCAAACAGGAGGAAAGTTGTGCCTTGTCCTGGAAACCTAGTCAGCTTCCTGGAATCAGCCATATTATGAACCTAGAAGAGCATAATTACTATGTCCTAAATTTTACCTTTAAAGCTACACTAAAATTTCGCTATCACCTTTTATTAAAGAGGGTCTTTTTAAAGCAAATAGAAAGAATCACACAGACCCAGAAATGCAGACATCCTGAGACCACAGGACAGACTGCCACTTCTGCACACCTTTGTGCATATCCCTGGTCCAAGAGGAAACTGCACAATGCCTCTGGACACAGGAATATAGCAACAGTCAGCCACCAGTGCCTGTGGTTCCGGTTTGTGACCAGGACTGAACTGAACTAGTCAAACAGCTCCCTCCACCCAAATCCCATGGGTTAGAGAGCTGGACCTCCAGAAGTGCAGACACTCCTGAGAAATCAGAGGAGACTACCCTCTGCCCACATTCCCTACACAAAAGGGAATTGCCTAATACCAACTGTGCCCTCTGGGTGCAAGGACCTGGGAGCAGTCAGGGGCAGGACCCTTCTGATTCCAGCCCATGCCTAGAGCTGAAAGCCAGTCACCAGGAGTGCCTACACACCTGAGAGCAGAGTACCTGTTCCCAGAAAAGGCTGAAAGAAAACAGGAAAGCAGTTCTACAGGAGTGCTGACACAGAGGCCTACAGGACAGTCAAGCCACTCTCAGAAACAGCAGGACAAGTAAACACCAAAGATAACCCAATGGCAAGAGGAAAGCACAGGAACCTAAGCAAGAGAAACCAAGACTACATGGCATCATCAGAACACAGTTCTCCCACCAAAGAAAATACTGGATATCCAAACACACTAGAAAACCAAAGGAAGAGTCATAGATACAAGTATCACAAATAGAATAGAAGAGATAGAAAAGAGAGTTCTGGGGTAGAAGATACCATAGAAAACATAGACACAACCATCAAAGATAATGTAAAACACAAAAAGTTCCTAATCCAAAACATCCAGGAAATCCAGGACACAACGAGAAGATCAAACCTAAGGATAATAGGTATAGAAGAGAGTGAAGACTCCCAGCTCAAAGGACCAGTAAATATATTCAACAAAATTATAGAAGAAAACTTCCCTAACCTAAAGAAATAGATGTCCATAAATATACAAGAAGCCTACAGAACTGCAAATAGAATGGACCAGAAGAGAAATTCCCCCTGCCACATAATAGTTAAAAAACACCTAATGCACAAAACAAAGAAAGAATATAAAAAGCAGTAAGAGAAAAAGGGCAGGTGACATATAAAGGTAGACCAATAAGAATTACACCAGACTTCTCACCAGAGACTATGAAAGCCAGAAGATCCTGGACAGATATCATACAGATTGTAAGAGAACACAAAAGTCAGTTCAGTGTACTATGTCCACCAAAACTCTCACATAACAGAGATGGAGAAATCAAGATATTCCATGACACAACCAAATTTACATAATATCTTTCTACAAATTCAGACTTACAAATGATAAAAGATGGAAAACTCCAACACAAGGATAGAAAATATGCCACACAGAAAGCAAAAATATAATCTTCTTGCAATGAAACCAAAAGAGAGACATAAACCGTAATTCCACATCTAACAACAAAGTAACAGGAAGTAACAATCGCTATCCGTCAATATCTCTTAACATCAACAGAGTCTATTTTCCAATAAAAAGGCATAGACTAACAAACTGGATATGTAAAGAGGACCCAGGTTTTGCTGCATACAGGGAACATACCTCAGAGAAAGACAGAAACTACTTCAGGGTACATGGCTGGAAAACAACTTTCAAAGTAAATGGCCAAAAGAAGCAATCTGGAGTTGCTATTCTAATATTGAATAAAATTGACTTTCAACCAAAATCATCAAAAAAGATAAGGAAGGACACTTCATATTCCACAAAGGAAAAAATCCACCAAGATGAACTCTCTATCTTTAATATCTATGCTCCAAATTGAAGGGGACCTACATTCACAAAAGAAACCTTACTAAAGCTCAAAACATTGCTCCTCACATGATAATAGTAGATTTCAACACCCCACTCTCATCAATGGACAGATCATGAAAACAGAAATTAAACAGAGACATAGAGAAACTAACAGAAGTTATGAACCAAATGGATTTAATAGATATTTATAGAACATTCCATCCTAAACAAATGGATGTACCTTCTTCTTAGCACCTCACAGTACTAAGGCAAATTGTATGGCAAAATTGACCATACAATTGGTCACAAAACAGGCCTCAACAGGTACAGGAAGATAGAAATTATCCCATGCACCCTACCAGATCACCACAGACTAAGGCTTGTCTTCAAAAACAAGAAAAATTACAGAAAGCCCACATATACATGGAAGTTGAGCAATGCTCTACTCAATGACAACTTGGACAAAAAGGAAATAAAGAAAGAAATTAAAGACTTCTTAGATTTAATGAAAATGAAGATACAACATATCAAAACATATGGGACACAATGTGAGAGGTGCTCAGAGGAAAACTCATAGCTCTGAGTGACTGCAAAACAAAACAGGAGAGAGCATATATCAGCAGCTTGACAGCACACCTAAAAAGCTCTAGAACAAAAAGAAATAAATAAACTCATGAGGAGTAGAAGGCAGGAAATAATAAAACTCAGGGCTGAAGTCAACTAAGTAGAATGAAAAGGACTTTACAAAGAATCAACAGAACAAGAGCTGATTCTTTGAGAAAATAAAGATAGATACATCCTTAGCCAGACTAACCAGAGGGCACGCATAGTATATACAAATTAACAAAATCAGAAATGAAAAGGGAGACATAACAACAGAATATGAGGAAATTGAAAAAAAACAAAAAAACATTAGATTCTACTACAAAAGTCTATATTAAACAAAACTGGAAAATCTGGAGGGAAGGGACAACTTTCTAGATAGATACCAGGTACGAAAGTTAAATCAGGAACAAGTAAACCATCTAAACAAATAACTCCTAAAGAAATAGAAGAAGTTATTAAAAGTCTTTCAACCAAATAGAGCCCAGAACCAGATGGGTTTAGTGCAGAATTCTATCAGACCTTCATAGAAGACCCCATACCAACACTTTCCAAACTATTCCACAAAATAGAAAGAGAAGGAGCACTGCCAAATTCCTTCTATGAAGCCACAATTACTCTTGTACCTAAAACCACACAAAGACCCAAAAAAGAAAGAGAACTTCAGACCAATTTCCCTTATGAATATCAATGGAAAAATACTCAATAAAATTCTTGTAAACTGAAACTCAGAACACATGAACATGATCATCCATCATGATCAGGTAGGCTTCATCCCAGGGATGCAGGAAATCCATCAACATAATCAAATATGTAAAGAAACTAAAACATAAGAACCACATGATCATTTCATTAGATGCTGAGAAATCATTTGACAAAATTCAATACCCCTTCATAATAAAAGTTCTGGAAAGATCAGGAATACAAGGCCCATATTGAAACATAGTGAAAACAATATATGGCAAACCAGTAGCTAACATCAAATAAAATGGAGAGAAACCTAAGCAATCCTACTAAAATCAGGGACTAGACAAGGCTGCCCACTCTCTCCCTACTTACTCAATATAGTACTCGAAGTCCTAGCCAGAGTAATAAGAAAATGAAAAGAGGTCAAAATGATACAAATTGGAAGGGAAAAAAAATCAAAATATCACTATTTGCAAATGATATGATAGTATATTGAAGTGACCCCAAAAGTTCCACCAGAGAACTACTTAACCTGATAAACAAGTTCAGCAAAGTGTTGGGGTATAAAATTAACTCAAATAAATCAATAACTTTCCTCTACTCAAAGGATAAACAGGCTGAGAAAGAAATTAGGGAAACGACACCCTTCACAATAGTCCCAAATACTATAAAATATCTTGGTGTGACTTTAACCAAGCAAGTGAACGATGTATATGACAAGAACTTCAAGTCTCTGAAGAATGAAATTAAAGAAGATCTCAGAAGATGGAAAGATCTCCCATGATCATGGATTGGCAGGAGTAATATAATAAAAATGGCCATTTTGCCAAAAGCAATCTATAGATTCAATGCAATCCCCATCAAAATTCCTACTCAATTCTTTATAGAGATAGAAAGATCAATTTGCAAATTCATCTGGAATAACAAAAAAATCCAGGATATCAAAAACTATCCTCAACAATAAAAGAACTTCTGGAGGAATCACCATCCCTGACCTCAAGTAGCATTACAGAGCAATGTCATAAAAATTATATAGTATGGGTACAGAGACAGACAAATAGATCAGTGGAATAGAATTGAAGACACAGAAATGAACCCACTTACCTACGGTCATTTGATTTTTGACAAAGGAGCTAAAAGCATCCAATGGAAAAAAAGATAGCATTTTCAACAAATGGTGCTGGTTCCACTGGTGGTCAGCATATAAAATAATGCATATTGATCCATTCTTATCACCCTGTACAAAGCTTAAGTCCATGTGGATCAAGGACCTTTACAGATAGACTCAAACTAATAAAAAAATAAATGGGGAACAGTCTCGAACAGATGGGCACTGGGGAAAATTTCCTGAACAAAACATCAATGGCTTATGCTCTAAGATCAAGAATCGACAAATGGGACCTCATAAAATTGCAAAGCTTTTTTAAGGCAAAGGACACTGTCATTAGGACAATACGGCAACCAAGAGATGCGGAAAAGTTCTTTACCAATCCTACATCTAAAATTTACAAAGAACTCAAGAAGTTAGACTCCAGAGAGCCAAATAATCCTACCAAAAATGGGGTACAGAGCTTAACAAAAAATTCTCAGCTGAGGAATATCGAATGTCTGAGAAGCACCTAAAGAAATGTTCAGCATCCTTAGTCATCAGGGAAATGCAAATCAAAAGAAACCTGAGATTCTACCTCACGCCAGTCAGAATGTCTAAGATAACAAATTCAGGCGACTGCAGATGCTGGCAAGGATGTGGAGAAAGAGGAACACTCCTCCACTGTTTGTGGGACTGCAAACTGGTACAACCACTCTGGAAATCAGACTGCAAACTGGTACAATCACTCTGGAGGTTCCTCAGAAAATTGGATATTCTACTACCTTAGGACCCAGCTATATCTCTCCTGGGCATAAACTCAAAAGATGCTCCAACATACAACAAAGACACATGATTCTTTATGTTCATACTAGTCTTATTTATAATAGCCAGAAGCTGGAAAGAATCCAGATGTGCTTCAACAGAGGAATGGATTAAAAAATGTGGTACATCTACACAATGGAGTACTACTCAGCTATTAAAAACAATGACTTCATGATATTCATAGGCAAATGGATGGAACTAGAAATATCACCCTGAGTGAGGTAACCTGATCACAGAAAAAACAATTGGTATGCACTCATTGATAAGTGGATATTAGTCCAAAAGCTCAAATTCCCCAAGATAGCTTCCCCAGACCACAGGAAGCTCAAGGAAAAGGATGACCAAAATGCGGATGCCTCCATTCCTTAAAAAGGGGAACAAAGAGATCCGTAGGAGGAGAAATCGAGGTAAAGTTTATAGCAGAGACTGAAGGAATGGCCATTCAGAGCCTGCCCCACATGTGGCCCATATATATATACAGCCACCAAAATTAGATAAGATTGATGAAGCTAAAAAGTGCATGCTGAAAGGGACCGGATATAGATCTCTCCTCAGAGACACATCCAAAGCATGTCAAATATGGACATGACTGCTAGCAGCAAACCACTGAACTGAGAACAGCACTCCCTTTGCAGGAAATAGAGGAAGGACTGAAAGAGCTGAAGGGGCTTGCAACACTGTAAGAACAACAATGCCAACCAACCAGAGCTTCCTGGGACTAAACCACTACTCAAAGACTATACATGGATTGACTCTGGGCTCCAACTGCATAGGTAGCAGAGAATAGCCTTGTTGGGGCACCAGTGGAAGGGGAAGCCCTTGGTCCTGCCAAGGTTGGACCCCCAGCGCAGGGGAATGTCAGGGGGTGCGATAAAGTGTGTGGATGCGGGGAATACCCATATGGGTGAGGGGTTGGGGATTGGGGGCTTACGGACAAGAAACTGGGAAAAGGAATAACATTTGAAATATAAATAAAGAAATAGATCTAATAAAAAATAAAATTTCAAAAAAGAAACAATCACAAAACAGATAGTTGAACACAATGCAGAAATCAATAGACGACAGGGCGACTCATCACAAAGTATACATTTCCATCGTAGATCTTGTCTCTCTTGTTCAGAGACCCATCACAGAAGACAAGGTAGAATCATTGTAAGAGTTAGAGTACCAGGAGATGAAAGAGTCTCCTATATAGATGGCTGAATAAACAAGACCAGAGCAATGACAGTATCAATGGGCATGCTAATAGGTAACTGTGAAATGTTAGGGGTCCCACCTATGGACAAAATCTACAGGCAACTAATTTCTTCTGGGGGAAAAATAACCTCTCCCAGACATTTTGTTCTACATTTCAATGTGGTCAGTCTTAAAACAAGTCTTTCACTGTCTCTGTCTCTGTCTCTGTCCCTCTCTCTCTATTTGTCTCTCTGTGTCTCTCTCTGTCTCCCTCTCTGTCTCTGTCTCTGTCTCTGTCCCTCTCTCTCTCCTTTCCTCCTCACTCTCCTCCCTTCTTCCTGTTTCCTACACACCTATATCTCTCTCTTTCTATTTATCCATTGATCAATTGATTTATCTGTCTAAATATCTCTTATCTATCTATCTATCTATCTATCTATCTATCTATCTATCTATCTATCTATCTATCTATGTCTGAGTAGTCTAACAAGTCAACCAGCCAGCCAGCTCTCTCAGAATCTATGGATGGTCATCTAAATGGTGACCATACAGTAACAGAAATACTGGTAGAGTATGGTTTTCCAAGTTTCAGCTTTAGTAATGGAGATTATCAGCATAACGTCAGTGATCCATGAAATTAAACAATTACAATTCATTAGATAGGCAAAGTAGCAAAGTAGATGTTCTTGTTAGTATGGTTTTGACAAATTGACAGAATCTAGAATAAATCTGGAGATGGGCTTTTTAATTTGCCTATGAAGGGTTATGTTGTTTTGTTGATTGAGGTGGGGAGGCTCACTACTGTACTCCATGCCTTTCCATGGCTCAGATTATAAACTTCGCAAATCGAGAAAGGGAACTGAACAGCAACATGGGTTCTGGGTCTTGTTCCTGATCATGGAGACATGAAACCAGCTGCTTCCTATTCCTGGTATCTTAATTCCCCACCATTATAGACTGTAATAAGCCCTGTTTTCCTTAATTTTCTTTAGTCAAGCATATACCCAAAGCAGATGTATACATGGACAAAAAAACATGCAAAATACTGTTTGGGTACACTAGGCACTTTGAAAATGTAAAGCAAAGCTAAAATGAGTTATTACTGGGGAGTTATTATTAGGGAGTTTATTAAAAAAAACAACACTGACTGCTCTTCCAGAGGGTGAGTTCCATTACCAACAACCACATAGTGGCTCACAGCTATCTGTAATGGGATCTGATGCCCTCTTCTGGTGTGTCTGAAAACAGCTACAGTGTACTCATTTAAATAACAAATAGGTAAATCTTTATGAAAGAAACCCAACAAAATCTACTAGTAATATTGAATACAATTTAGAACATGCTAGCAGACTTGAGACCACAAGCCTTGGGAATCATACTCCTGTAGACAAAAATGTCATCCCTTACATCTGTTTTTCAAATTTATTGTTCTTAACTTCCAAATTTTGAATGTTGGTGATAGAATATAAGCAGTGCTCTCTCTCTCTCTGTCTCTCTCTCTGTCTCTCTCTCTCTCTGTCTCTCTCTCTCTCTCTCTCTCTCTCTCTCTTTCTCTCTCTCTGTGTGTGTGTGGGTAGGTTTCTAAAATAATTGAACAAAGTTTTATTGAGCATTAATTAATCAATTAAAATTAAAGCTAGTGACTAGTTTCTTTAGTGTTTTTATTTCTGGGTTTGGATAGTGCTTGACAAGGAAATTTAACATTGTTTTTGGTCTTAATTCAAATTTCTACTTAAATTCTTGTTTAGCATGATTCAAGCATTGATGAATACATTTAAAATTATAATATACTTAGGAATACATCTTTTCTAAAATATAATGCAAATATATTACAAACACATAAAACAGGCATTTTACTATTAAACAAAAATCCAAGATTATGAAGATATGGAGAAGGAATCAAGATATTTATCTTCTTTATGTTTTAATACTTAAAATAGCACTGGAACACCCACATTCAAAATTGGAAGGTAAGAAAAATAAGTTACACAAACAGATGTGAGGGCTGATATTTGTATTCACAGCAGTATGATTATCAAAGCTTGTGGTGTCAAGTCCATTGGCTTCACCTGTCAGCACGGAAAGGTTGTAGGAGTTTTTTGCAAGTGCAATATGGTTATATGAGCACACAATATTCTAAGAAACTGAAGACCTAACAGCTTTCTAAAAATATGTAGGTTTCCAGTCACTCTGGAGATTAGCCTATGGCAGAGAGTCTGTCTGACATGCTGTGGTTATTAATGGCACTAATAAAAGAGAAGTGAGGCGGCCTTTCTTTACAGTGGTTGAGGAGGAAGAGCAACTGAGCATGATCTCTTCTTTGACAAAGAAAAGGATTTCTCACACTTTGTTTCTTTCCATATTTCTTGGGAGAAAAGTTAAAATAGATTTTATTTGTGTCTGGAAAATTGCTTTTATTATAACAGAGCATTAGCAGGATAAAAAGAAGTTGAAGTTATTTGCTTCCATAATAATGCTTTTGTTGTTTATCATAAGTTGTTATTCAAAAAGTGTGTAACTTTGAAAAATATTAACCTAAAACCAGGCAACCAAACTCATGCACGTTTTGGTACACACACATAGGCAGCATGGTGTGAGTCTAAATAATGACCTGAAATAATTTACAAAGTTCCAACATTCTCTCTCTATATATCTGTTTTCCATTCACTGTTCAACTTCCAAAAATAACATTTAAGCCAAATTAGTGGGTTTTGAAATTTATTATGGCAATTTAGATAAATTTTTAACATTTATGAGACTTTATTTCTCAGCTGATTTCTGAGTGTTGCCTATCAAATAAAGTTGTGTTGATTATTACATACACAAGCAAAACTTGCTGTAAAAATATGTCCAGTTAAAGGAAAATATTTTACAACTACAATTACTTAAATAAATATATGTACAGGGAGAGAAAAAGAGGCAGGAAGAGAAAAGATGAGCAAAAACAAAACCAGGATATTCCATTCTTCCTAAAAATCATTTTGTGATTGATAAGTCTATGATTTGATACCTTTTAAATTATGATGTTAATTTCAACATGACTTTCTTGAGGTGGAAATGATTATTCTGGGTGTGAGAAAAAGCAGAAGTAAACACACAAGGCCTCTACACGAAGCCAATTTTATAGCATCAGTACATGTAATAACAGAACAAATGGTTTCCAAAGCAGGAAAATGTGTCTGAACAGCCATATCAATATGACTTCAGAATTCCAGAAACATTTACTCTTAAGTGGTCACAACCTATTTAATTTCCCTATTGACATCAATATCTAACTATGAAGTTAAAGCCAAAATCAATTCCTTGCAATAAAATTATCTCTGTAAACTTGGAATCTATATACTTCTTTGTGTAATAGAGTATAAATCAAGAACCCACAAGGAGATAAGACTGAGTTCAAATTACATCAAAGTTTTAGAGGCAAATGTTTTCCTTAGCCTTGGATAATGAAAATTCAGATGTTTTTTGAATGAAAGAATTAAGCTAAATGAAACTGCAACATGAGTCTTGCAATGAACAGAGTAAGATGTACCTTTTTCTACCGGTTTGAAAGGCAGACCAGGAGAGACAGCAGAAAAGTGCAGATTTGAACTTCATTCAGCAACAGTGGGTTTCTATGTCCAAGTTTTCCTTTGACAGATATTGTCTCATTTGAACACAAGTCCACTTCCATTAATTATGACTGATATTTACCATCCAGGAGCCTTCTCAGCCTCCCCCTGCTGTGGAAGACTGAAGTACTTAAGATCCCTTTGCTGTTTGAATCATCTCCTGCTACAGTAAACAAAGGGTTTCTGTGCCCTATTTATAGTGTTCTTTAGTCAGCTTTCCTTATTTTTCTTTTTAGGAATTAACAATATCAGTGAGACATTTACTATTTCCAAGAAATAATTTAGCTAAGTGTGAAAGTACTAGGTATCAATCTGTTATATTTGTGTAGTCAAGATGTTTATTTATTGTTCTGACAGCTTGTCACAGCTTACTTTTATGAAAGCCCTAGTAATCAAAAACTCACCACTGTATACTAATATTCCTGAAAGTCTATATTTTTTTACTTTTTATTTTTTAATTCTTTTTTGTAGTCCGTTTATTATCCCAGTCCCTCTCTGTCTCATGGCTGTTCTTCATCCCATACCTGCCCCACCCCCATTTTCCAAAAACCATGTCCCCATTCCTTCCTATCTACCCTATCAGACCTCCTCACACCTAGGGCTGGCATCTCCATTAATCAGTAGAATAATGTTCAAATGAAATTAGAGCTTCTTAGACCTAAATAATATAAAATCACTGAGGCCTTGACCTGAAGAAAAGAAATTGAAGAAGTGGAAAGTCCCTGCTGGCAGGTATAAAATGTGTGATTCAAGCAATCCCTATCAAATACCTCATATCAGCTGCAAATTCATCTGTGAAAAACCCAGGATGCTAAAAAAAAAAAACTATCCTACCAGGAATGGTTACAGAGGTGATAAAAAACTGCATGGTATTGGTACAGAGAGACAGACAGATAGACCAATGGAACAGAATTGAAGACCCAGAAATGTCCATGGGTTAGTTGAGACTACTGCTGGTTCCTGGATAGAAGGGTCCACTTTTCACCCTCTTAAGTCCTTCTTCCAGCTTTTTCCCTGGAAAAAATTCAACTAAGATCAAGAATCTAATAAATGGGTCCTTGTCTTCTGCACATTGGTTTGTGTATATCTATAGTCTCTGTTTGGGGTTAGTCATTTTGAGTAAAGAAAATGTTCAACATCTTTAAAAATGCAAATCAAAAACAACCCTGAGATTTTTGAGAATGGCCTAAGATCAAAAACTAGGTGGTTAAGGAGTACTGCTCCATTGTTTGTCTACAAACCTGATGGCATGAGCTCAGCCATGCCTTTGCTCCACTATGTTCATCGCAGCCTTATTTATAATAATAGTGGAAGATGCCCTTCAACAGAGGAATGGATACAGAAAATGGTATATCCCAATGGAATATTGTCTTCAAAACAACGAAGTTTATGGAAATTTGTAGTGCAATTGCAGAGGGCATGTATGCAATTTCATTGGATAAGTGGCTATTAGTGAATTACCCTATGCCTAGAACAAATGAAAACTCAAGACGGATGCCGATCAAATGTGAATGCTTCACTCCTTCTTTAAAAGGGGAACAAGAATACCCTGGCAGGAAGAGAGAGGCAAAGACAACAGAGACGAAGGAACATCCATTCAGCCTGCCCCACACACACAAATGGATGAAGCAAAGAAGTGCAGAAGTGTAGATCGCCCCTGAGAGACACAGCCAGAATAATGTTCAAAAATGAAAACTGAAGGAATCAGAGAAGAATGAAGGCTTGAAGGGGCTGGATATATGTTATATATGTTGACTATATGTATAGTTGAAAATATGTCAAAGTAAGGGCATACCTGTGGTGTGAAGTCACAGAGGAGTATATAGAGGGATGAGATAAACTAAAGAGAGGTGTTAGAGGAGTTGAGAAGAGCAGTGGGAGAATGGGATGAATTAGAATGAAGCATAATCACACACACACACACACACACACACACACACACACACACACTCAGATACTTGATATTGAAACCACAGACACCAACATTAAAAAATTAAAACCTAACTCATATTTTAAAGAAGTTAAAAAGAGGGGAAAAATTAACAGAGTCACAGCAGCCCAAGTGATATTTTTTCAAATATCCCTACTTAGAATTACAGAAAGAAAAGTAAAAGACAAGGCAGAAATATTTAAAAGAGTCATGCTCAAATACTCTGGAACTATGATAAAAGCTATTGGCTGAATGAACTAAGACACTCAGTTACTCCAAAGCAAACCATACAGTGAATACTACAGACCCTAGAGCATGGTGTAGAGAAACCACTCAAGAGGAATCATGAAAGATACAGAGAAGCTCTTAGAAATATTTTCTCTTCTTTCCTGTGTTTTATGTGTTTGTGTCGGTGGGGTGTTCAAAATCCCTTGGTCAATGTTTTGATCCTGAGGTTTTACTGTTTAACTCTGTATCCCATTAGAGATGGCCTATAAGTTGTGATGTAGCATTTTTCATTAGTTATTGAAATAATGAAATCCCTAGAAAGGTTTCGACCACCATTGTTGAAGATGAGCTTTCTATGACTGTGAGTTTCCTGTCAGAGTCTGTTCCGTTTCTTCAGTCCATGCATCTTTTATTCCTAATACTGTGTTCTTTTGATACTAAAGTTTATAACATGTTTTGAATCAGGTTATATAATGCTCCTGTTATTCTTGCTCAAGATGACATTAGATGGGAAGAAGACTTATGGTTCCAAATAAATTTTAGGATTATATTTTTTGATTTAACATAAATGGTATTTTATTGAGCATCGAATCTAAATTGCTTTATGAAGTCTGGATATTTTCACAAAGGATGCTCTCAATCTAATTCGTGTACATGGAAAGGCCTTCTATTTAATACTTAGTTGTGTCTTTATCCAATTTGTCAGGTTCAATTTCTTTCCTAGGTGTTTTACAATTTTCACTGTAGAAATCCTTCACTTCTTTATGTAAATTTATTGGTGGATATTGTATGTTGTGTAGCTGTTATTTAAAGCATTTTCAATGACATGTAACGTTACTACAGATTTTGTTACAATGGCTTTGAATACCATATTTTGCTGACTTTCTTGTTAGTATTAACATGATTTTTTATTTTTCTGAGGCATGCCATTTGAAACCAATAATAACGCAATGTTTATTCTGATGTGGGTACTCCTATATTGCTGTGTTTTTTATTTTTGTTTTTTCCTGTTTGTTGGTTACCCTGAAAAGGAATTTCTGAACAATACCAGAGAAGAGGCATGGAGGTAAGTTTATATCATCAATGCAATCCTTATTAAAATTCAAATCCAATTCTTCAAAGAGTTAGAAAGAACAATAAGGACTTCTGGGGGAATCACTATCCCTGACCTCAAGCCATATTACAGAGCAATAGTGATAAAAACTGTATGGTATTGGTACAGAGACAGGCAGATAGACCAGTGGAATAGAATTGAAGACCCAGAAATGAACCCATACCCATATGGTCTCTTGATTTTTAACAATGGAGACAAAACCATCTAATGGAATAAAGATAACATTTTCAACAAATGGTGCTGGTTCAACTGGAGGTCAGTATGTAGAAGAATGCAAATCGATCCATTCTTATCACCCTGTACAAAGCTTAAGTCCAAGTGGATTGAGAACCTCCACATCAAACCAGATACATTCAAACTTATAGAAGAAAAAGTGGGGGAGAGTCTCAAACATATGGGCACTGGGGAAAATTTCTTGAACAGAACACCAATGGATTATGCTCTAAAATCAAGAATCTACAAATGGGACTTCATAAAACTGCAAAGCTTTTGTAAGGTAAAAGACACTGTCGTTAGGACAAAATGAGAACCAACAGATTGGGAAAAGATCTTTACCAATCTTACATCTGATAGAGGGCTAATATCAAAAATATATAAAGAACTCAAGAAGTTAAACTTCAAAGAGCCAAATAACCCTATTAAAAATGAGATATAGAACTAAACAAAGAATTCACAGCTGAGGAATATTGAAATACAGAAGTACCTAAAGAAATGTTCACATCCTTAGTCATCAGGAAATAACAAATAAAAACAGCCCCTGAGATTCCACCTCCACACCAGTCAGAATGGCTAAGATCAAAACTCAGGCAACAGCAGATGCTGTAAGGATGTGGAGAAAGAGAACACTCCTCCATTGTTGGTGGGACTGCAAACTGGTACAACCACTCTGGAAATCAATCTGGAGGTTCTTCAGAAAATTGGACATTGCACTACCTGAGGACCCAGTTATATCTCTCCTGGGCATATACTCAAAAGATGCTCCAACATACAACAAAGACACATGCTCCACTATGTTCATAGTAGCATTATTTATAAAAACCAGAAGCTTGAAAGAACCCAGATTCCCTTCAACAGAGGAGTGGATACAGAAAATGTGGTACAACTACACAATGGAGTACTACTCAGCTATCAAAAAAAATGAGTTCATGAACTTCATAGGCAAATGGATGCAACTAGAGAATATCATCCTGAGTGAGGTAATCCAATCACAGAGAAACACCGGTATGTACTCCTTGATAAGTGGATATTAGCCCAAATGCTCGAATTACCCAAGATGCAATGCACAGACCATATGAAACTCAAGGATGACCAAAATGCAGATGATTCACTCCTGTAAAAGGGGAGCAAAATATCCATAGGAGGGGATAGGGAGGCAAAGTTTGCAGCAGAGACTAAAGGAACAGCCATTCAGAGCCTGCCCCACATGTGGCCCATACATATACAGCCACCACAACTAGATAAGATGGATGAAGCTAAGAAGTCCATGCTGATAGGAACTGGATATAGATGTCTCCTGAGAGTCACAGCCAGACCATGTCAAATAGAGGCGAATGCTAGCATCAAACCATTAAACTGAGAACAAGACCTCTGTTGGAAGAATTAGAGAAAGGACTGAAAGAGCTAAAAGGGCTTGTGACCCCATAAGAACAACAATGCCAACCAACCAGAGCTTCCAGGGACTAAGCCACTACCCAAAAGCTATACATGGACTCACCCTGGGCTCCAGCTTTCATAGGTAGCAGTGAATAGCCTTGTTGAGGCAACAGTGGAAGGGGAAGCCCTTGGTCCTGCCAAGGTTGGAAACTCAGTGTAAGGGATTGTGCTGGGGGGGGGGCGCAGTAATGGTAGGTGGATGGGGAGGGGAACACCCTGGGTGTATAGAAGGGGACTTAGGGAGCTAGGGAATAACATTTGAAATGTAAACAAGAAATACCCAATTTAATAAAAATGGGTGGGAGTGAAAAACTACAGCAACAACAAAAAAGAAAAGATGTTTTCTTTACATTTCTATGCGAACTTTGGTCTCTTGTGGTCTATCTCTATTATAATTAATTTAAAAATTTGTCATGCTAAATTATGTAAAGCCTAACTTGCATCCTCTAGAAAATGGAAATAAAAATTATTTTGCCTACAGCCATGTGGATAGTCAAATGAAGTATTTAGCACAGGCATTTAACATAGTCTCTGGCACAGGGTACTCTTTCAATAATTGGATGAAATCTGTTATTAGAGAACCACTGGTAATTTTTCAGAACAAATAGCAACTTGAACTTGGGATGTTTTTAAGCTTTTGTTGGTGATATCCACAGTGCAGCAAATCCTGCACACAGTGAGGAAGGCTATCTTCACCTGTACATGCCTCAGTCGGTTAAAAGACACAATATAGTTTTGCTTGGCTGGTTTCTTAAACCAATGGCCACTGTATAATAATGTAAGAGTGTCCTAAATCCCATAAGACTTTACACAAGTTGGAGGTCCAGAACATGTATATATACCTATGTATTGCTTCAGAAAAAAGACTGTAAAATCTTTTCGATATGAAGACGTTTATGGATATGAACAAAACAGGTCAATTTTGTTTTACTGGTAGCTTTAATTATGCGTTAAATTTGGTAAGTAGCAAAGTAAAACAAATAATATGTCTTTGCGTTTACACTGTCATTCTCCTTTAGTTCCTGTCTAGGAAAAAAGAAAAACTTGTTGAAGATGACAGTTCCCTGTAACCTGAGCCTCAATCGCTAGAAAGACTGAGAGAGGAGAACGCAGTAGCAGGCTGACCTGAGTCTCATAGTGAAACCCCATTGAGGATGGGAGAGCACTATCAAACAATCACCCAAGCAAGCAAAAGGACGAAAAATATGAAGAATAATATTTCTTCTAATTCATCGGGTATTTTACTTTGGAAACAGTGAGTCCATTGTTCTAACAGTTTATTAAACCCAAACAATACGAGCTTCATAATGCTAGAGCCAGGGAAACGGCCCGCCCAAAAATCAATCATTTTTTGAAGTACAAATATATCTTGTTCTTTCCTGTGAACAGATAAAACTCAAATTGCTATGTGCCTAGAAATTCACACTGGTCTTGCACAAAAGACGGAAGTGCGTGGTGCACCTAGCTGCAGGGAAGGAGAAGACACCCCGGGAGCAAATTCCTCCACACTGGTGGATCCCTGCAGAGACACAAACTGCACAGACTGAAGGGAAAACTGCCTTCAGATCAGATCAGCAGGGGCACTGTGCAGGGCCTTAACACTTCAAAGTCCTTTTCTGTCTATTGTATGTGCAGCCATTTTTTTTCCTAGTTTATAAGGATTTTCATTTCCCAAAATCACATGTACAAGTAATATCATAGGATTTTGTGCTAAAAGCACACTAAATTTTCAGATTTTCAAACAGCATGAGTCAGAAATTTATGGCATAAAGGAATTTGATGAGAATTTAAATAATACAATATTTTTGATTTAGTTTTGAAATTAAAATATAATTACATATTTTCTCCCTTCCCTTTCCTTTCCTCCCTCCACACCTCTCACAAACCTCTCTTTGCTCTCTTTCAACATATTCACAGTCTTGGTTTCTTTTTACCTTAATTGTCCTTACATGCATATGTGAATATGTATGTACATATATTGGTAAATTAACCTACTCGGTCTATATGTTTTTATTTATGAAGATAATTTAAAATTTCTTACAATCTTATAAACTCACTGTATGTACAAAAGAGTTTTTATCCACCATTACTGAGTTCTTCTTTCTGTTGTTTTAAAATGTTTATATTCCTCCTTTGGCTTTGTTTCCCTGAGTTTCCCTTAATTTTTCAGAAATTCAAGGTTAATGAGGAGCTCTACAGCATTTCACTCTGAGTTACAATAACCAAGTCATTGTTTTCCTGGACACGGTGTTTTTAAAAGATGATGTTGTGGTCAGCTATTTATGTTTCTGAAGAGAGATTGCTTACATTATTCCCCAGCAAACAACATGATACAAAATTGTTATCATATAGCTTTTAATACTTACATTATTCTTAAATTCCTTCAGATAAATTTAATGTCTTTTTTCATTATTAATATGAGATCAGTGGAAACTTACTTCTTGCTGGATATTTGCCTTTGAATACATAGAAAATTAACATTTTCCTATAAAGGAACACAGTAAAATTTTTATAATAATAGATAAAATATTTTTCTTGTTTGGAGTGATGATCAAGTTATTAACCTAATTTTTAAATAATACAGAGCTTTAGAGATTTAAATCATAAAAGAAAATTTTATTTTGTATTATTTTCTAAAAGAAAATAATGTTCAAAATTCTTATTTGTCAGGGAAATGCAAATCAAAACAACCCTAAAATTCCGTTTTCATCAACCAGTATGGCTAAGATAAAAAACTCAAGTTACCGCACATGCTGGCAAGGATGGAGAGTAAGCGGAATACTCTTCCATTACTGTTGAGAGGGCAAACTTGTACAACCATTTTGGAAATCATTTTGTCAGTTTCTCAGAATACTGGGAATAGTTCTACCTTGTGCCCATCTGTGACTCACCTAGAATATACCCAAAAGATACTCTGACATCCTACAAAACACTTGCTCAGTTATGTTGATAGCAGCATTATTTGTAATAGCCAGAAACAGGAAACAATGTAGATATCCCTCAATGGAAAAATGGATGAAGAAAATGTGGTACATTTACACAATGCAATACTATTCATCTTAAATACAAATCACTGTGAATTTTGGAGGCAAATGCTTAGAAATTGAGAATATCATCCTGAGTGAATTAACCCAGGCCACAAAGGGCATTCACGGTATGTATTCACTAATAGGTGGATATTAGGCATAAAATACAGAATATTCACACTACACTTCACTGTCCCAAAGAAGCTAAACAAGAAAGAAGGCAGATGTGAAGATGCTTGAATCTTAATATTGAAAATCAAATATTATGATAAATTCACCTTAAATTTTATAGAACTACATTGCTAAGTAGTGCAAATCTAGGATGAATTAAAACAGGAACAAAAAGTTGTTATTTAATACATTTATAAACCATTATATATATTATATGTAATCACAAATATTAAAGAAAGTTAAATAATTTTATTTTAATTAAATGGTAAAATTTGATGTAAAACTTCAGGATAAATCTGGTTTTGACATAGCCTATGTCACTGAAATGCAGTCCATAAAATACAAATACTGCCTATTTTAAATTTGATTTTTAAGATTGATATTATTTTTAATCAAAATATAATTATACAATTTCTTAAATTCCCTCTCTCTAACAGTTCCCATGCCTCTCCACCATTTCCTATGAAAAGAATTGTCTCTTTCTGCAGATTACCCATAGTGTTGTCTATATGTGTCCATATTTGTGGCTGTCCACTGCACTGGATAATGAATTAGAAGCATCATCCCTGGGGACGACTATGTTTCCTTGTCTCAGCTGTCAGTAATTACATGTGGCTCTTCCTCTAGAGGTGGGACTCTGCTATATCCCCCACATTCAGGTCAACTGGTTTTGTCATTTTAGGCCTGATGTCAGCACACATTGTAGAAATTTCATGAATGTAGCATTCCTGTCATATCCAGATGATTTCTAGGTTTTAAAAATTTCCGTCACCTAGAGGCATCAGTGTAGCTATTTTCGTCTTGAATAACTATTTCTCAGTGCTGAAGACAGTGACATTTGCAAACCGAAAGGTGTAGATCAGAGTTTTGACATAATAAGACTCTTTATTATCATAATAAACTCCTTATATTTTTATGCCATGTGTACTTTTCTCTTAGTACTGACCTCTCTGACTTGGAAAAATTGTTGGGACCATTGAATATATTTTGGAATGAAGAAGATTTATTGAGCACATGCCATAAGGTAAGATTCGTATAAATCACACAGGAAAACATTCTGCTTTCTTCAGACCTCCACAAGCCTTTAAGTCTTTCATCCTCATATTAATGATGTTCTTTCATATTCTATGCAAAGATGACCTTTTAATCCTTTCTGCCCATACCTTTTTAGTCCAAAGGACATTGCCATAAATCCACTTGTGTATGTTGGGGGAAAGCATAATATAAAGAGAAGTTGATTTACAGAGACGTATAACACCAAGCTTATTAATTTAAACTTATCAAGTGAAACACTTTTTTACTCATTGGTCGACAAATTAAAAAGATGTCTGAAATCTACAAGAAAAATTTTCTTCTATCTCATGGTGTTGTATCGCTCACTTCCAAATCATGGACTAAAGACATAACAAATTCTATTTCTGAAAAAAAAATCCTAATTAAAGACTTCCTATATTTATTCTTGATTCATCGTGGTTATATAAAGAGGCCCTTAAAAATATTCTGTAGGAACAGGACATACTGGATTCCCTGTTCCCAACGTATTTACGCATTCTTTAAAACTAGAAATTCAGTCAAGTCGAGTTATTGGGTAAAAGTTTTCTACTTGCTTTTGGTAATTGCAACTTCACTCCTGAGGATATGAACTTCCAGCTGTCATGGGCATGTGATTAATTGGATCCCTTCCCAGCCATTAAAGAAGCCCCACCATGTTTCTATGTTTCCTGGCAAAAACAGAAGTTAGCTCTACTCAACATCTTGGCAAAGATTGTTGGCACATAATAGAAAAACACTCAAATTGGCAAGAAAAAAAATACCTTGTGTACAAAACTGTTTCCAAAAACAGCAGGTGCAAAGCCAAATTCACCTTACCAGGTCCTTTAATATGCACAAACTTATGTACAAAAACTTAAGTACTTGTCTAACTTAATATTATTTTGGATCAATATTTAAACTTCCTGTTTTCATTTTCTGAGAAAAAATGTCTTTTAGAATTGGTGTGCCTAATATTTTTGTGTACACATATTTATAAGAATATACCTAATAATTTTGTCAAGAAATCAATTTATCATCTACTCATACATTTAGAAAGCTACAGATATTTGCTTGTATGTCTATAAATACTAAATTAATTTTATGTGTCAAGTTAACTGGGTTACAAGGTGCTCAGATACTGAATCAAGCAGAGCAAGAAAAATTGTGTGGTACCTGATTGGTTCAGTTGAAACATCAAATAACTTCTTATTCAGCATTCAGCAGGAGTTACTGGGAAACATACTTGCCTGTTTCAAGATTGCAAGTTATATCGCTAGCTCTGTTCATTTGCAGAAATTCACACAAAACAGGATATTCCTTTGACTTAGCCAGGCATGCAGCATACTGACCATATGTTTTGATACAATTCAGTTTATAAAATAATGTAAGCCAGTTCCTTAGAGGAGTCAATTTTACAAAGCATGTATGCAGTTGCTATATTATTTAAAAATCTCTAATTTATAATTTGTGTACTTTGATACTATCTATGTATATATTCTCCTACTTTTCTGAATACTTAATAAAAAAATCAAAATCGTACCATATGGCCATTCTACAGAAAAATGGGAATGCATTTATCTTAAGACCCAACAATATCATTTCTGTGCATATTCCTAAAGGATGCTCCATCCTACGACAAGGGTACTTTATCATTTATGTTAATAGCAGCTTTATTTATGATAGTCAGAAACTGAAAACAATCTAGATAGCCCTCAACTGAAGAACAGATAAAGAAAATATGGTATATTTATACAATTAGTATTACTCAGTTGTTAAAAAAATGACATCACAAAAATTGCCAGCAAATGGATAGAATTAGAAAATATCATCCTGAATGAGGTAATGCAGACCAGAAATATAAACATCGTATTTACTCACTTATAAGTGGGTATTAATTGCAAAGTAAAGGATAATCATACTATGGTCCACAGACCCAGAGATGCTAAATAACAAGTTCTCAGGCAGGAGATCGATGTATGGATCTCCCTGGGAAGGAGAAATAGAATAGATTTGTGGGTGAACTTGGGCCAGGTAGACATTGGAAGAGGAAGAATTAGATGTGGAGGGGGAGGTGGTTAGGAGTGGAGAGCAAGTGAACTTGGAGAGACAACTGGAATTCTGGAACTAAGGGGGTCATTTTGGAAGTAATGTGGAAACCCAATGCAATGTGAACTCCATGGAGTCTATGAGGCTGACTCTTAGTAATGGGGGTTATGAACCCTGAAACAGCCATATTTTGTAACCCAGCAAGGGTTATGCCATGTTCTTTTGATATCCTTGGGAGGCCTGCTGTTTGGTACCTAGCAACTACTGAAATGAGAATATCATGTATTCTCATGAATCAAATATTGTTTACTTGACTTTTTTCATGTTTTGTGGGGAACACATGCTGTTTTGACAAATCATGAAACTTAATCTATCCCCAGAATAGCTTTGGAAAAGCCACTGTGAATCCATCCCCACTGCTTTTATTCTGTCTACCATTTTCCAGAAAAGAAAAAAAAATACCTTATTCATTGTAAGAGCCAATATGGGTGGTGCTTCCACGTCGTTTGTGTAGGACGTAGAATAATCGGCAAAACTGGTTCCCATGGGTTCCCACTCTAGAGGATCTGCAGGAGTGCACTCCTCTGGCTGTCTTACTGGGAACTTTGCTCACATCCCCTGTAGCCGGGTAAGATCAAATTTTTAGAAACTTGTAGTTTAACAATTAGATTTCTATGTTAAATTCTCAATCTGTAATACATCCACAGAATAAATCCACTGCCAATTAATAAAGATAGAAACTGCCCACCTAGACAAGATAAAAATTGACCTAGACCACTTGGATCGAAATCCTCCTCCTCCTCTGTCTCCATTTTCCTCCTCCCTTCTAGACTTTTCCCCGCCTACATTTCATTCTCATTGAATGATAGGCTTCGTCTTATCCTGGACCCGTCTTGATGCATAATGACATCATACTACAGCAGTGATTTATAGTTTGTTATGAAAATAAGTTAATACAGATACTGAAGGTTTAATCATGTTTCAGAAATGTTTTATATTCCTATGTATATTCTTTATTTATTGGCTGGTATATTCGTTGAAATAATATGGAGATTTCCTGTGCATCTTAATCAAAATAAATTTTCATTACTCTAGTTATAATTTTAAATTAGTTATATTTTTAAAAATTAATTAATTAACTAACTAATTAATTAACTAAGTTTTACAGTCCAGATTTTATTCCCCTCCCAGTCCACCCACTCCCCAGGGTCCCACATTCCATACCTCCTTCCCACCCACATCACAATCCCCTCCCCTCCCCATCTCCACAAGGACGTCCCCATCCCACCCTCCTCATCCAACCTCTATGTTTCCAGGGGCCTCCAGTCTCTTGAAGGTTAGCTGCACTTTCTCTAACTGAACCGAAACCTGGGAGTCCTCTCCTGTATATATGTTGGGGGCCTCATCTCAGCTGGTGTATGCTGCCTGGTTGGTGATCCTATGCCTAAAATATCTCAGGGATCCAGGTTAATTGAGACTGCAGGTCCTCCTACAGGGTTGCCCTCCTCCTTAGCTTCCTCCAGCTTTTCCCTAATTCAACCAGAGAGGTCAGCAGCTTCTGTTCATTGGTTGGCTGCACATATCTGCATCTGACTCTTTCAGCTACTTGTTGAGTCTTTTGGAGGGCAGTCATGGTAGGTCCCTTTTTGTGAACACCCCATAGTCTCAGCAATGGTGTCAGATCTTGGGGCCTCCCCTTGAACTGGATCACACTTTGGTCCTGTCACTGGACCTTCTTTTCCTCAGGCCCTTGTCCTCCATTTCTTTCAGACAGGAAGAATTATAGGTCAGAGCTTTGACTGTGGGATAGCAACCCCATCCCTCACTTGATGCCATATCTTACTGCTGGAGGTGGATTCAATAAGTTGCCTCTCCCCACTGTAGAGCCTTTCATCTAGGTCTGCCCCATTTGAGTCCTCTCTCCCACTTCTCAGGTCTCTGGTACATTTTAGAGGGTCTTCCCAACCTCCTTCCTCCCGAGGTTGCCTGTTCCCATTATTTCTACTGGCCTACAGGGCTTCAGTCCTGTAATCCCACTCAATACTAGATCATGTTCCACTCTTCCCCTACCCCCATCCCCTTTCCCTCCCCTATCCCCCCCACCCTCCCACCTTATGTTTGCTTTCTTGTCCCTCACAATTGGAACTGAGGCAACCTCACTTGGACCTTTCAGCTTATTGAACTTTTGAGTTCTGTGGACTGTATCTTGGGTATGCTGTACCTTTTTTCTTTTTCTTTTTCTTTTTTTTTTTTAGCTAATATCTGCTTATTAGTGAGAACATACCACACATGTCTTTTTGGGTTTGAGTTACATCACACAGGGTGGTATATTCTAGTTCCAACCATTTGCCTGAGAAACTCATGATGTCCTCCTTCTTAATAGCTGAGTAGTATTCCATTGAGTAAATGAACCACATTTTCTGTATCCATTCTTCTGCCATGGGAAATCTGTGTTGTTTCTGGCTTCTAACTATCACAAATATGCCCCTATGAACATAGTGCTTCTGTGGTATGGTGGGGCATTTGAGGGTAAATTCCCAAAAGTTGTATTTCTGTCTTTTGGTAGGTCTATTTCCAATTTCCTGAGGAACCTCCACATTGATTTCCAGAGTGGTTGTACCAGTTTGCAACCCACCAGCAACGGAGGAGTGTTCCTCTTTCTTCACATCCTCACCAAGATGTGTTGTCACCTGAGGTTTTGATCTTAGCCATTCTGACTGATGTAAGGTGGACTCCCAGGGTTGTTTTGCTTTGTATTTCTCTAAGGACTTTGAACATTTCTTTAGGTGTTTCTCAGCTATTAGTGATTCCTCTTGTGAAATCTTGGTTTAGTTCTATGCCCCATTATTTATTGATTGGGTTGATTGATATTTTGGTGATAAGCTTCCTGAGTTCTTTATATATTTTGGATATCAGATGTGGGGTTAGTGATCTTTTTCCCAATCTGTAGGATGCCAATTTGTCATAGTGACTATGTTCTTTGTATTACAGAAGTATTCCAGTTTCATGAGGTCACATTTATCAATTCTTGATCTTAAGACTGTGAGCAATTAGAGTTCTGTTTAGAAAATTTCCCCCTGTGCCAATGAGTTCAAGGTTTTTTCCCACTTTCTCTTCTATTAGATTGAGTATGTCTGGTTTTATGTTGAGGTCCTTGATCTACTTGGACTGGAGATTTGTGCATTGTGACAAATTGGGGTCTATTTTCATTTTTCTACATAGAGAGAGCCAATTAGAAAAGTACCATTTATTGAAAATGTTTTTCCATTGTATATTTTTGGCTCCATTGTCAAAAATCAAGTGTGTGTAAGTGTGTGATTTTATTTCTGGGTCTTCATTAAACTCCATTGATCAAGCTGTCTGTCTCTGTACCAATACCATGCAGGTTTTATAATTATTGCTCTGTAGTAGAGTTTGAGGCCAGAGATGGTGATTACCCCAGCCTTTCTTTTACTGTCAAGAATTGTTTTCACTATTCTAGATTTGTTGCCTTTCCAGATGAATTTCCATGTGTTGGGTTTTTGATAGGGGTTGCATTGAATCTGTACATTGCCTCTGGTAGCATGGATATTTTCCTATGTTAATTCTGCCAATCCATGAGCATGGGAAATTTCTCCAATTTTTGAGGTCTTCTTCAATTTCTTTCTTGAGAGACTTGAAGTTCTTATCATACAGGTCTTTCACTTGTTTGGTTAGAGTTACCCCAATATATTTTATATTATCTGTGGCTATTGTGAAGTGAATTGTTCCCCTGATTTCTTTCCCAGCCTGTTTATCATTTGTATAAAGGAAGGCTACTGATTTATTAGAGTTAATCTGGCCACTTTGCTGAAGTTGTTTATCAGCTGGAGAAGTTCTGTGGTAGAATTTTTGGGGTCACTTACATCATATCATCTGCAAATAGTGATACCTTTAATTCTTCTTTGCCAGTTTGTATCCACTTGATCTCTATTTATTGTCTTATTTTTCTAGCTAGCACTTCAAGTACTATATTGAATAGATATGGGGAGAGCGGGCATCCTTAAATCCCATTTATTCCTTGTTCTATTAGTAATAATATGTGGTTTATTTTACCTGTCTGATATTGCTTGTATCTTCTTCATAAATATTCTCATATTTGGAACCTTAGTAGTCTCATACAGAAATTTGAATTTCTTCTCTTTCATGTATTCTCTTTCTCATTTTCATTGCCATTTAATGATGTTTATCACACACTCTACACATTTGTGGCCCAATCTAAATCCTGCCTGGTTTACTCAAAGCAGATTTCTGTTGTCTAAAAAATTACCATCAACCTACTCACTTTGATGTGACCCTTCTAAGTTTATACCGCAGTGGTGTTTAATTTTATTTTCCTTATTTCAGTTATGTTTCTCAGATTTCTGATTCCTAGTTTACAATAACATTATTTTTAAATTTTTTATTTATTCTTATTTGTTGAAAAGTTTGTGTATGTGTATTGCATTAATATAATTTCCTTCCTTTACAACTCCAATAACACCTTCTTTCTTTCTCAATCTCTCTCTCTCTCTCTCTCTCTCTCTCTCTCTTTCTATCTCCCTCTCTCTCCTCTCTTTCTTGTTCACATCATGGGTTCATTTCCATTTCATTGTTATTATTTTCTACACATATGCAATACATAAATACATACATACATTACACACACACACACACACACACACACACGCTGCCAAATCTATTTAGTATTGCTCATATTCATGTGGATAAGTCTTTTCAGGTTCACCACTTAGGATATGATATCAAATTAGATGACTCATTCCTAGTGAGGACTTATTCTCTTTTTCTCAGCACCTATTAATTTCCTGTAGCTATTCATCTGGCCATGGGGCCTTACACAAATAGTCCTACCTAGGTTTACATGATTATTGACAAGATAATTTTTCAGGTTTAGAAATATTCTTGAAACTTATAGAAAATACAATCTCAAAGCAGGCATCCTGTCCTCTGAAATTTAAATATTCCTACCATCACTACTGTTAGTGTTTAGTGACTTAAGTTATGGTTAGTATTGCAAATCTACCATTGGAGTTTGGGATCCTGTATTTATTCAGGCTTCGCATTGTTGGACTGTAGTATCCAATTTTATAAAAAGTTATCGTCTTATCAAAGATCAGGTGTCCATAGGAATTTATAAATTTTGAATTTATGAATTTATGTCTGTGTCTTCGATTCAATATCAAGGTGTTGGTTTTTATGCCAATCCTCTTAGTTTTTTTATTGCTAGAGCTTTGTAGTATAGCTTAAAAGTATCACTAGAAATTGGAGGTAGTAACACCTACTGCAGTTCCTTTATTTTTTTAGGGTTGTTCTAGCTATCTTGTGTGTTTTGAATTTCCATATGAAGGTGAAAAATGTCCTTTCAATGTGGAGTTGAACACAGTGATGAATTGGCTTGAAATTTAATGGAGATTTCATTGGATCTTTGAGCAAATCAATTGCTTTTGATTGGATGGCCATTTTTACTATATTTTACTATATTGATTCAGGAACATGGGAGATCTTTCCATCTTCTATCCCCTTCAATTTCTTTCTTTAATGACTTGAATTTTTTTTATAATGCAAGTCTTTCACTTGCATGTTTAGATATACCCCAAGATAGTTTGTATCATTCAAGGCTATTGTCACAGATATTATTTCCCTGATTCTGTTCCCAGTCTTCTTGTTATTTGTATATAGGAAGGTTACTGATCTTTGTTAGTTTTATACCCAACTTCTTTATTGCCAGTGTTATAGCTGTAGAAGTTTCCTGGTAGAACTTTTAGGATTAAAATATAAATATTATGAACTGAAAATAATACTTTGACTTATTTCCTTTCCAATTTGTATCTCCTTTGCTTCCTTCATTGTTGTCCTAGCTTAGACTTCAAGTTTTATATTGAATATAAAATGAAAGAGTGGACAAATTTGTCTTGTTATTGATTTTAGTTGTTATGTTTTGAGTTTTTCTTCTTTGTAGTTGATTTTGTCTATGGGCTTGCACTAAACTGTCTTTATCAAATTGGTATAAGTCCCTTGTATCCCTGATCTTTCTAGGACTTTTCTCATGATGAGGTGTTGAATTCGGTCAGAAGCTATTTTTGCAGATAATGAAATTATCTTGGGTTTTATCTGTAGTTTGTCTATAATAGTGGCTTACATGTGAGGATTTATGCATGTTTACTGATCCTACTTGATCATGGTGGATTAATTTACTTTTTTCTTCTCTAATACAATATAACCTGAGTGAAGCTTTCTTACCTTCCTCCTCCATTTCTCCCAACATCTCTTTTCCTCAGACCCACTGTTCTACTGTTTCCCTTCAGAAAATAACACCCCTACTCATGGATATCAAACAAACAAGATGCAATAAAACTATTGGATTATGTTTTTGATGTATTCTTAGATGTGGTGTACAATTATTGTATTGAGTATTTTTGCATGTATATTTATAAGGAAATTTGGTTCGCAATTTTCTTTTTGTTGTGTCTTTATATGGTTTAATTGTGCCTCAAAAAATAAATTAGTCAGTGTTTTTTTTCCTATTAATTTGTGTGGAATAATCTGAGGAGTACCGGCATTACCTCTTCTGGAAAGTCTGGTAGAATTCTGCACTAAAGTCATCTGGTCATTTTTTGTTTGTTTGTATGTATGTTTGCATGTTTTTGGTTTTAGATGATAGATTTTAAAGTAATGCTTCTATTTTCCCAAGGGTATAGTTCTGTTTCAGTCTAATTAACTTTGATAAGTGTTTTATTGAGATAATTATGTGTTCCCTTTAGATTTTCCTAGTTACTGTAAGTACAGAGTTTTAAATTATGCCTTTACAATATTCTGGATTTTATTGGAATCTTTGTTATGCCCCATTTCCATTTCTATTTGGATAAGATTTTGCCACTCCTGTTGATTTTCTGAAAGAACCACCTCTTTGTTTATTGTTTATCTACATTGGTTTTGTTTGTTTCTGTATCATTTACTTCAGTACTGAGTTTTATAATTTCTTGCCATGTACTCATTTTACATGTGTTCTCTTCCTTTTATTCTAGATTAGCCTGTGAGGCATGAGTCATGACTTGCTGGCCAAGGATTCCCATGGGAATTCCAAAATAATTCAAGAACTACTAAAATCTGAAGGTTGCATTTCAACAACTGACAACACAGCTCCATTGCTGAAGACAATACCTACATAACTCATTGAACTTGAGATGTTGAGACAGTGCATACCTAGAGATTCACCTGTGTATTTCAGCATCTTTGATACAGGAAGACACTCTGCATGCTCTAAAAAGAAGAACATAAGCACCAACCAGTCAGAAACAGCCAGAAAATTTTTATCTATAATAGTTTATGCCTGAAAGAAATGCTTGTACAAGGGTCACACAAAACTTTTAGGAATAGCTAACTAATGCCAGATTTTCTTAGGGCCAACTCCATGAGATAAAAGCCATACCTGATACTTTTTGAGTGACTGAGGATCTAGACTAGATATCCCAGGAATTTAAAGTAAAACCAAATAATACTGGTGAAAAACAAAGAAAATAACAGTGATAAAATTATTACTAAAAGTATTCTGCTATACTTATAGTTCAATGCTTTGATCTGCCATGATCAAAGAAGTTTTCTCTTGTAGCAGATGGGAACAAACAAAGGGTCACAGCCAGATATTACAGAGAGAGTGAGAGATCTTAGATCACAAAGCATTAAAAGGGTGTCTTCATCAAATTCCTGTCTGTGGAGCTCAGGAACTTACACAGAAGAGACAAAAGGTATGAAAGACTTTAAGAAAAGAAGGCTATATAAATCAACATGAGCAAAGATCTTATGAATTCGCAGACCTGCTAAAGTCAGTATCAGGTTCTCAGGGTGTATATTATGGTTAATTTTGTATTTTATGGGAATCCTGAGTGTTCAAACAAGTGGGTCTCTGTATCCTTTTCTTCTCTTTGGTTCTTTAACATTTATTGGTTTGTCTTGTTCAAATTAATGTGGTAATTTTTGTTTTATATTAACTTTTTTCTTTTTAATGAATTAATAAATGAAAACCTAGCTACTAAGATAAAGTTAAAAACTTAACTGTGATGCATACCTGCTGGGAGAGTGAAAATCAGTTTTCTCAAGTAGAGTAACATTGAGCAGGTTAACCATTCCAGGACAGACTTCATTTCAAGGATAGTTTGACCAAGATATATTAAACTCCACAGGGTTTTTGGTTTGCTTTCACTTGGTATTGTTTGATGGAGGTTTTATTGTTTAATTTATTTCATTTTATTAATTTTGAGAGTCTTGTGGTTGTGTTGGAATTTTTGTTTGTTTGTTTAGAAAGGAATTAAAGTTGAGTGGATATGAAAGTGGGAGTATCTGGAAGGACTTGGAGAAGAACAAAAATATGGTTGAAATATATTTAAATTTAAAAGTTGCTTTAAGTGCACTCCAGACACCGCCTGAACCTGAAGGGACCGGATCAACAGTTCTCTGCACCCAAATCCCGTGGGAGGGAGAGCTAAACCTTCAGAGTGGCAGACATGCCTGCGAAACCAGAAGAGACTGCTCTCTGCACACATTTCTGACTCCAGAGGAAAACACCTAACATCATCTGGGACCCTGGTGCATGGGGGCTCCAGGAAAAAGCCAGCGCAGGCCCTCCAGGTTGCCGCCTCATGGAGAGCTCAAAAGCAACACCCACAAGCAAACTTGAGCCTCGGGACCACAGGTAAGACTAACTTTTCTGCTCCAAGCGACCTGCCTGGTGAACTCAGAACACAGGCCCACAGGAACAGCTGAAGACCTGTAAACAGGAAAAAATACACGCCCTAAAGCAGAACACTTTGTTCCCATAACTGGCTGAAAGAAAACAGGAAAACAGGTCTACAGCACTCCTGACACACAGGCCTATAGGACAGTCTAGCCACTGTCAGAAATAGCAGAACAAAGTAACACCAGAGATAATCTGATGGCGAGAGGCATCATGGTGGGATTACAGACTGGTACCACCATTCTGGAAATCAGTCTGGAGGTTCCTCAGAAAATTGGACATTGAATTACCTGAGGACCCAGCTATAGCTCTCTTGGGCACATACCCAAAAGATGCCCCAATATATGAAAAAGTCACGTGCTCCACTATGTTTATAGCAGCCTTATTTATAATAGCCAGAAGCTGGAAAAAACTCAGATGCCCTTCAACAGAGGAATGGATACAGAAAATGTGGTACATCTACACAATGGAATATTACTCAGCTATCAAAAACAATGACTTTTGAAATTCATAGGCAAATGGTTGGAACTAGAAAATATCATCCTGAGTGAGGTAACCCAATCACAGAAAAACACACATGGTATACACACTTTGATAAGTGGCTATTAGCCCAAATGCTTGAATTGCCCTAGATGCACAGAACACATGAAACTCAAGACTGATGATCAAAATGCAAATGCTTCACTCCTTCTTTAAAAGGGGAACAAGAATACCCTTGGCAGGGAATAAGGAGGCAAAGATTAAAACAGAGGCAGAAGGAACACCCATTCAGAGCCTGACCCAAATGTGGCCCATACATATACATCCACCCTATTAGACAAGATGGATGAAGCAAAGAAGTGAAGGCCGACAGGAACCGGAAGTAGATCTTTCCTGAGAGACACAGCCAGAATACAGCAAATACATAGGCGAATGCCAGCAGCAAACCACTGAACTGAGAATGGGACCCCCGTTGAAGGAATCAGCAAAAGGACTGGAAGAGCATGAAGGGGCTCGAGACCCCCTATGAACAACAATGCCAACCAGCGCTTTCAGGGACTACGCCACTACCCAAAGACTATACATGGACTGACCCTGGGCTGCAACCCATAGGTAGCAATGAATAGCCTAGTAAAACTTCAGTGGAAGGAAGCCCTTGGTCCTGCTAAGACTGAACCCCAGTGAAGCGTTATTGTTGGGGGGAGGCGGTAATTGGAGAAGGATGGGGAGGAACTATGTAGACAGGGAGGGGAAGGGTTAGTTGGATGTTGGCGGGGGAAACCAGGAAAGGAATAACAATCAATATAAATAAGAAATACTCAAGTTAATAAAGAAAAAAAAGTAGATTTAAATAACAGTATATAAGAGTAAAATAATGTCTGGTTTTTTGAATTCCCTTTCTTCCTAGAGATTATAAAAATAAAAATATGTTAAATCCAACATAGTGCTAAACTACAGTTTCCTTGTTGAAAAAATAAGGAAAATTTAATATTTTACACACTGTGAACTTTCCAATTCAGATTTGAATATTTTCAGTCATCTAGAGAAATATCCATATTGTTGAAATATGTATTTGTTTTACTTACAGTTGTATCAGTGATAAATGCACACATGGTTGTAATTTTTTTTATATATAACTTTCGTTTTTGGTCATATTCTTTGAAAAAACAGTGTCTATGAATCTACAACATAAAAACCACTGTGCAGAAAATCCAAGTTAAGCAATAGGATATGTGGTCCTTGAAGGAAGTCCAAGAATTAGAGGATTAGTACACTAAATGCAACAAAGTAACCTGTAAGAATGTAAGACCGAGATTATCAATAACTGTCAAGAATCGATGTAGTCATGAGAAGCAATATCTTTAAAAAATCTCATTGCTTTCTTGTTACAACAGCCTCCATCCCAATGTGATTATGTATGGATTTTACAACTAAAGATACATAGAAATCCTTAGAGATAGAATTTGTAAGATCAAAGTGATTTCAAACCCAAAGACAAGGCCACTATCCCTTATTTATTCCAAATAAATATTATTAGAGAATAGTTTGACAGTATGCAAGTTCTTATCAAATGGGAACTAACAATGCCAAACATTAAACTATCACAAATTGTTGTAACTACTGTACACTTTAGCATGTAATAATTATTGATTGGTGTCTAGCTCAATCAACGTCAGAGTCTTCATCCAGAAATTGATGGAAGCAGATACAGAGACCCACACCGAAATGATAAGCAGAGATCAGGGAATCCAAAGGAAGAGGAGGAAAAAGGATTGTTAGAGCCAGAGGACACCATGAGAACACAATCCACAGAATCAACTAACCAAGACTTAAACGGCCTCACAGAGACTCAAGAGACAAACATGGAGCCTGTATGGGTCAGAGCCAGGGCATCTGCATTTAGGTTAGATATGTTTAGTTAGGCATTCTAATGGAACTTCTAACAGTGCAAGGTGGGGCTCCTTTTAACCCTTTTGCGTGCTCTTGGAAATCTTCTATTCTTATTGAATTGGCTCACCCAGTCCTGGTATGAGGGTTTGTATCTAGTCTTATTGTAATTTGTTATGCCATGTTTGGTTGATATCCATTTCTGAAAGAAGTTGACCTGGGACTGAGCAAAAGTAATGGTTGAGCACTGGGAGGAGTAGAGTAAGGGAAACTGGGGTTGGAATATATTATATGAGATTAATAAAAATAAATAATTAAAAATTGAAATATTATTTTAATAAAATTGATTAAAACATTAAAACATTAATTAATGAAGTACATTGTGAATTTATGATATACCTATCGAATATTATTTAGGAAAAATATTAAATTGTATGAAGTAAAGACAAATTGACAGAATTTGGTTGCTTTAGACTATAATTGAAGTTTTTTGAAGCAGTCACAATCAACTGTTACAGTTATATAAATGTAAATGGAGTATGTAAAAAATCCTACAAAATCATGATTGCTAATTAATGGAATTTTCTCTTGCCTTCTCTTTGTTGATTAGTACAATGATATAAGAAGAAGAAAACTTCAGAAATCAGAGGCAAGAGAATCACTGTTGGATTGAGCTGAGCCTGCTCTGCACTGTATATCACCTTCAATTTGAGACAATAGAGATAGACTCTGACACAGTACCACCAAAGAGAATAATTAGCAATTAATTAAATTATCAAAGGTGATTTATTATGCCTTCAATGTTGCCAGAAGAATTGGATCCCTTGAATCTCTAACTCCAATGTTATCTGTTTCCCAACCAAACTGGTATAAGTCTTTCTACTTCTCTTTGAACAAAAGCATCATCTAAGGAATTGGCAGTGTCCTCCACTGAAGCATTTGCTACTTGAAACAAAACAAAGCTCACATTTCCTAACTTTGCTTTTAGACTTAGAACAAGATGAGCCCCATACAACCTGAATTTTCTAATATGTATGAGTAGAAATCAAAAGAATGGATGTTAACTATTGAGGATAATAATCTCAGGCCAAATTATTGATGTGGCCACACTAAGGAAGGTTATGCATTTAGAATGTAGCTCAGTCTGTTGTAAAAATCTGTTGTATTCTTTACTACTTGATTAAAATACAGGTCAAAGTATATCCTACCACTAGAAGTAGGAAAAGGCATTTAAAGGTTGTTTTGTAAGCTATTAGATGCTGAAAACCTTTAATAAATTCTTATATTGAAACTACTTAATAATATCCTTTCATTTTATTGGTCAAACAACGTTTAGTGTAAAAGAAGCATGTCCAATAGCATTTCTACAAGATCTTCATATGATATTTGAGTACATTTAAGGTTGTTCATTACTACTATTTTAATATTCCACACATATACACCATAAGTTCATGGAAAGCATGTCCTAAAATATAAATGCCATTTATTTTCTTCTTGGAGTATGATCTTAGATTAAACATGCTCAATATTATCAGGTATTCTGTTGAAAGATGAAAAACAATGATGATTGAAAGTTCTATGAAAATGTCATGATTTCATTTTAAATGTTTTATTACCATTTATAAATTATGTATGATAATGTATTTTTGAAGAATTTTCATGCATGAATATAATGCTTTGACTCATATACATCTCTTACTGCCCTCTGTTTTCCTGCTCCGCCTCTGCTAATTCTTTTCTATCCACTTATTATACCTTCTTTGTGTTGTTGCCATTGATGTCATATTTTTAAAATTTTAAGAGTATATAGATTAAGCCCCATAGAAACACAAAACCAGAAGCTATCATGTTTACATAAAGAACCTGTAAAATTTTAAGAAATACTCTAATAAAACAAAAACACAGCAAAGGTGCCATTGGTTTTGGTCTGTGTTTGCCAATTGCTCTTGATAATGGGAACAACCTGCCTTTGAGTTTCGGTGAGGAGGGCCCCAGGGAGCAGGAGATCCAGCACCCTCAACAGTCTGCACCCCGTCCCGTGGGAGGGAGAGGCTAAACCTTCTTTTCATCCAAAAGCTATCTGGAACCCTGGGCTGAAACCTCCCGGAACCTTCTTCGGAGAACTGTATCTGACCTCACACCCATGAAGGGGGGCCAGGGCAGCAGATCCACTGCGTCTGAGACACCGCACCTGAAGGGACCCGACCGGATAAACAGTTCTCTGCACCCAAATCCCGTGGGAGAGAGCTAAACCTTCAGAGAGGCGGACCGCCTGGGAAACCAGAAGAGACTGCACGCTGCACACAGTACTGACCCCAGAGGGAAAACAAAAAGCTATCTGGAACCCTGGTGCGGAACCTCCCGGAAGGCAGGCGCAGATCTTCCTGGCTGCTGAGGCCGTAGAGAGCTCATAGGCAACACACCCACAACAAACGTGAGCCTGGGGACCACAGGTAAGACAAACTTTTCTGCTACAAACGACTTGCCTGGTGAACTCAAGACACAGGCTCACAGGAACAGCTGAAGACCTGTAGAGAAGAAAAACTACTGGCAGCCGAAAGCAGAACACTCTGTCCCCATAACTGGCTGAAAGAAAACAGGAAAACAGGTCTACAGCACTCCTGAAACACAGGCTTATAAGACAGTCTAGCCACTGTCAGAAATAGCAGAACAAAGTAACACTAGAGATAATCTGATGGCGAGAGGCAAGCGCAGGAACCCAAGCAACAGAAACCAAGACTACATGGCATCATCGGAGCCCAATTCTCCCACCAAAGCAAACACGGAATATCCAAACACACCAGAAAAGCAAGATCTAGTTTCAAAATCATATTTGATCATGATGTTGGAGGACTTCAAGAAAGACATGAAGAACTCCTTAGAAAACAGGAAAACATAAATAAACAAGTAAAGCCTACAGAGAATCACAAAAATTCCTAAAAAAATTCAGGAAAATATAAATAAACAAGTAGAAGCCCATAGAGAGGTCACAAAAATCCCTGAAAAAAGAATTCAGGAAAACATAAATAAACAAGTAGAAGCCCAATCACAAAAATCCCTGAAAGAATTCAGGAAAACACAATCAAACAGTTGAAGGAATTAAAAATGGAAATAGAAGCAATCAAGAAAAGAACACATGGAAACAACCCTGGATATAGAAAACCAAAAGAAGAGACAAGGAGCTGTAGATACACAAGCTTCACCAACAGAATACAAGAGATGGAAGAGAATCTCAGGAGCAGAAGATTCCATAGAAATCATTGACTCAACTGTCAAAGATAATGTAAAAGCGGAAAAAGCTACTGGTCCAAAACATACAGAAATCCAGGACTCAATGAGAAGATCAAACCTAAGGATAATAGGTATAGAAGAGAGTGAAGACTCCCAGCTCAAAAGGACCAGTAAATATCTTCAACAAAATCATGAAGAAAACTTCCTAACCTAAAAAAAAGAATACCCATAGGCATACAAAAAGCCTACAGAACTCCAAATAGATTGGACCAGAAAAAAACACCTCCGTCACATAATAGTCAAAACACCAAGCGCACAAAATAAAAAAAAAGAATATTAAAAGCAGTAAGGGAAAAAGGTCAAGTAACATATAAAGGCAGACCTATCAGAATCACACCAGACTTTTAGCCAGAAACTATGAAGCCAGAAGATCCTGGACTGATGTCATACAGACCCTAAGAGAACACAAATGCCAGCCCAGGTTACTGTATCCTGCAAAACTCTCAATCAACATAGATGGAGAAACCAAGATATTCCATGACAAAACCAAATTTACACAATATCTTTCTACAAATCCAGCACTACAAAGGATAATAAATGGTAAAGCCCAACATAAGGAGGCAAGCTATACCCTAGAAGAAGCAAGAAACTAATCGTCTTGGCAACAAAACAAAAAAAGCACACAAACATAACCTCACATCCAAATATGAATACAACAGGAAGCAATAATCACTATTCTTAATATCTCTCAACATCAATGGCCTCAACTCCCCAATAAAAAGACATAGATTAACAAACTGGATACATAGCGAGGACCCTGCATTCTCTGCCTACAGGAAACACACCTCAGAGACAAAAGACAGACACTACCTCAGGTGAAAGGCTGGAAAACAACTTTCAAGCAAATGGTCAGAAGAAGCAAGCTGGAGTAGCCATTCTAATATCAGATAAAATCAATTTTCAACTAAAAGTCATCAAAAAAGATAAGGAAGGACACTTCATATTCATCAAAGGAAAAATCCACCAAGATGAACTCTCAATCCTAAATATCTATGCCCCAAATACAAAGGCACCTACATATAAAAGAAACCTTACTAAAGCTCAAAAACACATTACACCTCACACAATAATAGTAGGAGATTTCAACACCCCACTCTCATCAATGGACAGATCATGTAAACAGAAATTAAACAGAGACGTAGACAGACTAAGAGAAGTCATGAGCCAAATGGACTTAACGGATATTTATAGAACATTCTACCCTAAAGCAAAAGGATATACCTTCTTCTCAGCTCCTCATGGTACTTTCTCCAAAATTGACCATATAATTGGTCAAAAAACAGGCCTCAACAGATACAGAAATATAGAAATAATCCCATACGTGCTATCGGACCACCACGGCCTAAAGCTGGTCTTCAATAACAATAAGGGAAGAATGCCCACATATACGTGGAAATTGAACAATGCTCTACTCAATGATAACCTGGTCAAGGAAGAAATAAAGAAAAAAATTAAAGACTTTTTAGAATTTAATGAAAATGAAGATACAACATACCCAAACTTATGGGACACAATGAAAGCTGTGCTAAGAGGAAAACTCATAGCGCTGAGTGCCTGCAGAAAGAAACAGGAAAGAGCATATGTCAGCAGCTTGACAGCACACCTAAAAGCTCTAGAACAAAAAGAAGCAAATACACCCAGGAGGAGTAGAAGGCAGGAAATAATCAAACTCAGAGCTGAAATCAACCAAGTAGAAACAAAAAGGACCATAGAAAGAATCAACAGAACCAAAAGTTGGTTCTTTGAGAAAATCAACAAGATAGATAAACCCTTGGCCAGACTAACGAGAGGACACAGAGAGTGTGTCCAAATTAACAAAATCAGAAATGAAAAGGGAGACATAACTACAGATTCAGAGAAATTCAAAAAATCATCAGATCTTACTATAAAAGCCTATATTCAACAAAACTTGAAAATCTGCAGGAAATGGACAATTTCCTAGACAGATACCAGGTACCGAAGTTAAATCAGGAACAGATAAACCAGTTAAACAACCCCATAACTCCTAAGGAAATAGAAGAAGTCATTAAAGGTCTCCCAACCAAAAAGAGCCCAGGTCAGGCGGGTTTAGTGCAGAATTCTATCAGACCTTCATAGAAGACCTCGTACCAATATTATCAAACTATTCCACAAAATTGAAACAGATGGAGCACTACGAATTCCTTCTGTAAAGCCACAATTACTCTTATACCTAAACCACACAAAGACCCAACAAAGAAAGAGAACTTCAGACCAATTTCCCTTATGAATATCGATGCAAAAATACTCAATAAAATTCTGGCAAACCGAATCCAAGAGCACATCAAAACAATCATCCACCATGATCAAGTAAAGGCTTCATCCCAGGCATGCAGGGATGGTTCAATATCTGGAAAACCATCAACGTGATCCATTATATAAACAAACTGAAAGAACAAAACCACATGATCATTTCATTAGATGCTGAAAGCATTTGACAAAATTCAACACCCTTCATGATAAAAGTCCTGGAAAGAATAGAATTCAAGGCCCATACCTAAACATAGTAAAAGCCATATACAACAAACCAGTTGCTAACATTAAACTAAATGGAGAAACTTGAAGCAATCCCACTAAAATCAGGGACTAGACAAGGCTGCCCCTCTCTCCCTACTTATTCAATATAGTTCTTGAAGTTCTAGCCAGAGCAATCAGACAACAAAAAGGAGGTCAAGGGATACAGATCGGAAAAGAAGAAGTCAAAATATCACTATTTTGCAGATGATATGATAGTATATTTAAGTGATCCCAAAAGTTCCACCAGAGAACTACTAAAGCTGATAAACAACTTCAGCAAAGTGGCTGGGTATAAAATTAACTCAAATAAATCAGTAGCCTTCCTCTACACAAAAAGAAACAGGCCGAGAAAGAAATTAGGGAAATGACACCCTTCATAATAGATCCAAATAATATAAAGTACCTAAAAGGGTGACTTTAACCAAGCAAGGAAAGATCTGTACAATAAGAACTTCAAGACTCTGAAGAAAGAAATTGAAGAAGATCTCAGAAGATGGAAAGATCTCCCATGCTCATGGATTGGCAGGATTAATATAGTAAAAATGGCCATTCTACCAAAAGCGATCTACAGATTCAATGCAATCCCCATCAAAATACCAATCCAATTCTTCAAAGAGTTAGACAGAACAATTTGCAAATTCATCTGGAATAACAAAAAACCTAGGATAGCTAAAACTATCCTCAACAATAAAAGGACTTCAGGAGGAATCACTATCCCAGATCTCAAGCAGTATTACAGAGCAATAGTGATAAAAACTGCATGGTATTGGTACAGAGACAGACAGATAGACCAATGGAACAGAATTGAAGACCCAGAAATGAACCCCCACACCTATGGGCACTTGATTTTTTGACAAAGGGCCAAAACCATCAATGGAAAAAAGATAGCATTTTCAGCAAATGGTGCTGGTTCAACTGGAGGTCAACATGTAGAAGAATGCAGATCGATCCATGCTTATCACCCTGTACAAAGCTTAAGTCCAAGTGGATCAAGGACCTCCACATCAAACCAGATACCTCAAACTAATAGAAGAAAAACTAGGGAAGCATTTGGAACACATGGGCACTGGAAAAAATTTCCTGAACAAAACACCCATGGCTTATGCTCTAAGATCAAGAATCGACAAATGGGATCTCATAAAACTGCAAAGCTTCTGTAAGGCAAAGGACACTGTGGTTAGGACAAAACGGCAACCAACAGATTGGGAAAAGATCTTTACCAATCCTACAACAGATAGAGGGCTTATATCCAAAATATACAAAGAACAGAAGAAGTTAGACAGCAGGGAGGCAAATAACCCTATTAAAAAATGGGGTTCAGAGCTAAACAGAGAATTCACAGCTGAGGAATGCGAATGGCTGAGAAACACCTAAAAAATGTTCAACATCGTTAGTCATAAAGAAATGCAAATCAAAACAACCCTGAGATTTCACCTCACACCAGTGAGAATGGCTAAGATCAAAAACTCAGGTGACAGCAAATGCTGGCGAGGATGTGGAGAAAGGGAACACTCCTCCATTGTTGGTGGGGTTGCAGACTGCTACAACCATTCTGGAAATCAGTCTGGAGGTTCCTCAGAAAATTGGACATTGAACTGCCTGAGGATCCAGCTATACCTCTCCTGGGCATATACCCAAAAGATGCCCCAACATATAAAAAAGACACGTGCTCCACTATGTTTTAGCCTTATTTATAATAGCCAGAAGCTGGAAAGAACCCAGATGCCCTTCAACAGAGGAATGGATACAGAAAATGTGGTACATCTACACAATGGAATATTACTCAGCTATCAAAAACAATGACTTTGTGAAATTAAATAGGCAAATGGTTGGAACTGGAAACTATCATCCTGGTGAAGCTAACCCAATCACAGAAAGACATACATGGTATGTACTCATTGATAAGTGGCTATTAGCCCAAATGCTTGAATTACCCTAGATGCCTAGAACAAATGAAACTCAAGGCGGATGATCAAAATGTGAATGCAGATCGCTCATGAGAGACACAGCCAGAATACAGCAAATACAGGCGTATGCCAGCAGGAAACCACTGAACTGAGAACAGGACCCTGTTGAACAATCAGAGAAAAGAACTGGAAGAGCTTGAAGGGCTCGAGACCCCATATGTACAGCAATGCCAACCAACCCAGGTTTCCAGGGACTAAGCCACTACCAAAGACTATACATTGACCCTGGACTCTGGTGTTGCAATGAATATCCTAGTAAGAGCACCAGTGGAAGGGAAGCCCTGGGTCCTGCTAAGACTGAACCCTAGTGAACTAGACTGTTGGGGAGAGGGGCAGCAATGGGGGAGGGTGGGAGGAACACCCATAAGGAAGGGGGAGGGGGAGGGGATGTTTGCCGGACCGGGAAAGGAATTTGTCCTATTCTAATTTCTTGTTTTTGTCTTATTATAGTTTATTATTATTCTGTAGATGTTTTTGATTTAAGACGAGACAGAGTGTGGATTCACATGGGAGGGGAAGAAGCTAGAATCGATGAGAAGTTGAGGAAGAAGTAATTGTGAACAGATCCTATTATATTAAAAAGATCTCTTTTCAGTAACAGAAAAATGATATTAATATAATCACATAATTTTCTCTTCCTTTTCCTCCCAGGCTTTACTTCTCATCTTTCAATATTCCCTGTTGACTCACTTGTGTGTGTTCAGGATCATGAATAAGGGTTTGCATAGTGGAGCCTGGGAACCTTCACCAGTTCACCACTGAAGAAAATGCCTCTCATTCTTTTATTAATCATTAATATCCCACACACAAACACACACACATACACACACACACACACACACACACACACACACACAAACTCATACACATACCCATATATGTCAAAGGGTATTGGTGGGTTCGATTTTGTGCCCTTGCAAGTAATTACTGTTCTGTGAGTTCAAAGCTTCAACAACTTTGTAATGCCCAGTAGACAATGTTCCCCACGCATCCCCAGTCATATGCTTTCTGACCCTTATTCTTCCAAGCTCCCAGAGTTTAGAGATGTGATTCATTTTTTCATTTATGGGAAGGCCTCTAGAAATAATTTTCTATCTGTACTTTGTCCAGTGGGGTCTCTACAATCATTTCTGACCACTTCACAAGGAAGCTTTTCCAACCAAAGCTTCTAGCACCCTTCCTTGGCTTCTAGAATATGATTTTATTCTTAGGAATGAATGAAAATGCACTGTGTGCACACATGTGTTACATTTTCTCTATCCATTCATCTGTTGATAGATATCTAGGCTGACACCATTTCCTGTGTTATATTGTCTTACTATATTTTAGGCACATACCCAAGTGGTAATGCTAATTCATGTTGTCTTCTATTCTAATCTTTGTGAGAAAACTTCATACTAATTTCCACAGTGGCTATACCATTTATATTCCCACTTACCAGCAGTTAGGAGGTTTCTCATTCTCCTTATCCTAGCCAAGACTTGTTTCTCTTTATACCTCCATCTACTGAAAGCCAATTCCATAATTTGGCTGTTATGAGAACTAACAAAATAGATTTATTTATATAGCTATTTTATAATAAACTGACTTTTCACCTTTACTTCTCAGGCATGGTATTTCTGTATCATCTTAAAGTTCTACATTTAATTTTTCAAGCAGTCTTTACATAGATTTCCTAATTGGCTAAATTGATTTACATAATCACTCCTGTGACTAGAGGTAGGTATTTTTCCACACATCATCACCAGCATTTAGAATTACTTAGTTCTTCATGAAAAGTATTCTGACCACAATTAAATAAAATATTAATACATTTTTATTTACATTTTCTTAACTGCTGAAAGTGTTGAACAATTTTTTCATGTGTATGTTGCACATGTGTATTTCCTGATTTGAATAGGGTCTGACCATTTACTTTCATGTTTATTGATTAGATTGTTTTCCATTTTGATGGTTTGTGTTTAACTTATTTACATAGTCTACAGGGTTCTGCTCTACTGTTTGAATACATAGCAAAGATTTTCTATTAATTTTAAGTATATCCTTTTGTTCTGATAATTATGTCTTTTCATGAGAAGGTTTATTTCTAATTTTCAATAAAAATTTTAATTATTTGACAAATCACATACCTTTTATAGTTTTGCACCCCTAAATGAGGAGTCAACATTGTGTTAGATGTTGCAGGATATATCCATTGAACAAAGCACAAAATAAATCATAGAATGATGAAAGCTTTATATATACATATCAAAAGATGGTTTTGATTCCAGAATAGTCAAGGGTTTTGGAAACTACATTTACTTGTTGTTGTACTAGAAATTTTCAGAGTCCTCATAATGAAAATAATAAACTTTCATTTATAATTTATTATACACTCAAAAGGGATTCTACATAACCTCAGTGTTCCAGGTACCAGAAGTAAAGAAATAAGAAAATTTGTGTAGTAAAATAACATTTGAAAATTAGGATACATTCTATTAAAAATAGTTCAAAAAAGTTTGTCAAGAACATTTGCAAATCTGATATACATTTTTGAAAAATGATAAATTCTATAGCTTTGATTTGAATAAGAATTTTTCAATAAACATAAATGTGTGGTTGAAATGAACTAATTATAGTTTCAAAATTGAGAGACATATTTTAAGTGCCACTTAATTTTAACATATTTACCTTTTGTCAATTTATCAATAAGCATTAATAAATAAAGGTGCTTTATCCAAGTCAAGAAATCATGGGGTTGGTTAAGAGTCTGACACTTGGGTCCTAAATTACAGGCTTGTCTTAGAAATATTATATAGCTTTGACACAGTTGATTAACATGTATATGTCTTTAGGGTTTTTTTTATTCATTTATTATATGTAAGTACACTGTAGCTGTCTTCAGATACACCAGAAGAGGGCATCGGATCTCTTTACAGATGGTTGTGAGCCACCATGTGGTTGCTGGGAATTGAACTCAGGACCTCTGGAAGAGTAGTCGAGTGCTCTTAACCGCTGAGCCATCTCTCCAGCCCATGTCTTTAGTCTTATTCATAAAACTATTCATTAGAATATTTATTCCATGGCACTGTTATTTGCATCACATTGAATCTGCAGTTAAAATGTGAAGTTTGCATTCAAAAGTTCTGCTACAACCATGTGCTCAGATATCAACTGATCTGAGCACACCTTCAGTACAGCATAGACAAAAAGCAGAATGTTTGCGCATAAAAATAGTGAGTTTATAGGGTAGCCAGAGAGAAGACTCTATAGATAAGAACACTTGCTGTACTAGTGTAGATTCTGGTTTTATTCTCAGCACCCATAAGACACCTCCCAATCACCTGTAACTAAGTTCTGGGGAGGGGTCTAAGAACCTCTTCTGTCCTCTGCAAGCCCAAGGTAAACACTTGTTGCATGTAATACATTCAGATATTCACATATATACATGAAAAAAACAGTAAAAATTAATGGAGCTTGCTGTTTAGGAGATAAGAACCATGTTGTCATCAAACTATGTGAGAACATCTCTAGTATATGTAAGGAAATATGTCAAAGATATAAATTATTTAATCTGTGATACAATTTTAAAGTTCAGATAGTAGACTGAGAATCCTGTTGTCTTTATTGACCTTATTGGCTACATTATATATTGTAAACAGGAATGCTCCATAGTTAAGGTGACATTTCTTATGTATTTTAAGCCCCTCCCTCAGTGGTACTGCCTCAAATGCTTAGTAAGATTAGTATGCTCAGCAGAGGTCTTAGGACCAAAAACACCTAATATGAGGTAACACTTATGTCACCAAATAAACCCATTTTCCATATGATTGGGTAACGATAATAATTTTTTGAGATGAGGGAAAGAGAGGATCAGACTGACCAGGAGTCATAAAGCATGAAGAGGGATATTTCTTCAAACTTTCAAACATATATTAAATGTACTTTGAGTATGAAACAGATACATCTATCAGAATTGTTTAGATGAAAAAAAAAGACATTCTACACTAAAGAAAACTATATATTGGAATGTCAATTTAATTTCAGGAACTCTACTGGCAAAATATTTTTGGACTGTCTGCAAACTAGATATTATTTTAAGATATGGTACTATTACTGTTCAGTTTCACATATATCTTAAAAGCAAAACTGTGATATATACTAATTTTTAAGTCCAGACTGCCTGCAGACTGTCAGTGAGTTTTAAATAGCAATGACAGGAGCTTGCTCACAGCAAAAGCTGTCTTTTATGGTCTTTTAATTAGAGTACATGTTTCTCCCTTGGTATTTAGTATTATAGATAATACTTGAAGTTGGAAAGCCATAATGAATTTGTGATGACAGTTGAGAGTGTGAGATCTTGGGAGTAGCTCCTCTCAGCAAGGAAGACAAAATCGAGTGTCTGTAAATAACATAATTTTATGTATTCTTCCTGGTATTATTACCACCCAGCAGTAAAAATCTTGTTAGAAATTCACAGTGTGTGAAAATTTAAAAACATTTTATGATTCTATATACCACAGTCACATTTATGCTTTATTTACATTTGCACGAGTATTTTCTAAGCACTCTTCATCTATTTATTTTAATTATGGATGAAATATTGTTTTATCTTCACAGAAGTGGCTAAGAATTAGGTGGTGCTGGCAAAAATGCTTTTGTTCTGTATTCTATCACACATAAATAAAAATTTCACAATTTAATTTTATTCAAAAGTAGAGAGTCATCTACTCTCTACTTTTTTTTATTACTATTTAATTTTTCTTTTGTGAGTTTATTTGAGTTCCAATGGGACTGATACTTGGGAAAAAACCTCATCCTCTCAAGGGAGACAATCTCATGATGCACCTTGGTTTGCAAGTGATGAGTGATTTACTTGCTGTAGTCAGCACTCTTCATTTTCCACAGTCACATGGTTTAACTGCATTCACACATTTTACTTCCCATATTCAGTTTATGTGACTATATACTATATGCATTAGTTTATTTATGTAGTGACTTGACTCTATTGCTTCAGTGATTAAACCCCATTGATCACAGAGAAGTTGAGATGGCACCTACATAGAGATCGTCACATCTACAGAGTTATGTCCCAAGTACTGGAAGGTACTCTACCTGTTAGCACATGAGAAAGGTAAACACTATCTCAGCTATAAAACCTTTGTTCGACAATGGTGACCTGTTTGCAAAATGCAATGATGCCACGAGCAAGCTGGAGTAATCAAATTAGGTCTGGTTTGATTTAAGGCCTACTCCATGAAATTTAAGGCCTACCCATAGCCAGCACTGCTAGAGTGGCCAAAAAGCCTGATGTTGATAGTTCAGAAACTTAAGGGAAACCATAGGCTATTATTCTGCTTTAGGAACATAGTAATCAAATGACTTCTAGACTCTTATCAACATACTAATATGCTCATTGCTTATTGCTTTGCTCAGTTACAATCACAGGAGCTCTTTCTTCCAGAAAATGGGAACATGAGACCCATAGTTCGACAATACTCCAAAAGTGAAAGTCCGTGTAAACTTTAGTCCTAAATGAAATGGCTCCATGAAATTCCACTCCTCGCTGCTCAGGAATCCTGCAAAAGAGAAGCAAAAATTGTGCAAAAACCAGGGGGAATGAAGACCACCAAGACTTTGGCCTCAAACTCTAGGAGCAAACCACTGAATTGAGAATGAGACCCCCTTTGGGGGACTTAGAGGAAGGATTGAAAGAGCTGAGGGGCTTGCAACCCCATAAGAACAACAATGCCAACCAACCAGAGCTGCCACGGACTAAACCACTACCCAAAGACTATACATGGACTGACCCAGGGCTCCATCTGCATAAATAGAAGAGAATAGCCTTGCTGGGTACAAGTGGAGAGGGAAGCCTTTGGTCCTGCAAGGGTTGGACCCCCAGGGTTGGGGAATGGCAGGGGGGATAGAAAGGGGGCGTTGATGGGGGGAACACCCTTAGTGGTAAGGGGGAGGGGATAGGGAGCTTATGAACAGGAAACCGGGAAAAGGAATAACATTTGACATGTAAATAAAGAAATATATCCAATAAAAAAAGAGAGAAAAAAGCATCCAAGAAAAATAAATAAAAAAAAGAAATGTAAGTATTAAATATCCAATAGAAAGATATATAGTAAACAAAACACACACACGCACACAACAGGAAGTCAAGAGATTGCAGCAGCATGCTCATGGCCTGCAAAGATCTACACCAAATGAAGTCACAGTTCTGAAAGGATAAGTTGATAAACTGGTTCATCCCTAACCCATAAACTAGCTCCAATTGATAAAAACTTTCAAATGAATAGTAAGTATTCTCCAAGTAAGTATCACTGTGGAGACAAGCAACTCTTTAGGATAGGTACAATGTCCAGTAATAGAAGCCCAAAAGAAAATCAACTCAATCGCATATCTGGGAGGTTCTTTATCTCACAGTATTGTTAGGGCATTTAGCATTTATTTATTTATTTATTTATTTATTTATTTATTTATTTATTTATTTATTCATTTATTTATATGCCTTACAGGTCTTTTGCATGTATATTATGTATATTATGGTTTCTGTATTTTCATTGAATTCTTGTGTGGGGGAACATGTCTGTCTTATATGTATGTTTCTTATTTGTTTCCTTAGCTCATTTTCTTCTCTTTGTTTTGTCCTGTTATGCCTTGCTTGGTTTGCATTGTTTTGTTTTGTTTTATTACATTATTGCTCCTTAGATGCATGCTTGTTTACTAAGAGACAGAAAGGGAGTCCATCAGGATGGGAGGGGAGGTGGGCAGGAACTTGGAGAGTAGGGTCAGGGGAAACAGTTATCAAAATATATCATATTAAAAAACTCACTATCGATAGGAGAAAAACAGTGATCTATCATTTTATATACATTTGAGTTTTATTGCTTGATAAGGATTTGTAATTTATCTTAACATCTCTTTTCCTGTCTTCCAATTCTTTCTGTATCCTTCCTACCTTGTCCACCAGGACTCAAGGCCTTTTACTTTTTAATGTAACTTTTAAAGATTTACCTATATTGTGGCATTTATATATTTATAACTAGCTAAACATTTGCATACTTTTGTATGAAAAATGTTTTTCAGATATATTTTAGGTAGATTTACTATGCATATCTTTCGATCTTTTGACTTGGAAATGTTTCTGATGTTATAGTGCCTATAATTTGAAATTTTCAAGAAATAAAACAAAACAAAACAAGACTTTCCACAGTAGTTGGCCCATTTCTCTTCTACATCCTTATCAGCATTTGTTATAACCTGAGATATGACCATTGTAATCCTAGGGAGTGTAAATTCTGTGTCATCGTGGTTTTGGTTTTCATTAAACAGATGATTTCTGACTTACTTTTGGCATATTATTTTTTCTGTGCTTGTTGGGCTTTTATTTAAGAATGTCTTTTATGGTCCTCTACTATATTTTAGAAATGGAGGTATTTTTTTTATTTAGCTAGAATGAGTTATTATTATAAACACAGTTCCCTGATTACATAATTTGCAAACATTTCTCACATTTTGTATGCTGTAATTTTCTATTGTATAATATTTACTCTAGGTTTTATTTTGTTACATGCGTTTTGGATAGACTGGCAGGCATATATACACACATACACACGCATGTAAGCACACCTATTATGGCTTCCATTTGTGCTCTTTTATCTTGTATTTTTCTTTGCTGTGACATAAAACTGAGGTCCACTGTCATCTGTTCATATTATAATGTCCAGTGTCACTTTTCTATGAGATTATTTTAAATGAATTGATAAAAAACTACTTCATTGTTTTTGATAGCTCTACTTTATTTTGCATATAATGTGTGTGGTGAGGTTGCAATATGCATGTGTCAAGGAGGCCAGACAATGATGTCAGATATCCTACAGCTACATTCCCATACATATTCGGGTTTTGATGATTCATGGACAGGAGACATGAATAGCTGCCTTGTATGGGAACAGAAAACTGAACTTAGTTTTCTGCAAGAAACGTGTATTTAACAGTCTTTCTAATGTGCTGCTAAGACAATAATCTATAGATGGGAACATTTATTTCACAATCCTCAATTTTATTTCATTTATCTAAATGATAGATTTTAGACATTTTATCAAGTCTTTATCAGTGTTATTTTGTAATAACTTATGAAACTGTGATACATTTAGCATTTCAAATTTATCCCTCAATTTCAAGATTGCTTTAGCTTCTTCTTGATTCTTTGAATTACAAATGAATTTTAGAATCAGGCTTGCCAATTTCTTCAAAACAAATTAGATGACACTTCATTATAATATGTATTGAATTTTATACCAATCTAAAGGATATTGGATGATCTTTAACAATACTGATTCTAGATTTATGAACATAAGGTATTTTATTCAAGTTTTCTTAACGTATTTTAAATTATTTTTGTCATTTTCAGAGAATATGTTTTGTCTACCTTTCATTCTATTAACTCTTCACCACACTCTTAAATTAGTGTCACTGAAACAGAATTGCTTCTTTACTTATATTTTGGATTCCTCATGTGGTATCCATGAGAATTTTGTACATTGGTGCCTTGGCTTGCAACCTTGTTCAGCTCATTTCTTAGACTTTGTAATCTTTCAGTGAATTCTTTAGGATTTTCTACATATACAGGTTTTGATGATTCATGGACAGGAGACATGAATAGAATTTTTATAACAGTGTATTTTACACAGAAGTTTTTCTTATTAATAATAGTATCCATTGCCGTTAAAAAATATTTTTGGATGTGTTATAACAAATTTGAGAAGTCTACTCTGAGGTGATATTCTTTCCTAGATTCTATGGTTGAAAAAATACTCGGCAATCTCAATATGAGTTTTAAATATGGGAATGGTTAAATACATTCTGTCATACAACCAAAGTGTTCAGTCAAGAAATGAAAATAAAATCATATTTTACAGGCTATTTTTTAAATTTTCAGTATACCTGTAATGAGAAACATACAATCAGTGTTTGTAAAAGCATGTTCATTTTCTCCTTAATTTATGTGTACACTACATTGTTAAATTTTCACTTAAAATTTCTAAATTAAAGCATCACAACGTATTATATTTGTTACTTTTATAAATGTTTTTGTAGTTGAATAATTTAAACATATATGTATAGATTCATTTTATTTAAAATTCTCCAAATACATCAATTTTACTCCTAAAAATTTATCTTAAATTTAATACCAATCAGACTTTGGTAGATGATAATAATATGTTTAAAATACCTTCAAAATATGAGAAACAATCAAAACAGGATTTTTAACATAAATCTAAATTGATTACAAAATAAAACATTTTCAAATATATAAATACTAAATATTATAGAAAATTTCATCTCATAGTCATACCAATATTCTGCTTCAACCAGAAGAAAAAATAAACTCAAGTAAAAGGAATGAAGTACATAATGTGTTATTAATTACATATAAAAATCATATAGTATTTGTGACCCTAGCAGCGAATTTGATAGTACTATGACTATGACCATGACTATGACTATGACGACGATGATGATTACAACAAAGACTACTACTACTACTGTCAATAATAAAGAGGATAACTTGTACTGTTTGCATCCTAATGTAGAGCTTATGAGCTCATAGCAACAATTATTTAATGTTCTTGAATGTAATCAGATGTAAGAACTTGAAAGCAGATGTGTTTTATAAAAGGGTATACAAGATCAAATTAAACTCCTGATGGAGAAGAAACTATATTGACCCATACTGAGAAATTCTGTAGTAAAAATAAATCACTTTATTTGATAAATAAGTATAATTTTAACTAAATAACTGCTCAAGGTTAAATATCATAAAGAGATAAAACAATCTAATGTAATTTATTGACTCATGTTTTGGACACAATTATACAAGGCACGTGAGTGATGGCACTGACAATATGTAGGGTGATATTTTTATATTTCAGAAAGAAATGCTTATCTTTTCAGCCCAAGAACACCAATTTGTTTATATGTCTTTTTATTCACCTTCTCAATCAAGTATTTATAATAACTTCTTATTCAATTTATAGAATTAAATACCTCTAGTCAACATTATTCTTAGACCCAACCTTTCAATATTTAGCCACTTGTTAAATACTGCTAAACACTTCATGAAGGCCATCAGTTTTTCTCACAAGATATTGACCCGGATTGTCCAATAAAGATCCTGATGATGATTAATTAAGGAAGTGGTAACCTCAAGTTTCAGAAAACCTGGCTCTAAGTGGGAAAAATCCAGGACAGAAAATAGTAACTGGAGACTGAACCAGGTATGCAATTCCCAACCGTTCTAGTTTCTGTCTATCCCCAAAGGATCCGCCATCAGATTTCAGCTGCAGGATTTTGTGAGCCAACCATTTGTCCTCATAGACAACTGTGCCTTTGAATTTCTGAAAGTAAAAGTTTCTTTCAGTTTTGACAACTTCCATCCTATATGCCACTATTTAATAAATGAATAATTCCCAAATCAATAATTTTTAGGAAAGTGGTAACTAAATGCTTCCTAAATGCTCTACACAGTGAGGTAGTGAGAGAAGATAAAATACAAAAATTTCCATAAGCTAGCTTCTTGGGAATTCTAACCAAGCTTATAAAAGGTACACTATTCTCTGAGTAAAACACAGTCTTTCTGAAAACCCCTCTTTATTAGGTTATTATAATTAGACTTTTCTGAGGAAATGGTGGTTTAATTTTAAAGACTTGGTATATTTTCTTGCTGGCTTGCTTTAAATCCTTTGATTCAGCATGATTAATAACAGTGTCACTAACTTCCATGGACATAGAGGAGGAAAATTAACCAGAGGATATCTGTGAGATTCTTCGAACTGGCACACAAAATAAATCATGTTGGCGCTTAGGCAGTAGTGAAAATTGTCTTCTTATAAGAGTACTTTGTGGAGAGAAAGTAAAATGCAAAGACAGTTTAAACATCACCCTGAGAATGATAGAAGGACTCTTCTGCTCCTATAAGACATTTGCTATTCAAGTCTAATTTCTTTCATTGGCATTTAAGAAAATTTCTCTGTGTTTTCCAACATGATATTTAAATGTACTGATTCCAACGGTCTGTCACTTGGAATGCTGTTTAGACATAAACTAAACAAACCGTCAAAGCTTCTAAAGTAGAGTTATTTTTCTCATATCACAGAAACTATGAACACATTTAGAATTTAGACATTTTAATACCTTAAAAATGACATCAACTACAACTAATCAGTAGATGAATCATGCTTTTCAAATTTAATCCAATTAATCCCTTGAGTAGTTTCTGAAGTTACCAGGAAGACTAAAAGTGGTCATTATTTTTCAGGTTTCAGAAATGCTATGAGAATTTAAGAGACTTCAGTCTCATAGGCAAAAGCCTTGTTACCCCAAGAGGTATCAACACAACAAACTCCCATAGGCAGTCTATTAATGCAACAAGAAGCACACAATGTGACTGAGAGCTTCATGGGGCAGGTTCATGAAATAAACTCTTAGCTATGGTTTAGGGTTTATTTTGTAATATGCACAATTGAGAAGGAAAGGCATAGCCTCCTTAGTCAGTATTGGAATCAGAGTATCTCTTGTGATATTGGAATTCTCTTCAGTACACTGTCCACAGTATCCGTTTCTCTAAATAGATATCTATGCATACATATGTATCTTAATTAGGGTTTCCATTACTATGAAGAAACACCATGATCAGGTCAACAATTAATTGGGACTGGTTTACACTTTCAGGTATTGCCCCTGTTATCATCATGGCAGGAAGCATGGCAGCATCTAGGCAGGCAGACATAGTGATGGATCACGAGACCGGAGTTCTCCATCTTGATCAGAAGGTAACTACTAACAGATTGGCTTATAGGCATCTAGAAGGAGGATGTCTCGCACACTGAGCAGAACTTCAAAGTCCACAATCACAGTGATGCACTTCCTCCAACAAGGCAACACCTCATAATAGTGCCTCTTCCCATTGGCCACGCATATGCAAACAACCTCAACAGGCAAATGTAGAGTTTTCTGTATGTGTATTGATAAGAGTTATTAGAAGAGTACTTTTGTGTTTTGTATGTTTTTACATAATTGTTTTGAGTTGATAAAGTTGATTAAGTATGACTTTTGTAATAGTAATAGCAGTTAGTAACAGGAAAAATCCCCTTCACCTTATGGTTCTTTGCTTCCAACCCCACTCTTCTGGAAATATGGCATATGCAAATCATGAATAGGTCTCAACACATAATAATCATAATATTCAAGAAAAATAAAAGCAGAGTAGGTTGAAGAAATAAAAGTTGAAAATATACTTTTTGATGCAAAATTAAACAATGTATAATAATAATAATTATTATTATCATTATTATCAGAAACTAGATTCTTCTCTCACACAATATATCCCAACCACAGTTTTGCCTCTCTCTACTCCTCCTAGTTCCTCTGTACCTCCCCTCTCTCTGAGATTCACTCCATTTCTGTTACTTCTTCAGAAAAGCACAGGCTTCCAAGAGACAACAGCCAAACAAGACCAAGCAAGGCACAATAAGACAAGGCGAGAGCACTCATTTCAAAGCTGAACAAGTTAACCTTATAGGAGAAAACAAGAATACCAAGCTTTGGCCAAAGAGCCAGAGACACATCTGTTCTCACTTGTTGTTTAACCCTACAAAACATCAATCTAATAGCCATAACATATATGCAGAAAACTTTGTACAGACCCATACAGGCCCTGTGCTTGCCATTTCAGTATCTGTGAGCCTGAATGAACCGTTCTTCTTTGATTCTGTGGGCCACATTCTCCTGTGTCCTCCGTTGCCTCTGACTCCTACAGTCTTTCACCACCACTTCAGCTGTGTTCCCCAATCTCCTATGAGAAAGACTTATGAGAGAGACCTAATAGAGATCTCTAATTTAGACTTACTATCTTCCTATTGTCTTGCTAGAGGTATCTGCCCTTGTTTCCATTTGTTGCTGGATAAATTCTCTCTATTTACAACTGGAAAATGCATCTATCCATAAGTATAGAAGAAAATCATTATGGATTATTTCATGTCATTATTTGGTGGTGGTGTTTTTTGTTTTGCTTTTGTATATGTGTTTGTTTGGGGTTTTTTGGCTTGTTGATTAGTTTAGTTTTGTTTTGTGGTTCTACCCTAGGTCTCTGAGCTATCAAGTCCCTGGTTTCTAGTCAATAAGGCAGTTTTTGACTTGGGCTCCCTCATGTACCATTGGTGTTAAAATCAAACATTGGTTAGCTAATCCCACAACTTCTGCACCATTATTGGGTCAGCATATAACCTGAACAAAACTTAAATCCAAATGGATCAAAGACCTCGACACAAAATCAGAAGCTTTGAACCTGATTGAAGAGAAATTAGGGACAAACCTTGAATTTATTTTCAAGAGAGAGAACTTTGTGAACAAAACCTATACTGATGATCTTAGCACAGGTACTAAGATCAACAATCAATAAATGAGGCATTATGAAACTGAAAAGCTTCTGTAAGGCAAAGGACATTGTAAATTGTACAAAGAGATAGCCTACAAAATTGGAAAAGATATTTTCTCAACTCTATATTGGTGAGAGGTCTAATATCCAAAATAGTTAAAGAATTAAGGAAGTAAATATTAAAAAATAACAAACTAATTTAAAAATATGGTATAGATTCAAACAGAGATTTCTCAATTGAGGTATCTTAAATGTCTGAGAAACATTTAAAATGTAGAACATCCTTAGACATCAGGGAAATGCAAATCTAAACTTTATTAAAAAGTCCATACATTCCACCTGTCAGAATATGTAAAGTCAAAACCACAAGTGTCAGCTCATGTGGTCGGTGATGTGGAGCAATGGCAACAACACTCTATTGCCTGTGTGCAAATTTAAGCAGCCAGTGTAGACATCAATATGGTGGTTCCTCAGAATATCATATTATTGTTTAAATGTATGTTTTCTTACTGTTTTCATTAAAGGTCTTGATTCACATTCCATAAGATAAATCAAACCAAACAAAAATCTGTGACAATTTTAAGATATAACATAAAGTTAATGTGGTCAAATATCTTTTCTGACTTCTTTACTCCTGTATTAACTTACTAACACATTGAGTTGAGAGCTAACAGTCTGACCTGCGGTACAGTGTCAGATGCTTTGCTTGAGGAGGTCATAATATTTAGTATGGGGTGGTACCCAAGTTTACAAGAACTGTGTCCACTAGGACAATATTGCTTCCATCTATTGTCAATAATTAGTGAACTTATTATGATCAACTATTTCCCACATTCCTCTGACATCAATGTAGTACAGCCTGCAGTTTGAATGTTGACAGCACCAAAGATCATAAATCTGATTGCAGTTTCTCTTTGGGTGCAACATATCCTTCAAACTTCCCCTAAATCCATCTATCTGCAGTGTTCATCTCACACTTTTCCCATAACTGTTTCTAGATTAAACTGACTATATGCAAACAAGACTTGCTTTAAAAAAAACATTTAAAATATGTTATTAGTTCTTTGAGACTATGTACAATGTTTTTGATCTTATTTATTCTCTCTTTGCCAACTCTACCCAAACCTATCACAACCCATTCCCATTCACCTTCGTGACGTGTTTTAAACCCATAAAGATCAGTTTGTGCTCTACAAATATTCATGCATGATGAACTTCTCACATTGGATCATGATTTAACTTGTTATGAACTTAAAATAAATGACCCTACATTTCACAGTAGCTAGCAATTGGTACTGCCTGTTTAGTTAGAAGTGAAACTTGATATACAAATATACCCTCCACTCTGAGATTTGGTCTGATTTGGGCTTAAACAGGTCTTGTGTATGCTGCCCTAATTGTTGTGTGTTTATATGTGAGGCTGCTTTGTTGTGTCCAGAAGATATTGTTTCCTTGTATATATCCACAAACTTTGGACTTTAGACTCTTTCTTCTACTCCTTCACAATGATTATTGTGCCTTTGAAGAATAAGATGCAGTGTATATGTCCTGTTTAGTAAATAACTTTCCGCAGCCTTTTATTCTTTGCACTTTGTCCATTTCTTGGTCTCTGTGTTGTGCTGATTATCATCTTCTAACTTTTATTCCTATGTATGTGTATATACTTGAAAACATGTACATGCATTACTTCAAGTATCTATAGAGACCAGAAATGAGCATCAGATCCACTGGAATTGGAGGGTTGAACATTTGTGAGTCAATTTGTACAGATGCTCAGAACTGAAGCTAAGTCCTGTTCAAGAACAAGCAAGCATTCTTAATTGCTGAGCCATCCCACCAGCCCAACAAATGTGTTTTATGATGAACACCCTCATAAAAGAATAACTTGTTTCAGGTTGGGGACAATGGGTCATTGGTAAAATATTCACCTTCCAAGCACAACAACCTGAGCTTATTTCCCATAAGTCATGGGTAAAACTTGGAATGGTAATGTTCTTGTGAACTCATCTCTGGCAAGAAAGGGAAGACAATTCTCTGGGGTCACTGGCCAGAGATATCTACCTTAATTGGTGAATCCCAAGCCAGTAAAAGACCAGTATCACACAAAACAAGCAAACAACAAACAAACAAAGGGTGAATAGTACATAAGGAATGACACCTGAAAATGTCTTCTGATCTCTAATGGATACATGGATGCATGGCATCACAGTCACCTGACACACACACAACACACACACACACACACACACACACACACACACACACACTTTTTTGAGCTGCAGTAGTTTACATAATGGCATGAGGATCTAAGGATGAGATGGGCAATTTCTTGATGAATAATAATCTTAAAATATTGTGTATGAACTTTTCAAATTTAAATGTTCACATCAGCTTTATGGCCCTTTATTTACTGGAATTAAAGCTTTTACACCTTTGAATTGATTGAGTAAAAGGACATAAAAAAGTAATTTTTGAAATAAAATGATTAAAAGTCATTATGAGTAACACAGAGGTCTACATTGATATTAGCCATTCATTAAGCATGATATACTGAGTAATTCATTTAATGTTGTTAAGCCAAGTTTTAATACTAGTTCCAAAGGTAACTAATGAAATGCTTGAAAATCAGAATATTTATGAAGGAAGATGAAGATACACCTTCAACACTGGTTGTTTTCGCACATTAGGAAGTCTTTTAGCTGAAGCAGCATCTTGTACATTTCAATAGCAGAAGATTATTTTGTTTATTTTAGAGTTATGTGAGACATAACCTCTCTATGTTTCCCTATCAGTCCCATTGTCCTAAAAATTGCTATGTAGCCTAGGCTGGTCTCAAACTTACAGAGATGAGACTCCCTCTGTCTCCAGAGAGCTTGAATTTAATCTTCGCAGATCACCCAGGCAAAGTATAGGCATTTAAAGGGAATTTTAATTTTCATGATATAAAATTGATTTCTGCTATGTTCTATTAGCCAAGGTACACTCTCTGTGAATTAAAGATAAAGAACGTTTTAATTTGCTAAACGAGTAGTTTCCATTTCCCTTGCAGGTGGATGCCATCTGGGACTGAAGATATATCCTAGCATCGCTCCCCCATCTCCTTTGTGTAGCTTAGTTGTATATAATGTCCTATATCTATTTTCATTGTAGCAATATAAAATCAGTTTTGGAAGTTTTCATTAAGGAATTATCAATGCATAACATGAACTTTCCTTTTTCATAAAGCTTTTCTGATTTGTGACACTTCATGGTAGGTTCAGACAACCCAAGTGGAATTTTTTTCTCTGGTTAATTTTCATTTAATTTTCCTTAAAAGTTTGTCTGTATACATGCTGGAAAGTTTGAGGAAATTATAAAAAATTGAGATTATTCAAGACTACATTTTACATAAAAAATATTCTTGGAATATAATTTCTATTCTTACCTGAAATATACGAAGGGTATTAACCTCACTAAAAGTCATAAAATGCTGGTTACTGATAAATATGTTGCCCTAATAGCAGATATTATCATGAACATTATTAACATTTGTATAATGGGAATTTGTATTCTATTAAAGATCATACACTCACATACACACACATACACACACAACATATATACAGACATTCACATACACACACAACTCTCTCTCTCTCTCTTTCTCTCTCTCTCTCTCTCTCTCTCTCAGAGGTCTTCCTCATTTGTCCTTCCTTCATTCTTTCTTACTTGCCTGCCATTCTGCGTATGTATGTAAGTTTGTTTCAAAGACCATTGACTTGATTGAAAGTGATGCTAGATTACCCTACAAAGTTACATTTTCTTAGTCTCAGAAATATTTATTGCTCCTGTGTTCTATAAAGTAAACTCAAATATTTTTTTTTCATTTTTTCCCTTCAATGACTAACTTTCATTTTGTTTCTTTAATCTTCTCAATATAGAATCATAGGACTCAGGATGCTACTAGTATACAAAGGGCTCTTCTATAACCAATTTTCTGTTACTTATGGTTTTATCAATTTTAAAATAACAATCATTTAATATATATTATGTGCTTGTATATGTGGTGGTTTCATAATCAATTTAAAGTGTTTAGGATTAAACATTCAGTCTCTCTATCTATGTATTAAATATAAACATATATTGCATATGTAATGTCTTACTTATATAACTTTTCGTAAACTATTTTATTTCATAGTAAAATTTTTATTTGTATACTTTACTGATTTTTATTATAATAAGTACTTGCACATTACTTAGGGATAAATTCACTAGAATTGGCAGAAAATTTGCTTCTTCATTCCTTAATTCCTTATCTTCATGGAAGACTTTGGCAATTGAAACAACTTTGAGCATACTTTCCTCTTAAAGAGTTGTGAACACAGCACATGTGCATTGTTCAAAACAAAGTGAATCAAAACATCATCCCAGTTACAAACATTTTCTTGCAAATTTTATTATTGCAGTTTTCTAACAGATGGGAAACATTCTAAGTAAGGTAACCCAGAATCAGAAAGACAAACATCATATTTTCTCTCATATGTAGGTGCTTTCTAGTAAAGTTCATTTAGAATTTTTTCAAATGATTTCAAAGGAGGAATGACATAACATAGGTAGTACGAAGGAGGAAAAGGAAATACTGTAGTAAGGAATTAAGGATTGTAAGGCCTGTGAAGGCACCATAGAGGACAGACTACAAGAGGGGTTGATTATCAATAACGATGTTTGAGAAAGACATAGGAAAACCTATTACTTTAGAAGGTTTATAAAACATAAATATACATAACTACTTAAATGGAGTTACCCTATAAATAGAATTATAGATTATGTCTCCCTATACACCATAGACTATTAAATAAAAGCTCAGTTCTGGAATTAAAATAATCCAGTCTTTAAATTCTACCTGTGCCAGGATCCTTTGACTGGCCTGTGTATGCGTCTTCTGACCAATGGCTCAGTCTCTGGCAGTTCCCTCTGGTCTGGGTGAGTTGAGAATTCTGGTCTTCCTATGGGGTACCTCTCCCCTTCAGCTTATTTAATCTTTCCCCTAATTCAACCACAGAGGTCCCGGGTTTCAGTTCAATGGGTGGATGAAGTATCTGCTTCTGTCTCATTCAGGGGTCAGCCATGCCAGGCTCCTTGTCTGTAAGCACATCATAGCATCAGTAAGAGTGTCAGGCCTTGGTGCCCTCCCATGAGGTGGATCCCAAGTTGGGCTGGTCATTGGGCCTTTCCTTCATCCTCTTTCCCATTTTTATCCCTACTGTTCTTTCAGAGAGGAATAGTTTTGGGTCAGAAAATTTGACTGAGGGTTAGTAACCCTGTCCCTTTGCTTGAGGCACTGTCTATCTAATAGAGGTGGCTTTTTGAGTTCCAATGTTGGGTGTTTGGTCTAAGGTCACCCCTGTTGAGTCCTTAGAGTCTCTCACCTTGCAGATCTCTGGTACTTTCTAGAGGGTTCCTCAACTCCCCTCCCCATGCTGCTTATCTCCACTCATTCTCTTGACCCTCTTGGCTTCTCTCCCGTAACCCACGTACATGATTCTGTTCTCCTTTTCCCTTCCCACTGCCCCCTTCCACCTAGGTCCCTCCCTCCCTCCCTCTGCCTCCAGTGATTATTCCTTTCCTCTTTCTAAGTGGAATTGAAATACCCTCAATTAGGCCTTTCTGCTTGTTACACTCCTTATGGTCCTTAGGTCATGTCCTAGGTATTCTATACTTGTTGGCTAACATCCTCTAATCAATGAGTCCATCCTATTCACATCCTTTTGTGTCTGAGTTATCTCACTCAGGATGATATTTTCAAGTTACATTCATTTGTTTTCAAAATTCATGCAAAATTACTTTTAATAGCTAAATAGTATGTAATTGTGTAAATGAACCACATTTTATGTATCTGTTCTCAGGTTGAGGAAAATCAGGGTTGTCCCTGGTCAGGTCTCAGTGTGAGAAGATATGCTTAATCCTCAAGAAACTTGAGGCCCCAGGGAAGGCAGAGGCTTGGGGAGGGGTAGTACCCTCTCAGAGACAAGGGGGAGGAAGATTGGGATGAGGAACTGTGAAAAGAGGGAGCAAGAAGGGAGACAATGAGAGGGATATAAATGAATAAAATAATGAAAATTGAAAAAAATTACCAGTATCTAAGATTGTACAATATTTGTTTACCTGCATGTTTGACCTAATATATTGTCATTCTATTCTATTCTATTCTATTCTATTCTATTCTATTCTATTCTATTCTATTCTATTCTATTCTATTCTATTCATTCCATTATTCCATTCCATTCCATTCCATTCTATTCTATTCTGTTCTATTGAATTCTTATATGACAGAAGTTCATTTTAACACAACATGATATTTATGGTTATATGTGCTTTAGTCAGGATTCTCTAGAGGTATAGAATGAGTCTCTCTCTCTTCTTCCCTCCCCCTCTCTCTTTACACACACACACACACACACACACACAGACACACACACACACATACACACACACACACATACACACACACACACACACACACACACACACACACACACACGACTACAGATTGTGGTCCAGCTAATCTAATAATTACTTTTGATTAATGTAATCCAACTGTCCTGAATTTCCTCATTCTATGAGGTTAGATGTCTCAGCTCATCTTCAGTATATGCTGGAATCCCAACGTAGTAGGCTGTAATATCAGTGAAGGAATGAGCTTGGTAATGAGGTGAGAGCAAGAAGGCAATGAGCAAAAGCTTCCTTATTCCATGTTCTTATATAGGCTTTCAGTAGGAAGTGTGGCCAAGATTAAATGGAAAAAAAGATGTGCCTTTCTATCTCACAAGTCTGGATTAGAAATAGATCTTCGTGTTGCAGATTAAATCCCTCGCAGGTGTGCCCTCCATTTTGGAGGTTTGATTAATTTCAGAAATAATCAAGTTGACAATTAAGAATATTTTTATAATAAATTTCTTTAGCTGTTCACCTATTGGTACACATGGTTATTCTCTTCATATCTTGCCATTTGTACATATAATGAACCTACATTAAATATTAAGAAAGAAAAAATAAGAAAACATGTATTCCATGAATAAAAAAATGAATAAAAGATTAAACAGAGCTTTTTAATACTATATTTTGATGGTTATTTAAGAATTTCTTACAATGCATTTTGATCTTACTGTACTGGCAAGTTTTATGTGAACTTGACACAGAGACAAGAGTTATCTGAGGGGAGAGAACCTCAATTGAAAACAAATGCCTCCGTGAGATCTGGCTGTAGGCAGGCTGTAGAGCATTTTCTTAGTGAATTTTGGGCAAGGACCCAGCACACTGTGGTGCCATTCAAGTGCTGGTGTTCCTGGTTTTTATGAGAATGTGTGCTGAATAATCCATTTGTAGCACTTGTTAACACTTTTTCTTTGTATTCTGATCAGTTGTAAATCTCTGCATTAGTTGCAGTTCGCTGCACATAGAAATTCTTTAATGACTACTCCACGATACATCATTCTTTGTGCACTGAGGTAGGAATTTAGAAAGCAATTTAAATGAGCTTCACTTAGAAAAACACCAAAAGTAATGTTCTAATGTGGGGCCGGGGAGCTTCCTAGTCATGTGCTATTGGCCAGGTTTACAGTAGTAAGACTCTGTTTCCTCTTGTGGAGTGAGTCTAGTTTCTAATTAGAAAACAATTAGTTTCCCATACAACATTCAGCTATTCATGGGCATAGCTTGACATACCAGACATTACTACAGTTCAAACATAAAATATTTAGTAAATCTGTGGATAACTTTCAACCCCAACAGCCTACCTAGCACCTTCTAGTACTCTGAAAACTATAATTCTCCTGATTTCTCTAAGTCATATGACCAAATTGTGTGTTATCTTCAGCAACAGTCTTAGTATCAAAATCTGATGAGCAACCAAGAGAAGTGACTAAAGCCTGCTTTGGTGTTGGGTGGTGTCTCAAGAAAAGCATATTCCTTACAAACTACTTGAGGATAATTCTACTTCTGAAACAGGGATTTTAATTTAGCAATTTAAGGGCTTCTGAGAGGGATAATATCTCCTGCAATTTCAAATACTAATTTTTGTCTATCTATAGAAGTTTACACAACAGTCGATTTCTCTATGGATTTTCCATACCTTTCTATTGTTGCCCCTCCTCCCCCACCCCCTTTTTTTCATGCTTTTGTATCTCTCTCCAGATAAACCTCCCTCCCCTCATCATTTTCAGCTCATTATATTCTGTGTTCTACTATCCCCTATCATTTAAAGCCCTCTCCTCCATTCCCACTAACAGTACCTTTCTTGTACTTCAGGTATTTCAAATCAAAATACATAAATATATTTATAGCTAATATCCAATAAAAGTGAGTACAAAGTTTGTTTTTCTAAGTATAATGTTTTAAATTCCATTCTTTTATCTGCAATTCCATAACTTGATTTTTGTTCAGTTAAATAAAAATCTGTTCTGTATTGAATTCAAAGGGTCTCTTATTATGAATTCAGCTAGCCATTTGCTTTTTATACATATGTTAATTCTAAACACTTTACTAGATGATAATAATATTAAGCAATAGACAATTATTACAGAAATTCCATTTGGGATTAAAAACTAAATGTAAAAAGAATAATTAAAATTGCATATATGCAGTAATTATATAACTCATGCTTGTGAAAATGCATTATTTACTGGAGAAAATAAGATAGGGGTTTGTAATAATATTTTATCATATAATAATCTCACCCCGGTGTCAAATATGTGATCTCTGAAATAGTACACTGAAGTGTCAAACTTCACTGACAGTGGCAGAAAATAAAATGACCAAACTGTGAAGCTACATTGTATATTGGGATCTGTGCATCACAAAAATTTTAAAGAAATATCCTATTTTTGAATTAAAATTTTACTTTGGTAGATAACTCTCTGGTATTATAAATTGCCCTGAAGGACTTCCAACTTAAAATATATATGAATATTCTCCTCAAATATCCAGAACAGTAACTAAAATGAACAGGTAGAATGAGGGTGACTTCTATTTAGAAGGAATTAAAATTGGGAAGTCACACTGAAGTTCATGTAAGATTTGTTTTTTAGAAAATGGTACTTCATAATTGGTCCATTTTATCCTGTTATTTGCTTTCATAAACTTGGCAAGTTAATAGTAAAGGATTTCGTTTTATCTGATATGATTTTTCAGTCAAGTAGTCACCATTATCATAGACTATTCAATTCAATGTGTGGTCAATATTCTCATGTGAACCAACAAATTTACTCAATTCCCAAGTATCACAGTACAGTATCACATATCTATAAATGAGTTTATTAGAAATTAATTGACAATTGTTCTTTGATAAGCAAACTGACAAAGCCCAGTGCAGCTGAGTGTCCTGGTTATAAATAGGAGTTGAACCCCCACGTCTCATGGTTGGTTGTCATACAATGTGACTGTTCAACACTTTATACAGTGCTTGGTATGTGCGGAATATTTATTATACTGTGAATGTTATTTATAAAATGTAAAATCAAAGTGCTGATATTGACATTACCATTCAGGTATATTTCATAAAAATCTAAATAATTTAAGTTAACAAAAATATTAACTGTCAGAAATTTTAGTTAAGTATAATATCAGGGATTTTTATATATAATAAAAAAAAAGCCTGGTAGATTCTATGTTCTGGTTAGGAATCTAGTGTGAGGATAGGTAGCATAAGTGTTTTGGGTCTGAGCTGACTAAAATTTGCTCTTCCTGTGTAGTTTTTTTTTTTTTATCAAACTGAAGTTCTTCCAGATAAATTATGACTCATGAAGAACATATCATTATTATTATTATAATCATCATCATTATTATGCTAATATAATATTGAATAAAATTTAAGGTTCAGTGATCAATGATTAATTTATATATATTTATATATTTATATGAAATGTAAATTAACTTTAAGTAAGATAATTTAAAAACCCACTGCAGATGCTTGACTATGTTGCACTATTAATTACTAGTTGTTTGAAAGACAGTTTGTAAGTTTGTGAGGATGACATTAGTGTTATGAACAGCCTCAAGTAAATGTAAGTATAGTAACCTTTTAAATCTCAATGAAATCAACAATGACAAGTTGAAAAACATAATAAGAACAGTATAGTTCCACACCTGAAATTGGAGACACATGCCCTTCCATTTGACTATCTTTAAGATTCTATTTTTAAATTATGAACACCTAAAAAAGACTCTGATGTTCAAGCCATGTCTAAAATTATGATTGATAATATGATTATTTAAAAGTAAAAATACTATCAGAAAATTTAAATATAGTATCAAGAATTTTGTACTTTAATTCTATAATTTCAAATCAAATCAGACATTGTCTACAAAAAATTTGAAAATAGTAGTAGCCTATATAGTCTTCACAGCAGGATAGAAATCTGTACATATGCTTCAGCTTTTAGTGTTAACCTAAGTTCACCACACAAATAAATTTCTCCGATGAGCTTTGAGAGCTGCACTAATCTATGATTATAGAGAAACAAATTTAGAAGGCAGTTTTATATTAAGTTCGCTTAGTAAAACTATCATAGCAGATTCATCTCTGGGAAAGTTCTATTAATGGATTGAGAAAGTTCCATATTGACTTTCAGAATGTCTGAACTAATTTGTATCCTACCAACAGAGTATAAAGTTCATTTTTCTTTTGTTTTTTTCCCAACATTTCCTGGTATTCCTTCTGTGCCATAGACACTAGGATTGGGGTGAGACAGAATCAGCTTTGGTCATGAATAAAATGCAAATCTGCAATACCAGTCCTCTAGATTCAGAACATCTAGCTTTTGTGTATCAGAACGTAATAGGAAAGAAGGATTCCAAATGTAATGTTCATGTTCCCATTACATGCTGCTAATTCTTGCAGTGATTGACAGTTTCATTTTAATTATGTATTTATTTGATCATACTAACCTTATATCTCTTCAAATCTATCTTTCATGGTAGAAATTGCTTTTTTGTATTTGATTCTTTCCGGTCAGAAGGCCATATGCTCTTGCTGACAAAGTAAAATATAAAGCAATTTAAAAAAAATGTTTCCAATAGTAAAGTTTAAACTTTACAAATTACTAGAAATCAGTCCTGACATATGACGTGTATCCACAAGAAGTGATTTCCATCTATTAGACTGGATCTAATATAATGCCAGCGGCAATTTTTAACAGTGGGTGTCATATCCATTGTCATACTCAAATAATGACTCTCTCTACTAGATTGACTCAAAACATTGTACACGGCAAGAGTTTAAACAGCATTTATGTAAATATTACTTGATAATCTGGGTTAGTGAAAAGATGTGTAAAAATTGGAAAATATTCTATCTTTTTCACTCTGATCTATCTTCCCCCACTTTAGCTACTTCCTAGAAAGCTTGGCCTGTTCACTTGTCAGCTATTCCTAGCTACATGTTTGTTTAAATCTCATGTGTATTGGAATTTAGGAGGGGAGGAGACTATAGTTATTATTGATTTTCAGCATTTCAGGCAATATTTTCTTCACTTACTCCATTTTTCTCAACTTGGAATGCTCAAGTTTTGAAATTTCTCCCATCATCCTAGGTTCTTTAGCATAAATTCGGCTATTGTTTCTTACTACTCTCTGTAGTCTGTAATAATAATATATATTTGTGCGTTTATAAATTCTAGTCAGCTAATCCCATGTATTATTATTTTTCAATATATCATAGAATAAAAATATATATATTCAATAATTCTCTCTATGTTTCTGTATGTATTGTGCAAGTATCTGTATTGAATATAATTTTATGTAAATATAAAATAATATGTTTCTTCATTTAGATTGTAACCAGCTCCAAGCTACTGTGAACAGGGAAACTATGAACATGGCTGAGCAAGTGTCTAGAGTGTATGATATCAGGTCCTTTGAGTATATGCCAAGGTTGATGCAGCTGGGTCATATGGTAGATTTATTTTTAGATTTTTAAAGATTCTTCATACTATTTTCAAATTGGCCACTGAAGCGATCTACATTCTCAAGTACAGTGAACAGTTGCTCCTTGTTTCTTACAACTTACCAACAGTTTTCTGTCTGCTTTGTTGACCTTGGCTATTCTGATTGGGTAAGATGAAATGTCAGTGTTGTTTATCTTTCCTTAATTGCTGAGGATAATGATAAGGGTAGTCCAAATTATTCTCAAACAAATAATATGTATTATCAACATAATAGCCCTTAGTTGCCTTTTAGGGGTTGGAGTGGGTGCCTGTTACTGATGAAACCACATATTTATGACATATATATATATATATGACAAACAATTGGAATGAATCAAGCTGGATGTGACCTGAAAGTTTCTTTTCTGTGGTCTAGATTATATTGTTCCATAAAACAGTATGCAAGCTGTCAAGGGAAGGCAGCAGGTAAATAGGCATTTCCAGCTGCAATGTCTATGAACCGTGATAACTGAAGACATGGCAAAATAGTCATAAAGGTGTAATAAATAGCACTCACATGATGTTGGCAAACAAGAGCTATCTAATTGCACTTAAAATTCTCTACACAACAGAAGGGAAATGTCAGGTACTGGAAACTAAGCCAACTTCCAAGGGATTCTGAGAAAATGAAACCTAGGAAATTTCCTGAAGACACAGCTAATCTAACCCCTGGGAATATACCCAAAAGATGCTCCACCATACCAGAATAACATGTGTTCCACTATGTTCATAGTATCCTTATTCACAAAAGCCAGAAGCTGGAAATAACATAGATGTCCCTCACTGAAGAATGTATACAGAAAATGTGGTTCATTACAAAATAGTATGACAAAATACTATTCAGCTATTAAAAATGAGAAAATCATGAACTTTGCAGGGAAGTGGATGGAACTAGAAAATATCACTCTGAGTGAGGTAACCCAGACCCAAAAGGACATCCATGTTATGTATTCACTGTGTGAATAAGTGAATATTATCCAAAAAGTACACGATATCCATGATACATAAAAAGTTTAAGAAGAAGGAAGACCCAAGTGAGGATGCTTCAATTCCACTTAGAAGGGGGAAGAAAATAATCACTGCAATCAGAGGATAGGGAGGGGACTGGGTGGGATGGGGGAAGAGAAGCAGTAGAAGGTATGAGGGAAGACAGGAGAGAAGAGAAGCCCGGAGGAAAATATATGGGGAATCAGAGGGTGGGAGGATCCTCTAGAAATTCCCAGAGACCTGGGGTAAGAGAGGCTCAAAGAACTCATTGGGCATGACATTCACGGAAATGCCTAACAGTGGGGAGATATAACCTGAGGAGACCACCTCCATAGACAGAGCGCCCAGTGGAGGGATGGGTACACACACCCACCTTCAAAATTTTTGACCCAGAATTGTTCCTGTGTAAAGGAAATGCAGGGGGAAAAAGGTAGCAGAGACTGAAGGAAAGGCCATCTAGCTTCAGGTTGTGCTCTCAGATAGGAGCATAGTCCTTTGAGAGACTCTACCAGCTGCTGACTGAGATAGATCAAGATACTTAAAGCCAACTATTGAATGTGATTCGAGACCCCTATGGAAGAGCAAAAGGAAGGATTTAAAAAGCTGAAGGAGTTAGCAGCCCCATAGGGAGAACAATGGCATCAACTAACCAGGATGTTGCCTCAGATCTCCCAGGGACTAAGCCACCAAACAAAGAGCATACATGCACTAGTCTGTGGCCCCTGGCACATATGTAACAGAAGACTGCTTTGTCTGGCCTCAGTGGCAGAGTGTGCCTAATACTATAGATTCTTAATGTCTTGATGCCCCAGGGAAGGGGATTTCTGTGGCCTGTGAGGTGGAAGGAGTAGTGGATACAGGTAAGGAACGCGCTCTCTGAGAGCCACAGGGGATGGGGTTGGGGTGAAGAACTCTGGGAGGAGGAACAGGAAGGAGGGCAACATTTGGAATGTGAATAAATAAAATAATATAATACATCCCTGTATGTATTATATTATCTAAATCCCTAGATAAAGAAGAACTATACACAACTAATGACTGCAAAGAAACTAAGAAATAGCCTCTCAATGTTGGTTGGTCTGGTGCTGTATATGCAATTGTTAAGTTCTGAACCCCAAGATATGGTTGGCTCCAGAAAGAAAATCCTCACACAAACCAGTCCTTATTATGTAAATAGTATTCCTCAATTTAAAGTCAACTGGTTAATAAAAGGCTTGTGAATAGAGAGAGAAAAGTGTGCCTTGAGGATCAAGTGATGGATCTCAGGAGAAAAAAGAAAGAGGAGAGAGGAGAGTGATCAGGAGGTCTCTGTTAGGCAGGATGGACCAGAAGCATGTACCCAAGTGAAATGTACCCCCAGGACAAACTGCTGGAGTAGAAGGAACCCAGGTGAGAGTCAAATAGCAAGAACCTGTAAAGCAGTTGGAAAGTAGACAGTCTAGCATTTAGAAAAATAGATTTAGGGGTAATCCCCTAGTAATTATGCAAGAGCTGATTAAACACTCCATAGGTCTCTGCCTCTTTTGTTGGCTGGAAGGGTGGGACATATTAATTATTAATAGAGTTTATTTTTTAAAAAAATCCATTTACACCTTCTGCCAAGGAGCCCTCTTATTTATTATTACTATAGAGCAGTCAGCCTAGAAACTATACACACAAAAACGAACATAAAGATAATGCATACTCAGCACTATGTGTGTGTGTATGCGTGTGTGTGTGTGTGTGTGTGTGTGTGCAGGTGTGTGTGTGTATGTGTATGTGCGTGCACACACTTAACAGATATAATCAAAGAAAAGAGGTTATATACTTGAGACTAGGGGACATGGGAAGGATTTTATAGAAGATAGCTCAAAAGGGGTTGGAAGGAAAAAAGAGAAGAAACAATATATGAATCCTTTGATTACAAACATGTACATGCATATTTAATAAACACATATACATATAAATAATCTCACAGCTGATTCAGCAGTGAAAAATATGCACTGCTCTTTTAGAGAACTTAAGTTCAGTCCCCAGCACCAACAACAAACAGCTAACAAGTGACTCTAAGGTATATGCTGTACATCTTTTAGTCTTAACAGAATATCAAACATAGATGAATTTAAAAGTAAAATCAAATATATGTATATATATGTATATTTATAAATCTTACATATACATTTATTTATAAATAACATGGAATTGGATAAAAGGCAGACGTATACATCTAATTGAATTTTATAATACAATAAACAAAATCCAGTGACCATATACATTAAGTAAATCCTTGGTATTATATATTTTCTGATTGTTTTAACCTTTATTTTTATCTACTCACTCTAGAAATCTTTGGGAATATTTCCAGTCTGGATTTGAGGATTAAAACCTGCTCTTTCATAACTCCCTTATTGTAATATTAGGCAGACTAATTTAATTTTTAATTTTCTCGTTTATTTTATTTTTTGTGCTTTTATTGACTTAAACACATGGCCCAACTATATATCCAAAGGTAACTTGAAACTTATGGCATGAAGATTGCAGTTGTGTGACATAATAATTAATTGACATCTTATCTCAATTTCCCAAATTGTTATGGATGTACATCAACACACCCAGCTCTTGATTTTCTCTTATTAATGACCTAATTTTCTTTTCATCCTCTCCTACTGAGGCTAGATATGGCACCCTCTGTCTGCTACAGGTGTTGGGGGCCTCAGACTAGCACATGTATGCATTTTGGTTGGTAAGTCAGGCTGTAGGAGCTCCCAGGGGTCCAGGCTACTTTGTACTCTTGTTCTTACTGCGAGGTTGCCATCTCTTGAAAGCCTTCAATCTTTATTTCCAAGTCTTTCACAGGGGTCACTGACCTCCGTCCAGTTTTATTCTGTGGCTATCTTCGTCTGTCTCAGTCAGCTTCTTGGTAGAGCCTCCCCTCCCAGAGGACTGCAATGCCAGGGCCCTGGCTACAAGCACAACACGCATTATTAATAGTGTGAGGAATTAGCGGCTGCATATGGGGTGGGTCTTGAAATGGGCTGATCACTGCTCAGCCATTCCTTCAGTCTCTGCTCCATCTTTGATCCTGCGTTTCTTTTAGGCACGAGAAATTCAAGATAGTGGGCAGTTTGAGGCCTGAGTAGAAACAGGAGAGAGTTCCAGAGGGCCAGGAGAATAAGTAGAAATATGCAACTGCCACGAGTCAGGGATGAAAGAATTCTCTAGAAAGCCCTGGCAACCTGGGATGGAGGTGGGGGTGGCTCTCAGGAGTCAATGGAGGTAACTTTAGCAGAAATGCTGATCAGTTAGAATATGGATCCTCCACATTTATCCTTTATTCTATCTGGATATCTAACATAGGATATGGGCAGTCATAGGGCTAGTATATAAAAATATCCTCAGAAATATAACCAGAGCTGTAATTTGTTAATCTCAAAGTGCTTGTTAGTGGCGTCAGGTCAATGAGATCTAACTATCATGCAACCATGTCTTAACAAAGTCCATTTTCATAATGTACAGGTGCCCAAAAAATGCTTCTGTGAGCTGTGTTTCTAAAGTATATTTCAAAAGTAGTTCTTCATAACCTGGGAAACACCAAAGAAACTTTAAGAAAAAAATAAGTCTTTAGAACTATAGAATGTATGCAGACAGCAAACAGAGACACTATTGCTGATGCCAAGAAGTGCTTGCTGACAGGAGCCTGATATAGCTGTCTCCTGAGATGCTCTGCCAGAGCATGACAAATACAGATGCCAAACTTTGAACTGTGCCTGGGGACCTCAATAAAGGAGTTAGGGGAAAGACTGAAGGAGCTGAAGGGAATTTGCAATAGGAAGAAGAACAATATCAACCACCAGATCCCCAGAGTTCCCAGGGACTAAACCACCAACTAAAGAGTACACATGGAAGAACCCATGACTCCAGCTGCATATGTAGCAGAGGATGGGCTTATCCGGCATGAATGGGAGGGGAGGCCCTTGGTCCAGTGAAGGCTTGATGTCCCCGTGTAGGGGAATGGCAGCGGTGAGGTGGTAATGGATGGGTGTGTGGGTATAGTAGCACCCTAAATCAAAGCATGGAGAGGGGAGCTGGGATGGGAATATGCAGAGGGGAAACCAAAAAAGGGAATAACATTTGAAATGTAAATAAATAAAATAATAAAAAACTATAGAATGTCATTAGAAAGTATAACTGTGTGCATTGTTGTAGATGTTGTGTGGTTGTTTGTGAAGAAGAGCTTCTAGAAACAATGTTGGACTTTGATTATATTGATTTTTAAAATATATTCTGTTCTCTTCTTTATAATAATGAACAGCAGTAAGCTTGAAAATCATGAGTTTTATGTAAAAATACTTTTGAAATAAAAAAGAAAACATAATACTATATTACCTCTCTTTAGAAGAAAATTTAATAGAGTATTGTCTCACAAATACAAATAGGTGACTGAAACAACAGATTTGTTCATTTTACTAAAAGGATAATTGGACACATTGGGCATACCTGTAAAATTAATGTATTGTTTTCTCATGAGTTCAGTTGTATTAGATTCAGTGATGTTGCAAATTTCTGCACGGAAACATTCTTTCTTTATTTATTGAATATTTTATATTTACATTTCAAATGTTATCCCCTTTCCCCCAAGCAACCACCCACTCCTTCCAGGATCCACACCCTAACATTTGCCTAAACTGGGAGGGGGGGCAGACTTGTCAAGACCAAGAGCTTTTCCTCCCTTTTGTGCCCACAAAGGCCATCCTCTCCTACATATGTACCTGGAGTCATGGCTCGGTGCATGTGTACTCTGGATGGTAGTTTAGTCCCCGGAAGCTCTGGTTGGTTGGAATAGTCATTCTTATGGAGTGGAAACCCCTTCAGCTCCATCAATACTTTCTCTAACTCCTGAAATGGGGAACCTTGTTCTCATTTCAATGGTTAACTGCAAGCATCTGCCTCTGTATTTGTCATGTTCTGGCGGAGCCATTCATGAGACAGCTATATCAAGCTCCTGTCAACACGGACGTCTTGGCATCAGCAATAATTTTGGGTTTGGTGGCTGTATGTGTATGGGATGGATCCCCAGTTGGGGCAGGCTCTGAATGGCCATTTGCTCAGTCTTTGCTCCAAACTTTGTCTCCATATCTCCTCCTATGAATTCTTTTGTTTCCCTTTCTAAGAAAGACTGAAGTAGCCACACTTTGGTCATCCTTCTTGAGTTTCATGTGGTTTGCGGATTGTATCTTGGGTAACCCAAGCTTTGGGGCTAATATACACTTATCAGTGAGTACATATCATGTGTGTTCTTTTGAGACTGGGTTACCTCACTCAGGATGACATTTTCTAATGCCATCCATTTGCCTATGAATTTCATGAAGTCATTGATTTTAATAGCTAAGTAGTACTCCATTGAGTAAATGTACCATATTTTCTGTATCCATTGCTCTGTTGAAAGACATCTGTATTCTTTCCAGTTTTAGCTATTATAAATAAGGGTGCTATGAACATAATGGAGCATGGGTCCTTGTTATAGGTTAGAGCATCTTTTAGGTGTATCCCCTGGAATGGTATAGCTGGGTCTTCAGGTAGTACTATGTCCAATTTTCTGAGGAAACTCCAGAATGATTTGCAGAGGGATTGTGCCAGCTTGCAAACCCAACAATAGAGGAGTGTTCCTCTTTCTTCCCATCCTGGTCAGCATCTGTTGTCACTTCAGTTTTTGAACTTAGCAATTCTGACTGGTGTGAGGTAGAATTTCAGTGTTGCTTTGATTTGCATTTACCTAATGACTAAGGATGTTGAACATTTCTTTGTGTACTTCTCGACCATTCAATAATCTTCAGCTGAGAATTCTTTGTTTAGCTATGTACCCCATTTTGAATGGAGTAATTTGAATCCTGAGAGTCTAATTTCTTGAGTTTTTGGTATTTATTAGATATTATTCCTCTCAGATGTAGGATTGGTAAAGATCTTTTCTCAATATGTTGGTTACAGTTTTGTCCTAATGACAGTGTCCTTTGCCTTACAGAAGCTTTGCAGTTTTATGAAGTTCCATTTGTTGCTTCTTGATCATAGAGAATAAGCCATTGGTGTTTTGTTCAGGAAATTTTCCTCAGTGCTGATGTGTTCAAGACTCTTTCCCACTTTTTCTTCTATTAGAAGGTATATCCTTTTGTTTTAGGATGGGATGTTCTATAAATATCTGGTGAGTCCATTTGGTTCATAACTTCTGTTAGTTTCTCTATGTCTCTGTTTAGTTTCTGTTTCCATGATCTGTGCATTGATGAGAATAGGATGTTGAAGGATCCCACTATTATTGTGGCAGATGCAATTTGTGCTTTGAGCTTTAGTAAGGTTTTTTTTATGAATGTAGGTGCCCTTGAATTTGGAGCATAGATATTCAGGATTCAGATTTCCTCTTGGTGGATTTTTTCTTTAATGTATATGAAATGTCTTTCCTTATTTTTTTTTATAATTTTTTGTCGTAAGTCGACTTTATTTGATATTAATTAGAATGGATCTCCAGCTTGTTTATTCAGATCATTTGCTTGGAAAACTGTTTTCCAGACTTCACTCTGAGATAGTGTCTATCTTTGTCACTGAGGTGTGTTTCCTGTATGGAGCACATTCTTGGTTCTCTTTACATATCCAGTCTGTTAGTCTATGTCTTTTTTATTGGAGAATTGAGTCCATTGATGTTAAGAGATATTAAAGAAGAGTGATTGTTTTTTCCTGTTGTTTTTGTTGTTAGAGATGGAATTATGTTTGTATGGCTCTCTTATTTTGGGTTTGTTGCAAGGAGATTGTTTTCTTGCTTTTTCAAGAGTGTAGTTTCCCTCCTTGTGTTGGAGTTTTAAATCTATTATGCTCTGTATGGCTTGATTTGTGGAAAAATATTGTATAAAATTTGTTTTGTCATGGAATATCTTGTTTTGTCCATTTATGTTAATTGAGAGTTTTATTAGATATAGTAGCCTGGGCTGGCATTTGTGTTCTCTTAGGATCTATATGACATCTGCCCAGGATCTTCTGACTTTCATATTCTCTGGTGAGAAGTCTGGTACAATTGAGATAGGTTTGCCTTTATATGTTACTTGACCTTTTACCCTTACTGCTTTTAATATTCTTTTTTTGTTTTGTGCATTTGGTGTTTTGACTACTATTTGATGGAAGGAATTTTTTCTGGTCGATTCTATTTGGAGTTCTGTTGGCTTCTTGTATGTTTATGTCTATCTCATTCTATAGCTTAGGGAAGTTTTCTTCTATAATTTTGCTGAGGATATTTACTGACCCTTTAAGTTGAGAATCTTTTTCTCTTCTATATCTATTATCCTTAGGTTTGATCTTCGTATTGTGTTCTGGATTTCCTGGATGTTTGGGTTAGGAAATTTTTGCATTTTACATTATCTTTGATGGTTGTTTCAATGTTGTCTATGGTATTTTCTGTCCCTGAGATTTTCTCTTCTATCTCTTGCATTCTGTTTGTGATGCTTGTGTCTATGACTCCCCATCTCTTTCTTAGGTATTCTATCTTCAGTGTTGTCTCTCTTTGTAATTTTTTTATTGTTTCTATTTCCAGTTTTAAATCCTGCATGATTTTGTTCAATTCCTTCACCTGATTTTTTGCATTTTCCTGTAATTATTTAAGGGATTTTTGTGTTTCCTCTTTAAGGGTTTCAACCTGTTTACCTGTGTTCTCCTGTATTTCTTTAAAGGAGTTATATATGTCCTTCTTAAAGTCCTCTATCATCATGACGATACGTGATTTTAAATCTGGTGTTTTGGGATATCAATTATTTGCTTTAGTGCCAGACCCAGGCTTTGATGATGCCAAGTAGTCTTGGTTTCTGTTGCTTAGCTTCCTGTGCTTGCCTCTTGCCATCTAGTGGTTTCCGGTGTCACCTGGTTTTGTTGTCTCTGACAGTGGCTTGACTCTCCTATAAGCTTGTGTTAGCACTCCTGGAGACGGGTTTTTGCCAGCTGTGATCTGGTTATAGAGAGCTGTATCTCAGTTTCATCTCTGAGCACAAGCAGAAACTGAAAGTGTCCTGTCCTCTTGGGCCAGGAATGTGAGCAGAATTTGTGGTCTCCCCTGTGCTCTCAGGATTTCCGTACTCCTGAGAGTCTAGCTCTTTTCCTGAAGGGATTTGTGCACAGAGAGCTGCGAGACTGCGTCACCTCAGGGCACAGGTGGAAACCGGATAGAGTCAACATTTATTTGCTGCATATAATTATCATCTTATAGGGTTACTGCTGAATATGTTCATCTCTTCTAGTTCTTTCTGCAGTCTAGCTACCTGGTTCAGAACAGCTATTCTGTCTCCAACTCTTCTCCAAGCTGACTGAACTTCACTATACTAACTCAATGATCAGAACTCATAAACTGGACTCTACTGATGAACTGACTGCAATCTTGAACTCCCTTTGTTGTTCTTAAGTAGTTTCTCTTTCCTGTGCTTGTGAGAGTTGGACATATTCTATCTGTAATACATTCTGTCAAATCTTTCTCTGATTTGTTACTTTGTCTAAACCTTAAGAAAAGAACATTGTGTGGGATTAAAGATGTATACAAAGGTCATGTCTCATTCCAGCAGAAACACACAGACCTAGGTCATTGGGTGTAACCCCTTTCCAGAACAGCCATATTGATAGATTGAAATTCCTCTAAACATAACTCCTATTATTTTGTTCATGACCATTAATAGTAATTCCTACATTATTTCTTTTTCAATATCTGTCAAGATTACACATCCATATTTGTTTGCTTATAGGTTCTATAAGTAAACTGATTATAATTATTGCAAATGACCTTTTTTTCTAAATTCAAGGAAATATATCAATTCCTTGTTTAGTAAGATGTAGGTGTTGTTAGGATCTAGAGATGAATGCTATCAAGCTAAATTCAGTACTATCCAGCTTCATCACAGATAAAACTGATGAAACAGTCATTCAAATTTACTTTCATTTAAATTTACATTTCCTTTTACTTTTTTCAGCTTTGTCAATGATACAATCTGCTCCCTAAGAGACAATAGTTCCTGTTGACTGAAGGCTAGGCCTCTCAGCTCTTAGTATCTGTCCAGTTGGTGTATAGAGAGGAAAATAGGAAGTTTGGATACCTTACTTTGATTTTCATGCCAAAGTAGATTTAATTACTAAATTCATAGGTTCTAACCATAGTCATTTTCCTTAACAAAGAGACTTTGTTTTTCTTGTATTCTACTCAAATATCATTTCCCAGGAAGCCATTTGTCCAGGACCTAATAGTCAATTAGTTATGGTTATAGTATGACTGTCTTCCTGGCTAGCTGGCCAGCTGGATGATGGATGGATGGCTAAATCAGAAATAATGAACACTCATTCAACATATTGAAAGTATGCATATTTCCCTGTAACCATGGACACGTTCCCCAAATTCTTATTTCATTTTCAGTCTCTCAATATTTCATCTCTTAGTTTTTTATGTGTTGAACTTTCATTAGCAGTCTTTTCATTTTCTATTTTTCCTTGTGGTACTCTCTTTTTAGGGGAAAAATCATAACTATTTCCATGTATTTCAGATAAATACAAAATAAAAAAATTAGCTACTTATCAGAAAGATATACCATGATCAACACATAGCAAATATTTTGGTGGTGCTGGATTTCAATAAACCACAGGTGATAATGATGAATATAAATATCCTATTTTGTCACTTCTCTCACCCTTTTATGAATTAAAGATTAATATCAGATAAAATATATTGGGAGTTGCATTCACTGCTTTTATGCAATATGTAGCTCATTGGTAAAGAAAATGCCTGTGTTCAGCATAAAAAGCTATACATCCTTTTATCAACATTCTTCTGTGAGATCTACTTTCATATAGATATCTAGGTGTAAGTGTATTTATATAAAATAAATATTTAGTGACTATGTGGAATAAATGCTGTAATTTATGTACAACATTTGACAATGGGTATTATTCAATTTCTGTTACTTTTAATTATGTGTGCGTTTTCATAGGCCTTGGGAGACATTCTTCAACATTTATAGAAAGTGAAATTGTTAACCCATAAGGCAAATACATTATCAATTGAGGTAAAGAATTTTGATAACTTTACAGCAGTCTGAATTCTATCTGCTTGCACTCTTGGAGTAAACTGGAGGTTTCCCTAACTTCTTTACAAACATTTGTGGTATGCACTGATGTGCTATTGTCTTGTAATAGAACATAGTATGTTATGCTTCTTTCAGACTTGGTGAACAATAAATTCTATTATTTTAAGCCATTCAGAGTTGTGCTGTTTACTAAAGAATATCCTGAGTTTTTTTGATTCAAGGTCTCTTCATGATTTTATTGTGACAAACGTTTTGAGCTGCATCAATTTGGTCTCTGAGTTTGTGGAGCTCAATTTCATTTTGGCAATCTTAACACAGAAAACCACCTTGCATATTATCACCTTATCAGCTCCATGGGCTAAAAAGTAAAATCTGTGATGGAGTATAGTTTCAAACAATTGTGGATGTGAAATAACTAATATTCTATGGAATCTTTTCAATTATTTATCACAAAATCACAATTTGGGAATTGTTCAACTATGGGGCCTTTAATAAATGTTGTATCTTTAATTCTTCATTAAAGCATATTTTTGCTAGAGTGATTTTGCATAAAATGTTCAGGTTTTGCTTTTGTTATAGCTGATTTAGGTACACAGAAAGCTTGATTAGGAGAACAGCAATCAAAGCAATGGCCATTGCAAAACTAAAATTACCATCATCTTAGGTAGCTGCAGAAATAGTTGCAATCCACTATATTCTGCCACTTGTAATTTAATCAGAGAGGAATAAGCTGTCACAGTTCGAATTAATCATGCCGTTAATTAAGCATAGCAATGGAAGAGCTACATACTTAAAATAATTAAGATGGATGATAATCAGTGTGCTAGAAACAATTCAAGGCAATTTATTTGCTGGTCAAAAAGAAAGAAAAAATACTGAGGTTTTTTTTTTTTTGTGGGAGTGTTTACAGTTTATTCTTTACAAGAAAAGTTTATGTTAAATATAATTACATAGTCTCTAGTCTCCCACTGATAGAGAGATGTTCACTGATGTTTCTTTTTGGATATCTCAGTGGGACAACAGGCACTATAAATGCTTGTATTATATAGAGTTGTGAAATAATATTATTACTATATGTTAGTATTCCAGACTCTATTGATTATAGAAAACAGATACCTAAACGCAATGCCAATAAACATCAAAAGGGTTGTTTTAGAGTTAAACTTAATATATAAGTAAATGACAGTGTTGTGGTACTTTAAATGAAAATTTGAAAAGCAGTAGACCTTTAATGTGTGAGTTTTCTTCTTAAGGTATTTACATTATCACTAATGACTAAAAGGGGATGGAATTCAAATAGAATGCAGCTAGCTTACCTCTGTAGTATCCAGATATTAAGAACATCCTAGAAAGGAGGTATCATTAGCAAATACTCATTATATAATCAAGAAAGACTTAAACAGGCTGTGGGAACTTGATCTCAATGGAAAGCAAGGAAAAAATCTAGGAAAGTATCTTTTCTCAAAACAAAAAAATAGAGTTACTGATGAATCAAATTATTAGAGTAAATAATAATAATTCTAACAGTCAAATATAATATAGTCTTTTGAAGAAAGAATACTGAGTAAGATAGAGGTAAAAGTAGAATACATTGCATAGACGTCAGGTGGGATGGGTTGGGTGGGAACATCCTTCTTGAGATGAGGGGACGGAGAAAGGAGGGTCGGAGAGAAGGTATGGGATGTGAACAGTAAGAGGGTGGACCAGGAGGGGAATATAATCTAGAGTGTAAAAATAATTAAAAAAAAATAAATAAAAAAGAATTTCAGTAAAAATATTTCAAAGCAAACTAAAGCAAGAGAAAATGAAAATGAAAGCCCACATCAAAATCATTAAAGACTGTAGCCTAAGTCAACATATTCAATCTATGAACAGTTCCAGGAACAGCACAAATAATGGGAAGAAGAAAGGCTTTAGGAGATAAAAGTTACTTTCTCCCAAAGAAGATAAAAGACATCTAACCAGGAAGCCAAATTGATGACTAAAAAAACAAACTAAACTGCATTAGCGATACAGGAAAGCAGAGTAACAGAAGAATATTTACGACTACAGCAGAAAAGAGAAAAGAAAATAAAAACCATTAGATGTAAAGGAGTGAGAATGTAATTCATAGTAAATATCAAATCAAAGACTATTGGAAAGAAATACAATAGCATGAAGCCACCAAAATATTGGAAAAAAGGAGAATATGAAAACTCTGCCTTAATAACAAAATGAAAAGTTATTTTTTTATATTAGAATCTGGAGAAACCATTGCCAACAGACCCACATAGTACACAATGTAGAATAGTGTCCTTCACTTAGAGAAAGTAAACCATTTATCGAAATTTATATTTCTGTGGATTTCCAGAAATAATGAAATCTTTCTCTCCTTCCTATCTATGATTTTCACATTATAGTTTAGGAAATATAACGATGATAATATATTGTCAAATTTGGAAAACACAAAGGTAAACTATTCCAATAGCTGTCAAACCTCTAACGTAACTGAAATATTTTAAAATAGATTACCCGATCAGAGAGATGATTCAGTAAGTGACTTGCTGGGCAAATTAAAGACCAAAAGTTAAATCCTATCATGTGAGTAATAAAATTTTAGAGCTGCGGTGAGCCACCAACCATGCACTGCAGGTACAGAGAGTTTCGCAGAGAGTATTGAAAGAGTTTAGCAGCAACAAGCCTAGTGTGAGATTCAGAGAGAGACTATCATACCTGAAGTATTCCTTTGACATCTGTACACACATAAATACACCATGCAAATATACCACACATTCAGCTGCACACACACATGCGCGTATACACACACACACACACACACACACACACACACACACACACACCAGATCCAATTATACAGATCTCCAAATTTAAATCAATTGATTGTCATGAAAGATGCCCTTACAGTACAGTGGGGATAGTTTGTGAATATATATGGAAGAAATAGCAATTCTGACATTGAACCATATAAATTAAATAAAATTATATTACATATAATTATGATTATATTAAAATAGTATATGTTAATAAATAGATAACATATACATACCATATATATTATATATATAAATATTTATAAGCATATAATACTTATATATAATATATTCATTATATATGTAAACAGTTTCAGGGCTATAGACTTTTTATAACATATGTATGACCACTAAATAACCAAAGATTTCATATACAGAGTAAAAACTTAAAAGGGAGTATAAAAAGAAGACTCAGCAAAAATCACAAATCACTGGCTAATAAAATGAAAATGCAATTTTTACAGATTGGAAAAATTAGTGTGCATTATGGAAGAAGATTTTTATCTAAAATATGGAGATTATTTCAATGAATGGGCAATAAGTTAAATGACCCAATTAGAAGTGAGCTAAACACACTAGCAAACCCTTTACAAAAATTCACAGAAGCACTATGGTAGAGCCATGGGAAATGCTCTTAGAGTTTAATATTGACTTCAGATCATCTCTTTCTGATCATTGGTTTCAATGAGGCATTTTAAGTTGGAAGTAACACTTCTATGACCATACCAAAAAAAGGCAAGTGAGTAATAGGAAGTCTAAATATTTTTAAAACATTATTTTAGAGAACAGATTTTCTTCTACTCTGTGAGTGTAATGTGCATACATCTTTATTTTATCTTTACCAATCTTCATTTTTAAATTGATAGTCCCCATTTACATTCTTTATAAAGTTTATTTAGCAAATTTTTATAAAAGCATGGGAAATATTATGTAAAATTATTGTGTTGGCAAACATGCTAAATTAAAAACTATGTTGACTGTAAGACTAAAATACATGCATTAAATTTCTATGCTTTTTCTTGACCTCAAAAACAAAATATACAGCAGATCTTAACATTCTCGTGGATGCTTGTTTGTGAATAATTAGTTACCTTTCTAATCTTCTCTCACTTCCTGCTTTTATTTGTTTAAATATAACAAAATTATAATTTGCTAACATAAGCAGTACATAATAGATGAGCTTCTTTTTATTAGCACAGGAAAAGCACATAATTTGTCAATGGGTACTCAGAAATTTAAACATTCAGATTTATTACTATACTAGATGATAAGATATTAGTTCATATAATTGGTAAAAATTAGAATGTTCTGGTTGTACCTTACGAGAAAAAGTCAATAAATATGATCATCTTGTGATAGATAAGATGAAAGATTAGAAAAAAAATTAAGTATTGGGTGGGAACCACAGGACTAAAGCCTTGAGGGCCAGGAGAAAGAATGGAAACAGGTACCTTGGGAGATGGGAGGTGCAGGAATCCCCTTGAATGTACCAGAGACCTTGGAGGTAAGAGACTCTCAGGACACAAAGGGAGGGGCCATAGATGAAATGCCCTACAGTGCAGAGAAGGAATTTGTAGAGCCCACCTCCAGCAGAAGGACAGAGCATCAAGTGGAGAGATGGGGGTTGCCATTTCACAGTCAAAAGGACTGACTCATAATTGTTCCTGTCTGAAACAACTGCAGGGACAAATTGGAGAAGAGTCTAAGCAAAAGGAAGTCGAGTGACAGGCCCAAATTTGGACCCAGCTCAAGGAAAGGCCCCAAAGCCTGAGACTGTTACTGAGGCCATGGTGTACTCACAAAAGGGGCCTAACATGACTGCCCACTGAAAGACCCAACAAACACCAGAAGGGTCAGATACAGATATTTACACACAACCAATAGACAGAAGCTGCTGACACCTGTGGTTGACGTAGGGAAAAGTTGGAAGAAGCTAGGAGGAAGGTGACCTGTAGGAAGATCAGCAGGCTCAACTTACCTTGCCCTGCTCCCCAGATCTCTCAGACACTGGGCCACCAACCAAGCAGCATACATCAGCTGATATGATGTATACTAACACATATACAGTAGAGGACTGCCGGGTCTGGACTCAGTCAGAGAAGATGTACCTAAACTTCAAGAGACTGGAGACAGCAGGGAGTAGGGAGGTCTGGTGAGAGCCAGGAGGTGGGTTGGGGGGGAGCATCCTCATGGAGACAGGAGTTGGGGGAGGTATGGAATGTGGAACAGAGGGTAGACTGGGAAAGCGATAAAATATGGATTGTAAAAGAGAATGAATAAAATTTAAAAGAAAAAGAAAAAGCAAAGAAACAAAAAAGAAGGAAAAAAAACGAACAGAAATGTCTTTGGATGTGTGTGATCTCTTACCAGAGTAGCCATGTTACTTGATTTAAAACTCACCTATACCTGTCATTGAACCTCTCTCCCTTTCATCGTTCTATTGTGATGATGAGCTATATATTCTGTTAGGTATGGAAGAACAGACTCAAGAATACCTTGTGTATCCATTCCTCTGTTTAAGGACATCTGGGTTCTTTCCAGCTTCTCGCTATTATGAATAAGGCTGCTATGAACATAGTAGAGTATGCATCCTGGTTATGTGTTGGAGCATCTTTTGGTATATGCCCAGGAGTGGTATTGCCTCTGATAGTGCAATGTCCAGTTTTCTGAGGAACTGACAGACTGATTTCCAGAGTCAATATACCAGTTTTCAATCCCAACAACAATGGAGGAGTGTCCCTCTTTCTCCATATCCTCACCAGCATCTGTTGTCACCTGAGATTTTGAAATAGGCCATTCTGACTGGTATGAGGTAAATCTCTGAGTTGTTTTGATTTGCATTTCCCTGATGACTAGGGATGTTGAACATGTCTTTAGGTGCTTCTCGTCTATTTGATATTCCTCAGTTGAGCTCATTGTTTAGCTCTGTACCCCATTTTTAATAGTGATTTATTTCTCTGGAATCTAACTTCTTGAGTTATTCAATTATTTTAGATGTTAGCCCTCTACCAGATGTAGGATTGGTAAAGATCTCTTCCCAAAATTTTGGTTGCTATTTTGTCCTATTTACAATGTCCTTTGCCTTCCAGGAGCTTTGCAATTTTATGAAGTTCCATTTGTTGATTTATTTTTCTGTTTGGTCTTAAAGCATAAGCCATTGGTGTTCTGTTCAGGAAATTTTCCCCTGTGCCCATGTGTTTGAGGCTCTTCCCCCACTTTCTATGGAGTATTACTCAGCTGTTAAATTTAATGACTTCATGAAATTCTTAGGCAAATGAATGGAACTAGAAAATATCATCCCATGTGTGGTAACCCAATCACAAAAAACACACATGGTGTGCACTCACTGATAATTGAATACTAGCCCCAAAACTCAGAATACCCAAGATACAATTCACATACAACATTAAACTCAAGAAGAAGGAAGACCAAAGTGTGGCTGCCTCAGTCCTTTTGAGAAGGGGGAACACAATACTCATAGGGACAATACAGAGGCAAAGTATGGAGCAAAGACTGAAGGGAAGGCCATGCAGATACTGCCCCACCTAGGGATCCATCCGATATGCAATCACCAAGCCCAGACGCCATTGTGGATGCCTAGAAGTACATGCTGTCAGAAGCCTGATACTGTTGTTCCCTGAGAGGCTCTGCTAGAGCCTGAAAAATACAGAGGCAGATCCTGGCAGCCAACCACTGGACTGAGAACTGGGTCCCCAATGAAGTAGTTAGAGAAAGGACTGAGTTAGTTGAGGGTGTTTGCAACCCCACAGCAAGAGCAACAATATCAACAAAGCAGACCTGCCAGGGCTCCCAGGGTCTAAACCACTAACCTAAGAGTAGCTGCATATGTAGCAGAGGATGGCCTTGTTGGACATCAATGGGAGGAGAGGCCCTTGGTCTTGTGAATGCTAGATGCCCCAGTGTAGGGAAATGCCAAGGTGGAGAGGAAGGAAGGAATGGAAGGACGGTGGGGAGTAGCCTCATAGAAACAGGGGGATGGGGGATGGGGGATGGGATACATTGTTTCTGGAGGGGAAACTGGGAAAGGGGATAACAAATGAAATGTAAATAAAAAGTTTCAAAGAAAAGAAAAGAATAGAAAAAATTACCTTGTGGGGAGAAATTACTAGTAAAGAATGTTGTTAAAGTGAAAGAAATTTAGGACATAAGAACATTACAATCAAGGTAATAAAACCAAAGAAATTCTCTAGTTGACATGGCATTTCATTAAGACAAAGCAATTAAATTGTTGCCAAAATAACCATTCAAACCCAACAGAAAATAACAAAATGTCTAGCTACCTAATTATGACATAACATATATATTTCTCAGTACTTGTTTTATATATATATATATATATATATATATATATATATATATATATGGCTTCAGCATGTAATTTCAATATACCAATTAAAGCTTATAGTAGTTTTATATGTTTATTGTTAATTTGTTTTATTTTGTTATACTACTTAATTTTCAATTAATATATTTATCTTACACTGAAAAGCTGTCAGCTGTATCACGGAGTTTTCTTTTAATTCTCATGTCACAATATGACATTGTAAGAAGTAAGGTGAGTGTGTGGGCAGAGCACTTTCCTAGCATGTGAGAGACCAATGCTAGACCTAAATGCAGTCTGGAACCTAAAAAAACCTTGCATTTTCCAACCTTCTGCTTCAACCTTCTGAGGAGTTAGGATTATAAGCTTCCCACTCCAGACATGAGGATATTAGTGTTTTTTTCTTTTTTCGTTGGATAAAATTATGTTGCTGATGTATAGGTATTAAATTCATCTTCAAAGAGAAACTGAAAGCCTAGCAGTTTTGGTAGTAAAATGTAAACTAAAACATTAATAAAATTTTAGTTAAAGTTTTCCATTCAGGATGTTTAGCTTGTTTTCTATCTCTAAATTTTTTTAAAAGACACTTAAAGAAAGTGTGTATCATATGTTTAAAATGTCTGTTTTTATTTTTAATTCAAAATAATAAATGAGCTTCTAGTGGTGAGAAAGGAGTTTGGTATAAATTATGTTAAAATCTGGTGATGGGATACTCTTAACAAGAGGGAGTCATGTTCTCTAATTGAATGTGATCATTTCATTATAATAGAAATTTAGCTTTCGCAATAAGAAGTTTATCTGTGACATTTTCTTAGTGTCTTATTTCTAGGATGCAAACACTCCACATTGTTACTAATGATCTTTCATTTGCATGTGTGTAAAGCCTGTTGGGAGATGTGAACATATTGTACTTTTGAAGAAAAAGTAGCCAAGTGCTAATGAGGACAAGTACCATGGGAGGGAGGAAGTGAGGGAGGAAGGGAGAGAGGGAGGGAAAGACAGAGGAAGGGAGGGGGGAGAGAAAGAGAGAGAGGGAGAGAGAGAAAATATCCTCTGCTGGATTTTGTGATGCACACAGTGGCTTTTACATTGTCAAAGTCTAAAATAGTTACCTTTTCCTCTCTCTAGAGACACACAGAAATCTTTAAGATTTGATCTTTTCACTGATTTCCTGAAATTCACACAATTAAAAGTCAACACATCTCTTCCCTTACCTTGATTCTTCTTATCTAATGATATTGACTAAAATTCCACTCGAAAGTCAAATTTTAACAATATTTCCATTCTCTTTATCTTTACTACCAAACTTTTAACATACATTGTACACGAGAATAGGTTCATTCTGATAAATATGAAGAAAGTTTTGTTGTCGATCTATATGCAACTGACTAGTTACCCTACTCTTTCTGCATGTGTGAGTGTGTATGTGTATATGTAAAGGTGTGAATGCATGTGTGTGTGTGCAAGTATAATAATGTGTGTGTGCAAGTATGAGCGTGTGTGTATGAATGAGTGAGTGTGTGAATGTACTGTGTGAGTGTATGTAAATGAATGTGTGAGAGTTTGTGTGAGTGTGTGTGTATGAGGGTATTTGAATGTGTCTATACAAGAAAATCTGTTGTGAATGTGTGAGCAAGAACTTCTGTGTGTAAATGTGTGAGAATATGTCTGTAATTGTGAGGTTGTTTAAATATATGTGTATTTATAGATGACTGTATATGGGTGTGAGTGTGTGAATGTGTGTGTGTATGTTCTGTTTCATTAGTGTTATGTACAGCAGTATTATTTTGTGGTTATTTACAGGAACATGACACCTTATCAGTTTCTGCAAAACTAAAGCAAATACTACTTCCATTGTTTGTGACCTAATATATAACCTAAGTGATGTGGGGACCCATGAACCTCTCCACATTAAATAATGGGCTGTTGAATAGACAAGGCTTATAGAGACCTTAAACAGATTCTTTGAGTTAGAAAACAGCAGCCATGTCATGTCAGAAAAACAGCATTCCACAACATGCCACTCCATAACCAACTGACATTCTTTTCTCTGTGTCCTCTGGGGTATTGTTTGAGCCCTAGAAGACTGAAATTAAATGCCTGGGTTATGACTAAGCATCAACAATTACTTCTTCTCAGTATACCCCAGTAATGACACTGCAGCTCCCCTTGCCCATTGCAGCAACAGCAGCAGCAACAACAACTACAACAACAACAACAACAATAATTACTATTATTATATTTTAATTTATATATTATTATGAGCATTGCAGTGAACAGCACAAATTGTTATAAAGATAAATATTAAGAATTAACTTGATGTTAATAATTTACATTCAGGAAAAAACATCAGCAGCTTACATACTAAGTTCTTTGTTCTCCCCAAAGACAGAAGACGCTTTCCTATGAGCATCTAATGCACTTTGGACTACATTCACTCTGTTTCTCCATGCTATTCTCTTTCTTCTGCCTCTCTTCCATTAGTTAACTGCCCCCTCATAGACAGTTTCACTTCATATATATATATATATATATATATATATATATATATTATTATTTTATGGCTTATTGTAAAGCACAGGATGCACAGATGGAAGAGACTATGTAATATTAATCTTTCTGCATCTAAATTATTTTGATTATCCTGATGATCAATACTTGCATTTACTTTTACAAATGGCATGCTGATTCTTTCTGTCTGTAAACTATGCCATTGTACTGTAAAAAGCACTTATTTCCTACACTCATATCAAGATGAGAAAATTAGAATAACTAATAAAATTATATTGTTGCTAGCTTTCAAATTATTGTTGAAACACAGCCACATGTACACTTTATTTTTTAAGATCATGATTCTCCACAGCAAAATTGCTTTATACTTACTTCCATTGATTAAAATATAGGTTGCTGCTATAACTTGGTTCTTGTGAACAGTGTTGCCATTAATATGGGAATGCTGCTATTTGTGTAATGTGTTGACTTTGAGTAGTTTAGGTAAATGAACAGGAGTGGTCCTACTGTATGTACATGTAGATCTAACCCAGAATTATATTGTTACTAGCCTTTAGATTCTTCTTGGCACTCACACACATACGCTCACTTCATTTTTTAAAGTTGCTTTGCCAATGCTATGATCATGCTTCTCCATAGCACCCTCTTTATTTATGTATTTATTTACTCATTTATTTATTCAATATGTGTATTGGTTTGCTCAGTTATACCAGTTGAGTAGGCATAAGCTATGCCATCTGAAAGCTGAAGATCCAAAATGTCAAGTTTGTTTTTAATTTTCTTTAAGTTCAGAATTTTCAAGTGAGGAGAATATGGGTAACTTTACTGTTACACTTACTGTGCTGAAAAATGCAGAGGAATATAGAGTTGGTGTCATTTTGTGGATCTAAAGGATTCATTCTTCTATTGGTAATGCTAAATATTTATCCCATCTATTTCTATATAAAGTTGTCATTTTAAATGTCAGTAAGTTTACCCAATACATAAGAAAATAAAGGAAAGTATAAAGACAGAGACTGGACCTTAAAAGAATAAAACCATATTGTCCTTGCAGTACACTTAAAATTCATCCAGACTCCCCCCACGCCCCAAAAGAGGAAGAGAAAGCCCACTACAAAAATTTATCTGAATGTATAATGTCCACATAGATTTATGTATTTGACCATTTGGATTTCTTTGCAAGGCAGGGGATGATTTAGGGAGATGCTGTAAGTCACTGTGGCAAATGTCACCTATTAGAGTGTGGCCTGAAGCTTATTGCAGCCTTGGATTGAACTTGTTGCTTTCTAAGTTGTCAATATGTAAACAGAGAAAGCCACTGAAACATAGCTCTTTTTTCTCTATAGCAACTTTATTGCTTGAAACTGTCAGCCGAAATACTCCTCTCCTCCTTCAAGTTGTTCCTGACAGTTATTTGATAAGAGAAACATAAAAGTAAAAATACTTTGGATGTGAGCCCTCTGTCAGTTGTAGGATAGGTAAAGATCTTTTCCCAATCTGTTGGTTTCTGTTTTGTTCCAATGACAGCGTCCTTTGCCTTACAGAAGCTTTGCAGTTTTATGAGATCCCATTTGTCGATTCTTGATCTTAGAGCATAAGCCACTGGTGTTTTGTTCAGGAAATTTTCCCCAGTGTCCATGTGTTCGAGACTCTTCTCGACTCTTCAATTAGTTTGAGTGTATCTGGTTTGATGTGGAGGTCCATTATCCACTTGGACTTAAGCGTTGTACATGGTGATAAAAATGGATCCATTTGCATTCTTCTACAACTCAAAAAGTTAGACTCCAGAGAACCAAATAACCCCATTAAAAATGGGGTACAGAGCTAAAAAAGGAAACATTCTCAGTTGAGCATTATCAAATGGCCGAAAAGCACCTAAAGAAATGTTCATCAGGGAAATGCAAATCAAAACAACCCTGAGATTCCACCTCACACCAGTCAGAATGGCTAAGATAAAAAACTCAGGTGACAGCAGATGCTGGCAAGGATGTGGAGAAAGAGGAACACTCCTCCATTGTTGGTAGGATTGCAAACTGGTACAACAACTCTGGAAATCAGTCTGGAGGTTCTTCAGAAAATTGGACATTCCACTACCTGAGGATCCAGCTATACCTCTCTTGGGCATATATCCAAAAGATGCTCCAACATACAACAAAGACACGTGCTCCACTCTGTTCATAGCTGCCTTATTTATAAGAGGCAGAATCTGGAAAGAACCCAGATGCCCTTCAACAGAGGAATGGATTCAAAAAGATTGGTACATCTACACAATAGAGTACTACTCAGCAATCAAAAACAATGACTTCATGAAATCATAGGCAAATCGAATGAACTAGAAAATATCATCCTGAGTGAGGTAACCCAATCACAGTAAAACACACTTGGTATGCACTCATTGATAAGTGGATATTGGCCCAAAAGCTCGAATTACCCAAGATGTAATCCACAGACCACAGGAAGCTCAAGAAGAAAGATGACCAAAATATGGATGCTCCCACTCCTTCGTGAAAGGGGAAAGATATGCATAGGAGGGATAAGCAAAGTTTAGAGCAGCAATTGAAGGAACAGCAATTCAGAGCCTGCCCCACATGTGGCCCATTTATATACAGCCACCAGAACTAAAAAGTGAATGCTGAAAGGGACCGGATATAGATCTCTCCTGAGAGACAACATCCAGAGCACGCCCAATACAGAGGTCAATGCTAGCAGCAAATCACTGAACTGAGAACAGGACCCCCTTTGGGGGAATTATAGGAAGGATTGAAAGAGCTGAAAGAGTTCTTTCAATAAGAAACCCATAAGAACAGCAATGCCAACCAATCAGAGCTTCCAGGGACTAAACCACTACCCAAAGAGTATATATACATGGACTGACCCAGGGCTCCAACTGCATGTGTAGCAGAGAATAGCCTTGTTGAGGCACCAGTGGAAAGGGAAGCCCTTGGTCCTGCTAAGATTGGACCCCCAGTGCAGGGGAATGTCAGGAGGTGGGCGGGAAGGGAGGTAGATGGGGAGAATACCCGTAGGGGGGAGTGGGAAGGGATGTGGGCTTATGGACAGGAAACCGGGAAGGGATTTGAAATGTAAGTAAAGAAATATAATAATAATAATAATAATAATAATAATAATAATAATAATAATAATAATAATAATAATAGAAAGTAAAAATACCACATCTCTCTCACTCACTCTGGGTTTTCTTTATAAGGTCAAATGTGCATGTGAGAGTCTAGGCACTAAGTTATTACAGCTAAGAGGTGGGATAGTAAACATTTAGTGGAAAACGGATAAAGTATGTGCTGGCTTTCTACTAGTAAACTGATGAAAGAAAGAGAAAGGAAGAGATTATTGAAAATATGAGGAAGCATTAATATTATAAAGAAAACACAAGGAAAGAGACAGAAGATTATGCAAAGTGACTGATAACAGAAAACTTCAGTTAAAATGAATTGTGAAACAACCTAATGCTAAAATTGTACTTTTGTATAATATGAACAGGCTGTCTGTAGAGAGTGTATAAATAAATAGATACTGAACACGTGAGAGCAGAAGTGACATGAGGCCAGATGTCAGCAACAGTGAACTTGCTTATTGTCAAATTTAGTTTCTCATGAAATCTATCTATGAATATTTGCTCTGCTTTATTCTAGTGGTTTGTTTGTTGTTAAGCTGCTGGTCAAGGGTTTTTATTTAAATATTGTGTTTATGTAAAACCATTAAATATCTTAGACTCTGTGAGTCTCTGCTCTCAAAATGGGATTCTAGGAGGCATATTAGGAAAAGAATATGAGTGAAAGCTGTATTCTCCAATAGCTGCATTCTAAAGGAGAAGCAGCTACCTTTTCAAAACATAGAGATTTTCTGAATTTTAAGATGACATGAGTTTTAGTAATCTATGACCTTTTCAGTGAAAGGATGAACTTTGGGTGATTTAAAGTTACTTTCCAAAATGAGATACTACATCTTTACTAATTCTTTAGAGGATTGTTCAGGATTGGAAATGAAAAAAAAAAACTTTCATAACAAAATAAGTTGAAATTTCTTCAGAATAAAAAAGGAAAAGTCTATAAAGGATTGCACTGTATTTTCTAACAGTATAGGTTACTGAGGTTTTTCTTCCCTAACTAAATGTAAGTGTAAAAATAATTTGAAAAACCTAGCACTGTCATTTACTATGAGCAACCGTGCAGATATTCACTTTCAAATATAAACAACAACCAACAGATTGGGAAAAGATCTTTATCAATCCTATATCTGATAGAGGGCTAATATTCAAAATATACAAAAAACTCATGAAGTTAGACTCTAGAGAGCCAAATAACCCTATTAAAAATGGGGTACAGAGCTAAACAAAGAATTCACAGCTGAGGAATGCCGAATGGCTGAGAAACACCTAAAGAAATGTTCAACATCCTTAGTCATCAGGGAAATGCAAATCAAAACAACCCTAAGATTCCATCTCACACCAGTCAGAATGGCTAAGATCAAAAATTCAGGTGACAACAGATGCTGGAGAGGATGTGGAGAAAAAGGAACACTCCTCCATTGTTGGTGGAATTGCAAACTGGAATAACCACTCTGGAAATCTGTCTTGAGATTCCTCGGAAAATTGGACATTGCACTACCTGAGAACCCAGCTATTCCTCTCCTGAGCATATACCCAAAAGATGCTCCAACATACAACAAAGACATGTGCTCCACTATGTCCATAGCAGCCTTATTTATAATAGCCAGAAGCTGGGAAGAACCTAGATGCCCTTCAACAGAAGAACAGATACAGAGAATATGCTACATCTACATAATGGAATATTACTCAGCTATCAAAAACAATGACTTCATGAAATGCATAGGCAAATGGATGGACCTAGAAAATATCATCCAGGGTGAGGTAACCCAATCACAGAAAAACACACTTGGTATGCACTTATAGAGAAGTGGATATTTGCCCAAATGCTCGAATTACCCAAGATGCAATACAAGGACCATATGAAACTCAAAAAGGATGACCAAAATGAGGATGCATTACTCCTTCTTTAAAATGGGAACAAAAATATCCATAGGACCTGATAGGGAGGCAAAGTTTAGAGCAGAGACTAAAGGAACAGACATTCAGAGCCTCCCCCACAAGTGGCCCATATATTTATACAGCCACCAAAACTAGATAAGATGAATGAAGCTAGGAAGCTCATACTGACAGGAACCGGATATAGATCTCTCCTGAGAGACACAGCCAGAATATATCAAATACAGAGGCGAATGCTAACAGCAAACCACTAAACTTAAAACGGGACCTTTGTTGGAGGAATTAGAGAAAGGACTGAAAGAGCAGAAGGGGTTACAACCCCATAAAACCAACAATTCCAACAACTAGAGCTTCCAGGGACTAAACCGCAACCCAAAGACTATCCCAGGGTTCCAACTACATACGTAGTAGTGAATAGCCTTGTTGGGGCACCAGTGGAAGAGGAAGCCCTTAGTTCTGCCTTGGTTGGACCCCCAGTGTAGGGGATTGTTTGGAGGTTGGTAATGGGGGTGGATAGGGAGAACACACATATAGAAAGAAAGTGGGAAGGGTTAGGGCGCAGATGCACAGGAAGCTGGGAAAGGAAATATTTTTTGAAATGTAAATAAGAAATACCCAATTTAATAAAAGTAAAAATAAAATTGTCGTTTTAATTTTTTGTCTCCCTCGAGGTAAAAAGTTCCTTGTGCCTGTCACAGTGTAAGATTTCTATCATTCTCTTCATGATTCTCTTTACGGAGTATCTTCTCTATGTGTTCCTCCTCTTCATCACCAATAGCTGATCAGCTAAAAATAAATTGTAAAGAGGTAGCAGTGATAAGAGACATTTTCAGGAATCGAATGAGTTTATTTTATTAAGAGCAGAGAATTTCAGCTGGATGGGCTTCTCCAGTGGAGCTGTGAATGTGACTCGCCAGCAACTTGTGCTTGGAACTGCCATGGAATATTGAATTTAAGAAGACCTCAACCCCATAAAAATAATGAAACAACTTGAAATTTTATAACACTATATAATTTTACATAGTATTTCCAGATACATTTTATTAAATACAGGAGCAGTATAATGGGGTTATTTATAATAGTCAAAGTTCAATCTTAAATGGAAATGATTCCCCTTGGTAGTAATAACTGTTATAATTATTATTATAATGATAACTGGACTTTATTGAATTCAAACGGATCAGGCATAATTTTAATCACCATATTCTATACAGTAAGTGTTTTAAGCCTTGCAAAATTGTGCAAAGTGGAAATGGTCTTTTAATCTTCCCATTTTACAGATGGGAAAGCATATGTGGTTATTTATCTAATATCCCACATGGGGAATGAGAGGAGAATTTTTAGGTTTCTACAAAAATTTCAGCTATGTCGTCTACTCTGCCTAAATAAAAGGAATCTCTAATTTTCAAAGCAGAATAGAATTTCAAGTTTGATGTAACTCGACCTTATCTAAAACAATAGTTGGTTCTGGAACACTGAGGACTCATTTTCACTCTCACTGTTTACAAGGGCTTTACCCTCTGCTTTACACTGGGGACAGCCCCAAAGTTGTCAATAGTTCACTTTCAGAAAATAATTAAAATGTATGTTATATGTCTACTAACCTTTCACCTTAGCTATGTATCACGGGCCTTTTGATTGTTTTCTTGAGACAAGAGTGTTCTGTACCTGTTTTCAGACAGACATGGTGAGACAGGTTATTTACTCCCTGTCTTTGAAAACAAATGTACATCCCTACTCCTTTGATTTGGCTTTTATTTCCTTGGAATAGATTACATTCACTTGGAGTTTGGTACAAGACTGAGTTAGTAATTCAATACTTTTTGTAAGTGAGTTCAATTAAGATGTTGGAGATGCTTACAAAATAATATGAAAAATTTTAAAATAATATTTGAAGCTAACAGGTAATGAGAAATACAAATTATGATTAAACTGATGCGTGCAACATTAGCTAGGGACTTTCTGAATTCTTCTTTTTGATCTGAGAAACTTAAATTAAATTTGAACCCAACCTTAATTTAATGAAGATATCGTGAAGTTAGTCATATCTCTGAGTTTTTAGAAATGTAATTTTCAGCTCTATTGACGTTGAATGCTTCTTCCAAAAAAAAAAATCTCGAAAGTATTTCAGCTCTGTTTAAACTCAGGGACTCAAGTATCCACTGTTAATGGAATTCTGGGTGTATTCTGAAATAGAAAGCATAAGATATTTTACAGCACGACTTATTTTTAAGAAACTACATAACTTTGGTGGTGACTGAATGGGTCCTAGAAACATATACCTGGCAGGCAATTCTGCTCGTCTCCTCATCCTTGATTGTCAGGCAGTGAAGAGATCCCTCCTGAAAAAGGGGTAAGTGAAATTCTACCTGATATATATAATCTACAAAAATATTGAAAACCTGACACTTTAGCATATCTCATTTTGTGTTTCAGTTGTGAAGGAATAAAATATTAATGTATTGTAGAAAATTCAAGAAAACTATTACAGCACACTTAGTTCATACATGTAATTCCAGTAGCATAAATTCTTTTATAAATATCTAATAACTCATATTACAAAGCAATATATATATATATATATATATATATGAAAATTTGATACTTGAGGTGTAGAGTAAAAGTCCTCAAGGCCAAAGGTATTTGTTAAAGCACACCACACACATACATACACGTACACACACACCACACACACACACACACACACACACACACACACACACACACACGCACACACCACATTGAGTGTGGTGGCAAATGCTTTAATCGCACTACTCAGGAGGCAGATGCAGGTGAAATTTTGTGTGTTTGAGGTCTTCAGAGCAAGTCCAGGACAGCCAGGGTACACAGAGAAATCCTGTCTCAAAAGTAATCAAGTGCAAACAAACAAAACACAACCCACTTAACTAAGAAGAATAAAATATTTGAACATAACAATTTTTCTTTTTCTCTTTTCTATGTAATTGACATGACAACATTGTCGTGCAAGTTTTTATTCAGTCACATAAAGCCTTTGTCATCACTAAAATTATACAAACTATGTTTTCCCAAAATGTGTCAAAAAATGAAAGAAGACGTTACTGTGATTGACACATATAAAGTGATTTTGGAGCTTAAAATTACATTCTATAAATGCATACAATATTTAATTTAGTTTATTTATGTATTATTTCTATATTTTATCTTTTGTTTACCACATAAATACACTGTGAATGCTTATAATGGTTATTTATGTTCGTATATGAATTTATTAACAAGTAATAGATTGTTGATCATATGGCTGTTAATACAAATATAAAATATGCACAAATAAATAGAAAACAGATTTTTTTCCATCCCAGTAGCTATTTAATTGCAAATAGTTGCTTGGCAAGTGGTAGAATTTCATGCCCACTTTCCTTCCTCTGTGCCGAGATTTTGATTGACTTAACCTTTGTCATAAGTATAACAAGGAAATATCAGTTTCTATATTTCTAATTAGATTTTGGGTAACTGGATCATATGACTTAGGAGGAATGTTTGATACACTTTTATAATAATATCACAGGAAAATACAAAATACACTAAAATCCATTTCTTTCATTCATGTCTTAAACATATCTGCCATGTATTTTCTCATATTTTTAAGGGACTTCACAGTAAAAATCATGAATCAATTGAAATATCCTTTTGCTTAACAGATATTTCACTTGTCTAAATGAATGGTTAATATATTATTGCTTTAAAAATAGATGATTGTTATTTACACTTCAATAAAGCACTAACTACTGACAATTTTTATTAACAGGTTAGCATTCTATCAATTATTTACTAGCATGCAGACGTAAAGCCCAATGATTTCTGATTTCTATCATATTGAAACCATTAGTTGTCACCTCAACAGAACACTATTTTCAGTCATATTGCTTATCACTCCAGGTAGAAATATTAAGATATGTAAATCAGATTTTTAAAGTAGTATGGGGATTAGATATATCTTAAATATTAAGAACCTCATTTTTGAAAGGTAAAGTTTCATGGTTCATTATCCTATTAACGTTTGTTGAATGACCATGAGAACTTGCTCTTTAATTTGTAAGATTTTCTTTGAAGTCATCTTTGGTTTTGAAGACATTCATCCTACTGGATAAGTCGGACAATGACATTCACTATATGAAGGACTACAGTACTGCAGATTTCATCACCCAGGGTACCATCCTTGTATAAGACTCCTCAGCAGGATTTTCATTGATAAAGTCTATTGGTCTCACAGGGTATTTTCTAAAAGAGATGGAGCATTTCTCTAACCACATCCCCTTCTATCCTGTGTATCTTATGAAATCAGTCCCAGTCAGAATATATGTACTAAAATGTAGTATGGTCCTTTGGACCATGACCACTGTGCTCTCTGAAAAACTACGTAAGTGAAGCATGGAAAATATTTTCCTAGGGACCACATTTTGCTAAGCTCTATTTTATAAAAAAATAAAAATAAAGCAAAACTCAAGAACCCCTTCTCTGTTTTTCAGACACTCTCCAAGTAAACTGGAATTTTTATACCAAAGAAGCTTGACTGCATGAGTTCTATCATTCAAATCAATTATATTATTTTCCATTGTAAGATTTGTGCACTGTGAATGGTGCTGATCTCTCTAACTTCTCCAGTGGCATTGTTTGCATCAACTGTCTGCAACCCTAAATTAATCATGCTCTGCACCTTGCCATCGTGAACACATTTCCAGCTTTCTGATCTCCCTCATTGCCACTCTAGTGAAAACCAGTGAGTAACAGGCATTTCAGAACCTTGTTGATGCATTCTTGTTAAATAGCTCTGTCCATTAACCCTTTATCTGGACTTAGTCAAAATTTGGGGAAACGGGAAGGGCATAGTACATTTTTGTGAGAATGTTAACAACAGTAGTCTGTGCAAACTTCTGATGAATCCTTATTCACCTTTGAACCGTATAAATAAATAAAGCTCCAATCTCTAGATTACTAGTGACAATCTGGTTATAGGAATGATTCACATAGTAGCCTACTATCTTCTTCTCAAAGCATTCTAGGATCCCTGCCACCCAGAGCTCTTCAAAATGCCTTTCACATGGCACATGTAAAGACCTATGGACTACATGATCATACTTGTCACAGAATTGACCTCAACTCTCACTACCAATTTTTCTGTCTGTGTTACTTTTCTTTCACATTACAGTAACAAAATCTTTGATGAAACAATAAGCAAAACTATGTGGTGACGGAAGCATACATGCCACATTTCTATTGATGAATCAAGAAACAGAGAACGTAGGCTGAAGTAAAATCATCCTTTAGCTTTCAATCTCTGTCTCCTTGTATTTATGTCTGTCACTAAACTCCATTTCCAAATGGTTCCAAAACTTCTCTAAACAGCTAAAGAACAAGTGTTTATGCATAGACGTATAAGCCTGCAGGTGGCATCTCACATTTTAATAATAACATCTATATCAGTAATACTTAAAGTGGGAGGGGCATGGATGTGATTGATGAGAATATGAGGAGGGGAAATAATATCAATTAATACATATAAAATTTTCAAAAATAAGTTTAAGATAATTTCACCTGTTTTCCCCCTCGGTAACACCCAGAATGCATCTGACTCTTGCTTGTTAATTTTGAATATTTAAATGGAGCATATAACTGATTAATCTAACATAATAAGTACTCATAACGTGCGTCATATTAATTATTACAGTTAACAAAAAACATACTGTTTACAAAAATAAAAGCCTTTTCCACATACAAACACTCTTGGTTCCAGTTAGTATAGACTACTCAATGTAGTCCAGGGAATCTTTTCCTCCCCTCCCCTCCCCCCTCCTCCCCTCCTCCCTCCCCTTCCTTCTTCCTCCTCCTCCTCCCTCCCTCCTCCTTCCTTCCTTCCTCCTCCCTCCCTCCTCCTCCCCTCCCCTCCCTCCCTTCCCCTCCTCCTTCCTTCCTCCCTCCTTCCTCCCTCCCTCCTCCCTCCCTCCCTTCCTTCCTCCCCCTCCTTCCTCCCCCCTCCCCTCCCTCCTCCCTCCTCTCCTTCCTCCCCTCCCTCCCTTCCTCCTCCCCTTCCTCCCCTTCCTCCCTCCCTCCCTCCCTCCCTCCCTCCCTCCTCCCTCCCTTCCTCCCTCCCCTCCCTTCCCTCTCCCTCCTCCCCTCCTCCCCCTTCCTCCTCCCCTCCCCTCCCTCCCTCCTCTTCCCCTCCCTTCCTTCCTCCTCCTCCCTCCCCTTCCCTCCCTCCCTCCCTCCCCTCCTCCTCCCTCCTCCTCCCTTCCTTCCTCCCTCCTTCCTCCCTTCCTCCCCTCCTCCCTCCCTCCTTCCCTCCTCCCTTCCTCCCTCCCTTCCTTCCTTCCTTCCTTCCTCCCTCCCTCCCTCCCTTCCTTCCTTCCTTCCTCCCTCCCTCCCTTCCTCCCTTCCTCCCTTCCTTCCTTCCTTCCTTCCTTCCTTCCTTCACTTATTTAAGATTGCTCTCATGTAGCTCAGGTTTGCCTTGAATTTGCCATGACGCTGAGCATGAACTTGAATTTATTATCCTTTGCTTCTACCTTCTGAGCACTGAAATGGTGGAACTGTACCTGAACACTTGGCTCTTAGGTAGTTATGTGCAGTGTATTAACCCAGGTAGTAGCTGAACACTACAACAATTGACCTAAATCCCCAGGCCCAGCCTTTCACAATGATCATTTTTACTATCATGGAAACCTGTATATCTCCTTAGTCAATCAGCACTGCAAAATGAGATGGGAAAATTCCCATATGGAAGCTAACAAAAGAGTTCTCATAGCAAAGGAAAGCACAGTATAACATTTGAGAGTTTCAAAAAGATGACAGGAAATAGGAGCTGTGATTATTAATGTGTTCAGATATTGTCGGAAGAAAGTATGACTTCTAATGAACTACAGTAAGTAGACTGATTATTATTCATTTTGATATATCAAGTAGAGAGAATATTGAAGTCTCTTAAAAGCAGAGAAACTGACAATGTTGGTGGTCATAGAATTATTAATTGTCTCATTTTATCATTATTATAAAAATATACATGCTTTGAAATACAACATTGCATTTCAACATTGTAGTCCCCATGAAATTGTATAAGTAGTATGCAACAATTAAAATAAAAAACCATATACTCGAAAAAGATTATGATTATACAGCACAGTCTTAGAGTATACTGTTCTGTGATCTTTCAAATATGTTGCTGTGGTTTCTGGAATAACAAGAAAGATGGAGTCTTGGAAGAACAACAAAACTTACCTTGCTTCTTCAAAAACCCCCTTTCCATGCAATGTCCTTTAAATCTCCCAATAAAACGTTTCTGAAGCTGTTGACAGGATTAAGGAGCTGCTTCAGCCTGTGCCATTCTCCAGGTTTTTCTGATAGATGCTCTTGACTTTACTATAATATTGATGAGGCAGGTATCTACAATTAAATTATTTAGAGAATAATGTCTTTAATTGGTGCATATTTTTATTAAACATATTTTTATTGGCTTATTAAACTAAGAATGTAAACTCTAAAATTGTGGCAGTTCTTCCTCAAGGTGTGTATGACCATGAGTTAGAATTATTTTACCTCTTGAAATTGGACACACTATAAGCTGTGAATTGAGAGCCTGAGTGAGAAGTATCTAGCTACATACTGTTTTTGTAAAATTATAAAAAATAAAAAAGTATTGTTGTTTTTTACCTCACTAGGTCCAGCACCACAGGGCCTCAAGATATCTGCTAGATACCTTGGCAGAAACACATCCCAACTCCTCGGCGGCCCAGTGTCTCCTGGCACAGCACACTTCGCTACACTCAAATTGTCACATAAAAGAACACACAACACAATAATCTTTGACCCAATTGGTAAGATATAATTGCCCACCTAAACATACAAAGCCCAGTACCATCCACCCCTTAAGAACATTTGTAACAACCTGTAAAGGTACAGCGCGGAATCTTAACGTCACCCACCATATTGTACTGCCACAGCTTCTCTCTTTCCCTCTCCTCTCTTCCTTTCCGTTCCAGTCTCCTCCTCTTCCTTCAAACTTCTCTCCTGGCCATCCTTCCTTCTCCTCCAATGACAGGCTTCCTTCTATCCTGTACCTGCCCCTCACCTGTATTTTACAAATTCAACGGGGAGAAGTTTCTGGTGAAGTCACCTGATTCCTGAGTAAGTGACTAGGCAGCTGTCCTTGGGGCAGTGGAATTAGCATCAAAATACAGATAACTCCAGGGCAAACCACAACAACATTCAAATGTTCCGTTATAATTTTCGGGCATTTTCAATTCCAGAATCTATATGGAATAACATGTTTTTGTTTTTGGCTTTTTATATATTGGAAGTGCTAAGTTGAGGGTTAAATAATCAGCAATAGGCAACTGATAAAACTCATTAATCAAAATCATAAAAGTTAAATTGTTTTATAAATAGGAAGAGATACTATTAATATTTAAATGGGTAAGATACATTTTTAGGCAGCAATACATATTAGGGGAAATGTACACTATCAGGTTGATATTTAATTTTGCTTGTCATTTGGCTAAGTCTTTCATCTTAATTGATCTGGAAATGGCATTATTGTAACGGTCTCTGTCAAAATCACACTTTGGACCTTGATATTTGTAGGAATCAGAATGTGACCAGAAATAAGATTACACTTTCTATATTCTTGAAAGAATGGAACCCTGTCACCTCTGAAGACATATGCCATGTCCTTTGGTAAAAACAGCAGAGAAAGCAAAGCTGGCTTGGAATTTAAACTGTCTCACCAGTTATTTATATGCCCAAAAGCACTGTATTCTATCATATTTAATCATCAAAACCGAGACTTCAGCTAAAAGATTTTAATTCAATTAATAATTATAAAATTATTAAATTTTAAGATGCATTATTTTGCTTGTGAATATGATACAATCAAACAAAAATTACTTTTTTTTAATTTTTGAAATCATAGTATAATTACATTTCTCCCTTCCCTTTTCTCTCTCCAAAACTTCCATATATCAGCTTAGCTCTCTTTCAAATGTATGGCCTGGTTTATTTTTATTGTTAGCACACACATATATTTATATTAATGTATCTGCTCAGACTATATAACATTATTTATATGTATGTTTTCTAGATTACCATAGCATTTTATGGATTTGTGTTAGTGTATCAAATGTGTGCATGTTCATGTATGAGTTGAAGTATATAAATGACAGAGGTCTCAGGTAAAATTTTTCTTGTTATAAAATCATCTCTAATTGGTCTGGATATTACCAATTATGCTTGACTTTCTGGCTAGTGAACCCTGGAATCCTCCTTTAATCTCAGTAACACATTGGGATTAAAATTCAAGCCAGATCTTTCTTTCTTCATTTTGTCCTTCCTTCCTTCCTTCCTTCCTTCCTTCCTTCCTTCCTTCCTTCCTTCCTTCCTTCCTTCCTTCCTTTCTTTCTTCCTTCCTTCCTGCCCACCTTCCTTCCCTCCCTTACTCCCTCTTTTTCTTTCTTTTACTTTCCTGCCTTTTATCTGAGTTCTAACAGTGATTTGAATTCCCATATTTCATACATATCACTTTTCGTACTGAGCACAGCATTCATTGTAAAAAGGGTCCAGTCATGATGATGTAAAACTTGGTATATACTTTCCTTCACTTCTGAGTAGAAGAAACTCTGGTATCTGCAAGTTCTTAGATTCAGGAGAGTTAGTTTTCAAAATTGCATGATTAGAAGCATGTGCTTCTTATAATTTCCATGTACTGTACTCTGCCTTGCAGTTCCACATAACAAAGAAGATTTCTTCAAGAAGGAAACTTGACATAAGTATCACAGTTGCCTGGAGGTCTGTCAGGAACCATCTAGGAAAGGCTAAAGCCATAAAAGTGACACCCTGGAGATGACATATCATATTGCATAGTCTGCAGTGGATAATTCTGAATTGTAAGACTTTTGGAAACCTCTTCTCAGCATTGGTTGTTGCAAGTGTTATGCATTTCTTATCTTTATTAAATTAATCTAAAGATCCATGGACATTAGGCCACCCTATTGGACAGATTTTCTGCAGATAATGAAGATGTACTGTCTTACAGTGATGCTATGAATGCAAAGATTTCTTAAATACTCCTAATAAGTATATAGAATTATTAAATTTATACTAGTAATTGTTGAGCTCTTTATAGAATGGGCTCCAATTAGGTCTCTGCAAATTTCATGTGTCACAAAATAATAGCACTAAGATAGAAAGCATCATCAGAGAAAACATTCCTTTTAGAATAGTTTTAAAACCATTATTTTGATAACTAAGGTCATAATCTGAGAATGAGTAATTTATTGTATGTGCATGGGCAAAAGGTAAAATACTGACTGGATTTATCTATAAAAATTTTCAATACTAATGAGATACCAGGCAGATAAGTTGCCTCTTGACAAAACCGTGCTAACTTAGATATAAGAATTATTTTTTTAAAACTTTTAATGAACCTATAGAGTTAATGGCAGATCATGAATGTTTAGTTTGATAGCTATTCCTAATGAAAACACATGTAAATATTTTTTGTAACTCCTTATTTGATTTATCATATAAACTTATGTTTGAACTTGTGAACTTTTGAAAAAGAAGATATTGGGAACACCATGTAATCATGTATCCTGAGGTCATACAAGAACTAGGAACAATAACAATAAGAGAGCAGAGCAAAAGGAGAATAGAACCTGAATATTGGACAGAGCAGACAGAGCAGAGCAGTGCAGGGCAGAGCTGAACTGAGAAGAGATGGGCAGAGCAGAGCTGGGCAGGGCAGAGCTGAACTGAGGAGAGATGGGCAGAGCAGAGCTGGGCAGGGCAGAGCTGAGCAGATCAGAGCAGAGCCAGGCAGAGCTGGATAGACTAGAAAGAGCAGAGAGAAGGCAGACTTTCTCCTACCATGAAATGGCAGCTGACTCAGACAGATGCAGACACCCATAGGCAAACACTGAAAGCATTTTGGGGACACTTATGGAAGAATAGGATGAAGGGTTATGGGCACTGAAGAGGACAGGAACTCCACAGGAAGCACAACAGAGCCAACTAACCTAGAGACAGGCTTTTTGTTAACAGCAAGTTTCTTTTTATTGACAAGGACAGGGCTTTTTATATTCAGTAAAAGGTGGTTTTTCTTTCTCTAAGCAATGAATGTTGGAACTTATTTTTCGTTCAGAATGAGTGAGTTTTTCTGTGCTGGCACATACACAATGAAACCTGCTCATGGGGGCTTTTGTTCCATCCACATACGTATATATGTATGTATGTGTGTATGTATGTGTGCATGTATGTATGTATGTATGTGTGCATGTATGTATGTATGTGTGTATGTATGTACGTATGTATGTATGTATGTATGTATGTATGTATGTATGTATTATGTATGTATGTGTCTGAGTGTGTGTAAGTTGACAGATGGTTGGGCCAAATAAATATGTTAATAGGTCTGTGTATGTATGAATGTTTGTGTGGATGTATATGTGTCTATGCATATTTGTTTGGGTAAAAGTTTTCTGAGAGCATGGCATGACTGGTTCAATAGAAGCTAATTGCTCCAAGTCTCCCTCTTTCCTAGCCAGCTAAAAATGAGGCTTCCGCAAGAGAGAAAGGAGTTCTAGCAATAAATCCTTTACCTAATCTCCTGCCATTAAGCAACAGGTGTTAATCTTTGAAGTCACTGGCTTCTGGCCCAAGAATAATGAAGAATCAAGGAGAGTCAATATTAATAAGAATCAATCTTTACTCTTGCAAAACCAAGCTGTGCCCCCAGAATCACCTCTGCTAACAACTATGGTTTCTTTCCAGAGAGAACATGTGCTGGGCAGGCCCCAGGCAGAGTTCTTATTTTCCTCCTCTTTGTTACAGACATGCCATTATCCACTGACAATTACTCAAACTGGAAAAATTATCCAAAGTTGGAGATAAAAATATAATCACTCTTTCAGTGTAAACTATGAAGTATTTGGCAATGCCTAGGACTTGAGGTTCTGTGGGTTTTTTAAAAGTTCTTATTATTTTGTTTTTGTTGTTGCTACTGAGGGTCCTCAGAAAAAGTTCAATGTGATTTAGACGGAACAGTAATGACCTCAAAACAAAATCTAACACCATTATTATGAAGGAAAACATACAAAAAAACAGTAAACTTATTAATTAGAATTAATATATATAATTCTATATATATTCTATTATATATTATATATAATATATGCATGTGTGTGAGTGTGTGTGGGGGGGTGTTTATTAGAATTATCTTCCTATCTTCAACCTTTCTGGCTGCTTTCTAAAAAGAAAAAAGATTTTGAAATTGAAATAAGTCAATTTAATTCTTGTTTTGAGTATGTAAAATCAGCTACTAGATGTTCTTAAAATATTTCTGTTTACATGCTTCCAAATCAAACAGGAATGAATACAAGTGAAGCATACAACGCAAAAGAGAACCCCTTGATTAAAAGAAATGGAGAAAGGATTTTATAAGAAACAGAATACAAAATGTAGAAAATTATATCATCTTCTCTGGTAGCAAAAATGTAACAAACCTGCTACTAAGGGGGATGATATTTCAGTCACTGTCACATGGTATTGTGCTGTGTCTAACTAGCATATGACACTACACCCCTTCCCCATTTCATAGCCTTGGGAGTGATAAACATTGATGACTGTAACAGAAGTATTGTCACTGTTCATACATCTGGAGTAAGCAAGCATTAGGACATTACTGTTGAAAGTAATAAGGAACCATAACTTCTCTCTCTGTAAACCCAAAAACTACTCTTTCTAAAGAGTAAAGGCAAATATTTTATAGAAATTTGTCAGGATCCTTCCTCTTTCAGTCTGCGCACAGAGTTGAGCCTGTGACACAGCTCTCTTTACCCAGATCCAATGGGGAGATAGCTAGATTCTCAGGATGGACAATCCTGGGAGCACAGGTGAGACTACCACTTTTGCTCATATTCATGCCCCAAGAGGAACCTGCCTGGAGTCTTCTGGACACAGGAACCAAGGAGCAGTCTGGGACAGGATCCTTATAGTTTCTGCCTGCACCTGAATTTGATCCTGTGACACAGTTCTCTGTACCCAGATCCCAATGGAATAAAGCTGGTCTCCAAGAGTGCTGACACACAGGCTTAGAGGAGGATCAAGCCATTGCCAGATACAGCAGGACCAGCTAGCACCAGAGATTAGCAATGGCAAGAAGCACATGCAAGAACCTAAGCAACAAAACCAAGGCCGCTTCTCATTATCAGAACCCAGTTCCCTCACCAGAGCAAGCTCTGGATACCACAACACACTGGAAAAGCAAGATTTTTTCTACTTAAAATCACAACTGATAATGATGTTCGTCGACATTTAGAAGAACATAAATAACTCCCTTTAAGAAATACAGAACAAGACAGGCAAACATGTAGAAGCCCTTAAAGAGGAAACACAAAAATCCCTTATAGAATTACAGGAAAACACAACCAAGCAGGTGAAGAAATTGAACAAAATGATCCAGAATGAAATAAAATAGAAGTAGACAAAATAAAGAAATCACAAGGGAGACAGACAACCCTGGAGATAGAAAATCAAGGAAAGCAATCAGGAGTCATAGAGGCAAACATCACCAACAGAATACAAGAGATAGAAGAGAGAATCTCAAGGGCAGAAGATACCATAGAAAATATTGACACAACCATCAAAGAAAATTATGGGTTAGGAGCTCCTAACCTAAAACATCCAGGAAATCCAGGGCACAACTAGATGATCAAACCCAAGGATAGTATACATAGAAGAGAGCAAAGATTCACAATTTAAAGGGCCAGTAAATATCTTCAACAAAATTATAGAAGAAAACTTCCCTAAACTAGAGAAAGAGATGCCCAAAGGAAATACAAGAAGCCTACAGAACTCCAAATAGATTAGACCAGAAAGGAAATTCCTCCCATTATGTAATAGTCAAAACACCAAATACAGAAAACAAAGAAAGAATATTAAAAGCAGTAAAAGAAAAAGTCAAGTAACATATAAAGGCAGACCTCTCAGAATTACATCAGCCTTTTCAACAGAGACTATGAAAGCCAGAAGATCCTGGGCAGATGTCATATAGACCATAAGAAAACATAAATGCCAGCCCAGGCTACTATATCCAGTAAAACTGTCAATTAACATAGGTGGACAAACCAAGATATTCCAGGACAAAACCAAATTTACACATTATCTTTCCAAAAATCCATCCCTGCAAAGGATAATAGATGGAAAACTCCAATACAAGGAGGGAAACAATGCCATGGAAAATGCAAGAACATAATCTAATTTAAGCTAATGCAAAAAAAGTTAGCCACACAAACATAATTCCACCTCTAGCAACAAAAATAACAGGAAACAACAGCCATAGATCCCTAATGTCTCTCACATCAATGGACTCAATTTCACAATAAAAAGACATAGACTAACAGTCTGGATATATGAACAGGACCCAGGATTTTGCTGCATACAGGAAATATACATCAGTGAAAAAGACAGGCACTACCTCAGAGAAACTCTGGAAGGCAAATTTCCAAGCAAACGGTCCCAAGAAACAAGCTGGAGTAGCTATTCTAATATCAAATAAAATTGACTTTCAACCAAAAGTTATCAAAAAAAGATAAGCAAGGACACTTCTTATTCATCCCAGGAAAAATCCACCAAGATGAACTCTCAAAGCTGAATATCTATCTATGCTCCAAATGCAAGGGCCCCTACATTCATAAAAGAAACCTTACTAAAGCTCAAAGCACACATTGTACCTCGCACAATAATAGTGGGTGACTTCCACACCCCACTCTCATCATTGGATTGATCATGGAAACAGAAACTAAACAGGGACACAGAGAAACTAACAATTTATGAAACGAATGGATTTAACAGATATCTATAGAACATTTCATCCTAAAACAAAAGAATATACCTTCTTCTCAGCGCTTCTTGGTACCTTCTTCAAAATTGACCATATAATCAGTCACCTAACAGGCCTCAAAAGATAAAAGAAGATTGAAATAATCCCATTCATCCTATTAGATCATCATGGACTAAGGCTGGTCTTCAATAACAATAAAAACAACAGAAAGCAGAAAGCCCACATATGCATAGAAGTGGAACAACACTCTCAATGATAATTTAGTCAAGGAAGAAATAAAAAAAAACTATTAAAGACTTTTAAAATTTAATAACAATGAAGACACAACATACCCAAACTTATGGGCCAAAATGAAAGCAGTGCTAAGAGGAAAACTCATAACTCTGAGTAGCTTCAAATGAAACTGGGGAGAGCATACATTAGCATCTTGACAGTACACCTAAAAGCACTAGAACAAAAAGAAGCAAATACTCCCAAGAGGAGATGGCAGGAAATAATTAAACTCAGGGCTGAAATCAACAAAGTAGAAAAAAAGAACTATACTAAACTAATTAATAGAGGAGCTGATTCTTTGAGAAAATCAACAAGATAGAAAGAGGAACACTCCCACCATTGCTGGTGGGACTGCAAATTCGTTCAATTATTCTGAAAATCTATCTATAGGTTGCTCAGAAAATTGGAAATAGATCTACCTGAAGACCCAGCTATACCACTTTGGGGTATATACATAAAAAATGCCCCACTATGCCACAGGGCTTATGTTCCTAGTGCCTTTATTTGTGACAGCCAGAAGCTAGAAACAACCCAGATGACCCATAATGGAAGAATGGTTACAGAAAATGTCATTTACACAAGGGATTACTACTCAGATGTTAAGAATGAGGACATCTGCATTTTTCAGGCAAATGAATAGAATTAGAAAATATCATCCTGAGTGAGGTAACTCAGATCCAAAAGCATGTGCATGGAATATACTCACTAATAAGTGGATATTATCTAAAAAATACAGTATACTCAGGATGCAATCATTAGAACTCAGCAAATTTAACAACTTCTTACCTCTGAAAGGTAAGAGTCCCTCAGGACTCAGACGAAGGGACCTTAGAAAGAATGTCCAACAATGGAGATAGGGAACTTGTAGACTCAATCTCCAGTAGAAAGAAGGGGCATCAAGTAGAGGGATGAGGTTGCCATCCCACAGTCACAAAGTCTGATGCAGAGTGGTCCCTCTTTAAAAGAACTGCAGGGACAAAAATGGAGAAGAAACTGAGAGAAAGGAGGTCCAGTGGCCATTCAAATTGGTATCCAAGTTAAGGGGAAGTCCAAGGCCTAATACTATTATTAATACTATAGTAAACTTACAGACAGTAGCCTAGCATGCCTGACCTCTGAGAGGCACAAGCAGCCAAAAGAGTCAGATACTGATACTTACACCCAACCATTGGACAGAAGCTGGGGTTCCTGTGATTGGATTAGGGAAAAGTTCGAGAAGCTGAGGAGGGTGACCCTATAGGAAGACCAGCAGCCTCAACTAACCTGCACCCCCCAGACTGCTCACCAAGCCATCAACCAGGCAGCATACACCAGCTGATATGAGGCCATTGACATATAGACAGCAGAGAACTGCCTGGTCTGGCCTCAGTAAGAGAAGAAAGAGCTAGCTCTGTAGAGATTAAGGCTCCATTGAGTGGAGAGATATGGTGGGATGAGAGATGGAGACATGCGAGATGGGGAGGAGGAACGGGATGAGGAAGTCTCTGTGGGTGGACTGGAAGAGGGTTAATGACTGAACTGTAAAAAATTGGTGAATAATATTAACAATAATAGTAACAATAATAAATATAATAAAAACTATTTCAAGCTGTTCAGGAAAACAAGACAAACTCAGAAAATAAGCAACTTTTGTCTATTTTTCACATCCCAATGTTGCCCAGTCCGGCTTTATCATAAAGACATTAATAAATTTTAAAATGTGCTTCATAAATGTACACATGTGTAGATAGAAGGCAAAGACAGAGAGGCAGAAAAAGAAGTTTTACATACAGAACATTCTGCTTATTGCCTCCCAATATAGACTCACATTGTTCTAACAATGGAACAAATTAAATTAATGATTCCATATGCCAATTATAGATACTCGTTACTTAAAATTAAATTAGCTGGCATTTCTAAGATCATCTAAACAAATAGATGCCATGTTATTATAGTATTTACTGGTTACACAAAATACCTCATTATAAAATATTTTCTGTTAGTGCATTAATTTAAGCCATTGTTAAAAGGACAATTTCTAAACCAACCCTTTTCTTGTTAATAGCTCATGAAAATATGTCTATTTTTATTGGCAGACTAAAAGTTGTACAAAATCACTAGGTAGTTCCTTCTAAATCTAAACAAATCAGTCTTTATCTAACATTTTGACAGCTGCATACAGACTGTTTCACTAGTGCTGATTCAGAGAAAAATATCATATACATCATGATGCAGTGTTCGAGATTCACCTTTTTAAGGTTGTAAGAGTTCATCATTCACATTAATATTCTCCAGCACTGTAGACTTAGATGATTAGAACCCCTTCTTTGCCTAATCTGAAGGTCTCTATGTTGAAATACTGTATTTATGGTGGTAAAGACTCCAGAGTTTTACATCTTTCCTCTCACATAGCACAGGCTGAACATTATATAGCACAGGATAAACATCACAGCACATATCATGAACAATACTATATATGTAAGTTACTTTATATTGCAGCTAAAACACCTTGACCAAGGCAACCTGTGAAAGAAAATAATTAGGCTGTTTCTTCCAAAGATATGAAGGCATGATGGCTGGAACAGCTGAGATCTCACATCTTAGCTGCTAGTAGGAAGCAGGGATCACAATGGGAATAGTAGAAATCATTTCAAATCTTGTCCCCAAGTGACACACCTCCCCCAACACTGCCACATATCCTTATCCTTCCAAACTGGAGACCACAACAGAAATATACACATATAAATGCCATTTTTATCCAAATCTCCATAGTATTTCTTTTCTGCATTCAGCCAGATTCTCTTTATATCCCCAATCTACTAGAGGGCATTGATCTAAACAAGTCATCATCACATACTAGTGACTTAACATCTATAGCAGTATTTCTCGCTATCAAATGATGATTAGCATGGGTATCCTTAAACGTTTTAATTTCTAATTTTAGTGGTGGGGAAGTATGCTTTCTCTTAGAATTGAGAGAAGTAGCAGAATTCAAAAAGCCAAATGTGGAAACAGAACTGACAAAATAATAATTCTTCCTTTATTGAGAAACTGGACTTTTGAAATTATATTGAGTGTCACACATTCTGCATAGCTCGTATCTAAACAGCAAAAAGAGAAAGGTGCTTAAAATGTGCCAGACACAATTACAATTTTAAAGGGTATAAAGCAACAGACACTATTTTGGGGAATTACCTATATTTGTGAGAGGAAATTGTGGCTGATGAACAAGAGTGAATGAAAGATATGAGTTATCAGAAAAGGAACGCGATTTTTGTTGGGGAGAATGACAAAGGGACGTTCCAGTGGTCACACTGCACAGAAGAAAAAATGAAAACTTGTAGACACTGTATTCCTGGATGTGCCACATCTTGGGAGGTTGATCAAGACAGGCTTCTTTTTCTCAAAACCTATATCCAATACATAAGTTCCTATTCAACCAATTTGATAAAAGTAGGTGACAGATAATGGTTGGGAAGTTTGGGAAAAGTGCCCAAAGAAAATCAAACAATTTCATTCTTGGCTAAAGACCACGATGTCCTTAGTTGCTGGCAGCCTAGTCCTTACAGGTGCTCAGAGATACCAGAGTGATTAAGTTAAAAAAAAAGTCTCCAAGTCTACTATGACCAGAGGCTAAATATACCACAGGTGCTGTCTGGCAATAGGGTGAACATACCAAAAATGGTGTCTGGTATTGTCATCATTGCTGTTATTTCCATTGTTTTTTCTTTTTTTATTTTCTCCATCTTTATTAACTTGGGAATTTCTTATTTACATTTCAATTGTTATTTTCTTTCCCTGTTTCCCGGCCAACATCCCCCTAACCCCTCCCAAGCCCCTTCTATATGGGTGTTCCCCTCCCCATCCTCCCCCCATTACCGCCCTCCCCCCAACAATCATGTTCACCGGGGGTTCAGTCTTGGCAGGACCAAGGGCTTCCCCTTCCACTGGTGCTCTTACTAGGCTATTCATTGTTACCTATGAGGTCAGAGTCCAGGGTCAGTCCATGTATAGTCTTTAGGTAGTGGCTTAGTCCCTGGAAGCTCTGGCTGGTAGGCATTGTTTTTCATATGGGGTCTCAAGCCCCTTCAAGTTCTTTCAGTCCTTTCTCTGATTCCTTCAACGGGGGTCCTGTTCTCAGTACAGGTGTTTGCTGCTGGCATTCGCCTATGTATTTGCCATATTGTGGCCGTGTCTCTCAGGATATCTATATCCGGTTCCTCTCAGCCTGCTCTTCTTTGCTTCATCCATCTTATCTAGTTTGGTGGCTGTATATGTATGGGCCACTTGTGGGACAGGCTCTGAATGGGTGCTCCTTCGGCCTCTGTTCTACTTTGCCTCCCTATTCCCTGCCAAGGGTTTTCTTGTTCCACTTTTAAAGAAGGAGTGAAACATTCGCATTTTGATCATCCGTCTTGAGTTTCATTTGTTCTAGGCTTCTAGGGTAATTCAAGCATTTGGGCTAATAGCCACTTATCAATGAGTGCATACCATGTGTATTTTTCTGTGATTGGGTTACCTCACTCAGGATGATATTTTCCAGCTCCATCCATTCCCCTATGAATTTCATAAAGTCATTGTTTTTGATAGCTGAGTAGTATTCCATTGTGTAGATGTACCACATTTTCTGTATCCATTCCTCTGTTGAAGGGCATCTGGGTTCTTTCCAGCTTCTGGCTATTATAAATAAGGCTGCTATGAACAGAGTGGAGAATGTGTCTTTGTTGTATGTTGGAGCATCCTTTGGTTATATGCCCAGGAGAGGAATAGCTGGGTTCTCAGGTAGTGGAATGTCCAATTTTCTGAGGAACCTCCAGACTGATTTCCAGAGTGGTTGTACCAGTTTGCAGTCCCACAAACAAAGGAGGAGTGTTCCTCTTTCTCCACATCCTCGCCAGCGTCTGCTGTCACCTGAGATTTTTATCTTAGTCATTCAGAATGGTGTGAGGTGGAATCTCAGGGTTGTTTTGATTTGCATTTCCATTTATGATTAAAGATGTTGAACATTTCTTTAAGTGTTTCTCAACCATTCAGCATTCCTCAGCTGTGAATTCTTTGTTTAGCTCTGAACCCCATTTGTTAATAGGGTTGTTTGTCTCTCTGCAGTCTAACTTCGTGAGTTCTTTGTATATTTTGGATATAAGGCCTCTATCTGTTGTAGGATTAGTAAAGATCTTTTCCCAATCTGTTGGTTGCCGTTTTGTCCTAGCCACGGTGTCCTTTGCCTTACAGAAGCTTTGCAGTTTTATGAGATCCCATTTGTCGATTCTTGGTCTTAGAGCATAAGCCATTGGTATTCTGCTCAGGAAATTTTCTCCAGTGCCCATGTGTTCTAGATTCTTCCCTACTTTTTCTTCTATTACTTTGAGTGTATCTGGTTTGATGTGGAGGTCCTTGATCCACTTGGACTTAAGCTTTGTACAGGGTGATAAGCTTGGATCGATCTGCATTCTTCTACATGTTGACCTCCAGTTGAACCAGCACCATTTGCTGAAAATGCTATCTTTTTTCCATTGGATGGTTTGGGCTCCTTTGTCAAAAATCAAGTGACCATAGGTCTGTGGGTTCATTTCTGGGTCTTCAATTCTATTCCACTGGTCTATCTGCCTGTCTCTGTACCAATACCATACAGTTTTTATCACTATTGCTCTGTCATATTGCTTGAATTCAGGGATAGTGATTTTCCCGGATGTCTTATTACTGAGGATATTTTTAGCTATCCTGTGTTTTTTGTTATTCCAGATGAATTTGCAAATTGTTCTGTCTAACTCTATTAAGAATTGGGTTAGAGTTTTGATGGGGATTGCATTGAATTTGTAGACTGCTTTTGGTAAAATGGACAGTTTTACTTTATTAATCCTTCCAATCCATGAGTATGGGAGATCTTTCCATTTTCTGAGATCTTCAATTTCTTTCTTCAGAGGCTTGAAGTTCTTATCATACAGATCTTTTGCTTGCTTGGTTAAAGTCACACTGAGGTATTTTATATTATTTGGGACTATTGTGAAGGGTGACATTTCCCTAATTTCTTTCTCGGCTTCTTTTTCTTTTGTGTAGAGGAAGGCTACTGATTTATTTGAGTTAATTTTATACCCAGCCACTTTGCTGAATGTGTTTATCAGGTTTGGTGGTTCTCTAGTGGAACTTTTGGGGTCACTTAAGTATACAATCATATTGTCTGCAAATAGTGATATTTTGACTTCTTCCTTTCCAATCTGTATCCCTTTGATCTCTGTTTGTTGTCTGATTGCTTTGGCTAGGACTTCGAGGACTATATTGAATAAGTAGGGAGAGAGGGGGTAGCCTTTTCTAGTCCCCAATTTTAGTGGGATTGCTTCAAGTTTCTCTTCATTTAGTTTAATGTTATCAACTGGTTTGCTGTATATGGCTTTTACTATGTTTAGGTGTGGGCCTTGATACTTTTATCACGAAGGGGTGTTGAATTTTGTCAAATGCTTTCCCAGCATCTAATGAAATGATCATGTCTTTTTATCTTTCAGTTTTTTTATACAGTGGATTATGTTGATGGTTTTCCATATATTAAACCATCCCTGAATCCCTGGAATGAAGCCTACTTGATCATGATGGATGATTGTTTTGATGTGCTCTTGAATTCGGTTTGCAAGAATTTTATTGAGTATTTTTGCATCGATACTCATAATGGAAATTGGTCTGCAGTTCTTTTTCTTTTTTGGGTCTTTGTGTGGTTTAGGTATAAGAGTAATTGTGGCTTCATAGAAGGAATTTGGTAGCGCTCCATCTCTTTCAATTTCATGGAATAGCATTGTTTTTTCCTTAAAGATTTCTTATTAATTCAATATTTGACAGAAACATCTAGACATCTAACACCTGGAATGGTAGGAGACTCAATAGCTCATTCCTCCTTCCCTTTTTTCATACAGTAATGTCTTATGAAGTCTGAAGCATGAAGGCTGAATGGTACTCTGTTTCGTGATACTTATACTGATATACAAGATGGCCACTTCCTTGTCATCTCTTTTGTAAGTTCTCTCCTTCTTTCTCCCTTTCACTCTTTTTCTTAAGTTCCTAATTGCCCACATATGAATCTATAATTAACTCTGTAATATTGTGCCTCTATACCCGGAATGGGAACAAGCTTACTAGCTCATTCCTTCTTTTCTCTCTCCATTCTCTAAAGTCTTATTAAGTTATCCTTTGTGGTACTCATCGCCCATGAATTTCATTCTTCAAATGTTTGAGTTTGACTTAGGTGGCTGTGCAATTTGGGTTTGTTATTTCCTAAAAATGTCATTCTCAAAGACACCTCAGAATTCCCATATCATTTCTGTCTTCCCATAATCCTGTGACAGTTGGAGAAAATGCTAACCTTTTCACAATTGCCATTAGGAAACTGCCTCATACTTTCAACAGATAAAGGGGAAATATTCTCCATAATAAAGTAAATGAACAATACAACGGTTTTCTTATGTTTGTTCATTTTTCTAGGTTCTAATTTCATGATTAGTGAAGCTCAGGTCACCATCACCTAAGGAAAAGAATAATTTTCTTCGTTACAATTGATGTTAGAAAAACAGCTTAGTTGTATATTGAGGATATATCAAGGGGAGAAATGTGTTATCTTTTGACTATTGAAACGACTGTTAACAGATATATTGGAGAGCCCTGCTTTTTAGAGGTTGAGCAATCCAGTGTGTTCAGAGAGCTCTCTGAGCTTAGCACAAAATGGAGGATCTCTTTCCTCATCATGGCTTCCCTTTCTCTTCCTAATCTTACTTGGAAAGTATCTCTGAGCAGTGGCTTACCCCAGGAAGAACAAAACAGTCATGCCTCACTCACGCTGTCACTGGAAGTCTTTCTGACATACTCATGGCCATCTGAATCGTGCTCACTGTTTTTGCTCCTGTACCCTGGTGGGTTGGTGACCTCTGAGGAGAGGAGATACCCACACAGATGTACTGCTTTGGAAAGATTTTATCATTTCCTTCAAAAGATGAAGAGTTGTAAACACATTTGAGTGGTCAGTCTTCCCAATCTTAACTCTGAACTGTCTTTGGGACTTCCATTTTTCTTTTTTCTCATATTTATGAACATTTAATTTTTAAAGCTATGTGTAGCACATTGGTAGACTATATATATATATATATATGTGTGTGTGTGTGTGTGTGTGTGTGTGTGTGTGTGTGTGTGTGTGTTTGTGAATTTTCTGCAGAACAGTTTCATAGGTTATCAACCCCTCCATAACCTCTTAGCACTCATTCCTTTCTTTCCTAATTCGCAGCAATCTCTGATCATTACAGGATAGCTCATTGAATCTGGCTCTTCTCATTACAGTGCATCCGATGGTAAGTCTTGTTTTTTGGTGTGTCTCAGGTTGTTTAATTTTTATTGTAAAATAGTGCTCTATTATGAAAAAAATGGCCTGATTTATTTTTCATGGCTACTTAAATGGTCTTTCAAACCATGGAATAGATTTTGGTATCTATGAGTAATTACTCTATATGCATTTGAAAGCAAGTTTCTATGAGTAAAATGTTGGTATTTAAAAAGGGTTATCTAAGACTGGGGTTTATGGCCATTTGAATAACATGGTTAACTGTAAAGATTTTTTTCCAATCATTTGGATTTAACTGGCTTGCTTTTCCAATCTGTGCACCTTTGCAAACACCAAGAATTCAAACATTGTATTTTGAAACTAATAATAGTATGTTATTTTGATTTCATCTTATGCCGTTGATTAATAACTTAGAGCTAATCTTTCACCCCACAGTTATTGTTTTATGTTGTTGTGCTATGTTAATACTGATGGGAATATCCATGAACTGCTTCCAGCAATTTCTAAGTACAGAACACTTCATCATGATGTTCTAAATAGGTCTCTAGAATCTATTCATCTTGTGTAGCTGAACCTTAGTGCCTTTAACCAAAGAATGTTGAATTTATCATTTTAACACTTCTGGTAACCTTTATTACTATCCATAGAACAAAATTTCCCCTAATGAATTAACATCTGCATGAGGACTATGAGGACTTTTGCTTTTAAAAAAGTCATTACATTTTATTTGTTTATTGTGTCTGCGCATGTGCCATGGAATATGTGTGATGGTCATAGGACACCTTGCAGAGCCTCCTTCTCTCTTCCAAAATATGTGACCTAATAATCTAAATCAGTCTATTGGCTTTGATGTTGAACGCCTTTTTCAACAAGCTGTCTTGCTGGTCTTTGCTTGGTATTTTTAACTTGACTTATCGGGTGAGTTTGGTGACAATAAAATTACTGAGATCCATGTATATTTTTCAAATAAAATTATTTTTTTATTTGACAACAGCTTGATTCTAAAAGAAACATCGAACCCTGTCTATGCAAATCTAATTAAGCTATTTCATATGAATACATGAATGTGAAATTTAATTAATGTGATGTATATGGCTCTTTCAAACATACTTAGACCTAGTTTTCTATCCTTCACATTATTTTTGCCTTATTCTCCCATCCTCAATCCTATTTAAGCCTTGTGAAAACCCCCAAATAATATAGGGTATTGCAGTTTCTCTTTGTTTCCCTCCTGAACTAAACGGTAAACTTTTTTTCTATTTTTTGTAGTGTAAATATTTAGTCATTGTTCTATTAGATTTTTTTGTTTACATTTCAAATGTTATTTCCTTTCAAGGTTACCAGCCATAAAAACCTAATCCTATCCCCTCCCCTTCTTCTATAATGGTGTTTGCCTTCCCAACTACCCACCCTTCCCACATGCCCCCTGAACTTCCCCTACACTGGGGGGAATCCACCAAAGGCTTCTCCTCCCATTAGTTCCCAACAAGGCCATCCTCTGCTACATATGCAGCTGGAGCCATGGGCTTCCATGTGTACTCTTTGAGTAGTGGTTTAGTCCCTGGGAACTCGGGTTGGTTGGTATTGTTCTTATGGGTGGCAAGTCCCTTCACCTCCTTCAGTCTTTTCTCTAATTACTCAACCAGGACCCAGTTCTCAGTTCAATGGTTTGATGCTAGCATTCGCATCTGTATTTGTCATGCTCTGGCAGTGCCTCTCAGGACACAGTTATATGAGGCTCCTGTCAGCATGAACTTCTTGGCTTCATCAATATTATCTAGTTTTTGTGGCTGTATATATATGGGCTGGATCCCAGATAGGGTAGGATCTGAATGGCCATTCCATCAGTCTCTCCTCCAAATTTGACTTCATATCCTCTCCTATAAATATTTTTGCTCCCCTTTTTAAGAAGAACTGAAGCATCTGCACTTTGGTCATCCTTCTTTTTGAACTTCATGTGGTCTGTAGATTTTATCCTGGGTTATTTGAGCTTTTGGGCTAATATTGACTTATCAGTGCTGGCATACCATGTGTTTTTCTGTGATTGGATTACCTTACTCGGGATGATATTTTCTAGTTCCATCAATTTGCCTAAGAATTTCATGAAGTCATTGTTTTTGATAGCTGAGTAATATTCCATTGTGTAGATGTACCACATTTTCTGTATCCATTCCTCTGTTGAAGGGCATCTGGCTTCTTTCCAGCTTCTGGATATTATAAATAAGGCTGCTATGAACATAGTGGAGCATGTGTCTTTGTTGTATGTTGGGGCATCTTTTGGGTATATGCCCAGGAGAGGTATAGCTGGGTCCTCAGGTAGTGCAATATTCAATTTTCTGAGGTATTTCTAGACTGATTTCCAGAATAGTTGTACCAGTTTGCAATCCCACCAACAATGGAGGAGTGTTCCTTGTTATCCACATCCTCACTAGAATCTGTTGTCTCCTGAGTTTTTGATCTTAGCCATTCTGACTGGTATGAGGTGGAATCTCATGGTTGTTTTTATTTGTATTTCTCTGATAACTAAGGAAATTGAGCATTTCTTTAGATACTTCTCAGCCATTTGATATTCTTCAGCTGAGAATTCTTTGTTTAGCTCGGTACCCCATTTTTTAAGAGGGGTATTTGATTATCTGGAGTCTAACATCTTGAGGTCTTGTATATTTTGGATATTAGCCCTCTATGGGATGTAGGATTAATAAAGATCATCTCTGAATCTGTTGGTCACTGTTTTGTCCTAAAGGCAATGTCCTTTGACTTTCAGAAGCTTTGTAGTTTCATGAGGTGCCATTTGTTGATTCTTGATCTTAGAGCATAAGCCATTGGTGTTCAGGAAATTTTCCCCAGTGCCCATGTTCTACTCTTTCCTACTTTTTCCCCTAGTAGTTTGAGGTTATCTGGTTTGATGTGGAGGTCCTTGATCCACTTGGACTTAAGCTTTGTAAATGGCAATAAGAATGGATCAATTTGCATTCTTCTTCATGCTGACCTCCAGTGGAACCAGTACCATTTGTGGAAAATGTTTATGTTTTTTCCACTCGATGGTTTTAGCTCCTTTGTCAAAGATCAAGTGACCATAGGTGTGTGGGTTTGTTTCTGGGTCTTCATTTCTGTTACACAGATCTAACTGCCTATCTCTGTACCAAAACCATATAGTTTTTATCACTATTACTCTATAATACTGCTTGAATTGAGGGATGGTGATTGCCCCAGAAATTCTTTTATTGTTGAGGATATCTTTTGCTATCCTGGGATTTTTGTTATTCCAAATGAATTTGCAAATTGCTCTTACTAACTCTATGAAGATTTGCATCATTATTTTCATGGGGATTGAATTGAATCTGTAGATTGCTTTTGGCAATCTGGCCCTTTTTACTATATTAATCCCGCCAATCCATGAGCATAGAAGGTCTTTCCATTTTCTGAGATCTTCAATTTCTTTCTTCAGAGACTTGAAGTTCTTGTCATAAAGATCTTTCACTTGCTTGGTTAGAGTCACACCAAGGTATGTTATGTTATTTGTGACGATTTTAAAGAGTGTCATTTCCCTAATTTCTTTCTCCCCCTGTTTATCCTTTGAGTAGAGGAAGACTAATGATTTGTTTGAGTTATTTTTATAATGAGCCACTTTGTTGAAGTTGTTTATCAGGTTTAGGAGTTCTCTGGTGGAACTTTTGGGATCAGTTAAGTATACTATCGTATCATCTGCAGATAGGAATATTTTGACTTCTTCCTTTCCAATTTGTATCCCTGACCTCCTTTTGTTGTCTAATTGCTAGCTAGGATTTTGAGTATTATATTGAATAAATAGAGAGTGGGCATCTTTGTGTTACCCCTGACTGTAGTGGGTGCAGTTAGTTCAAATTTCTCGTCATTTAGTTTGATATTGGCTTTTGGTTTGCTGTATATTGTTTTTACTATGTTTAGTTTTGGGCCTTGAATTGCAGATTCAAGACATTTTACATGAATGAGTGTTGAATTTTATCAAATGCTTTCTCAGCATCTAATGAAATGTTCATGTAGCTTTTTTCTTTGCATTTGTTTACTTAGTGGATTACATTAATGGATTTCCATATATTTAACCATCCCCTATCCCTGACTTGAAGCTTACTTGATCATGATGGATGATCATTTTGTTGTGTTCTTAGTTTCGGTTTGTGAGAATTTTATTGAGAATTTTTTTGTGTTGATATTCATAAGGGAAATTGGTCTGAAGTTCTCTTTCATTGTTGGGTCTTTCTGTGGTTTAGGTATAAGCATAATTGTGGCTTAATAGAAGGAATTTGACATGCTCCTTCTGTTTCTATTTTGTGGTAAATTTGGAGAGTATTGGCATGAAGTCTTCTATGAAGGTCTGAGAGAATTCTGCACTAAACTCATCTGGTCCTGGGCTTTTTTTGGTTGAGAGACTTTTTATCACTGCTTCTAATAAGTTAGGAGTTATGGGCTTGTTTAGATGGTTTATATGATCCTGATTTAACTTTGGTAACTGGTATCTGTCTAGAAAATTGTCCATTTCCTCAAGATTTTCCAGTTTTGTTGAATATAGACTTTTGTAGTAGGATCTGATGATTTTTTGAATTTCCTCAGATTCTGTTGTTATGTCTTCCTTTTTATTTCTGATTTTGTTAATTTGGATAAACTCTCTGTACCCTCTGGTTGGTCTGGCTAATGGTTTATCTATCTTGTTGTTTTCCTCAAAGAACAAGGTCCTGGTTTTGTTGATTCTTTGTATAGTCCTTTTTGTTTCTACTTGATTGATTTCAGCCCTGAGTTTGATTACTTCCTGCCATCTATTCCTGTTGGGTTTATTTGATTCTTTTTGTTCTAGAGCTTTTAGGTGTACTGTCAAGGCACTCAGAACTGTGAGTTTTCCTCTTAGCACTACTTTTATTATGTCCCATAAGTTTGGGTATGTTGCAACTTCATTTCCATTAAATTCTAAAAAAGTCTTTCCTTTTTTTCTTTATTTCTTCCTTGACCAAGTTATCATTGAGTAGAACATTGTTCAACTTCCATGTGTATGTGGGCTTTCTGTCGTTTTTGTTGTTATTGAAGACCACCTTACTTAATGGTGATCTGATAGGATGCATGGGATTATTTCAATCTTCTTTTATCTATTAAGGCCTGTTTTCTGATGAATTATATGGTCAATTTTGGAGAAAGTACCATGAGATGCTGAGACGAAAGTATATTCTTTTGCTTTAGGATGAAATGTTCTATAGATATCTGTTAAACCCATTTGACTCATAACATCTATTTCTTTCTCTGTGTCTTTGGTTACTTTCTGTTTCCATGATCAATCCAGTAATGAGAGTGGGATGTTGAAGTCTCTCACTATTGTTGTATAAGGTACGATGTGCGCTTTGAGCTTTAGTAAGGTTTCTTTTATGAATGTAGGTGCCCTTGCATTTGGAGCATAGATATTCAGGGTTGAAAGTTCATCTTGGCTGATTTTTTCTGAGATGAATATATTTTTTAATAACTTTTGAATGAAAGCAAATTTACTTTATATTAAAATGGCTACTCCAGCTTGTTTCTTTGGACTGCTTGCTTGGAAACTTTTACCCCAGGCTTTTATCTGATATGTATTTCCTGTGTGCAGCAAAATGTGGGTTCTCTTTACTTATCCAGTCTGTTAGTCTATGTCTTTTTATTGGGGAATGGAGTCAATTGATGTTAAGAGGTAATTAAGGAATAGTGATTGCTGCTTTGTGTTATTTTGTTGTTGGAGGTGGCTCTGCTTTGGATTTTGTGTGACCTGAAGATTCAAGGCAGGTCACTTGGAGGAGAATAGTTGGTCTTACCTTTGCTCTCATGTGTGTAGGGGCTCCTGGCAACTGGTTTTTTTGGTAGATGCAGGCAGAAACCATAAGCGTCCTGCCGCTGATTCCTTCTAGCTTCCTGTCCTCTAGGGCACAGAGGCCTCTAGGCAGATTCCTCTTGAGTTAGGAATATTTGCAGAATGTTGCCTCTCAGGGTTGTCTGCACTTCTGAGAGCCAACTCTCTCCCCAACAGCATTTGGGTGCAGGGAGCTGTGGGACCAGTTCAGTTCACTTCAGGGCAGAGGCAGGAAGCAGAAGGTTCTTGTTGCTGACTGCTCCTATATTCCTGTAACCAGAGGTCTCTAGGCAGGTTCCTCTTGGGCCAGGAATGTGAGCAGAAGTGGTGGTCTTCCCTGAGCCCTCAGGATTGTCCACACTTCTGAGAGTTCACTAAATGGCATAATCTTACCATTGTAAACAGCATACAGTTTGGTTTAGGATATGTAGAAATCAATTTGATACTGTATAGTAAGCTTACTTCCTGCTGACTAGTTTTCACAGTACCTGAAGTTGCTATGGAGAATATGGATGAAAAGTCATTAATCCTCTTACCTAGCTGTGAAATCCATGGATTATATTAGTGGCTTGAGTGACATATATATATATATATACATATATATATATATATATGTGTGTGTGTGTGTGTGTGTGTGTACACAGAGAGATTATATACATACTTATACACATGTATATTGTTTTAAAATTGCAGAGTATATATATCTATAGAGTACTTAACTCCGAATAGGAAAGGTAAGTGTACTTCTTTCCCCGGGGCTTTGAAACCATACTGGATGAGGGAACTAAACATTATCAAGAGGAGAGTCAGAAGTGAGGCATCTAGGTTGTCATAGCTTCAGCTTCTGAAATCATATAAACTTACAGCTTATCTTTATTCACTTAAAGAAAATAGTCTGAGAGCAATGAATAAAAGTGGGATGTCAAAAAAATGAGGGCAGAGGCTTAAGAAAAGCTTTTGTGTGTAGACTCTGGCTGCTCGTCCAGAGGACCAGGGTTCATTCCAAGTACCCACATGTTAACTCATAATTAACAGTTCCGAGGGATCTGATGCTTTTCTAGTCTCCTTAAGCAGAGCATGTACATGGTATACAAACAGATATGCAGACAAAACATCCAACCACATGAAAATTACAAATGTAATAAACTAAATAAATGAGATGTGTACAATTCGTCTTGGGACTTGTAACCAGTAGACATAAAGTTGGATGCCCCAGGTAACTGGCCTAAAGGTAGGAAAGAAAAAGACATGGAGATAATGAGGAAACTATTTATAATCTCTGGTTCAAAACCTTGGATAGTAAGACTAAGTCCTAGCAGAGGTGACTGAAATTACTCTTTGTTCTTGATCTGAATTTGTGAGTTGATATTAAAAAAAATTTCTGGCATGTAGAATGGAATTGTGAGCCTAAGAGGTAACAAAGTTCTCCTGACAGCTGCTAACTTCTAAGCCAAGAGCATATGGCTTCCATTTTGTTAAAATAAAATATATTTCTGAATTAATTAGCACCTCTTATTTCACCAATGCAGTAGAAATTGGTCAAATGTGTCACATAGTTAATAATTTGGACTCATAAATGTACCCAAAAAATGTAAGGGATGGAATCCATGTTTTCAGAGCAGAAACTTAAAGCTTTTTTCCCCTTTTGTACAACTAACACATTTTCCTGCCAATGTTAGGAAGATGTGTGAACAGCCTGTCTCTTGGTGGGAAGTGTGATGGGAACTCTTTGCACTCTGAGATAAACTGAAAATAACAGTATTTTTTTAAATTCCCAAAGTAAACTAATTTCTCAGCAATTCCTGTAAAGTTACTGACTCTCCAAAGAAAGTACTTCTATCACTGACTTTTTTAAAAATGCTGATATTAGAAGATATTCCACAGCCATTGTAAAGAACACAGGACTTTTTCCCAAACCAGAGTATACTCACAATAATCAATTATCTGGGTAATAATCATGCTTTTTTCCTTAAAATGCTTCTCGTGTTTCCTGTCCCAATTATACATTCATTGCAAATCTGACACCCCTGCAGTTGTAGTGAGCAAACTTCTAAATTCTGTCCATTCTAAGACATTAGTCTATGCCAATTCAGCTGTGTTTCCTGGAATTTCAGTTGGAAACAAAGGAGGGGATTTTTCTCACAATAGGCATGAGGTTGGAAATGTGTGGGTGAGTAGAGATGCGGTATCTAAGATTAGATATATCAAGATTAGAGTGGTTCCATCTAATCTCAGGCTTATTTTCACCTTTGTATCTCCCAAGATGGTCAAATAGACTGTTTTGCCTTCGTCCAGTTCATGTGTTTCAGTTCCTTACACCAACAATCAAACATTAAAATGTATTACATACACACTACAGGAAATATTTAGAGTTGAAAGCTGCAGTGGAGGAGGGAGTGATGCATAAACAGTGCTTATATTTTGTGTCAGTCTATGAAGAAAAACAAGCAAGGACAAACAAATAAAAGTATTTAAATCACCTTTGCTAGAGTTAGAGGTAAGGGCTGCTGATAAAGGTATGAGTACATTTGAAATACAGGCTTTGTGTCTGACGTGATCAACCTTTACTTCCATTGAAGCTCACTGTGCCAAGCAGCAGTCTGTTTAATAATGTTGTGAGAGCCACATCTGCTGCATGACAGATTATTAGGTTTATTTTTTTTTATTTGTTGGCAGTCATAAGATAATGCCTGAGTAGGTTAGGTCCCATCTAGACGTAGCTCATTTTTGCATGGAAGAGTCCTAATTTCTCTGCATTACATTTTGTCTTAGTTTTTTACTCTATTGAAAACTTTTCCATTCTGTACTTGGGAATCTCAGATTGATGTCCATAGCGTGTGTGTTAATTGCAACATTTTTTCTAGCTCTTACACTATTTATAGTGATTTACTTTAAGGTTCATTAATTTAGTTTATGCTTTCACTAGGCCCTAAATTAGCTGCTGGAAGCAGGTGATAGCCTGAAGTCCTGTTACTATTGATTTGCCTGCTTTATTTTTACTAGAAGGATTTTCACTATTTTTAATTTGGCTAAGATTTTCCCCTACTAATTGAATTGATTCTCCTAGTTGTTTATTACAGAGAGGATGTGGGAAACATAATTTCAGTTTGTCTGTATTTTTCTTAAGCCCGTATTAGTCAGCTCTTACTTGAGGATTTCCAACCATTGTCAGTGATAATTGAAAGCATGGCTATCAATTTAATGGCAGAGGTTAATATCAATCTGAGAGATTAATCACCGATTTATGTAGGTAAAACAGACTGAACCCAAGAATTTATTAAAATATAGTCTTTGCTGTTCTTTTATAATAACAATGAGAAGACCATTTGATATTAGATATAATGCATCAATACCTTCTTTCCTGTCATAAAGAAATAAAATATTTCTTAGTTTATAATTTGATTTATACATTAAATATATCCTCAAATTTTCTTCATAACAGTAAATTGTTTAAAAAGAAAACAGAAGAGTAAAGCCCCATTCAACTGGTGAGAATTTAGCTTGTAGATTCGGTGTGAATCTTATAATCCAGAAGCTTATAATGTTCCTCTTTAGAGAGGACATTAGTGGGAACAAGCTAGCAGGGGCAGAGGAAAGATATTGAAAGTGGGAGTCTGGGAGATGATTAGTAAATGAGTCTTGCATATCTTACAAAGTAAACTAGAAGCACTAGCTGTGTATTTTGATCAAAATGCCCTTAGGGATGTTATTATTGATTCAATACAGTACAACACTGAAGAATTTGATCTTGTGTCATAAGAATACTTTTTGTAGTAGAGCAGGTTTCTAACTATAAAATAATAAATCCTGGATGCTTTTCCTATTTTCCTACAAAAGTTCTCTTTTAACCAAGGCTGGCCTTGCATTTGCAGTGTAACCCAGGCTGGTCTTGAACTCCTATTTTCCCATGTCTCTTCTCCATCAGTGCTGGGATTATAGGAGCAGCACCATGCCCGATTTTACTTAATTGTGCCAACTAAGGGAATTTTTGTTGCTCATCTTATGTGCTTGTTATGAGTTAACATTTTGTCAGACTTGATTTGTATTAGTGTAGTAAGATTAAAAACTGACTCGTTATATGTATGTATACATCCAGTTAGAATTGTTACAGGACGTAAGCTCCAAATACTCCTGTCTTTTTCTGGTAGTGTTCCATTAATAGAAGTCAAATATACTCGTATACTTTGTTTTGTAAAAAGAAAATTAACGCAGGTGTAGTGTAATTTTATCTCATACCGGATCTATCTCCTGTGTAACATAGTTTATGTACTGGTGGAGGGAGAGTGAATGTCCTTTCTAATTTTTGTAAGTTTTGTGGTTTGTGCTTGATTAGTGACTGATCTTGGCTCATGCTTTCTCATAGGTATTATATTCATGAATTTTATTAGAGACATCATACCTGTAAAATGCTTGTAAAACTTTCAAAGTATTTTCATGGGTCTGATTCTACATTGAATGATATAAATATGATTTCACTTTCTTTTATATTCTAATTAAGCTGTGGTAATTTTGCCATCTTCATATGCACACGATTGAGAGATGATCAGTTTTGCTTTTAACATATCTCACATTCAGCATATAGTTACATGTTAAGTAAAATATAAATTTCTGGGTATTAATAAAAAGTTCATACCAATTTCCATTATATTATTTTGTTTCCTTAATGCATACATAGATATCTAAGTAGTAAACATTCTGTTGAATGTTATTGAATTATATCCTTTCCTTTTTCATTATATTTTCAAATATTGGATCAATTATAGGTTTGTTGAACTGGTCAATATTTTTCCAATGGTATATAGTCTTATTTTAAAAATTTACATGTGTATATATTTTCAGGTCAATTTTTTATATCTTAATTCTTTGATATTGAACATTTACATACTGACCTAGTTTCGACAGTAACTTTTGGTTTCCTATTATGATAGAAATGTCCTAATGATATCTCTTCTGCTTCTTCCTCTGTTTCTTCTCTCCACATTAAGTTTATCAAACAAGATATCATTTACTATTCTCTTAAACAATTTTAAGTTTCTATTTATTAATTCATCCACTTAAAATGTGATGCTTATTTACTATATATTACTTAATGTAGTTAATTTTACTTATGGAATCCTCATCTCCATTCTCTGTTCTTTTGATTCTTTTCAACACCTCCATTTTCTGTGTGATGTCTGCTTCTGCTTCTATAGTGTTGTTTTCCAACCTTAAATTATTTTAGCTTTTAGTGTAAGCCACTTGAATTTCAATTGTCACGTTTTTCATTTAATTTTCTTGATTTAAAGCATTGTAAAGATATCGAAGAAGGGAGGAGAAAATAGGTATGTTTAATTTTTGCTTTCTTGAAAATAATTGTTCATTATTTTTAAACACTGATTGTTTTAATAAGAACGTTTCCCACTGCCACATTTATAAATGGTTCCAGTTTTAGGTGCTGTTTGAGGGTGGGGGACTCTTAGGACATGGAGACTCAATGAAGAATTCCATATCTGGAGATGTGCTTTGGCAGTTTAATCCTTCCTGTTTTTGTATGTAGTTTAGGTTTTATCCTCATTCTTCTGCTCCTGTTGAAATGCCTTTCTAACTATTAAACATTTAGCCCTCTCACATATAAATATATAAACATATATTTATACTTGTTCTTAATTTGTTTCAGTCATAGATTTATCACAACAACACAAGAATAATATAAACATCATGTATTTTAAAATGCAATTTGTCGACATTTAAATGTTTTAGTTAATCTTTGAATTTTCCACATTCTAGTTCTTTGTCAGTGGACAGAAGCTTTGAATACTTATGCTTTAGGTCCATTATGAAAAATGTTATTATGAACATTGTGTTCCAATTTTGCTGTGATTACAGATTTTCAAAACTCTTGAAGTACGTAATTCCTGGTTAGTGTGATTATTTTTTTTTTTTACCTTGTGAAGAACTAACAAACTTTTCGCAAATAGATATCCCATTAGAGCCTGTTAGCAAGGAACAATGTTTACATGCTCTCCCAAACTTTTTATTTATATTTAAAAATATATTTTGAGTTTATAAACAGATTATTTTTCCCTTCACTTTCCTTTCTTCAAGCCTCATGTACCCCCTTGCTCTCTTTCAAATGTGTAGCCTCTGTTTGTGTGTGTGTGTGTGTGTGTGTGTGTGTGTGTGTGTGTGTGTGTGTGTGTGTGTATGTATGAATACAACCTTTTCGGTCCATGTAATATCACTTGTGTGTATATTTCTTCAGGGTTGATTAATTGGTATCAGATTGTTCTTTCCTATGAAAGACTGGAAGATCATTTCCACTATCCTTACCATTTCTTAGTTCAGGTTTGAGGCCTCATGAGTGTTCATCCTTCCACATTAGTATATCTATGATACTGTCTTCATCTAGGTCATGTTTAGACATGCTTGTGATGAGACTTCCTGGTACCTTCAGACATTTTTGGCTCCATAACTTTATACTGTTTGTATTAATTTAGATATTGATTTGGGTACAAAGCAGTACTTCTGTGTTATGTTAGTGTTTATTGCTCTGGACACTACTCATGAACATCTTCCATTGTTCATTGTTCATGTTCTGGAGCACAGGAGAACCCAGTCCTATTAGGGTTGATGTATAGGAAGAATTTTTAGGCGGAGGCATAAAATGTCGGAGGTGAGACAGGTCGAACCAATGACAGAGTACCTTGAGTTTAGCAGTGGTAGGAGTCAGGAGAATTACTTTGAAAGAGACCTGCCATTTAGAAGAGATGGGTGAGGGCTAATGGTCTGAAGGGGATAGAAGAACTTGGTCTCCATTGTTGACAGGCAGGAGGCAGAGGATAGTGTGTAGCCATGGTAGATGATGGTCAGCAAAGTTGCACAGAAAAGGGCAGACGTGGCAAAGTCAGGGTAAGTAGGTAGTCTGGGAGGGGAGAGCATTTAGGTGAAAGACCAGGAGTTAAGACAGAATGTCCTTACATAAGTTCATTGGGTGAGAAGACCAAAATGTGGTGGCTTCGTTCTTTCTTAGAAGGGAGAACAAAATAATCACAGAAGGAAATTCAGGAACAAAGTGGAGCAGGGACTGAAGAAAAGGTCATCCAGAGACTGCCCAACCTGGAGATCTAGTCCATAAGCAGCCACCAAACCCAGCCACTATTGCTGATGCCAAGAAGTGCTTGCTGACAGGAACCAGATATAGATGTCTCCTGAGAGACTCTGCCAGATCCCTACTGATAAAGATGAGGATGGTTGCAGATAACCATTGGACTGAGCAAAGGGACTCCAATGGAGGTGTTAGAAAAAAACTGAAGGAACTGAAGGGATTTGCAACCCCATGGGAAAAACAACAATATCAAACAACCAGACCACACTAGAGCCCCCAAGGACTAAACTAGCAACCAGTGAGTACACATGGAACGACCAATGACTCCAACTACATAGGTTGCAGAGAATGCCATAGTCCAGCATCAATAGGAGGAAAAGGCCTTGGTCTTGTGAAGGCTTGTTTCCCCAATGTTGGGTAATGCCAGGGCATTGAGGTTGGAGTGGGTGGGTGGGAGTGGAAGCATTCTCATAGAAGCAAGGGAGGGGCATGGGAGAGGAGGGAAAGGGGATAACACTTGTAATTTAAATATGTTAAATATCCAAGGAAAATAAAATTAAAAGTAATAGAAAACGGAGAGGTCACTTGGGGAAAGCTCACAGTCTGAAAAGAGCCAGAGGTAGGAGTTTTACACAATTGAGGTGAATTTGCTGTGACAGTTTGACAAGAGTAGTTTTTAAAGAGCAGACAGCTCTTTCTTTCTAACCTGAAAACTGGGGAGTAGTATGGAATATGAAAATGTCAGGGGATGTCGTGGGCTTTAGACTGAGTTTGTGAAATTTGGGAAGTGAATTCAGGACCATTGTCTGACTGGAAGGAGGTTGAGAAACCAAATTGGGGAATGATCTCTTGGACAGAGATCAGAAACTCTCTGAGCCCTTCTATTATTTGTGGAAAATGCTTCTACCTACCCCAAGAAGATATCTCCCAAGACCAGGATGTACTTGGCATGTCTGAAGGTGGGCATGTTGGTAAAGTCAAGTTGCCCGTCGGTCTCAGGAAGAGAACCTCTGGAGTGATGGGTAGGGACAGCGATGCTATGATACCTGTAGTTGGAATCTGACATCTGACAGATTTTTCAAGAGGCAGTGATAGATTTTAAGAAATTTCAGTCCTCAGGAGTAGGCTGCAGGGGGGTCTTAATAAAATAAGACAAAGCTTGTTTGTTAGGAAGGAAGAGTTGGTGAAGATAGGACAGAGGGGTTTTGTTTTGTTGTTTGATTTTCTGTATACATGTATGTTAACCCTCCCATTCCTCTATGTATTTATTAGAAGTCAGGAAACTTTATTTCCTAGGACAAGTTTAAATTTATATAAACAAAACAAACACACGAACAAAAGCAAAAACCTAATCAGGAAGCACAGACTTTCCTCTCTGAAGTCTAAAGGTTGCCCATATTACAAATATCAACATCAGACTCTAATGTGACATAATTGAAACAGTTCTGGATCTTGTATTGATTATTAGTAATGACCGAAGTCCATTGGTTATGTTGAGGTTCACTGTGTTGTATATTATTCTATATTATTCTACAGTTCTATATTATTTAACAAATGCATTAGTGATGCCTCAGATTTGGGCTTTTCAGGTATGAGTGGAAAACAAAATTCAGGGTGTGATTGTCATTAAAGGGCTGGTTTAATAGTTATAGATCATAGAGGAATACATAGCATACAGGTCCCTAGAGAAGTCATGAAGGTCAATGACAGGTCAGAAAGGAGAGTATATACATACATATATATACATATACATATATATATATATAGTCAGCAAAACATTAATTTACATTAATTAATTTACAGGTTGTATGAAACTCAAATTATTAATGTAACTATTAAATTAAGAAAAACTTGGCTATTTCTAATAATTTGTTTAGGAACTGGCACGTACTGTTTTTCCCTACTTGTCTGATTTCTGAAAGACTTAGAGAAGCGAGTTGTACCTCAGATATTAGTCCCTGATAAAGACACTGATCATACTGGCTTTGAATCAGTTACTATGCACAGGAATGCCAGTCCATCTGCAGAGTTACTATCTCCCATATTATTTGTTAAGAGGCAATAATAGAGTAATAGGGTTTCTATTCTTGCACAAACATCATTACCAAGAAGCAAGTTAGGGAGGAAAGGGTTTATTCAGCTTACACTTCCATGCTGTTCATCACCAAAGCAGTCAGGACTGGAACTCAAGCAGGTCAGGAAGCAGGAGCTGATGCAGAGGCCATGGAGGGATGTTACTTACTGGCTTGCTTCTCCTGGCTTGCTCAGTTTGCTCTCTCATAGAACCAAAGACTACCAGCCCAGGGACAGCACCACCCACAATGGGATGGTTCCTCCCACCTTGATCATTAATTGAGAAAAAAGACTTACAGCTGGATCTCATGAGGCATTTCCTCAAATGAGGCTCCTTTCTCTGTGATAACTTCAGCTTGTGTCAAGTTGACCCACAAAACCAGCCAGTAAACTTGGTGAAGCCTATGTAAAGCATTGGTTTTCATCCAGTCACTGAGGAATGCGGCTGGGAGAAGTGTGTTATCTAAGGAGATCTATGCCCCTCTAGTTTGAAAGTTTTTCCTGTCAAAATATCATTCAGTTAAACTCCTTTGTGTATTTGCATTACAATACCTGCAGTGTAACATCAACACTGCTTTCTTATGCATTCCTCCCTCTTACCTAACCACTGCTCTCACCAGTGTGGTACTATGAGCAGAACTATGGAGCTAGAATCCAGTGCTCAGAGCAAAATGCATTTAAAAACCTTCATGCTTTGAGAGCTCATTTCCTTCATTGCTCCATTACATTCCACCCTTTGCTCATACCATAGTTCATTTACTCACTCCCATATTGAAGTTCATCTCAGATGCTAACATTTCTGGCACGTAAACTGTAACAACCCTTCCATGTAAGATACGTTTGTATGAAGAAAAGTTTTCATTTACTTAAGTAGAACTGTGAGCATGATTTGTGGCTCATGGGGTAAATATATTCATCCCATAAAGACCTCCCCAATTTCCTTCCAAAGTGGATATGTCAACCTTGTTCCAGATAACAATATATTAGAATTGCTGTGGCTTCAGTTCTATCCATTATTTGGTACCAAATATTTTGGTTTTAGATATGTTAGAGGAGATCATAAATGCATCCATGATTTAAAATGTTGTGTGGGTTTTTCATCTATTTATCTGCCGTCTGTCCCTCTTTTGTGATGATGTGTCTGCTCCTGTGTTATGTCTGCCTAATAACAGGGTTACAAAGAATATTGTGCTTGGGTCTGCAGACAGAACTCTGTGTAGGTGGAGCATCTATAAGCTCAGAAATATACCAGCATTTTATAAGGCTTCCTGTGGTTGCCTTTATCCCTAGGCATTCATTTAAAGTGCTTCACTTTAGCACCTTGTTAACTCCAACGGTTATTAACATCTCAGATTCAAGGCTGCAACAATTAGCACTGATTGGCTTTTACAAATGTATTGAAGATAAGGTTGTTTGCATAGAGCAATGGTCTAATTTGACTCAAATCACAGCAATTCCTCCTGGAGAAGAGAGCATTTCCAGAGAACTGACATTGGTCAGGCAATGGCAGGTAACTGCACACAGTCCATTTGTCTAATTCTAAATACTTTGATCTCCTACACTTTGACAGGCTACTTATTTCTTACAACTACTCCTGTTAGTTTTTTAGTGTGAGGTAAACTTTATGGGACTGTGGTAAATTAATACATCATAAGGCTCATGCTTCGGGGAATTATCTTACACAGGCCACTTTGAAGCATGACAAAGAAAGATTTCTTTTAAAGTTTTGCAAGAAGCATTTTGACTTAGTGATATAATTGGAAGACAAATGTCACAGAGTTAATGGAAGAGCTCATTTTAAATTATCTTCAGTCTCCCCACCAGAAGTTACTCTTACTGCCTCTTTATGGAATAAAGGATTCCTTTAACCATTCTATTATATTCTTTGCCCTCTGTCAGTTATCTGAAGTTCTTGCTGGCCACAAGGATCACCTGTGACTCTGTTTCTCTTCCGTGACTTCCTGATGCTTTCATGTAGATCATCTTCTTTCTACATACAAGGTTTTTAAGATATGCATTAAATATAGAATATTAGAATACACAATTTAAATATCCATCATACATATTTTAATATACTTTATCCTAGAAAATGTAGTGAAGAATCTTCTTTTTCATCCAGAAATATCGGCATGCATCGTGCCTCTCGTTAGAAGGATCTGTCCATCTATCTCCATGTTCTGTTTTCAATACACTCCATTTTTTTTAAAAAAAATGTTTCAAATGGCTTTCTTTTCATTATCAACTTTGCCCATGTTTTGGCCTCACATCATCATTTTATAGCTCAGTCAGAAATTGGCACATGCTTTCAGAAGCCAAGGCGCTAAGTAAGCTAAACATAACTATTTGATGTTCTTTCTTTTTCAGATTCATTTCTTCTCATCTTAGCAAGTTTCTGATGGCCTTAAAGAGACTTTCAAATTTACTAACATATATGGAAGGCAGGGTTCTTGCTGAAGAACTCAATTCCTTTTCCTACTCATATCAGAATCAGTTTGATTTTTCTGAAAGCAATCATTAGTATGAGAATCCAGGAGAGAGGAGGAAGGGATACTGAACATTTTCTCTCAGCGAAAAATGTTCTGCTCCTCCTGCCTTTTCTTTGTTGGCTGACTTTATTATCTGTGAGAATAAAAAACAGTAATATGTATTCATCATGCTCCTTTCTTTTAGCGAAATCTTGTTCGGGTTGAGATCATTTTTGCATATTCATAAACAACACATATTTCCTGCCACTTGATCTTGATGCTGTGTATGCATTTGCTAATTCTGAAATACTTGAAATATTTTTCTGATAATTAAATAGTAAATATACACTATCTGAGCAATGGATATAATGATTTATCTATGATCTACAAATGCTATTCATGAATGTAGCCATTATAGGATCTGAAATTTTAGCAGTTTCCTCTTGTTTTTGTCTATTTCTCCATCTATCAAGCTTTTTTTGTTGACATGTGCAAATATATGCAGGTTCACATATATTGTAGAATATGAGTAAAGTTTAGTGCTCATGGACTTCCCGTCTGTGTGGCGAAGCTCTTCACAGGGTACTGTGGTATTTTCATTACTCACTTTGTGACTGTAATATGTACTTAAATCATCTATGTCTACTAAGCAAATGAGAAAACAGAGTAAGCAGAAATGTTGAAGAGATGACGCTCTTTAGTACATATTTAGACAATAATGTGACTTTTCCTTTTTTATTCTTTTGTTCCTTTCTTTAATTGGATGTTTTTATTTACATTTCGAATGTTATCCCCTTTCTCAGTTTCACCACCCAGGAACCCCTATCCCATCCCCCTACCCCTGCTTTTATGAGGGTGCTCCCCCACCAACCCATCCTCTCCTTCCTCCTGCCTTGGCATTCCCCTACACTGGGGCATCAAACCTTCTCAGAACAAGGGCTTCTACTTTCCTTGATGCTGGACAATGCCATCCTCTGCTACATATGCAGCTGAAGCCATGGGTCCATCCAGGAGTACTCTCTGGTTGGTGGTTTAGTCCCTGTGAACTCTGAGGGGTCTGGTTGGTTGATATTGTTGTTGTTCCTATGGGGTTGTAAACCCCTTCAGCTCTTTCAGTCCTTTCTCTAACTCCTCCATTGGGGACCACATTCTCAATCCAATGATTGACTGTGAGCATCTGCCTCTGCATTTGTCACTCTCTGGCAGAAGTCTCTCAGGAGACAGCTATATTAGGTTCCTGTCAGCATGCACTTCTTGCATTCCCAATAGTGTCTGGGTTTGGTGACTGTATGTGGGATGGATCCCCAGGTGGGGCAGTCTCTTCATTGCCTTTTCTTCAGTCTCTGCTCCACACTTTGTCTCCATATTTCCTTCTGTGTGTATTTTTCCCCTTTTTAAGAAGGATTCAAGCATTCATACTTTAGTCTTCTTTCTTTGTGAGCTTCAAGTGGTCATGTTTATCTTGGGTATTCTGAGCTGTGGGGTAATATCCACTTATCAGGGAGTGTATACTATGTGTGTTCTTTTGTGTTTGTGTTACCTCTCTCAGGATGGCAAGACCATCACTGACCCCATCAAAATTAAGAATGATGTATGATGAAATACTATTCAGAGAAAGTTTGGTTTGCATTTTGTTTTCACATAAACATACAGAAAAGGGATTGTTTATTATGCAATCACATATTTATTATGAACAGGAGCTCTTCTATCTTCTCAGTGCTATTATTAAACTATAAAATGTATCAGATACCTTCACCTGAGTCAATGAAATTACTCTGTTTCTTTGCCTTTATGTCATATTAGAAATTCCTTTTAGATCTATAACTATCAAAGTATTCATGCTGATATATTTCTGTAAATGCCAAAATATTTTAAGAAAATATTACTTTCCTGTAGATAACTTGTCATTCAGATTGGCAATTCATATGTTACACACAATGCATGGATTTCTTTCAAGAGCAGTAAATGTGACATATTCAAGACAATCTACTGAAGTCTGAAGGTTCCTATGCTAGTGTTAAATTGTTGAAGTGTTAAATTGTTGAAGTGGATATATTTTAAGAAAAAACTCTATAATTTGCATTATATGTTTTACTTCCTGTTAAATTTGTAATCTGACACTGACATTTAAATAAAATAACTACTGATTAACTAGTAATCTAACACATTTTCAATGTCCCTTTTTTGGGGGACTGTCTGCTTTATTGGAAACTATTTGCTTATCTTGAATCAGTAATGGCAAGGATTTACCAGGCATAAAAATTCTCGGTTTCACTATTGTGTACTTACATGAAGTTGGTCAATTTTCCATTGCCTAGGTTTATCTATCATTTCTTTAAACTGAAGTAAGTGACATTTAGCACAGCAAATATTCTGCAATACTTTCAAAATATATACTTAAACCTTTTCATAAATGCTCATTTATAAAGAACGCTTTTGATTGGAGTTAAGATACTAAGGATATGAATATTGGTTAAAATCAGTAAACCAATTATTGTTTGTCAAATGATAATTTCATTGAGAGTCTTGATATTTCAATTACTCCTAAATATGGAATAGAAACTGCCTTGCAATTTTTCAAACTTTGAGACACTTAATTAAAAATATTTAATGTTGCCACTATGCCTAACATTTCAAAAATATTTTACTAAATATTTTTTAGGCTGGATATGTATGTTTTCTCCAAGTCAGTTCCACAAAGATGGGCTGCTTGTTTTGATTTTTTTCTTTCATTTTTAATTGAAAATAGATTCTTTTACATACAATATATTCTGACTATGGTTTCCTCTCAACCAACTCTTTCCAATTTCTCCACACCCCTCCTTTTACTCAAGCTCACACCTTTTCTTTCTTGTTCTCATTAGAAAGCAAATACACATCTAAAAAAATCAAATAAAAATAAGAAAGGACAAAACAAATAGATGGACAGCATAAAAGAAGGCAGAAGAAACACAAATAGATACAGAGGCACATATGTTCTTTCACATAGAAATCCCATAAGACGACAACTAGAAGCCATAATATATATTCCAAAGAGCTATAAGATTAAACAAAACATAAAACCAAAAATCTTTCCTGATAAACCCTTATGAGACAAGCAAACAAGCAATCCTCCCACCAAAGCTACCAAAAAAACAAAAACAAAAACAATAACAAAAATTAAACAATAAAAAGGAGAATGTGAGGGAGTGGAGATGGGAAAGGGTGGGTAGTTGGTGGGAGGAACACCCTTATAAAAGAACGGGAGGACGGTATAGGGGGGGTTATGGATGGGAGACCTGGAAAGGGGATAACATTTGAAATGTAAATAAAAAATATACAATAAATAATGGGAAAAATACTGCTGAATTAGTTTTCTGTTGGCCATCTACTGGTGGGCTTAAGTCCTGCCCTTGAGAGTAGTTTGTATCCCCAGGAAGACCTCTTTAGGGAAAACTATTTTATTCCTTTTTAATCTCATTCCCTAGGGTCACTCTTAGGAGGTGGTCATGTTGGAATATGCGTTGTTTTGTGGACAAAATGTGTCACTGGAGTGGGGCTTTAAGGTCTCAGATGCTCAAGCTAGGTCCAGTGTCTCACTCTCTTCCTGCTCTCTCCCTATCCAGATAATTTAGGTGTAGAACGTTCAGCTACTTTTGAACACCATGTCTGTGTATGTGCTGCCATGTTTCCCACCATGATCACAATGGACTAAACCTCTGAACTATAAGCCAGCCTCAGTTAAATAATTTCCTTTATAAGAGTTTTTATGGTTATAGTGTCTTCACAGCAATAGAAAACCAAACTAAAACAAGCATGTACAGTATTTACAGATTCTAATTATTGTGAATAAAACAGAAAAAAAACATGTTTAAGCAAGTATTTCTGTACTACAATATAGAGACCATGGGATATATTCTAAAGAGTATATAGCTGGACCTTGAGATACACATATTCCCAGCTACCTGAGGAACCTCCATATGGATTTCAATAATGGTTCTATAAGTTTGAACTTCTATTACAATGAAGGCGTATTCCCCTTAATCCACACCCTTACCAGTACAAGCTATCATTTGTTTTATTCTGACTAGTTTCTAGTGGAGAGATATTTTCTTGTCTAATACTGATTGTATAATTATACATCTAATACATTATAGGCATCTAAGTTTGTCATAATTTTTGTTCTAGATGGTGAAATCTGGTTTTATATTTGGTTTAGTGTTTCATTCCTTGGGTTCTGTTGCCTAGGAGAGTGTAGTTGCTTAACTATTTTTATAGCTGGTTTATTTATAATATCCAGAAAATGTAAAGAAACTAAATGTCCCTCAAGTGTAGAATTGATAAAGAAAATGTGGTACATCTAAATAATTAAAAACAAAGACATAATGAAAATTGCAGTCAAATGGATCGAACTAGAAAATATCATCCTGAGTTAAGTAACTCAGATTGAGAAATACACAAATGACATGGACTCACTAATAAGGGGACATTAGCCAGACAGTACAGGATAACCATGCTACAATCCAGAGACCCAATGAAACTAAATAAATAGGAGAGTACAAACGAGCAAGTGTGAATCTTACTCAGTAGGGGCCATAAAATAGACACATAAGGTGGGAGAGGGCAACAGAGTTGGTGATTAGTTGTGGGGATGGGGGACACCAAAGAGGGCTGGGAGACAGAACTAAAATCAGTGGGGACACCTCTGGGCCTAGCACTCCCAGGAATCTATGGGTTGGTCTTAGCTGAGACCCCTAAGAGGAATGATATGGAGACTGATATGGCCAACTTCTGTAAGCAGTTGGAAGTTTCAGTAGAGATAGGGGGACATCAACCTATCCACAAATCTTCCTCCCAAAATTTGTCCTGCTTACAAGGTGTGCAGAGATGAAGATGAAGCAGAGATTGAGGGAAAGGTCAACCAATGATTGGATCCAGTTTAGACCCATCCCATATGAGAAAGACAACACGTGACATAATTAGTGATACTCTGCTATGCTTGCAAAGAGGGGGCTAACATAACTATCTTCTGAAAGGTATCATCCACCAGCAGATAGAAATAGATACAGAGATCCATGTTCAAACATCAAGTGGGGCACTGGGAGTCTTTTGGATAAGTGAAGGATAGGATTGAGAACACTAGAGAGATCAAGGATACCACAATAAGAGCTAGAGAGTCTACTCACCTGAGTCTAAAGGAAGCCCAGAGACTGAACATGCAGGGGTTGGATCTAGTCCCCCCACTCATTTGTAGAGGATATTCAGCTTGTTCTTTTTTTCTCACAAAATTATTAAAAGCTTTGTTTACGATTGGAATCATCAACAAAAAGCAAAAGCAAATGACCCTGTAAAAGGAACTAAGGTGTTGCCTAGAATGTTCCTAGAGCATTCAATACCTCAGAAGCTAAGCTACCTTTGCACCTGACTGGCATGACAACAGAAGCTCAAATACACAGCAGTTGCACTAACAGCAGCACAAATTCTCCCCTTTAAATCTTGCCCAAAATTAAGCAAGGAAAATAAGAGGAGGGCATAGATTCTGCCAAGTAAATGTATTTAAATACTGCATGGGATTGTTAACAGCCTGAACCTTTTCCCTCATTTTTGATAGCTGCAGATTGGTGTAGTAACTGTCATTTAGCAAATGCAGAATGCATAATGAAGAAATGGGGTGATCATAAAACTCTGTACATGAATGATACTGAAAGTGTTCTTGGTTTATCTTCGAGGAATTCATTCACATGCTTTCTTTGTCTAAGGAAAGCTCCAGCATTCCCAAGCACCTGAGACAAAGGTAAAGAAGCTAGCAAAGTCCCAAATATTCAATCATTCTAAAGATACATTTCTGGCCTGTTGTTCTAAGAGCACAGGTAAGATTTATGAAGCTTAAGAATTTTTTAAGCATCTCTCTCACTATGGAGAAATCTCCTTACTGTAGTTACATTGACTAGACTTTCCTGGCAGAGACATCCAAGAAGTAGGGCTGTGTAGGAGGCCACGATGCAATCTTCCATGTGTTTTCCAGCATGCTGAAGGGCTTTATGAGGTAGAGTTCTTCATGATCCTCCTCCTTCTGCTTGTCCACCATTAGTCTTTTCAGTTGATATCCATTGTATTTCTCCACTTTTTTCTTTCTATTCTTCACTCTGATCCTGCTGGGTGGTGGGAGCATCTCTGATCAATTCATCCGTTTTACTTTCTGCCAATTGTACTGCTCTCTCTTGCTTCAAATATAGCTTTACAAAAAAATTTAAAAAATAGCTTTACTAAAGCCTGAACAGCAAAGAAATTCCTCCTGTCACATAATAGTCAAAACACCAAATGCAAAAAACAAAGAAAGAATATTAAAAGCAGTTAGGTAAAAATATCAAGTAACATATAAAGGCAAACCAATAAGAATTACACAAGACTTCTCAACAGAGACTATGAAAGTTAGAAGATACTGGGCAGATGTCATACAAACCATAAGAGACCACAAATGCCAGCCCAGACTATGATATGCAACAAAACTTCTAATTACCATAGTTGGAGAAACCAAGACATTCCATGATAAAACCAAATTTATACAATATCTTTCCACAAATCAAGTCCTACAGAGGATAATAGATAGAAAAATCCAACACAAGGAGAGAAACTACCCCCTAGAAAAGGCAAGAAAATAATCATCTTTTAACTAACCCCTAAAGAAGATAGCCACACAAACATAATTCTACCTCTAACATCAAAAATAATTGGAAACAACAGTAATTTGTCCCCGATATCTCTCAATATCAATGGACTCAATTCCCTAATAAAAAGACATCGACTAACAGATTGAATATGTAAACAGGATCCAGCATTTTCCTACATACAGGAAACACATCCCATTGACAACAAGAGACACTTCCTCAGGGTAAAAGGCTGGGAAAAAAATTCCAAGCAAAGGGTCCCAAGAAACAAGCTGGAGTAGACATTCTAATATTGAACAAAATGGACTTTCAACCAAAAGTTATCAAAGCAGATAAGGAAGGACACCTCATACTCGTCAAAGGAAAAATCCACCAAGAAGAACTCCCAATTCTGAATATCTATGCTGCAAACACAAGGACACCCTTAATCATAAAAGAAATTTTACTAAGGCTCAAAGTATACATTGTACCTCACACAATAATAGTGGGGGGACTTCAACACCCCACTCTCATCAATGGACAGATCATGTAAACAGAAACTAAACAGAAACACAGTGAAACTAACGGAAGCTATGAACCAAATGAATTTAATAGTTATCTATAGAACATTTCATCCTAAAACAAAAGAATAAACCTTCTCAGCACCTCATGGTACCTTCTTCAAAACTGATCATATAATTGGTCACAAAACAGGCCTCAACAGATACAAGAAGATTGAAATAATCCCATGCACCCTATCAGATCCCCATGCACTAGGCTGGTCTTTGATAATAACAAGAAAGACAGAAAGTCCACATATACATGGAAGCTGAACAATGCTCTACTCAGCTTGTTCTTAATGTGAGATCCCTATCAATGGAAGAAACATTTGTTGCTGGTTCTGTTGCTTGCCATTATTTCTCCTTCCTCTGGATGGACTGCCTGGTCTGGACTCAGTGGGAGAAAATGTGCTTAGTCTTGTTGAGACTTGGTATTTCAGGGCTGGATGGTACAGAAGGGGCCTTCCCCTGCTCTGAGTAGAAGGATACATAATATTTGCTTAAAGGATCTGTGAAGATGTGACTTAGAGGAGAGGAGAGAAGAGGGAGTTGTGACCAGGATGCAAATGAATAAATAAATAAATTTATGGAAAAAAAAAGCCCAGTAATTTTAACCAAGCAATCCAACTGTAGTCAAGACAGGTTACCTGTCAAGTCTATATTTCTTTTCATATTTTTATGGTATTATGACGGGACAGATTTGTATTGCTTAAACACATTATTGTGCTAAAGTAAGTTCATCAACATTATGGATACCTGTTATTATTAACCCCTATAAGGCCAAAAATTTTCATAGAGTTCCTTCTTATTTTTATTGTTATACCTTGGTATTTGTAGAGTATATGCTGCATGAAGGCACATGATTTTATCTCATGGTTTCAACTAATGGCCACAGCAAGGAGAATGTGTTATAAGAAGCAATATGTGTGTATTCTAATATATTTCTAGGGATTAGCGTAAACAGCACTTTTGAAGACATACCATTTGTAATTTTTTATGCATGATATTTTACTGAGTTTTACAATTTCCAAATGGCTTCATAAGATTTATCTCCACAATTAGATAAATCATATTTTATGGTGCATACATAGAGATTATACAACTAGCCAATATAAACTAGTGATAGCTAAAATCATTTTCCAAAACATCTCTAATTCTATACTAGAATTTCCTACTATTGTGTAATTAGAATAAGTTTGTCATCATACACATGTATTTGAACATTCTACCCTTTAAGTGAAAAGTTAAAATATTCTGACCCACATAAAATATAAAGCAAAGAGAGTATAAAGAAATTTATTTCACACATCACTAAAAGTTCAATGGGAAGATCAGCTTGAGGGTTGGATTAATGAAACAAAATTTGTTGTGGTTCATTTCTTTATGGTTCCTCTGCCTAGTAGACAAGAAAGTATCTCATGTTTCTGGACAATTGTGCCCAATCATCAGGAAAAGCATAGAGTCTCTGCCTGGAGTGTGAAAAAGATAATAAAATAACAAGGACCCTGGAAACCTACGGATTCACTCATAAGTGAATGTCTATCATAGGACAGCGTTGTGCAATCAACTGGATACTTAGGTCCATGACCCTGAAACATGAAGTTATGATCACCTTAGGTGAGTGACAGCAGGTACCACCTTAGAACTTACTCAAATTCTAACAGAAAGGGAAGGCATTGTGTGAAACTATGAACTGTGATTACTATGTCTTCTATATGCATCACAAATAGTGACATATTAAAATTAAATGTTGTAATGTGAGTAAATTACATAACCACAGTGTGATCTTTTATATCAAACTGTAAATTGCAAAAATTTTGGATTTCAAATTAATCTTCGGAGCAAATCCTGCAACATTAATTAGAAATCATCTGTCATTGAATCTGCTCGACTTCAGGAGCTCAAATAGTATTTTTTAATTTATTTTTTAATATGAGAAAAGACAACTACTATAGAAAAAATGTCTACTCGAAATGAACTTTAGCAATCTAAATATCTGTCAAGGCAATAATTTTGGAAAGAAAGATGTGCCTAGACTAGTGATGATGCTAATGTATGTATGTAAGAGGTACACAGCATTTCTGAACATTATTATGAGTTGGTACAGTAATCTGAATAAAGTTTACTTCATCATCATTTTGACTTTGTTTCTTAAAATGTAAACTAAATCTAAATCTACAATAAAGCTAAAGAAGGTTTATAAGAAGTAGATCACACAATGAGTTCTAGATCTGGTGCTAATAGTGTTCTGGGAACAATACAAAATTTTTAACTTTTTCCCTCTTTTTAAAAATTGGATATTTATCTACATTTCAAATGTTATTCCCTTTTCTGGTTTCCCCTCTGCAAACCCTCTATCCCATCCTCCCTCCCTCTGCTCCTATGAGGGTGTTCCCCAAACCACTCACCCACTCACAACTCACAGCCATGGCATTCCTCCACACTGGGGCATCTAGTCTTCACAGGACCAAGGACATCTCCTTCCATTATTGCCAGATAAGACCATCCTATGCTACATATACAGCTGGAGCCATGTGTCCCTTCATGTGTAATCTTTGGTTGGTGGTTTAGTCCCTGGGAGCTCTGAGGGACCTGGTTGGTTGATATCGTTGTTGCTATGGATTGCAAACTCCTTCAGCTCCTTTCCCTAACTCCTGCATTGGGGTCCCCCTGCTCAACCCAATGGTTGGCTAGGAGCATCTGCATCTATTTCTCAGGCTCTGTCACAGTCTCTCAGGAGACAGCTATATCAGGCTCCTGTAAGCAAGCACCTCTTGGCATCTACAATAGGGTCTAGGTTTGGTGTCTGTATATGGAATGGATCATCAGGTAGGGAAGTCTCTAGATTGCCTTTCCTTCAGTCTTTGCTCCACATTTTTTTCCTCTATATTTGTTTTAAACATGAGCAATTCTGGGTTAAAAATTTGGAGATGAGTGGGTGGCCCCAGTCCTT